>NC_060000.1:5692249-6323055 GCF_912999745.1 Papilio machaon | reverse complement strand
TGCGTCTGACTGCAGGTCCACACTCCCGTGCACGCAGCGTGCATTATCACTTTGTACTTCATTGAGAGTAAATATAAAAATTTCAACACTTAAATCATTTATTTTCTATGTATAACCTACTACGAAAAAAAATTAACAATTTTTTCTTATTCATTTTTCTGAATTAGATAAATAACATACAGTACAGGGAAAATACTGAAGTTTGTCTGTTTGTCTACTCGACAGGCCAGATCACTCAAAACCACTTGAAATAAAAGTAAACGTATATTTTTTTTTAAATTTAATTTTACACATAAACAAATACATAACAGTTTGTAAAATATTTGTCGAGCAGTCCTAAGTTTTTTTTTTTTGTAAAAACTACGTTTAATAATGCATTTCTTATGTACTAGATAGACTATAGTATACCTTTAAAACGTAAATTAAGACAGTCCTTCTTAATTTCTTATTTTTTATCTTTTTTACAGCCTGATAAATAAAATTGCTGTATTCCTTCCAATAAAGTGTAAGTTTGTGCGACAAGTTTCGGTACAAACATTTGTTGTCTATACTTGAAGCTGGTACAAGGAATTTAATACAACTTTTCTCATTTATTTCGCACTAAGTTTAAAACGTAACCCGATGCAAGCTGTTGTCAGCTGTCCCCATTCCGCTTTAAATTCAAGCCTTCAGGGCACTTTGTTAGTACTGTTAGAGAGGACTAAAACGACTTTACCTTTTTTATGGCTCGATAAATTAAGGGGTAAAAAAATATTTCGCTTTCCAAATAAGGACATACTGGATATATGGCCTAACGTTTAGCTAGTACGGCGATACATCAGGCTAGTTTAGGAAAAAAGTCGTGTGATTTTTTTTAAATTTTTTTTTTGTTCATTTTCAAATCTTTACAATAGTCAATAATATCGCAACTCAAAAAAATTATAATGTCGCAAGTTACGTAACAAAAAAAAAGAATCAAAAAATTAAAAAATGAGAAACATTTTTTATATTTAATTAGATTTTTTTAATATACTAGAGTACAGTGGTTTCGAGAGGCACAGGGCTAGGCATTGTGACGACGTTGGAGACCTATGTTCAGCAGTAGACTACTTTAGGTTAATGATGATGACGAAGATCATGAGATTTTTAGACCACAAACCTTCCCTGGCATAGTTAGAATATCATCTAAGAAGTTTTATTAGAATTTAACCATTATTTTATAAAAAAAACATGTTACAATTTACTAGTAATTTAAACAATATTTTTTAACCTTCTACTTTTCTATAATGTAATCAGGATGTGAAATACCCTTTATAAAGGATAGTGACTCTAAGCTCTGTATCTAGGTCAGTGAACGATGTTATCTTTTAAGCGATTGGACTGAAGCCAACAAACTTATGCATAGTCTTTAGATTTAAGTTAGAAGATCGTATTATTTTTAATAGATTTTTCTCATGTCTAAAGGTTCATTTGCATATTATCTGTCGCCCGCGATTTAAGTACTAAGAAAGATAACTAAGTTACAATAGATAAGAGGCTTTACTAGAGCAGCGCGAATTGGAAAAAGGCTTTCAACTTAATACCCTACTTAAAAGATTTACTTTTTATTCTATTTCGCTATGTATATTTAATGACAAAAGTAAGTAGTGAAATTTTGAAATTTCACTTTGTTATAATTACTAAACCTAGAGTTAGGAATAAATTGTTTCTGTTTATTTCTCTTTTTCTAGAAAAATCGTTACAATTACATAACTTAATTGTGAAAGATAACGAAATTTCCTACAAATCGATTATCTTACAAATATTATAAACTAGCTTTTACCCGCGACTCCGTCCGCGCGGAATAAACAAATTGCACAAAAGATAAAAAAGTTCCTATGTCCGTCTCCTTGTTCTAAGCTACCTCCCCATCAATTTTCAGCTAAATCAGTTCGACCGATCTTGAGTTATAAATAGTGTAACTAACACGACTTTCTTTTATATATATAGATAGATGTGAAAGTTTAGATGGATGGATGGACGTTTGTTTGAAGGTGTCTCCGGCACGATTGAACGGATCTTGATTAAATTTGGCACAGATGTAGAACATAGTTTGGAAGAACACGTATAGGCTACTTATTCAGGTTTTTATTTTTATTCCGTGCGGACGAAGTCGCGGGCGACAACTAGTTATTTTGTAATTAGCTTTAAAACTTTGTGAACCTTAAAAGTGCACTACATAGTTTTTACGTTGATTATGAATTATAATAGAAATTTTAACAAAGGGCTGGTCGCTTAATTACCGTAACTAGATGGTATTTTACCAGTCACGGTGCTACCCAAGCTGTCTTTTGTTCGGATTATTCTAATTGCTAGATTATACGAGGTGCAAACTTAATGTACTTACATTGTAGACAAAGTTACGTCGGAAATTGAATATTCAAGCGAAGCGCACTGCGGAAGTTAACTTCTATTGGCGTTTGTGTCAACTCATTTTTTACGTCGAAGACCGAGGTAAGTCTGAACATACTGGAAAGAGTAAAAAGAGGGAGAGCTAGATTGATCTAGACCACACTTTACAGACTAGACTAGTCTAAAATCAATTTGTTGAAAGTAACAAAATGTATCATTTAATTGTTTGTACATAAGGACAAACATTTTTGTTTAATTTAACGTTAAGTTACAAGTAAGTTAAGCCTCTGTTTAACTCTGCCGCTTCGACGAATTAAAAATTAATTGCTAGGATAATTAATTTTGCATTAATGTTAATAAAATACACCGAGCGACTCGTTATTTCATCCGCGTAAACTCAACAACGGTTTTGTAATGTGTATTTTAATTTGTGCCGTTCCATTTTTCACCCTTAATTACACAGAGAAATCATTTTTACATTTTTTTTAATTCCGGCCTGATTTAATAAAAACGACACATGTTAATTTAAATTGAAATATGACTTGGATATTTTTTAATTACCGTCACTACTAAAGGCTTCTGAATTTATAAAAAAAAAGTCAATCGAAATTCTCTTTTGAACTTAATTAAAATGGAACGAGTTAATGTTCCTTGTGTTTAGTATTATAATTAATTCGTCTAATAATCAAAGGGTACGATGTTTTTTTTTTATTTGAAACAAATCTTTTTCTTCTGATAATTCTTGCTTTGATGCCATGAAGGTTTTATTTAAAGTTTATGTCAAAACAACAAAGCTATTATCCATCCCTTTCGAACTTCGTTATATAATTTAGTAAATGATTTATGTATGCATAGTTTATTATTATACAATCCCTGCTAATGACCATACTGGAGAAAGTCATACACATTGAATGACTAAGTAAGTTATAACTTGTATAATGGTGTACCAAGTTACGTACATCAGACACAACAAAGTTATCACAGTGATATGATTAATGTTATAATAATTTTGTGATCAGACATCTTACTAATATTATAAATTATAAATGTGAAAGTTTAGTTTGATGGATGTTTGTTAGAAGGTATCTCTGGAACGAATTTTGATGAATTTTTATTACGTTTTATTTTAATTCCGATAGATAGATGTATATTAATAAAACATTGACAATGTTCCAATTATTTTGGATTATTTTATTTCATTTAGATTTAGACTAACAAAACAATATAACCTTATTTACAGCTAAAGCCTACATCAGTTGACTGGCATTTATTGGGTAGATCACCAATCTTTATTGATTGGGGTCTGATTTATAGGTACAACGGTTGGCGAATTGTGTCAGACATTTAGAGTTAAATTTCGAATCCAATTTATATATTGTTTATTTGTTACATAAATTGGCAACATTTGATTTGTTTTACGATTTATTTAAATAACATTTTACGATTTAATACTTCTTACTTGAAAGACACTAAAGTGAATTATGGTATCAAACAAAATTCATGCTATCAAGATATTTATCTTTGTTTTTACAAAAATCTTACCGTGAATGTCTGTTTTTGTGCTGTTAATAATTTATTCACGTTGCAATATTATAAAAGAGGTTTTAATACCTTCTTTGTAAGATATAGTATTACCATTATAGTGGTATTTCTATGTAAGATACTGGCAAGATATTGTTGAGAATAGACAATAAATATTTTATTCTAAAACACATGCGCAAAAGATTAGATAAACCATAAACAGCGTTCCTTTTTCAAAAAGTAATACTCAATTCTATTTGAATATTCATTGGTTCATTATGGAGGTTTACAAATATCAAAAACAGTTTACCAAAACTAACCTAAAATATTTGTTGAACAATCACATAGAAATTATATTACGCTTGAGTTGGTTTTACATCAAATACACTTTTGTTAGGCAAATATCCTGAACTCACCAAGGTTTTATTAATATTGAAATATTATATAAATATTTAGTTTATCGGCGCTTTGTTTCTTTTCGTTTGCATGCATAAGGTAATTTCTGTAAACAACAGATTTCTTGAACTTGGCTTGATGCCAAAGTCAGTTTCGACAAACGTACCGATACAATAATATTGTTTGCTTAACACGTTCCCTGCGCTATTATTTTCAAAGAACTTTCAGCTGGTGCTTTGGAGACCTAAAAGATTTCAAAACTAACCTACCCTTTGGTGCGTTTGAGACCTAATCAGTCTCCTAAAGATACAGTTTTTAAAATAATTTATATCTTCCAAAAAACCAATGACATATATTTCGAAGTTTTTGTGGGTGAAAGATAGCCTATTGCTTTATACTATGCTAGGTTCGCACGCAGTTATGACATTAGAATAAACATAATATGGCAAAGATATAGAACATAGTCTAGAGGAACACATAGGCTACTTATTGTTTTTCTTAAATTCTGGACGAAGTCACGGGTAATAGCTAGATTTTCATAAAATAAATTAAATTCTACAATGACTTATTTTGAAAGGATAATGAAATTAACAAGACAACATTAGGAAAGCGGAATGTATTAACGCGGCCTAACGCGTATAGGTTAACTTCATAAATCTTCCAACTCGAAAGGTAAGGGAAGTCCTTTGTGATCACAACCCGCTTAATTTCTCATCCCATTTGTAGGCAACCGCAATATATTCGCATAACAAAGGCTCAGCTTAGTCATAACTAGAACAGATTAAAAGATTAGTGGACGTTATCTCATTTTTATGCTCGCATATTTGAAATTCTTTTAATTTTGATACCGTTTATAATTGATAAGACGTCTAAAATTACTGATTTGATTTCAATATTTGCCTCATAATTATGAAATACTAGCTTTTGACCGCGACTTTGTGCGCGAGAAATTAAAACTAAAGGTTATATTGCTTGTTATACGAATATCAAGCAGCCGTAATGGCCGCGAGATGTCCATTCATCATCAAAGCGTACTCGAAGATACCGGGTGATGCCACAGATAGACAGAATGAGTGGTAGGACTTAGAATTGGCTACTATCTATTTTTCATACCCCTACAAAGTTGTTGTAACTGTCTTTGGACGGAGCTGCGGGATATATTTACCTATATTATATTTTATAAGAAACTAGTCGTAAAATCACTGGGCTTTAACTAGTACTAATATTATAAATATGAATGTTTAGATGGATGGATGAATGGATGTTTGGAAGGTACCTCCGGAACGGCTCTACGGATCTTAAGAAGATGTAGAACACAGTCTGGAAGAATTAAATAACTTATAGGCTACTTATAAAGTATTTTAATGCCACTCGGATAGTTTCGCGAGCGACAGCTAATCGGTTTATAAATAAAAAAGTAATAAAAACATTCTTTACAAAATTCATGACAAAAGAACTTGGTTGATCGATGACAAGTTAACTCAGAACGACAGCTGCGCAGTTTAATCGAATTAAGCAACTTCGTGACTAAATTGTATTTTGATTTTTATTTAATGAACTTTTTCATCATTTTAAATATTGTTGACAAAGTCGTCTCTAAATACTTTTTAATAATTATTTTTCGGTGGCTTATATCTTCTTAGCGTAAGAGAAGAAGCGATTTATTTTCTTTTATGAAGATTCAGTAAAATAAATTAACAAAAAAGTTAAATTAAAGGTTTTGATTTATAAAGAATATATCTCTTTTTTCTTTAATTTCTAAAAGTCATCTCTCAAGGTGTTTTAAATAATAATTATTGAAACGATAAAGAAAGTCTTATAAACTATTTATTACTTTTAGAGTTCGTTTTATAATGTCCAAGTAAAGTTATGAATAAGCTATTTGGAACTTATTTGCCAAATAAGGTAATCGTTAGTTGATTGGTTATACAATATCCAAATAAGCTGTGAATGGCAAACTATTTTAACTTATTTTTTTTATATCATAAGATGGCAACCAAGCGGTATCATAAAGGTAGGCAATACATCTGCAATCGCGGATGTATATAGGCAGCGAACGCTTCGCTTTTTAGGCGTATTTAAGTGGTCGTTTCCTCGTTTGCCACCTTATGATATAAAAAATAAAACGGCCACATGAATACGACCATATAACAAAGCGGTAGCGGCCCGTAAACATTTGCCGTTGCAGATGCGTTGCCCAACCACAAATGACAGAGGAGTGGACGCACAAAAAGAGAAGGTATATCCTCTTCCTAAGCGTCACCCTTCCCATTCTTTCCTTATAACAAAAGAGTGGAAAGGAAACCAATACTTAAATTAGACCTCCGAATTAGGTGTCAATAAATTTAGTTATTTTCACTTTACTTGGACATTGTGAAACACGTTCTTAAAAAAGTTCAACAACCCTTACGATAATAATAGAAAAGGGCGTAGAAATTGAAAGAAATAGACGTTGGAAATTATATTTTGAGTCCATTTCAGTATAAATTCTATAACACCCACACAGTATTGTGTAAATTGTAAACGTAGAAATCCATTGTCGAAGCACTTGTATAGAAAGATATTGCCATCCCTGTCATTCTCCATGAAAGAAAAAGAGACAGCAATATATCTCAATACAAAGGGCACGGTAGTGGAAGCTCCCAGTAAGCGTGGGAGTGATACGACTGATTGCTCTGAGCGGATAAAGTGAAATGTTTTAGAATACATTGAAATTTCCAAGTATAAATTCTGAATCATCATTGTGTTTCGAAATAAACAAGATATTGTTATATTCCCTAATGGATCTGTATAAAGGATGTTATTATTTTCTAAAAGTTATTTTCTATTATAAAGCCTTAATATTAGGTCCTTACATATGAAATTGGCGTTTTGTATGGGAGGAACAAAAAGTCGAATATTTTTTAACATAATATATTTAATTAATCAAAGTATGAACCATTATTTTCTATGCACTTTTGCCATCTCATAGGTAGTTCATTGATCCCTTTACTAAAAAAAACCAGTCGGACGGGAATCAATAAAATCTTTGAAGGCGATTTGGACTGCCCCATCGGAGTTGAATTTTTTCCCTTGCAAGAAGTTATCCAAATTTCGAAAAAAATGGTAATCTGTTGGAGCAAGGTCCGGGGAGTACGGAGGATGTCTTAGACTTTCCAATTGAAGCTCTTCTAATTTAGTAGCCGTCTGTTGCGCAGTGTGTGGTCTAGCGTTGTCGTGAAGCAGCAGTGGCGTGGAGCGATTGACCAGCCTAGGTTGTTTAGCCGCTAGCTTTTCCATCATGGTTTGCAATTGCTGACAATAGACATCAGCCGTAATAGTCTGGCCAGATTTGAGAAAACTGTAATGAACAATACCGGCACTAGTCCACCAAACGCTTACAAGTAACTTTTTTGGCGTTAATTTTCGCTTGGGGCAAGATTTGGCTGGCTGGCCAGGATCCAACCATTGCGCTGAGCGCTTCCGATTATCGTAAAGAACCCATTTTTCATCACAGGTAATGATTCGGTTTAAAATACCTTCATTATTGTGCCGGTTTAGTAATGTAACGCAACAGTCGACGCGCGTTTGCCGGTTTGCTTCAGTCAATTCGTGAGGTACCCACCTTTCAAGCTTTTTAATCTTCCCAATTTGCTTCAAGTGAATTAAAACAGTTTTATCACTAACATCGCAGCCTGCAGCTAACTCGGACGTGGTTTGCGATGGATCCGCTTCCACAATAGCCTTCAACTCTTCATTATCAACTTGAGTCTCAGGCCGTCCACGGGGCTTGTTCTGCAGATCGAAATTTCCGGAACGAAAACGTTGGAACCAAAAACGAACTGTGTTTTCTTTTGCAACACGACCGCCATACACATCATTCACCCTTCGAGTCGTTTCCGCAGCACTAGTGCCACGGCGGAACTCGTACTCGGAAATAATGCGATATTTTAAGCTTTCCATTTTGTAAAATGAGTGACGCAAACAGAAAAAAACAGAAGAAAAAAAACAAATGAATGACGGTCATCGAACCACAAATACATGAGTCTATAGCTGTACAAATTTGAATTTGGAATTCCTTACCAAAGAGGAGAAATTCGTGATTAAAGTGGCCAGTACGAAAAACGCCAATTTCATATGTAAGGACCTAATATTAATATTTCTGTATTAGTTACGTAGGTACTTAAGGATTGTATAAATGGATGAAAACATTAATTTAAAATACGTTACTCTTCTGACTGACTTCGTTTTTACGTTTTCGCGAAGAATCGTTTAAATTAACATCAACGTAATTTAATTTCAACAGCACTTCGTTAATCCGATACGCTTCGGTGAAATCTACAAATTGAAATTAGAATTTATAATCCAGGATCTTCAGGATAAATGAGTCGCGACTTTGCCTGTTGAAGTTTTTACACGCAAGAAATATGTTAGTTAAAATATAATGTAGACTTTAGGTGAAATTACGATTGAGTATTATGTCCCTAAATTAGCAATTAAAGTAAAATTTTTATTTATCGAATTAAATAAGAAGTTCATTATCCTTAATATAAGTTCTTGATCCAAACAGTGTGTAAAAATTTATTTTAGTAAAAATATGTGTACATTTAATTTTTCACATTACACAAGTTATTTTCCATTAAAATATCTATGTAGTTGTAACTTTATTCATGCAAATATTCCACGCTAGCGTAAAAGTGTTGTATAACTTAGCATTTTTTAATTCTTAGTTATTGGATTTTTTTTCGTAGACTGCACGAATTTAATTTAAATGGTTTTAAAATTTTTACACATCAAAGTTTTATTTCATATGTTTTAATTTAATAGATTTTCCATGTTTAAAGTTTTCTTATATTTAACGTTTAGTAGATGAATTATAAAGTTAAATTTTTTTCAAATTATCTCTCCGATTCCGTTTCTACTTTGGAAACAATATATATAAAAGAAAGTCGTGTTAGTTACACTATTTATAATTCATGAACGGCTGAATCGATTTGACTGAAAATTAGTGGGCAGGTAGCTTAGAACCAGGTAAAGGAAATGGGATAATTTTTACCCCGTTTTCTATTTTTTATTCCGCGCGGACGGAGTCGCGGGTAAAAGCTAGTATGGTATATATGTTGCCATCCTTTTCAATTTCTTTCAAAATAACAGAGATAACAATATTCAGGTTCACACACAGAATACATAAAGTATTGGTAGTTATAAAGTTCTTCTATCAATTATATTGATATATGTGTTTTTTTAAACAACTAATACATATTGGTTTGATTACGTCACTTAACTAATTTTCACGCTATGAAATATAACAGTCACGTTTAATGCTAGATGCACATTTTCGAACAAAAGGACAACGGCCACAAATTTCATATATTTAATAGCCACATAGTTATCAAAAGCCTCCTTTGCAACTAACAAATAATGAAGCGAGCAATTTCTATATCAAAATTACCAAAGCTTGACTATTCATAACGGTAAATGAAATTTCACCGAAATTCAATTTATAAAATATTAAATGTGGCAACATTAAACTGAAATAACATGTTACGTTTTTGTCTTCAACCTTTTTAATTTTGTATTATTTAAATATTCAGAATTTAAACATTAATTAATTTAATCTCTTCCTTCAGTCGGCCTATGCAGTTAAAATTACGAGTGTAGACAAAATTTTAACTGACAGTTAAATTATACAGTTCTCAGTATTGCCTATACACTTCAAATTTATGATCAACAGTTCTATTTTTCGGTTACAATTACAACTATGTAGTAAAAACTAAAGGTGTAATGAATTTAATGAAACACAATATTTAATTACTCATATTTTAAAATGGATACTTATAAAATATTTATTTAATGAAAAAAACTAAATTGAAATGATATTTTTTATTGAATTTATAAATACATTTATTAATTGTAATAAACACAATGAATCCGTATTGTATTATATAATTATATGTTTTGTTTCAAAATTTAATCAATTTAAAATTAAATACTACTATTTATTTAGGCTTATTATCTACTACAATAATTCCATATTGTTGAAATATATTCGTCAGAAATAAATTAAAGTTAAGCTAATTGTTTTCTTGAAAATACTGAACTTTACTTCAACTATTTATAGTACAATTAAGGTTGGACGATGGTCCATTACACGACGACGATTGTCGCAGGACGGTTGAAGTGTTGCGCTTATAATTTTTGCATCTCTTGCTTGCTAAATGGGCAGGTACTACGTCCGTCACTCACGAAGACGTCACGGGGTATTCGATGTACGACCACCGAAACGGTACCATGTGCCCGTAAAATCCGATAATTTTATATGTATAACATAGCAATAGGTAATACAGAGCTTCGTAGTGAAGTTGTGAGGCGTTGCTCTTGCTGTAAGGAATGCCATTTGTACTTTGACGGCCTCTTGGTACAGTATCAGAACTGAAAAATACCAATTTTTTATTGTCTTTTTTTAATATATTTTCACATTAATAGAAAATAAAATGATATTTCTTCGTATTTTCCTCAAAATTCGACAAAAAGTTTCTAAAGGACATCAATGTATCGAAAGCTGCATCGTAAAGTTTCGAAAGCCTAGAGACGTAATGTGTAATGATGTAAAAGAGTGCTGATTTAGCTAAGAACTCTTAAAATCTGCCAATACTTTTTTATTTACTTTGTCAATCTGTATGACCAGTCCTTATTGATTAAATAACCCTGAAATGTTTGTCAAAATCACGCTTATAATTAAAAAGACATTCCAAACACCAACTTCAAACACTTGTCCTGAAAAATAGCCATTTTTAGTTACGATACTGTACCTATGGGCCGTCGGTTTATCAATATCGACAGTAATTAGTGTGTATAGGTGGTGCTTGACAAGGTTCACTAATTTATAATTCAGCGACGAGAGTCCATCTTTATCCATTGTTTTACTAGTTTGCGATAACAGTTCTAACCTGTAACGTGTTTTAATCATGTATTTGTTAATTTATGAGTCACAAAAAGTACCAAAGAATCCGCGATGAAATTCGAGTGGAATGACCACAAATGTACTAAGATATGAAACAAAACTCACCTAAAAGGGTTTTTAAAGGCTTGCTCGTGTTCTAACATAATGTATTTTGTTATTACCAGGTTGGCATATCTTGTAAAGCCGTAGAATACATTTCGTACTCTGCGTGAATAGTAAGATGGTTAATATCAACTAAAATACATTTACATCTAACAATCAAACTACGGTAAATCTTATGATTGACTGTAGTTTGTGCTTTTAAAGTAACATATGCAGTGGAAACTGTATAAGCGAGAATATCGAGTTAGAGAGAAGCTGTTATAAGAGAGATCACGGTCCCTGGGACGCTCGTTTATGCAGGTTCGACTGATTATGTATTTTATATACCTTTTATACATGTCGTCGTCTTCTCCGCCCCATCCCCAATATCTGTTGGAGAATCCATTTACTTTTGTGAATTGCTCCAATGTCAAGGCTGTTACTCCACCAAAAACATTCTGTACCCTTAAACATTTAAGTTTCTGAGTTCGAATCGTTTTAAATATGTATACCTTCGAGCTGGGATGGCGAACCAATAGCTCGCGTGACGCTCGCCAGGACAATATTTTTGGCACGTCACTGATCACCAAATTTATTATGGACTATGCAAAAAGTATAAAATAGGTATAATATAAGGAGCGAACACGAGTAATCCCTAGGCTACGAAATTTTTGCAACAATCACAAATTCAAAATTAATTTAATGGCATGTCTATGACCTCATTATGGATTTCTTATGAAAAATAGCACGTTGATACGAAAAGGTTTGCTATCCCTGCAATATAACAACTAAATTCCTGAACTAAATAATTTTATTACTAAGTTGGTCTTATATAGTGTTAAGTTAGATAAAAGCAATTGTATTTTGATCATGTAAAGATAATTCTACCATACAAAGGATTTGCTCCATATAAAATCTTCACTGTTGGCAAGTCATTCGGTTTTAGTAACCTAGAGTGTCCTCTGTCGGAGTATTCATTTAAATCACTAATTGTTGCCTGCGACTTCATCCGCGCGAAATTAAAAAATCTAGTAATAAAAATATAGCCTATGTCACCCGAGGAAAATCCAGAAAAAAAATACATATAATTTTTTTTGATATTACATACAGACGATCCATTTTTATTAATACGTATAGATTTCATATTCATTATAATTAAAATGTACCTGATAATATCAATAACTTGTTAAAAACTTACTTATAATTAAATTTATCTATCAGTACGGACATATGCAGGGGATTTTCTTGACAGCGGTACAAGTTCCTCTGATCCAACGGCAGCAGGTCTATGTCGTGGAATATAAAGCATTGCCACCCACCCGCCTTTTGTTTCTGACTCTCCACGAAACCTACGTTCATCAACTTCGCTCTATTAAATGATTTGTATCCTAAAGAAAAAAAAATATTAAAAGATTAAATTGAAAAAGTTGTATCTTTGTAATTCATGTTCTGTCTGTCTTTACCCCACTCTATGGTTATCCATTCGTCCACGTCATTTTAGTCTAAGAATGTCACCTTACATGTTAAATTTGGATGAATATTTGTTACTCGGTAACTCTAGAATTGTTGAACGAATTTTTATGAAATTTAAAACGTATATAGATTACATTCTGAAATAGAACATAGGTAACTTTTCACCCTTTCAAATTACGATTTTCGTGCGATAAGTTTTTTTTTCTAATAACTTAATACCGTCACAACGTGGAGCATTGTGGTCCTGGATTCACGGGCTTTGATAATTATAATCAGCTTCTATGTTCATACAAAGTATAGATGTAAACAAGTATGTCTTACGATATTGTTCTATAACATATATCCCATATTCTATTTGTTGCTTCATCAGAAAAGGATGAATGTGATTTAAGAAGATGGGCAAATGCTGATCTCGATCTCTGTAGAAGAAAATACTTAATTATAACCTAAAATAAAATTGTGTTCGACGCAGCGATACGCGAGATGTTAAGAGTCACCAAGTTATTTGAAGTAAATCCCAAAATAATAGGATCGGAAATGAGTGTTTGTATTTTACTGCAACTCCGTCCGACTTCAATATTTGAGCTATTAAGTAGGGATAAAATTTGTTGAAATTTAATGGCAGTTCCGAAGAATAGCGCGTATAAACAATTTATATATACTTGTTATATTGGGTTTTCACTACCATACCTGTCTGTAATAAATATTGTAAAAACAGATTCGAGTCATTCGTTAAGTCGTTCATTGAATCAAATAGAAATTTAAGGCATGTTTTGTTTAGTGTTTTCGCAGTGAAATCCTTTCAAATAATGTGGAAAACTTACCGATATGGCACTATAATTGCAACTTTCTGCCTTGCGGTGCAATTCGGAGGCGCATACTGTCCACCTAACTTGACTTCAGGGAATTTTTTTTCAACGTAATATAGATATAATTCACTTTTATTCACTTTAATTGGCCCTGAAATAATAAAAATAAACTGAAGACGGTGGATGTTTTGATTAAAAGATTTAAAATATAAAAAAATTGGAAGCCATAGTGTTTGTAGTATTCAATTCGATTTACATTTAATTTATAGTTTTTTTTTTATTAAACTAGAATGAAACAAAGCTTAATATAGAGAATAATATTTCTCATTAAACCATAGACAAAATGGAATTATATTTCTTAATAGAACTAATAAATTCAAAAATATTTCATATAAAAGATTATTTAAAACTTGAAAACTACTAAGTAACTAACTTAAAAACTAGTATTATTAAATATGACTTAAAATGACTCATTTTTTTAACAAAATAATCGAAAAATTAAACATCGTTATAGGCACAATGTATGAAATTTGACGTTTGTTTAACTTGATTTCGACGTTGGATTCAAATAAATACACTTATTAATTTATGTAACAATATTTCCAGGAGATGAAGAATTGTATGTAGGAGGTGATTTTAATGGACATGTTGGGAGAACGAATACAGGGTATGAGAGAGTCCACGGAGGCTGGGGGTTTGGGATAAGAAACAATGAGGGAGAGTATTTACTAGATGCAGCTATTGCATATGATTTGGCAATTACAAATACATTTTTTCAAAAGAAAGATCAACATTTGATAACTTATAAAAGTGGCGGTAAAGCAACCCAATTAGATTATATCCTTACCAGAAGGGACAAATTGAACAGTGTCAAAAACTGCAAAATTATACCGGGAGAAAATTTAACAAGTCAGCACCGACTTTTAATAGCGGAATTCAAAATTAAAATAAAATCAACCAAGCACAAACCTAAAACCCCCAGTAAAATAAAATGGAGTATGCTAGAAAGGCATGAATGTGCAAAAGAATTTTGTAAGCAAGTAGTGGATAAAATGATAGAAATGAATGATATGAGTGGGATGACAGTAAATGATAGTTGGAATGAAATGGCCAGTTGTGTTAGGAATGTGGCAAAAAGTATACTGGGAGAGACAAAAGGTAAAGGGAAAATTGATAGAGAAACTTGGTGGTGGAGTGCAAATGTGCGTGAGGCTTTGAGTGAAAAGAAGAGAGCATTTAAAGAGTGGCAGGGTGTGGATGATAATGATAAGGATTTGAAAGAGAATAAAAGGCAGTTATATAAGGAGTGTAAGCGATTTACTAAGAAAGCCATCGCAACTGCTAAGGCACAGGCACAAGATAAATTATATGAATCCCTGAACAGCCCGCCGGGACAAAAACGCCTGTTCCGTATAGCAAGAGAGAGAGAAAGGAATGCAAGAGATGTAAACCACATCAAGTGTATTAAAGACGATGAAGGAAATGTATTGACGGATGATAATGATATTAAACAGCGTTGGAAGGATTATTTTGAAAAATTGATGAACGAAGAGAATATTTGGAGTGGAGTGTTGGAAAAAGTGCCGGTTAATATTGGTATGGTGAAAGAGATTAGCGTGGATGAAGTAAAGAAAGCTGTGCAAGGTATGAAGAACGGAAAAGCAGTTGGGCCGGATGGAATACCAGTGGAAGTATGGAAGCTCCTAAAGGCGGACGGATTGGTGTGGCTGACTCTATTCTTCAACAAGTTGTTACAGGAAGAGGTGATTCCAGATGAGTGGTGTAGGAGTTCGCTGGTGCCAATTTTTAAAAACAAGGGTGATGTACAAATCTGTAACAACTATAGAGGAATAAAGCTCATGTCACACAGTATGAAAGCTTGGGAGAGAGTGGTGGACGGAAGAATAAGAGAGGAGAGTGAGGTAACTCGGAACCAATTTGGGTTTACACCAGGACGGGGGACTACGGATGCCATTTTTGCTATTCGCCAACTTTGCGAGAAATATAGGCGTGTGCATAAAAACCTGCACATGGTGTTCGTAGACCTCGAAAAAGCATACGATAGGGTTCCGAGGAAGGTTTTGTGGTGGGCTTTGAAAGTGAAAGGAGTGCCTGGGAAATACCTGCAGCTTATTCGTGCTATGTATTGTCGAGCCAATACACACATCCAGTCCGCTGTTGGCGATAGTGACAGGTTTGGTGTCTCGGTAGGCCTACACCAGGGTTCGGCTTTAAGTCCGTATCTCTTCCTCCTGGTAATGGATGCGCTAACGTCAGACATACAGGAGGAAGCACCCTGGTGTATGCTTTATGCTGATGACATCGTGCTTGTCGGGGAGGATGAATGCGAGGTGCAGAGCAGGTTGGAAAAATGGCGAGATAAATTGGAGAGAGCTGGTCTTAAAATCAGCAGAACCAAAACTGAACATTTATTCTGCGATTTTGGTGGTCCGACCAGCTTTTCTCCAATCGCTTTAAATGGTGTTGACCTACCAACCTGCTCCGATTTTAAGTACCTCGGTTCACTCGTCCAATACGATGGTGGTGTTGACCGGGATGTGAAAAGCCGAATAAATGCAGGTTGGATGAAATGGCGACAGGTCACCGGTGTGACTTGTGATCCAAGAATGCCACCCAAGCTTAAGGGACAGATCTACAAGTCAATCGTAAGACCTGTCTTATTGTACGGATCTGAATGTTGGGCCACCAAGGTTTCGGATGAAAGAAGATTGCATGTAGCTGAGATGCGTATGCTAAGATGGATGTGTGGTGTGACAAGAAAAGATAAAGTTAAGAATGTGCATATCAGAGGAAGTTTGAAAGTAGCGCCAGTTATCGAGAAATTGAGGAGCAGAAGGTTAGCGTGGTTTGGACATGTTATGCGGAGGGATGATAATCATATAAATAAAAAAGTAATGAGATTGAATGTGGATGGCTATAAAGGTAGAGGAAGACCAAAGAAAGTATGGATGGATTGTGTGAAAGAGGATATGCGTAAGAAGGGGGTAAATTCAGATATGACGGCTGATAGAGATGTATGGAGGAGTAGTACATACTGTGCCGACCCTCCATAGGGATAAGGGCAGGTTGATGATGATGAATTTATGTAACAATAATTACCTAGTCCCGGAGGCACCTCGGGACAAAGTGGTAGAGGTGTTTTTGTCGTTTTTAAAACGCGCTTTTTTATTGTCTTATTAACTCTTGGTACTGCCTTAACAGCTAGAAAAGAAGCAGTGTACCCTTTTGCTCTATTTTTAGTTGTATTCAAAAAATGTTTATTAGTACTGTTTATTTGATTAGAATCTTTGTTAAATGTATTTCTGGTATACGTTACGTTGTTGGCCTCAAAGTTAACTTCAGTTGGCCATTTTTGAGACCACAAAAAGGATGTCTTAGCACTGGAAAATTAAAAATTTAAACGATGCAAAATTATAATAATAGGCAACTCTACTGTCATATTAATTCCAATGATTATGTTTTGCAGAAATGTTGAAATAAAATATTTTATTAACTCGAAAAAAGCAATCGTAGCAATAAGAAAAATCGTTACTAGTAGCAAACTGAACACTAAAAATAATAAAGAGTACTTCTAAACAGTTTATTTTGAGCCTTATATAAATAATGTGTATATACTTACTAGATAGATTTCGTGACGTTTTCCGGATGTATGTAGGATCTTAATAGAGAGGCGTCTAGTAAGCTAAGGAAGTATACCACGGTCGATAGAAGCAACACCAGTAGTAAAAGTAAACGGATAGTCTGCGACAACCACCAGAAGGTTACTGGCCCACGCATTTTCTTTTACAATAATGCTACTAGAATTAAAACTTATTGTCACAAATTATAGTATAAACAACTAATTTATTGACTCTAGTTGACGTGTTAATGACATTAGCTCCAAGCTCAAGTCTGCGCAAAATAAGATTAACAAATATAATAATTCTAGAACATATCTATAAAATTAAACTTTTACTGTAATAATTAAAAAAATAATTGTTTTTATGAATACCATAAAAATAACATACCTGTTATTACACACAGAAAATTTCCTGGATGACAGAAAAATATAACCTAAATAATGTCGGTTTCTGACGTTTTGTTATTGTCAAGTCGTTTTACTACCATCGCAACGAAAAGTCACGTGCTTAATAGAGATTCTGGTGAGCATCATTATCAACCTGGTTTTATCCACTGCTGAACGTAGGCCTCCCATATCTAGGCATAAATTCTGATGATAAGATCTTTAATTAATCAAAAACAAAATCTGGTAAACACTCTGAAAACTAGAGCTATGTTGTAACAATATAAAATGGAGAGTGTAAAATTAAACGACAATAAATAGCATCTTAAGTATTTTAATAGAATTATTATTATACATTGATTTAACAGTCTTCATTACCTATTGGATAAGTATCTATTTTCTGACCACATATATTTTAATATAGGATTAGAGGATATTTAAGGTATCTCAACTATTTATCTAAATTTGCGTTTACACTTGTAACATTAATGTAAAAAACACGCTAGAATATTTGCTTTCTAAAGTCTTTAACTGCAACAAAAAATCTCGTTCACAACTTCAAGGAGATTATCACTAGGAAACTTTTAACGTTAACACTCTGGATGTGCTTCACTGACATATAGAAGAATAGGTCGCTGCTTGAAAACGACAGTTTTTACTTCTTTTCAATCTAAACGCGCCTGTTTATGATCTGATAGTTTATTCTATCTCAATTATTAGTTGGAATCTTCACCACCGCTACTAACCGCGCATCAACGCCAAAGTGGTGAAAATCAATTAGGCACAAAATGCCACGGCATACAGCCTCTCCATGTATACAGCATAACAATGACAGCACATGGGCATGGCATAATTGCGTGTTGGTTATCGTTCGCCAAACAAAAGTTTGACGAAATACTGCCATCAGCTGGGCTCATCTATATTGGCGACGATAAGCGTATACAGATGATGTTGGGTTACCTTTACGAGCTTGTATTCGAGAGTCGAGAGTCCATCACTCTTTAAAATTTTACTAGTCTGCGTTAACAGTTGGTATCTGAAAAGAATATGAAATAAAACATCTTTAACTCCTAGGAATCGTTTTACTACCGCACTCAGAGTAAGAGTCGTGGTCACTAAGCGACTAATTAAGTAACCACGGTTTATGTGCGGCAGTAAGTGTGATCTCAAGTGTGATCATGGATTTTTTTCAATACAATGAAATTCAAAATGTTAATGCTAAGTTTAAAATATTTTGTATTCTTTTTAGAATAAAAGAAGTTTTAAGTAGATTTATACCTAGTTGTTAAGATATAAACTTTATAATTACTTTGAAAGAAAATGTTATAAAAATTCACCTCTTAGGATTTGCTACCGAAGGCTTGTGCTCCAACATGGCGTATTTCGCTATTGATAAGTCGTCGTATCTCGTTAAATGGTAATTCATTTTATTTAACCTGACCAAAATATTAAAAATAAGGGTTATTTGTTTTTAATGTTCCCACAGAGTTCACATATTTAATATAATAGAATCTTTATACATTTCTTCATCTTTATTTACCTGCGAAACATGTCATCGTCTTCTCCGCCCCAACCCCAATATTTGTTGGAGAATCCGTTTACTTTTGTGAATTGTTCTACTGTCATGGCCGATACTCCTCCAAATATATCTTTATAAGGTAACCTAAAATATAAACTTGTTATGTCTTTTTTAAGTTTAACTTAGATGTGTTCAGTTACAACGTAAGTTAATTTGAAGTTATGAGTAGATCTTTAGGTAAAAAAACTCACTTATAGTGAAATTTATCTATCAAGGCAGACATATGTCTGGGTTGTTCTGGACAATGGTATAAGTTCCTCTGATCCAACGGCAGCAGGTCTATGTCGTGGAATATAAAGCATTGCCACCCACCCGCCTTTTGTTTCTGACTCTCCACGAAACCTACGTTCATCAACTTCGCTCTATTAAATGCTTTGTTACCTGTAATGTAGCATGGAAAATTAGATAACAAAATTATTCAGGAATATAACAAAAACAAAAAAAAAATGACAATTAACACTATTTTGACGATAATATTACAGATAACGGAAGAATCTATAAAGGAAATAAGAAGGAATGTGTAGGGAAAGGCAGGGTAATAAAAATGAATTAGAATTAACTAGTTAAATCATGATAATATAGGGAGATAATATACTTCACTATTATTTCAAGTACTACTTGAGTAGATAAATAACTCACCATATTGCTCTACGATAAATATTCCATATTCTATTTGTTGTTTCATTAAGAATGGATGAATGTGATTCAAAAATACGGCCAAATGCTGCTCTCGATCTCTGCAAAAAATAAAATATTATAAGGACGAAAAGAAAACTTACGATTTTAGTTATTTTGTACGTTATACGTACGTACGTAGTGAAAGTTACCGGAACTTCGATTACACTGACCTGCATTCTAGGCTCCATTAAATAACACATTGAAATCATTTTGTTCAGAAATTTTTAGTTAATTTGTTTTTTACAAAGTTTTCTCGACTGTCCTTCTGAATCTGTACAATAGGACTTTTTTTTCAGTACTTAATTTTAAATTGACAAATACGTGCTTACCTGTAGGGTACAATAATAGCTACCCTATGCCTAGCAGTGCAATTCGGTGGTGCATACAGCCCACCAGGATCAACCTCTGGATACTTTGTTTCAACGTAGTCTAGCTGTAATTCAGTTTTATTTGCCATAATTGGACCTGAAACCATCACGCGATTAGTTTTTTCTTTTAGAAACAGCAGTTATTTTGTGTCCACAGCACCATTGGATCCACCAAAAACAAGTCTACTACTACTACTACAATTTTGATAAATTACTGCTCTTATTTGATTTCATCCAAAGTGTATGAGGGAATTTAGTTAAACATTGTATTATTTGGTATTAACTTTAGTTATAAGTTATATTACATTTTTGCATTTAATACATTACCTAGATCAGAAGGACTTTCTTCACAAAGAGGTAGCGGTGGTTCGGTCGTATTAGAAATAAGCTTTTCTATTGTTTTATTTGTTAATCCTTCTTCAATCCTCGAAGCCAGATATATGGTATTGTCTTTTTCAGTCGCCTCGTTGTCTATATTTATATCTATAGTTTTATTTACAGTAACGCTTTCAGCTTCGTTGTTTTTATCTTGAGTTGTCTTCGTCATTTGTTTAGCCCAATTAAATCTCATGGCACTGTTTAAGAAAAAGTTTTATTTTTACTTTAAAATAGAGAACTGTAATTTTTCAGGAGAGTATTTTTTTTATAAATCTTGGATCAATCGATTTGTCTAATTGTCAATTCTTTTTATTAGGTCTCGCACGCTCACTTGTCAGACGAAATGCGGAATAGCTACCACTTCACGCCTTTCTTTTGTGTGTCGTGATATTTCACCGATCAAGCCGGTAACTGAGTTGCTGCTGGCATCCACCAATGTCTGTGTCTAATTTTTATTTTGATATAACGCAACAACAAAACTTATTAAATACACTTATTTTTAAATCTCGAAGCTTCAAGAGTTCAAGAGTACTTACTAGAAAGAAGATTGCGAGTCGTTGTGCAGGTGACGGATGGACCTCAAGACAGAGGCATCCAAAATGGAGCCGAAGAGGTACTCCATTGCCACCAAAGCGAGCACCAGAAGCAAGAGATAGCGGACCACCCTCGACCCCCGCCAGCCGCTATTAGCGGTGCCCATTGACACATTTGGCATGCACTTGAATATTTCTATTCCTAAATGTAATAGTTAATTAAAAATGACAACCAATATACATCTGTAGCGGTCTATGGTACTAAGTTTTGAAAGAATCAATGACACCGACATACATAAAGGTAACAATTTATAGTACAAATAAAAGATTTTTGGAAAAGATTGAAATAGACTTACCTCTAATATGAAATGATGTAAAAAAGTTGCTATACGCTGTTCAACCATCATTAGTGTAGCCACAAAGGTACTCTGTATTTGTTACATCTGAAAAATAAAGAAACGAATAGTTACATAGGGCATAATTTTTCATTATATCGACGCTGGAAAGCATAAACGCTGTAACCCTTGAAATCGCGAATATGTTTTTCACACGTTAATAATTTCAACCATTATCAAACGATAGTGATTTTATTATAGGTTAGCACAAACTACACAACATTGCTAAATACCGCATGCTTGTAGACGTATCAGCTCACGAGTTATCATTTTTTGGCTCTCCTGTAAAGTTCATACTTTCGGGGTTACAGCGTTTACGCTTTCCAGCGTCGATATATATCTGTAGTTACTCGACTCTACATATGATTATGTAGTAACAATAAGTTTTCAATAATTTTATTTGATTTAGTCTGTCGCTTTCGTAATTTTAAAGTAAAAATTTTGTCTTGGTACAGTCGCCTTCCTATGTGGTGTTACAGTTATAGAAAAGTTGCTTGCCTTGTTAATTGTAAATTCTACAGTACTTAAATGATATGGATATTTTAATTATACATATTAAATGAAAAACATTTAGCGGCGTTACTTTCGTACAATCATATTGAAAAGTAGCATTAGAGTTGTAACATCGCAAGCAAAGGCTACTGTGTTATTCGTACTTTAATGTTTTCTCAATGACTAACTGTCACCCGCGGCTCCGTCCGCACGGGTTAAAAAACTTAATAAGTAGCCTATTGTTTTTACAGAATATTTAATTAATTTATTTATTTATTCTTTAGCACTTTTATAAGTACAAGGAGGACTTAATAATATGTTGAACATCTGTGCCAATTTTCATCCAGATCCGTTGAGCCGTTACGGAGATACCATCAAATAAACATCCATCTATCTAAACATACGCTTTTATAATATTAGTAAGATAATGTATGTTGATTGGTTTTGTTATCATGAAACTTGCGTCATATTACTCCTGGTTCATATTAATAATTTCCATGTCTGGTAGGTAATATAGATAAAATGCATTGCTTTATAACAATTGTATTAATTATTACAATCTTATCCTTTGAATCTTATCGCGATTCAGAGTTTTGAGTGGTAATAATAGAACAACTAATGTGGAACTAACTAGTCCAATTAAAAACAAACTAACTCCACTACTTCAACATTTGTCATTCCTAACGACCTGATCTGAAATTAGATTTAGCGGAAACTAGTTACTTTTTTGATACAAGCTAAAAAGTAGAAATTAAAGTCTTGTAGTAATTACATTTTTACCGAAATTGATATAAACAATAAACAGCATACTCAGTCTGGTAAAGGTTTCCGTTACCGAAACATCTATTATAACAATTTAACCATAATTCAAAAAATAAAAAAATAAAAACCCGACTAACTAAAACAAATTCCAGGTTAAACCTGACAAATAATAATTAATATTGGACTCGAGATTTCAGTGTTTTTTTTTTAATATCGTTGTTTTGAAGGCCAGTAAAAAGCATGATATTACTTACAATAAATCTATATGTGTACCAAAAGTACAATAACAATTTCACTGCATATTCACACAAATTCTAAGTTTTAACACGAAGAATAATAAAACTTGTCTTCCTAACTTAATACAACATGAAACAGACACCTCACCTCGCCCACTGATAATCAACTTTATCCGAGCATAGTTTTATGAAAAGCATTTGAACACATGGCTTATCGGAAACGTTTTACCAATATCTAAATAACGTACTTAAATAGATAATTCTGAGAGTTTATTAGCGCTTGCAATTGAATAATTCTCTGATTTTTGTATTATACTCGTAATAATACTAATTAGAAAAGAGTTACACTCAAATATAGTAAGCAATCCGTTGAGCCGTTCCAGAGTAACCTTCA
The DNA here is from genome assembly GCF_912999745.1 of Papilio machaon. NCBI lineage: Eukaryota > Metazoa > Arthropoda > Insecta > Lepidoptera > Papilionidae > Papilio > Papilio machaon. Next base: position 6,299,623 of record NC_060000.1, on the reverse strand, counting down.
AACAAACATCCATCCATCCATCCATCTAATAATTTGCGATTACTATAATGTTTGTAAGATTAGTATATGTACAAACACAACGAAAGTGTTTATAAAATCTATACGTTCAAGTTAGTTTTATTTAAAAACATAATTAATGATATTTTTGTTGCTTGTCATTAAACTTTACTTACGGCATGAAATTAATAAGGATAGAATCTTTATTTTTAACTGTGTGTAACATATAATTTGTAATTCCGTTTTTCCTGTTTCGAGATATGTTTTTATTTTTGAAAATAATTCATGTTTTCCAAATAATTTACTACCGGCATTGAGTAATCAAAATACATAAATAGGTCAGATTATGACTAAAGATTTCACTGTTATGAAATCTTTAGTCTTAATCTAATCGAATTCTGATAATTAATTTCAGTTTTTATGATGTCAGCTTTTTACATGTCCGTTTTATGATGTTTCATTCATTTCGTATTTCATTTGGCGGTCAAGTTTTTTTTTACTAACTATTTAAATATATTAAAAAAGTGAAGAATAACACGATTCCTTGAACCATTACTAAAGTATTTTATTTTAAAGTGGTCTAAATCTTAAAAATTTGTTCTAGGCTGAATGGCAGACTTATGTTTAAGATGAAAATCTTTAGTCATTGTATTTTAAGTTTTGCCTTTATTAATTAATCCTAATTAATAGCGCCTTGTTAAAAATAATAGAAACGTAACATACTTTAAAGATTGCTTATTTTATATAAAGTTGATAACATTTTTAAAAGGATAAAGTTTAAACAACGTCAGGTGTGTTATTTTTGTGCTGTTTAATTTATCATATACTACTAGCTGTCGCTCGCGACTCCGTTCGCGCGCTATTATTTATGAAAAATAGATAGTAGCCGTTTCTTAGACCTACTGAAAATGACTAAAAATTGCATAAAAATCGGTTAAACCGTTTCGAAGGAGTGTTGTAACTAACATTAGAATTTGAAATATAGGAAATAAAAGTAATGGGAGTTTTAGAACATTTATATTGTTCAGAATTACTTAGTTTACAAAAAGAGAAACTTTATTATTATTATTTGTTCTATTACTTTTTTATATGACAATTAAGATGGCTGATATATTTTAAAAATGAGTACTGAATTTTTTACGCCTTAGTGAATATATTTGCAATAAAGAAAAAAAAAGTTGAGCATTCTTGACCCACTTTTTCTGAAAGTGGGGTCCCGTCTAACGATTACGCTGACGCCCGGACAAAAATATGATAGATTGAGCTCTTGGGCTATTTTTTCAAGGCAAAAAATTAACGTGTACTTAAATTAATAGTGAATATTAGTATGGCAAATACCAGGGACATGATTAGTTTGGACGAAACGAAGAAAAACATATAGCCAATGCCGGCGTTGGTATAGGGCGCTGTTGGGCAGCCGCCCAAGGCGCTGGACAGTAAGGGGCGCCACATGTCTGTGAATTTCAGACTCACCTTGTTAACTCCCAAATGGTAAAAAAAGGGCGCCGTAGAAATTTCGCCCAGTGCGTTAGTAGAGCTACTATAATAGTAATATAATAGCAAACAAATTCAGGTGTAAGAAACTTTACTTGAAAAGTCCTACAGAAATTAAATCGTCTTTCCTCAATTTTAAAACTTAGCTACTTGTTTGTTTTTTCCAGCTCGGCGTAAAAGTAATTGAAAATGCTTACTATTCACAAATAAAACCTGAACTTTATTGAAGTGGTTATGGAATTAGTTCTTAACGAATGGTTACGGTTAAACCATAATTAATGATTATAAATGCGAAAGTTTGGATGGATGGATGTTTGCTTGAAGGTATCTCCGGATCGGCTAAACGGATCTTGATTAAATTTGGTATAGATGTAGAACATAGTCTGGAAGAACTTAGGCTACCAATTTATTTATTTTCTTACTAATTCCGCGCGGACGGAGTCGTGGACGAAAACTAATATGTATTAAAAATTAATACAATCCGCCTTGGAATTCTACAGTAATGATTTGACACTTCATAAACTGTCGTAAGACACGCAGAATTCACTATCGATCGGTAACATTTTTGAATAAAGAGAACTTATATAAGTTAAAACGTGTTTCCCTCTGACGAAGGCAATTGTTCTGAACGAAGTCAAACTAATAACGACACAAACGTTACCGATGACAAGGAATAATATGAGAAAATTTGCAAAACTTTTAAACAAAGATTATTCATCTGCTAGTGACGAAATGTGTTTTTGTACAAGTTAGGTCTGCGTTTCCACTGTCAAATCACCTGTACAAAAACATAGTAATCACTATTGACAGACATTTAATAGTTTACGAATTGATCAGCTCGCCCGGTGCAATACCACAACCAGACAGTAGTGTCCACGACAGAAGACAGGCGTCAAGTGGAAGTAATTTCGCTTTTCGTCTGATAATTGTGCGTGTCGGGATTTTACAGAGAAGAGGACATAGAGAAGAGACATAGAGACGTTTATGAACAACGGTCAATTCGCTATTTTTGACCAAATCACCGGCTGCTTGCAAAATAAAATAAAATCTGTATAAGATTGTCCTAAAGTGAAAGCCTACTTTTTAAGATATTTTTTGTGGCGTGTTAAATGTATGACAGCCTATTTAGGGTGTTTTGACAAAATTATGTATTAAACTTATTCTAATAAATATTATTATTAGAACCAAAATGGCGACAGATGGAGCGACTAACGACAAAACTTTCATACAACCCGACAAAGTTTTCACTCTCGCATTTTGGTTGTTCGGTAATCTACATTATTAATGACACGGTTATTAATATTTATACTAATCCTTGGAATATATTTAAGTGGTGTTCGAAACATTTAACAAACTGGGTACCTAGTAAATATTTCTCAAGTACTTTCATCTATTGTTGTTAGTTTTAAAATAGGATTACAGTAATTTTCTTAAACAAGTTTCTCTTATCTCTTGGATTCTTACGTATGCGCCGAGAAAATGTTATTATACTCCTTGTTATTTATCTTGTTGAGAAGGATTTTTTTTCGCACCATACTTATAAATATGCATACACGGACTAAATTGCTAAGTAAAACCTAATTCTGAAGAGAAACCTTACTAGTATTATAAATGTAGAAGATTAGATGGAACTATGCATGTTTGTAGGTATCACCGGAACGACTTAGCGGATCTTGATGAAATGGTACAGATATAGAACAACGTTCATTGAATGTGGATGGCTATAAAGATAGAGGAAGACCAAAGAAAGTATGAATGGATTTTGTGAAAGAGGATATGCGTAAGAAGGGGGTAAATTCAGAAATGACAGCTGATAGAGATGTATGGAGGAGTTGATGATATTGAACAGTCTGAAAGAACACATATGCTACTTATTAACTTTTTTTTTATTCTGCGCGAACGGAGTTGCGGGCGACGGCTAGTGACTTCATAAATTATAAGCAAATGTGAAAATTATTTGTACTTGTGAAAAATACGAAGTAGGCCAGAGTAAAGCGAAGTAGGCAAGACTAAAAGGCGCGAAAGTAGATTAGTATGCAATTGGTGTGTGCCAACTTGCGTATCTAAGTGCGTACGATGAGTCATTGTAATACGAGCGTGTAATTATTTGAGAAGTTAACAATTTTAATATGACATAGTTTATTTTATTTTACTTTTATAAACATACTAACTGTCGCTTGCGACTCCGTCTACGCGCAAGCAGTCGATGTGTTCTACATCTGCCAAATTTCATCAAGATCCGTTGAGCCGTTCTGGAGATAGGTTCTCACAAACATTCATCCATCCATCCATCCAAACTTTCGCATCTATGTTTGTAAGATTGTTATCTCACTTATTCCAGAGAGAATGAAGGGAATAGCAATATGGTCGAAAGGTATTTAAGCAATGGTAACTAACGGTAAAAGCTTATAAGATATTTATTTTTAAGGTTAGAAATCATGTAATTGTGATTGGCTTTTTACATCAGATATGTTTGTTACTTCCAGTAAATAAAAAAATCATTATCTTGTCTATAGTTATTATGAAAATAAATCTTTGGTTTACAGTTATTTTTGTTTTTAATAAGTTTGAAAAAGAAAAAAATAAAGTTATCATAAAAAGGTGAGGTTTAAGTAAAACGAAATAATCTCTGATGAATTTTTTAATAGCAATATTATTATATTTACACGTAATGGTATTCAATTAAGAGATAAAAAGTTGATATTCTCCAACCACATACAATATTACGCATTATAAAGATTATTCAATCGTATTTATCACAATTTATATTATTTATTAATCATAAAATATACAAACTAATTGATTTGATATACAATATAAAACGTATTGAAATAAAAAATAATAAAAAAGTCATTGGCTAGAATAATGTTGACCAACGTGTAGAAAATTAAAAATGAGTTTATGAAATGGGGAGATGGGTCAAGAGTGGAAGTATACCACAGATTACAAAAAACTGTAGACTATAGTCAAAGCAACGATTTCCGTCAAATTTCAATCAATTTTTTTTTTAAAGTAATTTTTAACATAGTTCATAAATTATTTATGTCAATAAATAAAAAAAGGAATACACTTTTTGTTTAATTGCTACATTGACGTACAAAAATTTGACATATGACACCTCACTTTCGACGCTAACACTGCCTACTTATAGCTTTCAGTTTTGTTTGCCATTACTAGAAAATGTAATCTTGAAATTACACTGCCTAAATACTTGTATTAAAACATATTGTTATCTCTGTCTTATCAATAAGAAGGAGAGAGATAACAATATTATTTTATACAATGGAAACCAACAGATTTACTTGCATATACAAAGCATGATTCTACAGAATTTGGGCGCCATATTGTCTTTATGTTAAATCACTAGATACTTGTTCTTTGAATCCTTAAAATGTAATTTTTATTCAACCAAATGATATGTGATGGTACACCAAAGATATTTAAATACCTCCAAAATAATCGAAGTCCAAAAGTGTGGCCAATTAAATCACCAATTTTTAACTTTGTAAAATGCTTTGTAATTTCATTACCAAAGAGGTCGTATTAGAAAAAAACTCGCAGTACAAAATCTCCATCTCTATAATTAGAGGAACAAAGCTCGTACTATATTTTTTTTAAATTAAATACGTGGTGGTATATAAAACTCTAAGTGTACCATTAATATCAGATCTTAAATTCTAAAGTTATTGTTATTCGTCATACAACATAAAACATAGCATTAAAAAAAAATGACTCTCAAACTATGATAGAGAAACAAAACTATATATTATGTGAGGAAGAATATGTACCAAGCGATCGAACAGTATATAATAAAATTATAATATTTAACATAGAGATCACTATATTAAATTAATCTACAAAAAGCTTTATACAAAGTTTTCAAGCCTAAGTATAAGTAAGTACATGTATTGACAACTTCGAATCTTAGTTATTACAGTAGTTTCAACAATTTAATTTAATTAAATATTAAAAAAAATACACATTAAAAAATATTGGCATTAACCTAATAGCATTTGTCACTAAAAGAAGCAAACAGAAAAAAAATCAAATACGCACTCTAATTACGCGAAATGTCAAATTAAAACCGCCATTCTATACAAAATGGCGTCGTCAATTTTAACAAATTATATTTACAACGTTTAACGTGAATTGTTTTAAAATGACTGGTTAATATTTCTTTGTATTTATTTTAAAAAAATACCACTGAATTATACATTAAAAACATAAAGCTATGATCATTGACACTCTCAGGTCATTCATTGTAGGCCGTTATTAAATTACAATAATTTCAATTTGATTATTATATATATTTGCACCTTAAAGGTTACATCGTATTGCTCCACTCTTCGTTTACCCGGTATTGCCCCGCTTCGTGATCACCGTGGCGTACACCATCCGTATAAATGAGACATAACGTTTTATTAACAAATTTATATCTTTATCCGATGTAGTGGCTGCGAGTGAACGCCGCAGCAATCGTAAAGAGGGGCGATTCCGGATGGAACAGATGGGCAAAAATTTGACGAGTCTGTGTTAACACTAAAAGTCCAATTTGTATATTAACTTAGGCTATCTCAAATAAGGAACATACGTTTTAATTTAAAAAATCATTTTAGTAACATTTTCGTCGTTTAACCGCAATAGAGTTCATTATAAAAAAAAATAGAAAATATCGATACGTTAATTGATAACGACTAGCGTGATTTATAAAAAAAAACACCTAAAAAATAAAACAACCGAACTACTAAATAGAAATAAAACTCTGTATACAAATGGATAAGTGATAAGAATAAAAAAATATCAAAAAACGCGATTAAATAATATTAAAGCAATAAAGAATAAAAATTATTTAATAAATAAAAGTCAGTTACACTTCAATATATTCCTGGATAACATCATAAAGGTCATCGCTCATTACACAAAACTTACTGCGGCACTCACGCGGTGTACATACGTTGACGACGTGTAAACGCCGCGTATTCAATAATTTATCGAGCGAGATAAATTTCTTACCGTTGGTTTTCGAGACCAAAATCTCTGTATTAAACATATTATCATTCCTGTCAAACGGAGATGCCCAAGAGGCGTTTTCAAGTGGGTTTAATGAGCGACTACCTTAACACACATTTTGACACACTACTTATTACTAAATATGGTTACACTGAAAGATTCGTCTTTGCCACTGAAATACTTTTTTGTTCCACTTAAATCTTCCACTAGTATGTATTTATATCATGAGGTGGAACGCAAACAAAATAATACTAAAAGCAAATGTTTTTTGATCTTAAAAATCTTAACATTAAAAAAAACTGACTTACATCATTTACATAATGTTTTTACAACCTTACCTCTTTTGTATAAATCACTGGAACATTGAGAATTTTCAATAACATTTTATTCTTCTGTTTAAATAACAACTCATGTTAAAATACATAATAAAAGTCTGATTCCACTGAAGTATACTCACGTCTACTTGGATATAGCACTAGATAACTGAGCACTGGTTAGATATTGCGTTACCGCTGTTCGCCAAACAATAGCTTGGCGAAGTACTGCCATCAGCTGTGTTCGTCTATGTTGGCAATAACATGAGTGTACAGATGATGTTGAACCACATCTACTAAATCGTATTCGAGTGTCGAAAGTCCGTCTTTTTGGAATGTCTTACTTGTCTGTGATAGCAATTGGTACCTGGAAGTATGATCAGCGTTAGTGAATTCAATGAATGTATCAGGAATAACTTTGTAATAATATTTTATAGTTGTAGATAATGCGGAACCAACAAGATTAAATGAAGCCCCTTCAGAACAAAGGCATATTTTATATTTGAGGTGCTAATTACTATAACATTTTTGTTTGATGTATTTCATTTAGTTCAATTGGAGTTATGAAGATGGAAAGTTATTATTAAATATTGATGTTCTATTGTTTAAATAATCTGGTACTCACCTTTTAGGATTTGGGGCGGACTTCTTATGATCTAACATGGCGTACCTCGCAATTGACATTTTGTACCTCGCTATATGATAATTCATCTTTTTTAATCTGTACAAAAATGGTATTGTTAAAAAACTTTAAATTTAATACATTATATATGTAAATAAAATATTATTAATTGAATACCTGTAAAACATGTCGTCATCTTCTCCACCCCAACCCCAATATTTGTTGGAGAAACCATTTACTTTGGTAAATTGCTCGAGTGTCATCGCTGACACACCGCCAAAGATTTCTTCGTACGGTAACCTAAAATATTATTGTTAATATCAAAAATCAGATATTAACATCGCCAGTTATCGAGAAATTGAGGAGCGGAAGGTTAGCGTGGTTTGGACATGTTATGCGGAGGGATGATAATTATATAAACAAAAAAGTAATGAGATTGAATGTGGATGGCTATAAAGGTAGATGAAGACCAAAGAAAGTATGGATGGATTGTGTGAAAGAGGATATGAGTAAGAAGGGGATAAATTCAGATATGACGGCTGATAGAGCTGTATGGAGGAGTAGTACATAAGGGCAGGTCGATGATGACGATGAACAAAAATCAGATATTCTGTTTCCTTTGCTTCTCAAGATGAAAACATTTTTGCAGTGAAATCCATAAGAAAAAGTTTTACAGACTCACCTAAAATTCAATTTATCAATAGACGCGGACATATGCCTAGGCTGTCTAGGACAGGAGTACAAGTTCCTCTGATCCAACGGCAGCAGGTCTATGTCGTGGAATATAAAGCATTGCCACCCACCCGCCTTTTGTTTCTGACTCTCCACGAAACCTACGTTCATCAACTTCGCTCGATTAAAATCACTGTTACCTGTCGGAAACAATGAAAATGAGGACATTTGAAAAAAATCAACGTATATTTTAGTGCTTTACAATGAGTGGGACAGACTGAAAACTTTTAAATAATCCTCGGAAACAATATGAATGCACTCATCTATAAAAGTAAAACTTTTTGTTTTATATTTCTCCACTTTTTTGTTTTAAATTTCGAACGTGTCACGAGAATTATAAAGCGATACTTCTCGATTATCATTTCATCTTTCAATGCCTGTAGCAAAGATGCGAAGTAAACGCATTATCTTGCTGCATAATAGTTTTCCGGAACGAACCAATTTCGGGCTAAATTACGATTTCAAAAGAAGATGACATATACTATATACTTATTGAGAATACAAAAGAACTCACCGTCTTGCTCAACGATAAATATTCCATATTCAACTTGTTGCTTCATTAAGAACGGATGCATGTGATTTAAGAATATCGCTAAATGTTGTTGACGGTCTCTGGAAAAATGCATATGTTTACAAAATCTTAGTATTTGAAGAAAGAATAGACAAGAAATTTCTTGTGTGAAGTAAATGCTATAATTGAAAATGCTTAGCCATCTTTATTTACTTTAAACTATAAATTATTTAGACAATTCAATATCAGATGCATCAAAAAAGGTTTTATTTTACCTGTATGGTACAATAATGGCAACTTTATGCCTCGCAGTACAATTTGGTGGCGCGTATCGACCACCGTGATGTACTTCTGGATATTTCGTTGCGATATCATCAAGCTCTATTTCTGTTTTGTTAACCGTTATTGGACCTAAAATAATGTCCATTATTATCATAAAGCTTGAGTAAGACCACCGTACTGTCTCCAAAGGCGGCGTGATGAAGGGAGTCTATTGTATCAGTGATTCACGCGTCATCGGATAGATGGTTGTCGCGGGGAAGTAACGGTGACTATTCTATTGCGCGATGACCTTTAATCTTGTGACTGTGGCTTTGGACCGCAATGACACTTGTATTGACATCCGAAAACCATAGTACGAAGTGATGTCAAGAAGCAGACCATTCACGCTGAATGAAATTAACGGACTTAGATAAAGTAACGTTAAAATATTGTGTAATATTTACCTAGATCAGGCGGCATTTCCTCACAGAGAGGCATCGTTGGTTTGCTGAGTCTCGGGCTTAATCCTTCTGTGGTCACCAGATTCTTTATTCCCTCCATGATCTTCGTTATTAAAAATGGAGTACTCGATTCTACCGTTATATTTTGTCGCGTCATGTTTGTGGCAAAAGGTGCTTTGGTTGAATTGTTTGTAGATAGAGTAGTATTAAAAGTTACGTTTCTAAATTGCGTTGTGTTTGACACTTTGGGGTTTTTTCTTGCGGCCGCAGTAATAGGCAAACTTTTAGGCCAGCCTGGCGTTCTGTCACTGTTTCTGGAACAATGTATTATAGTTAAAACATGGTCATTAGCTCGTAGTATTACTATGGTATTAGTGTCTTTCGAAGCAGCTCATCTGGCTACAGATGATCTTGAATATACTAATCTCCAGGTTTGTGCATGTATGAACGCATGCAGCTAAAACAGATTTACTGCGAAGATTAAGGTGACCGATAGTGTGTTTGCCATTTTCTTTTATAAAAAATATGTCGAATGATTCAGGTACGAACCGTAATCCTAACAATATAAATCTACGAGTAAATTTGACCCCTATTGATGGTGCAGTCATTCTGGTTAATAGTTTTAAAATAAGTACAGCTTGATATAAGCTTACTTGATTGTGGACTGTGTAGTATTGAAGGCCGGCGTGTAGAGGTATGTTCTGAAGGGCGAGGCGTCCAGGATGGAGCCGAATAGGTACTCAACAGCGGCCAGCGCCAGTACCAGCAGCAGCAGCAGGCGAAGCGCGCGCGCAGCTCGCCCGCCGCCCCCTCCCGCGCCTCCCGCGCCCATCAACACATTTGATGCATCAACACATCTGATAACACGTCTTCGCCGACCCCTAATAATAATAATAATCATTATTTTTATACATGAAGCGGAAACTTCTTATGGAAATTTCGCGACCGGATATTCGTGAAATTTGACACCCATTTTTTGATCTGATATATACATGGACAGGCTATAAACCGTGGTATTTTGTGCCTATTTATTTTCGCCACTTTGGCGCTGACTGTTGCGGTTCGTAGCGGCGTTGAGGATTCAAAGTAGTAAATGAATGGTCAGGAACTTCAACAGACGTAATAAATCAAAACGAAGCTAAAGCTGTCATTTCCAAGCAATGACCTATAAAATTATAGTGATCAGTGAATAAAACCGGACAATGACTGACAAGCGGCTGCCCAGTGCGCCGCAGCCGCGATGACTGGGGTGCCCTAACAAACTCCTCGGATGGAATTTACTTCAAGATTGATGAGAAGGGAAGTATAATTGTATGGATTCTGGATGAATTCCGAGGTCGACTTGTTGTTTTCGATGTTAAGGACCGGTCTCGCAGATCCCTTCTGATGACGCCAATATCGATTCCATGTCCCTTTCATCGAAATTACCGCGATGAAACATGACGGAAACGAATTCTATGAAGTTATTGGAACCATAAACACTAGCCACTGGTTGTAGTTTCCAAATTTTTTTTATTGTTCTAATTCAAAATTTTATTGCTTTCGATGAATTTTTTTTATAAAAAAGCCAGAATTTTACCTACATAATTAATTTATAATATTACTAGAAATACCTTAAAACTTCCGTTGTTACGGGAAAAATGTTCATAAGAACCTTTAAAAAGCAATAAAAATAGTATTCGTAAAAACGTGCAATGAAATGCAAAGCAATATAACTTTTCATTACTATTTGAACTCATTAAAAAATAATTGAAAAACGGTCATTAATATGAACTCGATTCAATGATTGATAAAAACGTTTTGCATTAAATACCGGCAATGCTTAATACTCTTGCGTTGGAAAAATACTTGTTAACCTGCTACTTTGCATGAAAATTACATATCGCTAAACTATTTAGCGTTTTAACAAGTTTTTATTTAGTTTCACCTGTCCCGATTTTTGTTATCAAATCTTGCAAATTAAATTTAAACTATTTCCGTCGCATAAGTCGCGTGACAATGCAATATTATGATGGTGCTGATCTGATGATGGAGCTTATTTTGATTGTCAAGAAAATAAAAAATCCTTTTTTTAGTTTTTTTTCTTTGAATTTCTACTAATAACGCCTGTAACACACTGCAATGATAGCGAACCAAAGCGAAACGTATAGAAAAATTACCAAACATGAAAATGAAGTGTAAATGGAACGCAGAGTTGAAGTTAGATTTGATGCCGTAAGCCTTTACTAACCCAATTTTAACAAAATTTAGTGGATAGATTAACAGTAGCTTGGTGGCGATTTATTATGAGAATTCTACACTAAACAGCTCCTTAATGTTGATAAATGTTCACTTGACAAGTCCGAGTACGACGGTAAATAAAAATAAGATTCTAAATAAGGTTCATATATCGAAATTGGGTTCACTTCGATTTCGGTTCACTTACACTACAATGTACGTAAGTGCCCTTCGTACTCAAGATAACGTGAATCTTTGAAACCCGGCGATTTAAGTCGCTAAGACTTACGCAACACAATACCATAGAGGTTCGTACACAGGTACGCGTTGTCGACATTTTGTTGTAAGTTGTGTTATGATCGTCATTCCTTACCTTTGATGACAAACTATTCAAACAAGGAGCTCTGTGAAAATATCCCATCATCTTCAGTGAAGACATTGATTTTTCCTATTTAGCGCACTTTTCATGGTTACATCTGCAAAAAAGAGAAAACCTGTTAGTAATTTAAAAGTAAAAAATCAATCGCACACATTTAATGAACAGAGTCACTAATGATTTAGCATTTACTGATAAAATGTTCTTTTTAAAAATATATTATGTATTTAAATATATTTTTCTTGTATTACTACAAATCTATGAACAGAAATATATATAGTAAAAAGTTTATGACACCGCAAGCAAGTCATATAAGGCCCTTCGTACACAACGCAACGTAAATCTTCCAAAACTCGGCGATTTTATTCGTTAAGCGACTACTGCAGTACATCAAAAGTATTTTGTTCATTAGTCGCCAAAACCAGCCGCTCGCAACATGTTAGTCGTGATCGTCTCGCGATACTAGAAACACAAGTATACGATATTAGTTTCGAATATTTACGTTTCTTTGTGTACGAAGAGCCTAACCGTAGGATTCACCTGCCGAAATTTTGTCACGAAAACATATTGTTATTCTATTATAATAAATAAGATAACAAGCTTTTGTATTAATTTTTCGGTAGTGAAAATCCACGGTTAAAAATAATGACATCAAAAAGCGAACTATAACTTTTTTTGTGTTTGAAATAGAAAAACAAAAAACTAATGACAAAATGAAATGATCACTACTTTTGTACCATCATTACTTTTGTCTTTAGAATTTTTTTATGTAATATTATAGCTTTTTTTTAATGTTTTCAACGAATGTTTTAACACATTTTGCGAATTATAATTTATCTAGTTGCAGAATATGTATGTACATATCGAAGTATTTTTTTATTTAATAAATGCTGGAACCCTTTAAATAAAAGTAATTCCAATTACAATAAATTTCAATTAAAATAAAAAATAAAAAAATCGTTGACTCCGCTTTCTCACGTCATTCTAATCACAAACGTGCGTTCATTATAAACTAAAAACTTTCTATAAGTTTATGGAATTCCGGTCTAAGAATTTAACAAAAAAATGTCTTTAATGAGTGAACAGTAAATTTCGTAAAGAATAGCTACATGCATGTAATAACTATTTCTTGCATCAACGCAATATAATACAGGCGACTAAATATTAAATATAAAAATTACTCACAGCCATCATAAGATACGATTTCTCTACCTTCATTCTGCAATATTTTATTTGTCTATGAAGACGTTCCCTACTTGGTCGTGTACAGCCGGAACAACGATAAAAAACCATATAACTGTCTTTATTTTTTTTCCAAACAGAATAAGAGGGTTGACAATATGTATTTGTACAAATGTGTTGGCAGAAGACACATTTACTAACATTTTTTTATATCATACGGTTGCAAATCAGCAAGCGGCCATTGAATAAACGCAGAAACCGCGGCCCATAAAAATCAGCAATTGTAGATGCGTTTACCTACCTTTAATCGAAAGGGGGGCATGTTGGGAAAATAAATTAAATATGTCAATACAGATTACCGTAGATTTTCAGTTCCGGAATATCAGATATAAAAATATATTCGCATTTAAACTCCAATTTCCGACTACATTAACTGCAAAGTAAAGTAGAATAAAAAATATCCAGCAAGCCTTTCATATGTAAACAGAAATGTAAACTGAAAGAGTTCTTTTTACGTTTGTGGCTTACAAAGTTATTGTACAGCATTGTGTGCACGATTTCGTTTAGTTTCTGTAAGCTTTTTTCATACAAATAAGGCAAAGTAACATCAAAAAGGCGGATAAAATATGCTCGGGGTACTTTTTTAAATTATGTGCTTTGTACCGCAAGTAGAAAACGTGCCTTGCTTTCGTAACGAAATGGAAAGCGTTAAGTTTATTCTAAACAAAAAACTGAATATACTTTGATGTGATGTTGTATTCTATTAAAAAATAATTACATTTTAAATTTATGACAACAAAAAAGAAATTAAAACAATATCGAATTGGAAAAGAGGTCATGTTATCGTGGAAAATATCGTAGAATTATAAAATAGTAGTCTATTGTTTCCAATGCTTAAATACTTGTATAAAAATATAGCTATTTAAATTTTTTCAAGAAGAATAAAAGGGATGACTGTAAGTCTTATTAGAAGTATTTTGGTATTAGACACCCATGGTTATAGTGGCCATAACACCATTTCGAAATAAGTAAAGAAAACACGTGTCACAATTTTTATTCTGAAACATTGTGTCACAGATGAAGCGAACAAAAATTCTACAGATTAAATATTTACCTCACTTAAAGAAAGGATCAAAGAACATCATGATTGTGTTGTGATTGTTAGAGTTCGAAGCACGCACCTTTGCCCTTTTCACACACATGAATAAATTCCGATGGTACAGCCATTCGTAATCATATATGCATGAAAGGTTAAAATAGACGTACAATTGTTCAGTCCCGTCAGCAATTACTGTTTCATAAGTATTTTTCATATTATCAAGTTAATATAACTTAAACATATAAACTTAAAGTAAAAAAAGCTTTATTTGGGACGCGGCATGGCAAATTCTGCATTCATACTGATTCACTTGTTTTATTTAGGTATTCCCGAATTCATTCATACGGCCGAATGCATATTTTTATCCATTGGCTTCAAATTTAACTGAACTGATGATCACAATAGCAAACAAGTAAGCAACTAACATTTAGAGGGTAATCCATCCAGTTTTAGTCCCTTCAATACAAAGTCGAATTTAAAAATCGATTATTGTGTTCGCCAGTTAACGAATAAATTATCTTTCTGCCATAGTCAGAGAAGTTAATTGTCGCTAAGGAAGTATCTAAGTGTAGATTTAATAGGATAAATCTACCATAAAATTTCCCTTAGCACCCAATTAAAAAATCTGAATGTTGCAGTTAGAGACGATTTTTAACACAATGTTTAATCATGGAATATTCTCAGTAAACGAGGAGTGGTAGCATTGTTTCAGTCATGTTTATATCTGTCCAGCGAACGGCCGAAGGTTAGAGCGGAGAGAGCGATCGATACTGCAGTAGTGTCTACTACCAACTGCTGCATTATCTATAAAATATTTACCCTGTTATACCGCAAATTTGTACAAATAAAAAGTTCTTGGATATGTTTTCTATGGAAATGAATAGAACATAACACTACTGTGATGTTTTATATTACTTCTCACAATAACAGAGTTGAGAAACTTTATCCTAAAAGTAAAGAAAACCCTCTAAATTGAAGTAGTTTGCTATATTTTTATAATTTCTAATCGTTTGTTTTTTTAATTAAATATTTAGTAACTGCTAGAATTGATCCCACGACCACCAGTTCCGCAGTCTTTATCATTAACCACGCTACTGGCACTTTGTTTGTAAGATATTTTACAGAGTACATCAACATTTTATACATTTGGACTAATGTTCTAAAGGATTCACGTTTCCTCATACGAACATAATTCCCGTTGTAATTAATGTAAGGTCCATCTTAGATAAGAACATTTTCGCACTTCGCACAGGGAGGGGACGACGGGATGACAGGGAAAGGATTACCACGCTCCCGGATTACAAATGTGTTAATTTGAACTCGGGAAGTGGAAGATAAATTGTGGTTTAAAGCAAACGTCACGAATGGAAATGGGAATTGCAAATCTCGAATGTGTTACAATGTATTTGTGCATACTTAATATGTACTCTGGTTCTATACTATAATATTAATTTAGTTAAATAGTTTATCCTTTATAAATATTGTCTAAACAATTTTAAAATAAATATATTTTTTTCAAAGGGGAAAAACGCTGCCAGTATCTTCGGAACCTTGCCTAAAGGGACACCTTTTAATGACATATTTTAGTTTTTATGTATTATATTTAATCTAATATTGTAACTTTATTTTATATTTCTGCATGTATGCGTGCATATAAAATGACTACCATGTTCATAAAAGTAACACTCAGTTAATGTAGCGTTTCAGGTTTACGATCAGTGTGAGACTAGTACAGAACAAAAATGGTAGTAATTTTTTTATAAGCTGAAACTGGAAATTATCTATTTATATAACAATTTTTATAACCATTAGTATACATAATAATTATAAAGGTAATTAATTGTCTGGCAAAGAGGTAATGTTTTTGAAGGTGTATATCGTTTATCCGTTCGTTAATGACTGAAGTGTCACCAGATCGTGCGTAATCTTAGTGTCATAGGGATCATTGGTTTATTAAATGAACTATAGATTTGTTATTTTAAGTAAATCATAACCAGTTTATTCAACTGAGTTTATCATATTTATGGCTGTTATTTGATGCATTGGTGTGTTATTTATCAACATGTCAGATTAAGATACACATATGGTTTTTGTAACAACAGTCATTGGACAGATGTGTGGATATTATTAAATAATTGACATTTAGAATGTTATGAAATATCAACTACAACACTATCTAGTGATGTTCCTTTACGGAATATAAAACAATAAAATTGTTTTAAATAATACCCTAATGGGCTTGACAATATTTTAATGGGAAAGTTTTGCTGAAACTTTTAAAAAACATGTACAGTCAAACCTGGATAAGCAAGAAACCTTTATCAACGAGTCATTGTCCGGTCCCGAGGGGTGACCTCCATAAGCAAGAAACTCGGGCTACAGTAAAACCTTTAGAATATAGAAGAATAACGCGGTTCCTTGGACTCTTTCTTATAAGGTTCAACTGTATTTAGTGATCTGTCTCATTCAGTTAAAAAAAAATCGGACAACAATATGTTTTCATGGTATATCTTTATACATTTGTTATAACCTCAGAACTTCACTGCATTTATAATTGTAATCTTACTAATAATATAACTGTGAAAGTTTAGATGGATGGATGTTTTTTTTATATCGTAAGGTGGCAAACTAGCAAACGGCCACCTGGATTCGCCGCAATAGCGAGGCGACCGTTGCCCATAGACTTCCGCAAATGCAGATGCGTTGCCTACCTTTAATTAACGGAGAAGGGGACGCACAGAAAGATGATATTTCTCCTTCCTATGCGTCCCCTCTTCCGCTAAATCCACTTCCCCTTAGGACTAAAATTAGTTTGTTAGAAGGTATCTCCAGAGCGGCTCAACGGATCTCAATGAAATTTGCCATGGATGTAAATCATAGCCTTTCAGAACACAAAGGCTACTAATTAACTGCTTTTATTTCCGCGCGGGCGGTAGCTAGTAATACATAATATGTAAAATGAGGGACTATAACATAGTCATCCCTCTATCTTTAAAAATTTAGAGACAAAGTATAAGAGTGTAACATTAGTCGAAATCCACATGTATCAATAATTTTATGTTACGAGAATTATTTATATTAGTGTTTAACAATTCGTACCCAACCAAAGTATACGAGTACATTCAATGATAATGGATTCAATAAAAGATAACTACTAATTGTGTTAAAAGATAAGATAATTGTTATCTTATTTTTTTATCGGTCATTGTTTACACTTTATTATGGTAGGATTAAGATAGGAACAAGAATGGTAAGGAACCGGATAAGTATATAGACAAACTAGCTGTCGTCCGCGACTCCGTTCGCGCGGAATTTATGAAATATTACGAATAAAATATCGAATGAAAGACAGACCTGGCGGACTAAAATCTGCTGCAAATTTTTGGCATGCTTATGCCTAAAATACCCAGGTAGTATCCAGTGTTAACTTTTTTATTTATATATGTCATAGAAAGCTGTAGCCCACGACTTCGTCCGTGCGGAATTAATAAACTTAATAAGTAGTTTATGTGTTCTTCCAGACTATGTTCTACATCTATTCCAAATTTCAGCGGAATCCATTAATCCGTTCTAGTGATATCTTCTAACAAACATTCATTCATCCATACATCCAAACATTCGCATTCATAGAAAGAATTAGGATGACGCATGATTATATCGCTATAGTTGCTGAGGCGCCGCAATTTAAAGAAGTGGGACGTGACCATGCAACGCGACCTCTCTTCTAACTATCTTTCTAGATAGATACAGTCATAGATAGAAGGATACTACATATATAACAGTTACAATCAAGCATTTGTATTACTATATTGTTTTTGAGGCGCCGCAATTGGCAAATAATGCAGCGTTATAAAGTAACACAATATCTTCTCTAGACGTACGGCTGGCATTCCACAACAGTGCGGTTCTCGCGAAATTTCTTGCCGCGCACGGCCGCGTTGTGGAATGGTCTGTCCTCGGCGGTATTTCCAAACCAGTACGACTTAGGGTCCTTCAAGAAGCGAGCGTATCACCATCTTAAAGGCCGGCAACGCATTTGGGATTCCTCTGGTATTGCAGATGTCCATGGGCGTCGATGAACACCTTGGTGTTCCCGCTGCTCGTTTGCCCCCTTCTCTTATAAAAAAAAAAAAAAAAAACGTAGACCTGAATAGATTCTTACTGTCAACAAGAGATATATTCACGCAAAGTTACTTAGTTACCTTATAGGCATTTTCAATTTGAAAGTTAGATTTTAAAAAGTGTTATTATAACAAAACTTAATACTTAGCATATTTATTCGTACAAGTTATAAAAATCTAGATCATGAATAACATTGTTTAATGTTTTACAATTGAATTATTCATATCTTCGATTACTCTTCTCTCGATAGTAACAATTACATGATAAAGTCTTAATTTACGGTGTCTTTAGCAGGGCAAATTATAAACGGACGATGAACACGATTTGTCGGTGACGTACACGAGATTGAAATAAGTCCGTACTCACCAGTACTTATGACGAACAAGTTGTATGAGCGCTTGTGCCACTTAAGTAGTCATTTTTTAGTACAAGAAAAAACTTGTTTTGCCTGATAAGGAAAACATAATGTTTAGTTAGCAAAGTTAATTTGCAACTTAAATTTTTCGAGAAATTAGTATACCATTGAGTATACCATAGTGGTGATATTTTTGGAATTAATTACGTATGAACTTTTTGGCGTAATAATATGTATCTTTTAGGATAAAAAACAGGTAAAATACATAAAGATTTAGGTTACAATGTATGACAGTACAAACAGCAAATTTTTGAGTCATTGAAGCCTAGTTAATATATCACAGTTTAGAGGTTGTTATTAGCTGTTGGTTGCCACTTCGGCCACGTGGAAAGAAAAAGTCTATAAAAGGCCCATCAAAATTGATTCAACCTTTTCGGAGATTACCCGAAATAAACGCGGAGTTGCGGACAGACAGACACGCATGTAGATACAGAAAACCGTTATAAAGCAAATACATTTTGTTAACGAAATATGCTTCTTTTTTTTATATTACATACAGAAAATCCAATTTTATTAACTGTAAGTATAGATAAAGGTATGAGCTCATATTTACCTACTTTGAACCATACTGAAGCCATTTAAATGACAACTGACTTGATTATAAAGTTGCTGAACATAGAATGCAAAGGAATTACTGAGCAATGCTATCGTGATGTATGTACAATATCGATGGCTGTAGGTGGTGTAAATAGACAACTTTTCAGGAGAGGCAATCAACGTTTCAATCTGGAAAATAAGCCTCATAAGCCCTTTTACTTCACCAAAAAATACACCTGTAAATGTGTGTATTGTTTAGTGCATGTTTTTAACTAAACTAAGAGCTAGCTTTCAACACAAAAAAAGTAAAAATCATCAAATTTTTTCGCCCTTATACATATGACCCATCGTTATAATGCGGAATGTAGGCTTGATGCTTGTTTGAAGGACGCAGTTATGAATATCGTGTCTACAAATCATTCACAGTCGATAGTATTCGCTTGTGTTCGCTTCAAAATTCGTAATGTACTTGGCATTACTGCATGCATAGTTGTTACATGTTACCTTTCTGTGAGTTTCCACTGTTTTAATTCTTTTATGAAAACAATTCATAGACATGGCCAACTAATTCAGATAAACAAAACAAATACATATTTTTGTTAAGATGTTTTAACAGTGAAAACCAACTGTTTGGTTTGATATCTAACTACAAGATGCAAAAATTGATAATCGTTAGTTTGCCAAAAAAAAGAAATAAACACAAAAATGTTGCACTATAAAAGACAACCATTTGTCTCTATGGAATTTAACGTTGTATTCATTGACATCAAATAAAATACATATTCTAACCTAAAAACAATTAAGATTAAATCTTACTAATATTATAAATGCGAACGTTTAGATGGATGGATGTTTGCTTGAAGGTATCTTTGGAACGGCTCAAAGAACCTTGATGAAATTTAGCACAGATGTAGAACATATTCCGGAACACATTTGCTACTTAGTATGTTATTTTTCTATGCCGACGGATTCGCGGGCGATAGCTAGTTATTAATAATAAATTAAAGATGTGAATTATGAACCACTCGAAATATTAATTTCGAAACAGACACCATTTAGGCATAAAGCCAGATATAAAAATATTGTATATCACAATTAATTTATGTTTATGGCAGACTTTAGTACGCTACAGTGCTCAATTATTGTACTAAATTGCCCATTATTTTACTTCGAGGACTTTATTCATTTACATATTGATTTATATTCGAAAGCAATAATAAAAATAATACGAAATGTAGAACATTTTATCGCTATTTATCGTTGGTAATAGAGAACAGAAAATATGTTCGCAACTAATTATGTACTCTACGGTACTCAATATATCTCTACGTCTTTGTTAATATTGAATTTTATTAAATTTTGAGGAAAAATTAAGTCATTTAACAGGACATAAGATAGTATAATCCCATTCCAAATGAAATCTTAAATTTTGTAAAGATAAAAACGTCACTGCGACACGGCGGGCATAATTTTTATAAAAATTCTAGAAGGAACGAGAAATAATCAAATGTTTGAATTTCTTAGTAGTTTATTGAAACAACTCACCGTTTTTCTACTATGAAAAATCTTAGTTTTTATCTATGACACATTACTATTATAAGATGACACATTATTTATTTAATGATATTTTCATATCTATCAGAAGATATGTTATGAAAATAATTACACAGATTTACACAGGTCACAATGTTAAACAGGCCAGCATGTTACGTCTATAAAAATCTTGTGACTGTTTTCATTATCTCTCACGTCACGTTATTTGATTTAAGAAAAATATATTATTTAAGTATTCAACATTAGAACATATTTTAAATCCTTAACAATGAAGATTTGTGTTATATTTTTCGTGGACTTTTTTATATCTGTCTCGCCTAAAGCCAGTTACACACCTTCAGTTTTAATAAAGAAAGATAGAAAAGTATCTCATGTTTACTCGAGACTATCTTAATATTATTAATGCGAAAGTGTGGACGTATGGATGGATGGATGTTTGTTAGAAGGTATCTCCAGAACATGGCATAAATGTAGAACTTAGCCTGGAAGAACACATACATAAATATAAAAGTACTGAAAGGATTTTCAAATCAATGAGTTCACACTAAAAAAAAGAAACTCTAAAACCTATTAATGAATTAAAAAAAATCTAAAATATCGATTGACTCTTATACCACTTTTCTCCGATTTGAAAATTTCCTTATTATAATTTTCGGAAAATTCCTAGTAATGTTTTATATTCGAATAAGGTTTTATTTTGATACGACCTAACAAAATATACGATTATTATTACTAAATACAATAATCGAATAATACTAATAATCTAATAACAGATTTAAATAATATAATTTACAAAAAATACAATTTTTTTTTAAAAACCATGTTATTCAAAATAGTATTATGACAAATAGAACAATAATTAAATTGCTAACAATGTTCTTTGTTGTTTTATATTTAAAACTAGAATATTACGATTAAATAGGATTTCATTTTTATGCAAATTAACATCAAGTTTCTATTCCATGTTGCAATAGACGACAAACGTAGGAAAAAAGGCTTTGCCTTGAGTATTGAAAAATGTGTCGATGAGACGGAAATCTTTGAGAGTAACTACGCAATTCAAAGACAAGTCTTATGCAATACAAAAGTGCAAAATCACAAAAAAAAAATATAAATTAGGATGTAATTTTGCAACTGAATGGAATCTTACCGTATGCTAATTGAGTTAAAGCGGTGAAAACAACACAATACACGAAACAATTCACTCTCACTGATTGTATTTGACTTAATATTAAAAATGTATCGTCAATCAATGTAGTTATTCGATAATATTGTTTATTATAACACGTTACATTAAATTACGAAACGAATTTTGATTAATCAATAAGAATACGACCACTCCGCTCGAACGCGCGAATCTCACTGAGTGAATTCCCGTTCCACTAGACGGAGTTACGCCAGACACCGGGCCATCACACTGTTACGTCACTCGCGGCTCGCGGCAGCTATTCAACTGTCAAATGTACCGTGCTGGGCACACTGCGACCCTGGGCATAAGCTATGGGGAAATTTCACAGAGTAGTACGATATCAAGCTGACAATTAATTAACCAAAAATAAAGTACTCATTGACAATAACTTAGATGGGAGCATTATGGAAACATTTTACGTGATTCCAGCTTACCTTCCTTCCTTTAAGAGAACTCCAGTGGTCGATAATATCCCGTTCGGCATAAAAGTCAGAAAGATGACGTAATGTTGTCTGAAACATGTTGACTTTTAGAGCTCAGCAAAATGTTGTCTTTTCGATAACTTTTTGTCGATGTCATTTTAAAGCAATCTCAATGATAACTAAATGATGACTTTTCGAGATCATATTTTTTTGTTAATAAAACTTTAAAAAAATTTCAGATTTATTGGATTTCCTTAATAATCATTTTTAAAAAACAATTCTAGTTACTTTTTCAAAAATAAATTTGGTGTTCAATTCAAAAATAATTCGAAATTGAAATATACGAAAAATTTAATTGTTAGTACTTTTCGCGACAACAGCGGCCATTTTGTTATATACGGACCTCTCACTCATCCATTAAAGAGTGATTGTTGACAAGCGTGAATTGCATCGTAATTCGTTCGGCATTGCTAAGTGGTTTTATTCAATTATTACAACATAAACGTAATATTTTTGACTTAACATACTGGTTGAAAATATAATTAATAGTATTTGTGATTCTTATTATTCAGTTAGTTATCAAGAATTTAATTGCCGAACAAATAAACTTGTAAGTATGAATATAGGTTATAAACACATTTTTTTATATTATAACTAATTAAATTATTTAAAATTGTTGTAAGACGATGCTCGTCGCTATTTTAATTAAATGCAGTTTAAATATTTTACTTTTTAAAATATTTCTAACTTTAAACATTTGTATACAATTTTGTTCATTTAATTCATACATTCATACATAATAAAAAAAAACTTATCAGCATCGTCTTTGTAAAAGTGTCTGATAAAATTTAGAATGCGCTAAAATTTAATGAATATTTTCAATTTCTAATTTGATATTTTTTTAGGATTCAACACAAGATGTAAAAGTAAGAAACTAAAAGTAGAAAGAGGATAATATCGTCAAGTTCTTCTGATAATAAGGGTATGTAACAAATAAAGTTATTCAATTATATATAATTATTTTGTTCCTTATTAATAAAACACTTTATTTTCAGATAGCGGAATAAATAATATACCAATGCCACCTGCCACGTACGTGAGCCAAAAGGATCAGCAACCACCACCAACATTTAAAACTCCTATATCATTACTTGAGCCGTAAAAGTATTTATAATTTTAATAATAAGATTATTTATATTGGTATGTCATATCGTTATTATTCATTGTGTTATCAAATAAACAATAATTAAACCTATTTACCATGTCGATTTTAATTTTACACTAGCCTCTTAATTTTAACATAAAAACGTTAACTTTCTGATATCTTTTTAATGATCTCTAAAAGATGGCGCTAGATGGCTCATAAGAGAGCTTTATGTTAACTTTATGTTAACTTTATGTTGATTTTTTGGTTATCATTTCTGATATCAGATCTTGAATAATGTTAACATTAAGAGAACTTTATGCTATCTTCTTGCCGAACGGGATAGTTTAAGATCGTAGATATCTTTCAAAATTTTACTGGTTTCAATGAACCTGTACATCTCTTCTTTAACTTGTGAACCCTCAACTTTATTTCCCACCATCATTCACACCCAGTGGGTAATCTGTGGGTACCATCTGAACCACTTTGGAAATCAATGAAGTTGGTTCTACACTCAGCTCACTAAAAATCGAATTCTTGACTATTAAATGCTAAATATGCCATTTACTAAACAAGGTTTATTAATGTCTATAAAACAAAACATTATTACGAAAAGACATTTTGCGTTAATTGCGAGGAATTCACATAATAAGTCAAGGTTAGCTGTTGAAGTCTCGCAAGATTGGAATAGTTTTAAAATTTTAATAACATTTACATTTTTTATTTCATTGAACGTATACAAACTTTATTAGAAAAAGGTAATTCTTTTTATTTGTATATACTTTCACACGGTCTATAAAAGTATTTTAGTATAATTTATCATTCCTGAAGGAAAATCTCCTAAAACAAAATTAATATCACCTTCCAAGGCCTTTTAGCTTTGACGTAAATAATCTATGCGAAGGAGAGGCTTAATTCTTGACAAACATCCTTGCTAAATGAGTTTCGCACATCTTGTGGGTGTTGTAAGTAAAATCAGACATGCTAATTTAATATAATTTTTAAAACAATTGTTAGTTTAATTTAATATTATAATATTACTGATATTAATATTTATTAATATTAATAATATTAATATCTCTCCTCTAGGGCTTAGATTTCGATTCGAAAACTAAGTCACTGAAGGCAAATAGCTAAGTCCAAGTTATTATATAGAAACATTTACATAATTGTTTCAAATTATATTCGAGTAACGGCTTGTGAAAATATTTCATTATTCAAAGTAGGAAATTTTAGGTGATACTGAAAATTAGTGGCGCTTTAAGAGAAATATGGAGTGATTAATATGGGCTTTGTACGGCGCCGCGCCCGGCCATAAGTGCCTTTTCCACTAAACGACTGGGTTTAAATGAGACTACTGTTTCTATGAGCAACTGTACCATTGGAAATTGTAATTATCGTTCTATACCACTGTTCGCGACTAAAGAAGTGGAAAAGAGGTCTTAGTTTGTTAGAGGACGTACTTCTGGAAAATTACAGCTTTAAATTGTTACGCAACGAAACATGTTGTGCAAATATTAGTGTTTCCATATTTATTTAAGATTTATCAATAAATTTTTTGTTTGTCACCATCACATTTTTTGTTTGTCACTGACATGATCATTGTTTTTTTTTAATACTTCTTGAGTCTGTATTACATAATGTTCTTCACTGATATGTTTTTCTTGTTAACTCTTATGCTTTATTTTCGTCAAATTTTCCCGGATTTTGATATAAAGGTTATTCTTAGAAAGATTATAAAGTTGAATCTCGTAATGTCCATCAAGATTATACTTGGCCGGGTTTATGCAAGAGTTATAACTTGGATTTCTTAAGTCTTACGTTTAACGAGACTTAAAATATAGAAAGAGCGTTTGAATAATATTAATCAAACTTCTCAAATGGACATAAGCTTCAAATAATTTGACAAACACGTAAAGTTTGACAGAAAGTTTGAACGTTTAAATATCGTTTCAAAATTGTCAATAAATATTGTGCAATCTCTCTCGAAATCTATTGTTTTCAATCGACTACAGAGAAATATACTAAAACTAGCTTTTACCCGCGACTTCGTCCGCGCGGATTAAAAAAAATGCACACAAGATAAAAAAGTTCCTATGTCCGTCTCCTAGTTCTAAGCTACCTCCCCATCAATTTTCAGCTAAATCAGTTCGACTGAACTTGAGTTATAAATAGTGTAACTAACACGACTTTCTTAATATAACTTGATATACACGGTATCAAGTTATTAAAAAAATATCAAGAAAATTAACCATCAAAGTATTTCAACAGTATAAAGCAAAGCAAACATACTTCTTATCTTGCGGTTGGCTATTTGTAAGTTCTAAACCACATACAACAAAGAAAAACATTTTATATTTATTGCAAATTAAATTGAATTAACTACGGCCTCAATTAAGATAGCATTCCGCGTATCGACTATTGTAAAACATTCTCAACGCTGCGGAGTCAGAAACAAAAAACAATCTCTATACTAAACATATCATTAGTCTGTGGTTAAAATCCTTGTCGCTTGCAAATATAGTCGAATTCAATGGAAATGAGAAATTTTATTTACACATTTCACTGGCTGACTATGTAAATTATTGGCTATGCATTTCTTTTGGACCGTTTTTTTTGTTTTAATTAATGATATAAACATGTCTGTTATTACAGCCTTATAAAGGTAAAATTGTTTAGAATAGATTAGCTATAATTTCTTATTTCCATGGAATTCCAAAATATTAGGTTACATTCTGAAAAATCCGACAATATTTGTGGTTTTGTTGGAAATGCCTTTGTTCTTTTTGAACCCTTTTTTAACGCGCGATAAAAAACGCCCGTTCGAATGAAACCTAACTCGTGGCATTCTATTAAATAAACTGGACTAATTCCCAATTTTGGTGGTAATCTAATTAAGAAGAGATGTGCTAAGAACACCTGAAACCGACCATAAACGCTTTGACATGGATGAGGCAAGAGATGTACTAGAATCACTCCAAGTTGAAGACTGTACTTACCTACCCTTTTTGGTGACAGACGAGACTTGTTACAATATGAATATTATTATCACTTTTATCAGGAAAGGCCTTCCACGCAATATTTTATCTAATGGATAAATATAATTAAGGTAGAAGGAAATCTACTAACGTTTTCACAAGATATTATCAATCTAATTAGACGCAAAGCTAGCTTTAGTGCGAAATCGCGTGTTTGTATCTATTTCGAATTTTATACTAATTTTGTTCGTTATTTAAAGTATTCATATTTGAGATTTTTTTTTCTATATGTTCTTAAAACAACGGACTTTGATGAGATTTTAGGAGCATATTTTGAGGACAGAGAAACTTTCTTAAAACGGACAATTTCCAAATTATTTCTTTAAGTTACGATTTGTTTACTTCTTGCCTTCAATTATTGTATTCATATTAAATTATTAAAGCATAATAAAATGGTAGAAATTGTTTACACTAACTAAAATACTATCGATATTAAATTCAATCCGCGAAATGATGTTCGCTTGAAATGAAAATATAATAAGTGATGGAAAATTGAAACGAAGTGAAATAGAAAAATGGTGAATATCTCATATTAAAGCCCGGAGCGATCTCTCGAATGGAGAGTTATCGACATTTTACTTGATACTAAAGTTGTTTGCGCTTCCAGATATTTCTGTTAGTACTGATATAATATCGCTATGAACTGATATTTTAAAATGGGTTTTTAGAATGCTTTTTTTGGCAGACTAGACAGTGGTAGATCTTGCAACAACAATATTTGTTGGGTGCATGAATTGGCCGGGTCAATAGGTGAAATACCACGACTACACAGAAGACAGTGGTGAAGTGGAAGCAGTTTCGTGTGATAAGTGTGGTGCCGGAGGCCTAATTTTAGTTCACGTTCCTTTCCCATCCTTTTCTTATAAGGAAATGATGGGAAAGGAAGTGGATTTGACGGAGGACCTTTGTCCATTCAATGTAGGCAACGCATCTGCAATTGCGGATGTCTATGGGATGTATATGTCAACTGTCGCTTCGCTATATAGGCGGATTCAAGTGACCGCTTGCTCTTTGCCATCTTATAATATAAAAAAAGACTAATGGTTGTAATCAATATCAGATTTTTGAGAATGATCTGAATTATTAATTACATTTTATGAAAAAAAATTCAAATAATATTCAATAGTCCTCTCACATTCTATCGATTTTATCTTTACGATCATGATATACGATCCTGCGATCTTTAGATCAGTTTAATCTGAACCTAATTTAAAAGGATTAATAATGCAAAAATGGTTCGAAACCGATTATGGAATTCGGCACAAAAGTAATGTGTGTATTAACATAACATTTTCTTAATATTGTAAGTCAAAGATTCTTGTGAAAGTTGTATGTTACGTCTCCGTAGTGTGAAATACTTTGCGTGTACGTAATTACAACAAAATCTCACATGTTATAATTCTCACGGAATGTATTTCTATTTTATTAAAAACGATTAAAATTTCTCATAAACTTTTACTCGTCTTCTGAGAGACATGTCAAATTGGTTTTCAACTATTAGAGGTACTTGTGCGCAGAAGCGTCAGAACGGCATGAGTTAACTAACGTTACTGAAATTATTAACACAGTGCCGACGAAAGTAAAAAAAATTGCATAGATTGTGTTAAAAACAAACCCTTTAAAAACCCAACATCAATTTACAACATTTTATTAAGTCACACTTTAAATGGGTCTACCTTTCATAAAGAGCCACAGATTACAATAATTCCCGTACCGTCAAAATGGTGGTCTAAATATTGTAACAATGTAATATAAGACAAGGATACTTTAAATATTTTAAGCAAACCGCAAACACAGGCTCGCAGTAATCCGATCCACGGCTCGTTTCCAATTCAAATACACGTTTCAACATACGCTAGAGCTTTGTCCGCAGCTGTATCGAACTCCACGGACTTTGTTACTAACTTTTACTTCAAAGGGTTTAATTTAAAAGTGTTTCCTATTGCGGTTTGCGTTAATGTGGTAATTGAAAGAGAGAGAACTAAACAGGGCAAATCTGAATAATGTTTACACGGCGAGATATATTGATATGGCATTAATTAATTTACATAACAAATAACTCTTCGATTAAAAATACAAGAACAATTGAACATCAGTGCATTCACACGCACCGTGGGTGTTCACTGCCTTAACATCTGTATTAGTTGTTAAGAGATGAGAAACCTATAGACAAAAATATAATCCTTTTTCTAACAACAAAAACAAAGTCATATTTTACCGAGCTTAGACATCAAGTAATGGCCGTACGCAGTGGGCCGGTAATTCAAAGAAGAAGCCCAATTGCAACAAAAATATTAGCATATTTCTACATTTCCTTTTAAAAGTTCCACATATTTATTTTTCTCAAAGTATGAAAATGTTTTTCCAAAAGCAAATTTCCAATAACACGGTAGTTTATTCAGGAACGCGCTCGGGCAAACGTTAAAATGTCTGCGACCGATTCCCTCCTCGCCTAGAATTGATGCGAAATGTTCTTTCATTGAAAATGTATATGAAAATATTTTACATTTATATTTGAAAATGCACAAGCAATCGATAATTGTTGTTTGCTAGCAGTTCTATAAATTCTTTTTGTGTGTGAGGTTATAGCGCCCATATACATGTCAAATGCATAAAGAAAAAGTGTCAAACAAATCAGTGCACTATCAAATATGATAAATATAACATATCAACTAAATTGGTAAACGTGAAATGACAAAA
Source organism: Papilio machaon (assembly GCF_912999745.1). NCBI lineage: Eukaryota > Metazoa > Arthropoda > Insecta > Lepidoptera > Papilionidae > Papilio > Papilio machaon. The sequence continues at coordinate 6,270,226 of NC_060000.1, read as the reverse complement.
AAATTAGTCGGTAACCTGGCCTAAAAATCAAACAGTACGATGTCCTGTGTGTGTACATAAATATTAACCTTTCGTGTTATTTGTGTGCGTGTGTTTATAAATGCGAATGTTTTGATGGACGGAGTCACGGGCGACAGCTTGTAGGCAATAAAGCCGCGGAGGTTAGCAGGGCTAAACCAAATTTATGTAATTTATATAATTAATATTACTGTTGTGAAACTTAATTATTTTTAAGAACAATTTCCATAACAAGAACTGAACAGTGAACTGAAAAGTATTTTTCGTGTACCAGTATTAATAAAGTCCTTCAAAGAAAACAGTCACCAAAATATTTAAGTTGCCTAAAACAATGAGAATATCATCAAGACAAAGGAATACAAAAATAATGGAAATATTTTAAACAAAAACTGTCAATAGCGATTATTTTAAGGACCATTGTTGTTTACGCAAAAATATTATTTATTGAAAAAAAAAAAATCTTTTACTTGCTTCATTTTGGCCACTAGCAACTCATCCTGGCTTTACACGAGTATATTAATATTAAATATTATAATATTGTTATTAATATTCAAAAATAAATATACACGATGAAAGAAGATTGCATGTAGCTAAGATGCGTATGCTAAGATGGATGTGTGGTGTAACAAGAAGAGATAAATTTAAGAACGTGTATATCAAAGGAAGTTTTAAAATAGCGCCAGTGATTGAGAAATTGAGGAGCAGAAGGTTAGCGTGGTTTGGACATGTTATGCTGAGGGATGATGACATTGAATGTGGATGGCTACAAAAGTAGAGGAAGAACAAAGAAAGTTGAATGGATTGTGAGAAAGAGGATATGCGTAAGAAGGGGGTAAATTCAGATATGACGGCTGATAGAGATGTATGGAGGAGTAATACAATACTGTGTCGACCCTCCATAGAGATAAGATCAGGTTGATGATGATAAATAACAATAATTAACTCTAGCATTTCCTTCTCATCGATAATATACCATTTTATTGGTGAAAGAGTTTTATATATTTTTCCAGCATATATTTTGATTAATTATATACATTTTGTATGTTTAGATTCTCTTCATAATATAATCCTAGATATAACATCTGGTCATCATCTCCCAAGCCTTTTCCCACTTACGTGGGGTCGGCACACAAGGTTTTATAAACCTAAAAGTTTTAGCTTAAGTTTATACGGCCGGCCGCCTGCCTGTCGCCAACCCTACTTGGGATATAACATCTGGTATAGAACATTATTTATTATCGATATTAATCAAAGGATGTTGATTTTCTTACCGTCAGTTACATTGAAAAGTTGTTTTAACAATACATTCTGAAGATGATTTGTTTACCTGAAACAAATAAAAAGTTTTAAATTATCCAATATTATAAACAGAAAACAAAATAATTACATCCGAATATTTTCAACCTAAAATTAATACATATTGACAGTCAAACTCAGAATTGTTTAATAGTTATTTATAAATCAAAAGTTAACCTGAGATTAGCAAATTATGTAATTAACTAGGTTAACTAGGCATTTTTTTTTTCGGGGGGGGGGGGGGAACCTTCAAAAGATACCCTGCGTTCTGGTGGAAAGGCAGGGAGGGTTATGTGAAATTTGCCATCGGTGGCCATCCTCAAGTGCAATTGGTTAGAGTCCCGGGATCTCCAAAGGAACGTACCGGGACTAGGTAAACTAGGTATGCGTTAAAGCGCCAAAATGTTGTCAAAAATTAAAATTGAAATTATTTAATCTCATGGGTATTAGATTTATAATAAATCTGTCTGTGAATACATTTAACAATCCTAAACTATTATCCGAAGTGTAAACAAAAGTTCGTTTAACAGAGGCCAATATTTGTTGAACCGAGCGGGAGTTGATTCGCCCGTCAAAGGACTTGCCGTTTGATGTAGTTGACCCATGTTCGGCAGCTCTGTTTATAACAAACAAAAACTGATGGCAATTAATGGAGATTGGAAACTTGCTTATATATGCTTTTGGTTAATGTTTTGATCTGTTTAAAGCTAAATGAAAACGGTAACAGTCACGTATAGATAATCCTGTGACGGCAATGATTAGTTAGACGTCACGAATGTTTTAATAATTTCGTTTTGATCTATCTTACTGATATTATAAATGCGAATGTTTAGATGGATGTTTGTTTGAAGGTATCTCCGTAATGACTCAAAGCATCTCGATGAAATTTGACACAGATGTAGAACATAGTCTGGAAGAACACATAGGCTACTACTTTTTTTTTAACTCCGCGCGGACAGTGTCGCGGGCGACAGCTAGTTTTACATAATCAAAAATGAAGTTTGTATATTTGTCCTTAAACGTTCAAACAACTAACCACATTGTGATGAAAATAGTAATAATTTTCTGAAGACGACGGTGAAGGTTTGTGTCCCAAAAACCCTAAAAATAGTTTTCATGGAAATAAAACTTTTTACTTGCACTGTAACTAATTTAAAAAAAACGATTTACCTATTTAGACCTATTGGCAATTGTGTCATCCGTACGCTATTTAATCGTCATCGGACGGACGTTATATCAAGCGCTGTCTCTATTATGTACGAGAACTAATCTCCGGGATCTGGGAAACAATTTGCACAACCCATCCCATTCCCTCCGTTCAGCATGCGGTGATTGCAACGGATTATGTTTAAGTTATTAACAATAAGATTGACTAGATTCACAAGTGTTAGAAGTTTTCTTCCATATTATACTAGCGAAAGCGGTACTTTTGGAGGGTTTGCAATAATTTCCATCTGGTCATAAATTGTAAAATTAATTAAAACAAAAACCTTTATATGTAGAGTTTGTAAATAAAGGATATTATATTCAGGTAGCGTTAGAAATACAATAAAATTTTAGATATAATAGAGAATAAATTTAATTAATATTACTGTGCCACAAAACTGTAAACGTTGTAAGCTAGTATAGGGCTATATTCGCTCGCCCTAATTACAGATTGTCGGCTCATAGTGGGCAAAAATGTTACAAATATCGTCGACTCTGGGGCATGACGTCATTCGCGCGTGTACACCAAGCTTTACTGCGGCCGTAGAGATTTATGAACATATGGCGATCGATGCTACGCCCTCGTAGCTCTAGACTACAAGTGTATATAGTTGAGGACGTTTATTTCCTACCCATTTCGATTAAATTTCATTCGGTGCCCGTAATACAATTGAACATGTTATATCCTCAGTGGACAGCGAATTTAATTCTTCGATCGTAATTAGGTACAATTATTGAAAATACGTAACAATTTTGTAGCCGATCATAGTTCATTGACCCCTATAGCGTGCGAGCAAAAGTCCTTGACAAATAAATGTACTTGTAAAAAGTTATTTATAAATTAAGTTACCATATGAAAGAATACTTATAGTTGGTTTCTGAGATCAACATGCCCGTTAAAAACATATTGTTACCTTTGTTTTGACAAAAATAATGATAGGAATGACGATACGTTTTATACAGGGTTTGTCTCAGAAACACACGATAAAAAGACTAAGAAGACTGTAGTAAGATCCAATATTAAGGCTATAAAATGAATAAATAAAGTTTCATATAATATTATTAATCATAGAGTAATTTATTAACCATAAACATTTGCGCAGACATTACCGATGTCTGTACGTAATCAACGTGAATTTAATTAGTCTGTCCACAGAACGTCAGAGCTGGGAGTTGCATGCCTCATGTCAGTTATGAGGCACATCATGTTATTAAACAAGCAACGCATTTGCCAAGTGTAGGACAATTATTGCGACAATTTACACACTATTATATTAGCTGGCTGTTTTAAATTTAGCGCTTTTTTCATCGTATTTCACATTTATTGATTATAAAAAACAAATGACGCAACTATTGCCTTTGGATGTATCAATGTAAGAGAAATTCCACTGTCATTAAACTTTTTTAAATACATATCTAGTTTCATAGTTTTCTTAAAGAAAATGAGAGTGTTAGAATATTTTTATACAACGGATTTAATAATCGAATACCTACTATATTAAAAAAAGCAAATTTTATCTCGAGGTCTTTTTTCTGTGTCGTTTTGTTATTAAGACGTATTCTATTTTTACATACCAATTTTTCTTTTTACTTAAAGCCTTTTGTAGTCGAAACAATTTTAAAACTGTAGGTCACATTTTATTTATGTTCTATGGAATGTCATAGAAAATGTGAATAAAAACAAATCAGACGTGATTTTTGAGTTTTTAAATCACAATTTCAATTATCTGTTTAGTTTAAATGTATGAAAAACTAAGAACATTTAAGGTAAACAAGTGGATGCAATCAATATCTCGTTAGACAGTGTTGGCGTTGCGCCAGATCAAGTTACATTCGAGCGGAGAAGCGGCGGCGCACGGCGGCGGCGGACTTTGCCAACTTATGTTATTGGAACTGCTGCGGTGTGATAGATGTTGACTTTTTCTTATGCTATGGTAATATCCTTATGTGCTCTGGTAATATTTTCATGACGCACGTAATATTGTCATGTGCTACAATAATGTCTGCTATACGAATTAACGGACAGGGTCGTGTCAAGTAACATTTTCAAATAAAGTAAAGTTATCCGTATATTATGTTCACTGTCCATTAAAGGTGCAATGCAAAGCAATGCAACGCATCTGTTTTTAGCTACATCAGGTGCCCCTAACTCATTTGCCACCTCATACTGCAATGAAATTAAAATAAATAATTTCTATATAAATATTGAATCGAACAATATTTAACTCAAGATTTAAGTCACGTTTTTAGTGAATTCCACAAAATGTGAAAACGCCGATCATAAAACCAGATTGACGATCTGATATTTATGTACTACCCTTCGATTTTGATTAAAGTCTTGGCAGCTGATTATTTATTTAGGGCCGCACGATACCGATATAATCTGACGAAGTGCTGCGGTTAACTCCGCCTGCCGCAAGCAACGATTTTTCCTCGCGAATATACAGCCACAGATGCTATCGAAATATTGAGGGTATATTTCAATTTTAGATCGATCTATGCGAAAAAAAAGAATGTCTAAGCCAGTAAATATGACGTTTTATTAATTTTTTATTAATCTACTGCCACAAAATCTGTTATAAAAAGCTTTAAAGAGCTTTAAAATATTTTAAAGCTCTATACATATTTGTATCTAATTATAAAAGTTGTGATCTAATAATGAAAGGTAATATTAATTTATCGTTAATATTTTCAAAATAGATTTATGATGCTGAAGCACCTTTTGCTTAAGGAAGTCTCGCGTACGAGGCTCTTTAATGAGATTTATTGGAGGGAACCTGCGCTACGCTGTACACGAAGTTATGGCCGCCAGTTAGCTATATTTAACAAGATATATTCAAGTACTTCTGTGTATTTAAATTTAATTGAAACTGACTAAGATAATTTGTAGATGTTCTAAACAATACGAGAATAGCTTGGATAAATCGTAGGTATGCGTAGTATTTAGTCGTATTTAGTCTTCTGGCTTCTATTTCTTTTGTCAAAACTATAAGATTTTTACCTATATTTCACTGAGTTGTGGGAGTGACTGCTTTTTAATCTTGATTTTAAGTCTTATTGACATACTGGGAATTGTTTAATAGCATTCCCTTAGGGGTGTTTCCTTTTAGACTGATCGGCTTACGGACTCAATCGGCCCAATGGGATTTTTTCCATTGCATCGATTGAGTCGGTATAGCGATCAGCTCAACGGGATACATATTACATTGAACCTGGGTATTGGGCTCAACGGCAAACATTTTTCATTGAGTATCGGGCATCGTATTTAATCAGCCGAATGGCAAAAAAGTCTCATTGTATCAATTAATCGTAGAGCGATCGGCCCAACGGGAAAACAGACCCTTAGTGCTGATTTTTTAAATCTAAATTAAAGGACATAATTAACTACAAAATATGTGTGACAGTGAATGTGTCAGTATGTCTTTTAATAAAGAAACCATAAATAACATTCCCTATGAATCATAACAAACTATTTTAATCGGCTTTGGTGTTATTTCTGCACTAATGAGATTGTAGAGCCGTGAGCATGACAAGCTTGTTAAATGATTTAAAATAATTAGTTGCATGAAAGGTTGTTTGATAAATACGGGCAAGCTAGAAGAAAGGGGAAAAACTGAAAGTATTTCATAGTATAAAATAAACTAGACATCGAAAAGCCTAGTTTATTGCTATGTTAATGCCTTTCACAACGTCCTAGAAAAGTGCTAGATAACAAATAAATTAACTGACACATAATAATTTCAGACAACAGTTTACATTTGACAGCTTATTTGGATATTGTCGAACTCCAACGTACTTAGACAGTGTGAAACAGGTCCTTTGGAGAAGAATGTAATTCGAATGACAACCTTTAATTATCCACGAAACAAGATAACAAATACATATTATTGTCCCCTTCATTTGTTTCGAAATGAATAGAAACAACGATGTATTTTTATGTTGTGTTTCGGCAGTGGGAACTCACGATGATACATACTTTTACCCGCAAAGATACTTTTGGCATGGCCCTTCTATCTGGCAAAAACAAACCAGTATCCACAGAATAATCTTTTGGGATGTGCAATTACTTAAAAATATCGTCTCGTTTAGTTTAATTGTTTCGAGCTTCGGGTCAGAGGTCTAAGTAATTAGAGAGAGCACTTAACAATTCCAACAACAAGAACGGTTATAAAATGATACTGTTATTTTACGACCGATCTCACCAATCCTACTCCTTTGGGGTTACTATAATTTGAATATGACACTATAAAACAACCGCGAATGTACTTTGTGAGGTTTTAAAATATATGAGTCTACATAATATAGAAAATGTTATATGTGCGAAAATCTTATTCGCTAAAATATTTAAATTTTTACGTGGCGTAAAATTAAGCAGCGTCCGAAAAAATATATAGGCAGATTGCGAGTAATACTTTATTGTTAATTAAAAATACCATAGATAAAGCAAAAATAGTACGAGATTAACATTCATTTCTGTCGTAAATTTATAAGATTAAAATTATAAAGTTAAATAACAAAAGTGAAATAAGTTGATACACTTACAACTAAACGAGAACTACAAAGCGGTCGATACCGACAATTTAGCAATACAAAGTTGCAATCGACAGACGATATCGTGATAGGGATGGAAATTTACAATTTGAGCTCCGCTTCAGAGAGTTGAGAAACTTGTGAACAAGTTGCGTTCAGTTGAGACAAGCTTTGAACGAAACTAGAGGAAAAGTTGTATTAACAATTACAATGTTATTTTTCAAAAGATCGCAAATAACAGTCATAAAATTTTAGTTACAAGAGAGACAAAAAATGTTTCCTGAATTTATGAAATTACTTTTTTTTAATGTGTCGATTTCTTTATTACAGAAAAGGTAAAATTCGGAACTGTCCACAGTTAAAAACTCTTTGTAAATTCCAAAATATTATTATTATTCTCAAAAAACTAACAGAAGAAAAAAAAACTTCCTGTATAGATTAAGATATTACACTTAACTTGGTTCAATTGAAACGAAATATAGTAGTGCATATTATCTTCAACAAGCAAGCAACTTAGATATAATATTAAGTCTCAAAGATAAATTCATAAAGACGTTAAATTTATTAATTTTATACAGAACTGCCATCTTCCCTAGAGATTTCTATACAGAGTCAATTTATAGCCGTACTATTCGAACGTCGTTGTAAATTAATTTATACTAATTGTCTTCAGTGAACTGAGGCGGAGGAAAAAATAGTTGAGCTTACAAAGCTCTAGTCTTTAATGGCACTTCTTACGTAACTTCATTCGTTAAACTTTGTAATACTTTGCCTTTGTAGCAATTTAATTAACTATAAACGTTTATTTCTTTATTAACGATTTTGTTACGACGTAAAGAGTTTTCAAGATTAAAGTTTTTAATTAAATTTTTATGGATTATGTTATTTATATAACAATCGAACACATACGTAGAAAAATATTGTCCTCATTGCTATCTTACACTCAATATCCCGCAAGTACTTTGGGCCTAGTACGAATATTTTTGACAATAAAGTATAAGATTTTTGGTGGAATTTACGCTCGATACGCTGCAAATTTTCATACAAAATTAATCCATGACGATATGATGGCGATTGTCACATATATTCATGCTAGGCCCACTGGTTGAAATATGGTATGGTACGGTACAAATACCTATGGTATGGTATGGTAAATTACGGTACGATATGGTACGGTACGATATGTATACATTGCCGTTATAATTCAGTCTACAGAATCACTAATTGCCGATTAATTTTCCATTTTGAACATTGATGCTATTTTAATTTTGATTATTAATTAGTACTATAAATTTCAATACAAGTATGTTTACGGCCTGATAATGTATTCGTTATATAAAGCGACCTCTATCAACATACATGTATATAACATAATACTCGGTTTAATTAATGTGTTAATATCGGCCTTAATATGTTGACAACGACATATATTACGCTATATTATATTATCGTGTGTACATTATGTACTATATATAAACCAGTTATCAGTAAATACTGGCTTATGAAGAAAATACTAGCAATCGGCCCAATTTTTCTCGGGTAACAACATAGAAGATTTTAAGTTGTATTCACAACTAATAATTATTATTACCATGGTTTAAACCAGCGGAAATAATCATACGTAAGCATATCGTCATCCTTCTCATCCTTCTTGAAGAGAGAGAGACTATATATTTTCGAATAAGTAACGTAGTCCGATTATTAAGTATTTAAAATTCAAGTTTACACTAGATTGAGTGCATACTGTTTTCCTTGTTATGAGATTATTTGTTATCAGGGGAATCCCCAATAAAGATTGATTTAAGGTCATGCATTTGTCCGAAGTATTTCATATGTTTATTATGTCCTAGTCCCTTTCTATATCGTTATAGATAAGGGAAGTAGATTAAGTCAAACAACTTGTCTATTTTAAGTCAACCTTTACAAAAAAGTGACGTGTAGTATTTGTACAGTTTAAAAAATGCGATTTCATTTGCACATTTCAACAAATAAATAATCGCTTTAACTAAAGTCTCGCTGTCCATTAGGACCTAATTTAGACTAAATCTGTTTCTCACGCTTCGGTACAAACTTCACGTGGGTGTACTGCTTTAATTCCTTTGTAGCCCGACAAAACAATGCTCTATGTTAAATTTTAGTTTGTACCGACGCCTTACAGTTGAATTAGTGTAAATAATAAATTTTTACGAGCCTGTGAAGGTCACAGATTAAATTTACTCAGAACAAACAACCAGCTTATATTTGGCTTACTGCTGGATTTCAACATTAAACAGCGTTAGTGTACGGCGTACAACGTAACAGATAACGATCGTGGAGTCAACCTTCATGTTTTTTTTTCTTCCGCAAGTGTTTTGTCTTCATTAAATTTACATTATCGAATTATTTATTTAATTCAAAAAGACTCAGAATCAATTTACTCATTGAATATTGAATGTTGTGTTACATAAAGGTCATACACGTACCGGTTCAAACTGTCAGTGTATTTTAAATCACAACTGCAAACTGCGATCCGTGTACGACGAAGGAAAACTTAAATTGGTAAAAGCTAACCTTTGTTTACAACTTTTTCGCCTCGTAAGGGATAAACAGAAATATGGAGAACTGGCCGCCAACCTTCGCTAGTCGGAGAGGCACCTTAAGAAGAAGAACCTTTGTTTGTGGTCCGTGTATGTCAGACCTAACATCATATAGATATCAGCTACTCATTTATTTAGGGAAAAGTAAATACCGTAAATGTATTGAGCTTTTAGGAAATGCTTCGTTGTGAATTGTGTAAGGGGCGTGAGAGCAGGGAGAATGTACTTACTAACACACTAATAGCAAGGGTCCTATTTGTTACAGACGTGACGAAGCTACTAATTGATTCCAGAGTTATACAATGTTTGTTCCACACGTAAACAAAACAGCATCGTTGTTACTATAAAAATAGTCTTTCATTAGATTAAATGTTATGTACCAAAACGTTATCAAATTATTTTAATCAGTATTATCCTAATTATTTCATCTTTAGTAGGTAAGGTATCTATAGTAGGTAAGGTTATTGTCTAAAAAAAAACCCAGACATACGTTTATGTAATGTGGAAAATTTTGAATATTTTTGAATACGAATGACGTAATTTATCTCCGAAATTCGTGACAATATAATTTAGTAATTAAAACGATGTCCACTCGTGCTATTCTGTCTGGCACCAGCTTTGCTAATACACTAATGCTAATGTATTTACTTCATGTCAGTGTGATGCGACAATTGTTGCGGACATGACCAACGTTACATTATGTTAGACTAACAGTGAGTTTCCACTGCTGAAACCTTTACTAACATGTTGTTTATCCGTTTTTCAAAATAAAATGAGGAAGAAGGGTTACAAAATATTTTTGTACATATGTTTCTTTGTAGAAACCAAAGATATGCTTGCATAAATGAAATAATGTGTACCTAATACATTATAATATTTATCATACAATTTACGCTCAATTAATAGTTTTATATGAATATCCAATTCAGTATTGTAATGTTAATACAAATACAAAAGAAAAGTTTTTGAAAGAAAAGAAACAAAAAAATAAGTCTCGTATAGACAATTCTATTCAAAAGAGCCCATACAACCCATCAAGTATATGAAAATACGAGAGGAGTAGGGAAGATGAGTACTTCTTAACCGAACTTAGTATGTCAGTGCTTCCCACCCTTGTATTTTACGATAGTTTTATTGCTTGAAGTCTTTTCTTTAGGTTGAAGCGTAGCCCGCACAGTAAATAAGAATGTTTGTTTATACTTCTAAGTTACCGACTTGAGTTTTCTAAGGCCTTTCGTACACATGGAACCTAAATCTTTGAAAACCAGCGATTTGAGTCGCTAAGCGACTTATGCAATACAGTGTTATAGGGGGTTCGTACACAGCACGCGTCGCCGATATTTCATTTTTTATTTCTAAAGACAGTCGCTCGCAACCTATTTGTTAAGATCTTTGTGGAAAAGTCACTGCAATTTTCAAGATGGTGGAGAAAATCTATTCATTGACATTTAGTCGTTTCTAACCAAATAGATGACTTGCGTTGAATTCAACGTTGTGTTTACGGAGCTCGAGTAACGCTTTTCTCGCAACGCAACTAATATTAGTTTTGACGATTTATATACGCTGCCTTGTGTACGAAGGGCTTAACGGGTAAAAGAGTAGGGGAGAAAGTTATAGTTTGCATGTTTTTTTGACCTTATTGTAAAGTTAAGTTTACGTAAGATTTTTGAACTATTTTTACAAATTACGCTTTTATTTGTATTATATTTTTCCAGTTGTAATATAGGGCTTTATTCAAACGCTGGACTGGAATAATGTAAACCGGACGTTATAGACGTAAGTGGTACAATTAAGATATTTACTACTTCACTGATTCAAAATCTTCAGCCGCATATTATGGTACCTGAAACAAAAATTAAAGTATACCAAATTCCATGAAAGAGAAGAAATATATAACGTAAATTGGAAACAAAAGAGAGCAAAACATTTGAAACATTGAATAAATAACATTCCTATGTTGAGTTATTATTTTATCGTTTGATTGAGATATTGAAATTCATGTAGAATTGATTTCTTTTTAAAAAAACAAACCTACATAAATTTGATTTGCTTATATTGAAAAGGGAAACATAAATCTATACGGTATTCTCGTATAACGTATTCAATTAATATTAAAGCCAATACAAACTGGTATAAACAAATGATCAATGCGGGCGTCCGTCAAAAGATCCTTACAAATTAAAGCTGCCTTCGTATTTATATGAAATAATCCTGAAAAGGAAAATTACCGTATTTATTACCTTTCGAGTGTATTCTATATCAACATATTCCAATAATTTCATTTTAAGATATAATTGATAACATTTCTGAAAATTAGAACAATTATACTCTTATTTTGTCCATATGTTGTCATATTATAAATGCGAATGTTTGGAAATATGGATGGATGGATGGATGTGTGTAAGAAAGTATCTCCAGAACGGCTGCATGGATCTCGCTGAAATTCGGCTTCTATGTTCATGTACATAAAAGCCAGAAGAAGAAATATGTTCTACATTTAGATGTACAATATGTTTTACAACTAAATGTAGAACTTATTTTAGCAGACAGCATTTTTTCAAACATATTTGACAAAAAATTTCATCGTATGGGGCTCTTTAAAAAAATTTATTTGGATAGAAGCCAAAAATTCTTAAATGGCCGATGTTTTTAATTGACAAAAAAGTACCACCAATTAACGTGTGTCGGAAAAACGGAACAATAATTGTAAGGAGAGAAACCAAACAAAGCAGAGACACTAACAAAATAAAGTTTGATATTTTGCCAAAAACAGCAGTGCGGTATATGGAATTATGTTTACAACATCGTATCGTATACGAATTGAGTATTTACAGAGGAAAATAAAAAAAGAAAATATACTCTCAAGCGAAAAGGGAAATAAGTAAATAATAAATTATTTAAACTTTCGTGAGACATCTCACACTGTAACGCGACGCGAACGCGAAGATCGCAAAATAAACACTCGCCCTTAAGATGGACAACCGACGGATCCGAAAATAGTCGGTGCCGTCATCAGATCATACGTGAGTTAAGCTGTTTTTAATTAATTTAAGTAAATAATGTAATCAAATTAAAATTATTTTTATTCATTAGTTAAACAATAAGTTGTAATAATTTTATAAAAGGTAGTTTTAGTTTTCTTAGATGGCAGCACTGCTCGACCCCGCCACTCTTTTGTGACAACTTCCGGCGAATGGATTGAGAGTGGTGGGGTTGAAACAGCGTTTGATTATTGAGTCAGGAGCTCGGCCAGTCGTTGGATATCCGTCGATGTGATAAGTCGTCTAGTGGAATTGACCGTTAGAAATGTTGAAAATGGAATAAAAGTATTCACTGTGCAATGAATTGGAGTTTTTCTTGACATTTCAGAAGCGGGATATAAAAATCCAGGTATGAACGCCCTCAGAATTTTAAACACTAATTTACATAAAAAAAAAATTACTTTAAAGTACAAAGTAGCTATAACGCTTGTTAATTTATTTATTTTTTTTTTATTTTACTTTCGATACGGCACAAATATGACACTGTCATACTGCATTTGATCACGTCTATTTTCCAAAAATACAAATTATGCATATCTTCTATATCTATCTATCTATCTATCTATATATATAAAAGAAAGTCGTGTTAGTTACACTATTTATAACTCAAGAACGGCTGAATCGATTTGACTGAAAATTGGTGGGCAGGGAGCTTAGAACCAGGAAACGGACATAGGATAATTTTTACCCCGTTTTCTATTTTTTATTCCGCGTGGACGGAGTCGCGAGTAAAAGCTAGTGTTACAAAGACTTTTTATAGAGATCATTATTTACGTCATTATTAAAAATATTTATTTAATGACTTATTGATTTATAAGTATCGAATGTGATTTTAACTCGTATTTTCACTTTTCTTTATTTATATTTATACTACCTATTTTGAATTCTTTAGAATTTTAAACGTTTTACGGGATATTTGGAAATTGAATATGGGTAATGATTTCATAGTTATACAAGCGAGACCCCCCAACAGGGAAATAAATAATAGAGGTTTCTATTTTATTATATATGAAACTTTATTTGTGTGTGAATCATTTACTTACTTTTTATTTTTTTTGTATTTATGTCTATTGAAATTACTCGCTTCGAACGATTAAACAGTGGAGAAATATCATGTTTTTGGGATACCGATTGAGCGAACAATGAATGTTCGCTTTATAATGATTGAGCGAACAATGATGTACGCTGGATATTGATTGAGCGGGCAATGATGCTCGCTGGACTGTAAGAATCGACTGAACTTAATGACTGAGTGAACAATGATGCTCGCTGGACTATAAGAAACGACTGAACTTAATGATTGAGTGAGCAATGATGCTCGCTGGACTATAAGACCCGACTGAACTTAATGATTGAGTGAGCAATGATGCTCGCTGGACTGTAAGAAACGACTGAACTTAATGATTGAGTGAGCAATGATGCTCGCTGGACTATAAGAAACGACTGAACTTAATGATTGAGTGAGCAATGATGCTCGCTGGACTATAAGACCCGACTGAACTTAATGATTGAGTGAGCAATGATGCTCGCTGGACTGTAAGAAACGACTGAACTTAATGATTGAGTGAGCAATGATGCTCGCTGGACCGTAGGAAACGAATGACTTTAAATTTGACTGAGACTGAACTTTGATGTAAATAAGAGAGATTGAGACATGATTCCAGGGATTTAATACATTTAGATATGACGTCAGACGATGACTAAGTTGGAGGTACGCTAACTCCACCAAGGAAGCGTAAGTACGCAAAACGGAGGAAAGTAAAGAGGAAAAGAGCTCCTTCGACGTCATCTACTTCGACATCGTCAAGTGAGAATAAAAGTAAATGTGTGTATGTTTATGTACGTTTATAAAAGTAAAGTTCTATGTTTGTATCAAGGATTAAAAGGTTCTATACAATTAAATCAATGAGTATAATATGAAATAATATCTTTTGCATTTGAAAGAGGTAAGATTGGGCTTAAGAAGTATGAAAATTTTCCGGAAAACGTAGTATGAACTCTTGGCACTTCACATATATTATGTGCGGAGCGTTGAATGAAGATTAGCTCGTGATTGTATGTAATTGATGAGTGATGATGAAGGATAAGAGTCGGTATATATAGTTGCCTTACTGTAAGAACTTTACATTCCCTGTACAGGTTAGCTGTTGGATATCTGTATGGGCGGTTTGTGCTGCATTTTAGTATACCGCGTTGGGCTCACTCGAGTGGAAAAAGATTTATTTTATTTGAACCTCCCCAAGACGAAATACAGTAACTTAGCACAGACTGACATAGGGAGTAATATAACATTTTAATGATGTCTTTTATATGTACAAACCCTGATGTTTTGAAAACTGCAGTTAATTTTCTGATTCGCTGAGTTAATTGATTACGCTAAGATATCTAATTGAGGTAACTTTTTCTATAGTCTGGCATTTACACATGATATTCGGGAACCTGTTTTGGCAGGTAGATGAGGTGTGTGCAAGTAGAAAGAGGGACTCGAAATTCTGCGGGTTCTTAATGGAAAATGTTACATGCTTTGTTTTTCTATATTTAATGTTAATCTAGTAATTTCTGAGCCACATTGAGATGTTGTTAAACGCTCCTTGGGCTGATGCAAAAGTCTCAGGCCAGGTGTCTCCTTGGACAACTAAAACTGTATCATCAGCATAAGTGATAATGATACCGCGATCGACTGGGAGGTTGCAAAGCTCGTTTATATAAACTAGAAAGAGGGTAGGCCCTAGTATACTGTCCTGCGGAACACCACAGCTAACAGTTAAGGGGTCACTTATATGAGGTCCTATCTTTATGCTCTGTGTCCTATCCGAGAGGCAGATTTGAAAAGGTTAAGTTGAACATTTTTGATTCCTTGTTTTTAAGACCTTCTAACTTGTTTAAAAGTAGCGGCATTGGCACAGTGTCAAAGGCCTTTGCAAGATTTAGAAATAGAGCAATACTCTTCTTTCTGATAGTTTTTGGCGACATATTCTGTTAATGTTAGTACAGCATTTGAAGTCGACCTATTTCTTCGGAAGCCAAATGGATTTCTAGAGAACATGTTGTTGTGTTCTAGAAAACTGACCAATCTATTGTTAATTATCTTTTCAAAAACCTTCGATAAATATGTTAATATGGAATTGGGCCTGTAGTTACCAACAATCATTTTATCATCACCTTTGTGCATAGGTATTTTTTGCCATGTTTAAGAGATTTAGGAAAGACTCTTGACTGTAGGGAAAGATTAACAATGTGTGTTATGACTGGTGCAAGTAAGTAACTATTTTGGCGTAGTACAGCGGAGGGAATATTGTCCAAGCCCATGGAGCTATCGATTTTTAACGCGTTAATGGTGTTCAGAATTTCAGGTATATCGGCATCTGTTAGGATCACGGAATTTAGTGTTGTATTAGTTGGCTGTAGACTATTACTTATATCAGTGTCGGGAGCAATATTTTCTGCGAGAGCTTTACCTATATTAACAAAATAACTATTCACATCGTTGACTGCTTTTTTTTTATAGTTGGTTGTTTTCTAGAAGATCTTGTGATACCTTGGGAATTGTTTTAAAATGTGTAATTTCGTTTATGATTCGCCACGTTATTTTCATATTTTTCGATTTACTAGCTTCCCTCAGACGTTCTATTTCATAATTGGCTTTTGCTTTTCTAAGAAGGGTTTTACAGTGATTTCTATAACGTTTATATGTCTTAATAAAAATAACATTAACAGGTTGGTTTCGTAATTTCATATGCATTCGATCTCTATTTTTCATGCACCTTAATAGTCCTGTCAAGATCCAGAGTTTTTTTTTGTGTCTGGTAATTGGTTTAGATATATTATCTAAAAGATAGTTTGTGGCCAAGTTACAATCAGCAGTAATAAATATTTTTGAGAGGTCTGATGCTTTGATTGTTTCAGAAACTTCTTTGTAATTAGTCTTGGTAACAGTGATAGTGAAAAAGGGTTTTGTTTGGTTAGTATCCATGACTAGGAAGGAATATGGTATCGTGGTCGGTGAGGGCATTTTGAACATTATGTTCATATCACCTGTTATTACGATGTTTTTTTTATAATTCTTACATGAGATTAATAGTTCTTCTAATGATTTAAGGAATGGTATTACATTATGAAATGATTGCGATCTGTTAATGGACTTTAGGATAATACCATTTTTTTATTTGTTATAATACAGGTAGCATCTGAAAGTTTATGTTCAAAGGATTCACAGTGTAAATAGTTTTTAGTTTATATCATTATGCCATCATTTTGTTTTTTTTTTAATTCTAGACTACTAGTATTGTACCCCTTTATTTAATGGATACATAAAGAATTGTTAAGCCAGCATTCTAATAAAATAATGGTGCCAGGACTTATTGCTATTCTGGAAAGAAGTAATAGGAAACCGTTAAAATTGCACAATATACTCTTTATATTCTGTGTTAGAATCTTTAGTTTATGTGTTGGTGATTTTATTAACGAGTTGAATTCTTCAGATGTGCAGGTTTGTGCCTTAGATGGTACAATGTTGTCGATGTTGATCATTAATTATTGAGATTGTGTGGTACATTATTTGTATGTCGGATATAATTAAGGGTACATTAGTACTCCTACCAAAAAAAAATGAATGGATATAAGTACTACGTTTAGGGCTGTTTGTTTTGTAAAACATCAGAGTGCCTTAGTATGTGTATACATAATACGACATATTAATAGAGGTTTAAATTGATAAAACGTATGTTTTGATTTTGTAAACAAAATTCGTGCTTCGTTGTTAAGTAACAATAACAGTTTTCATGAAGTTGACACTATTGGAGGAATGATGTTGTATTTTTATTGTCATGAGTTTTAATAATGTTAGTTGATAGTGTGAAATTGATATTTATATCATTGTATATAAGATATTGTACATTAGTAATATGACATGTATATTGCAACTTTTATTGTAACTTTTCATAAATTTAGTGTACATGGGTAATATATAATGTTCTCGAATAGTAGTAGTAATAAGCCGTACAGTGTGTTGATGTTTACACAGTACCAGTATTTACAAATTAAGCAACCGTAATATGGAACATTAATTTCAAGGTTAGCATACTTGTATGATAAACAAATTGGGGAACTAAGGTGAATTTTATAAGTATGCCGGGCATTGTACACTTCTATGATGCGGTGGTAGTATGTGTGATAAGAGTAAGTTGATTGTATTATTTTGGGATTGTTGATGTTTTAGTAAAGTGTGTCTACATATTACATTTATAAAATGAACAAACAAGATAACATTATGGACGGTATATGTTATACAAATGTGTTTAAATATTTGTACTACGTAGAATATTTTATTTTGTGTCCGTAATGAATGTAGTTGATCTTCGTTTTTAATGACAATGGCCCTTCTGTTTTTCGTAAAAGTATTTTACCATTTTTAACCCAGCTGTGAGCGTATTTTTCTGCCTTTGCTAATTCTCTGGCGAGAAAATGTACTCTTCTAATTTTTGTTAATCTCTTTTAATCTTTATAACATGTAAACTGGAATGACTTCTCCGACGAAAGGAAGTTGCTTGGAGTTTAGTTCGTCAGTTCTGTTTTTCTGTGCTTTTGACAGACGCTAGCACGTCCATTTCAGTCCAAGTATTGGTAAATTCGACAACGACTGTAGACGTTGTGGAGTCGGCTCATTCTTTTCAATTTGAACATCCAAAGTATTAGTTAGGCGCTCAAAAGTTTGTAGGAGATTGGATTTGGATTCTGCCTGTTTACCAGGGACGTTTCTTATTTCAACGGCTGTTTTTAAAGGAAAACGTTCCAAAGTATCTAATCGCTCTTCAAGTAGCGATGTCCGTTTTTCCAGATCGCCTCCTCAGCTAACTTACCTTCAATGTTTTTTTAATTGGTCCGTTAGGAAGTCTAGACTTTTATCAAGCTCTTGGTTAGATTGATCGACTTGCGATTTTAAATCTTTCATAAGAGCTTCTACTTGAGTCTCTAATAATTATTACGTAGGTTGAATACTTTTATGAGGAAAATAGATACTTTTATACCGTTTTATAATATTGCATTATAGTTATATTGTTAAATTAAATTAAGATTTTATTATATTGGCTTCAAAATTATAATAAGTAACTTAAGTTAGTAAGTAATTAATTGGCAGAGTTCCTGAGGTTTTAGTGTGCCAGGAGGCTACACATTTCGTAGGATGGCCGAATGTAATAATTTTATAAAAGGTAGTTTTAGTTTTCTTAGATGGCAGCACTGCTCGACCCCGCCACTCTTTTGTGACAACTTCCGGCGAATGGATTGAGAGTGGTGGGGTTGAAACAGCGTTTGATTATTGAGTCAGGAGCTCGGCCAGTCGTTGGATATCCGTCGATGTGATAAGTCGTCTAGTGGAATTGACCGTTAGAAATGTTGAAAATGGAATAAAAGTATTCACTGTGCAATGAATTGGAGTTTTTCTTGACAAAGTTATCAAAATTAATAATTAGTCAATAAATTATTAATTAGTAAAATTACTTTCGTACTTGTTTAACATTGTAATGAAATAATCGAGAACTATACATATTATGTTGCACGTGTTGTCAAGTAGTGTTAAAAAGTGGGCGTATGTAAAACGATTTGTATGATTTTATTTTTATATACCAATAATAAACTACATAAACTTTTTTATCACTCATATTGATTGCACCTACTTTATAATACGTAGGTACTATGTTTAACCGCGAATCCCACCGCGCGGAATAAAAAAAAATAGTAGCCTATATATTCTTCCAGACTATGTTCTACATCTACGCCGAATTTCACCGATATCCGTAAAGCCCCTATGAAGATAACTTGTAACAAATATCCATCCATCCATCTAAAAAAGATCATTTATAATAATACAAATCAAAATTATTTGCGTTTAGTAATTTTTATTGAGATTTTAATGCAGATGTCTATGGTCTATGGGCTAGGGACACTTCGTTTTTTGGCTATTGAAGTGGCCAGTGCTCGTTTGCCACATTTTGCAAAAAAAAAAAACTTAGCTTTAGCAGCATTGTATTTTATCCACTTTCTATTTTATACAAAAAAAAAACTAAGAATTCGGTATTAAACGTTAGTCTCACATAAAAATCCTTTTAATATTGTCAGTGTAAAAATCCTACATATTGGTCTCGTGCATTTCTTCTTTCGCGTTATGAATCGCTCACAAAAGACCCCGAGCGCTTTGAGGATTTATACATTTTCAGCAAACAATACATCAACGGGTCGACTAAGAGCTTAGAAGGTCGAGAGGGACATTGGTCCATTTATTTCTATAGCCATATCGCCTTTACATCGATGATTTTACTTCAATATCAATTTAAAGATTTTTTTTTTCAAATTATGTTCATGTAATTTATAAATGATAAAAGAAGCAAACTGATCACGAGATATTGCTACATTTAGTGTCGAAATAGCCACTAAAGGCGTCTTTTAAGGAAACAAACTAAAGATCCTAGATTAATTAATGAAAATTACAATTAAATGTAAAAATACAAAACTCTCAAAGTAAATAATTTTCTCGAACACTTTTCTAATTACATTTCACTTGTTGTCTTTGAATAATTTCAAAGAAAAGCAATTGATCCAGTAGTGTATTTGTTACAAACATATAGATTTTTTTGATTTTTAAAACTTTTGTATTAAAGATACAAGCAATTTTTACAGTTATTCGAATATTGAATTTCTTATTTTAATCATTGCTTATTTCGAAGTAAACATAGGAGGCAAAATTATTAAATGGTTTAGTATCGTTAGAATTACATTATGCTCGGCAAAGCTGTCTTTATAAACAGATTGTGTCGCCAAGCGTGATTAATACAACGCCGACTAGATAAATTAATATACGTAATTATTAAATCTAATTTACTCTGAATTTAGAATTAACATTTAGAAACTACGCAACAAAATGTAAGTTGGTTTTAAGCACAATTTTCACTAGCAATTATTAAGAAAATTTGCGACCTTGTAACAACTAATAACTAATGATGTTCCAAATTAGAATCTAATTCAGATTTTTTTAGAAATTAGGCATTTTTATAAAATCATAACGCTTTGAGAACATTTAAGAATAGATAAAGTCTTATAAAACTTGCAGATTCCAGGACTATTTCCAAAATAATATGCTACATAAACTAGAAGACCACAGAAAAACATATAACTTATACTACTACTTTTGTACATCACGGGAATTTCGCAAATCAATAATTCACTTATTTTATTTAATACAGTATTGGGCTCCTAATTCGTCGAATAAAAGAAATCTCAAAGGACTTTATCAATTTGTTTTACCCAGAATCCGAACGCAAACGTCTGGGGAGAGACAAAATACGATTCAAAGCCGCAGTTATTTGAGAATTTAGATATTATGGCGAAATTTCAAGGGAACGCTAAAACATGTGTTGTAAACGCAGATTCTGTATTCGTTCAGTTTTGTTATAATTTTTGCTATAGATTGCTTAAAGTAGCAAAACGATTTATTTATAATTTATTGTCGCGAATACGCACAGCTAGTTATTTTTACAACATAAAATTTACTCCGAAATACTAACCGCAGTTTCTCGTTGAAATGTATATTTTTAGTCTATTTCAGCTTCATTTCGTATTTCTTGCAAAGTTATTACGTTCCAGACCTAGTTATGTTTGGAGCACAAATGTACGTTTTGAAACACAACGGAGCGAGCACACATGCGGCCTGAAGTATTTAGTAGGTAATGCATTGCATACAATGTACTTCGTGTGTTATATAAAAGAAAATAATGTTTCCTGATAATATTCCTTGATAATTTCCTTAAAAAAAGAAAACAAAGAACAAATGAAGTCAATAGGTCACACAGGAATCGAAAAAATTGACTGTCTATATGTGTGTAAGAGCGTCCGTGGTTCAGGGGTTGACTTGACTTGTAATTTGCAAGACTTGGTTTCAAATCCCACCGTTTACATATGTGTTTATTTATTATGTGTACATTTATCCGAAGTTCTTACGGTGAAGGAAAACATCGTGCAACCTGCAAATATCTGTGAAGAAATTCAAAGATTTATTTGAAGTCAACCAACCCGCACTGGGCCAGCGTGGTTGACTATGGCCTATTCGTCCTGACTTAGGGTAGGCTCCGAACCCCTCCGAGTTACTAAACGTTAAGCCAAAGAATATAACAATACTGTATATAACCTAAAAAACATTAATCTTTTTGTCAGTAGATCAACGCTCATTAAAATCATTTTCTTCACTTTTGTGTTGATTTAATAAAACGCTTGAAAAGAGAACATTGTAGTGCGAAAGACTTCGTTCATATTCTGCAAACAATAGATAGAGGTCGAGAGGGCGCTGCCAGCCCTCAGGGATGTTATATTTAATTCACCAGGATGGATAGCTAGATCGTTATCCGAGCTATTATGATCCGATTTATCATTATATTGCAGCCTTTTCATATGATTTTAAAGTTTAACACGTTCAATGATACTACGATTTTTATAGGAATATGAAGTGGCGTGTCGGTGGCATTGATAGTGTTAACAGCTACATGTTTTATTACTATACTACATAATTTTTTGGTCTTCAATCGTTCGCACACAAATCTTTGGTTCAAATACCTATCGCGTAATCATTGTGCTAGAAATAACCGCAGTAGTTTGGTTCCGTGCACTACTCATCCAAATAGCTGCACGTACAAAAGCTGCACAAGACTTTATTAGGAGCGCTCAAAAGGGTGAATGCGTTTGAAAACATGTCTACGTATGCATGTTAAGTGTCTCTCAGACTGCATACGTTTGAAGAGGGTGAAGGAAACTACTGAAAGGGATTATTAATTACAATGCTTAGAAGCGTCTTTGGTAATAATGGATATGTTTGGTAAATCATAGACAGATCAACCCATAAATAAGTAACAAAGAAAATAATTTTATTTCAGTTTCTCTTAAAAACAAATTCGGCAGAATTTTATATCCTTTTACCGATATAAAGTTTATCTTTTATCTGCGAGTAACCTAGGTTACCTTTTTGAATCTATCTTGCCTAGCGAAATTGCGGCAGGTTGGTAAAAGTAAATATTCATGAGTGCATGAGACTAGAGGTGTTTGTGATGGAGGTAGATGATGTTCAGATGTACATAAATTCAGACCGTTAAGTTATGCGACGCGACGCATAACTTAGCACATTGAACGACTAAGTTATAATGCGATAAGTTGAAATTGAATTAAAATATTTTTTTCATCGAAAAGAAATAATGTGTTAAGTCTAAATAATCAAAATATAAAATATTCGATCAAAACGTGTAATTTAAACTAATATAATATATATTTTATCTTATAGTTTCTAGATATTTGAATTGAAACGTACACTATGAATAAAATCTAGTCAGAATTCTGGCTTTAGTGTGTTACTTAAGTTTTTATATTAATGAAGAAAGAAAGTCCTACGTCCTGTAATTGTAAAGACGTCTTGTAATGAGCTTCTGGCTTGACTGCGTCCATTGTATGCGAAGCGCTTTGTTCAACATTATGCCTCAAAGGACAGACTTCCGTTGACTACGAACTAAATAAGTGTATTTAATTTGTTAATAATAACATAGAATTTTTAAGAATAAGCTCCAGCTTAAGCACAAGAGCTCGGGTCAATTGGAACAATAAAAAAAACAAAATAGTTACTAATCTTACTATAATAATAATATAAATGCGAAAGTTTAGAGGGATGGATGTTTGAAGGCATCTGCGAAGCGCGGCAACGGATCTTGGTAAAATTTTAGACAGAAGTTAGTTTATTTTTTTTAAATTCCGCACGGACGGAGTCGCGAGCAACAGTTAGTCTTTGATAAAGTCGTTTATTTTCTCAAAGAGTATACAGCTTTTAAACTTTCTACTTTGAAAAATTCTTTATTTAAAAAAATGGCCCAATAGTTTTTGAATTAAAAAAGTACGCAACCATTTCAAGGAACCGAAAAAATGGAATAGAATAAATACAAGTATTGAGTAAACTCTATTTACATAGATTTATTGACATTTTACAATAGACTTGTAAAATTATATACTCGTCTCAACCCTCTTAACTATTGTGTGGTAAAACGAATTCTGCATGCATGAATTTGTATAATACTAAAATAATAAATATCTAAGATAGAGGCGAGTTTATTTGTAAGCTGAAGAAAATTGTACTATTTTATTTTAGTTTAGTAATTTCTCTTTCAACTTCGTTAGCGAGCTCGCTTCAGTTAATAATCTAATTAAAGGCTTTCTTCTTTCAGCTTCCCGAGCGTTGTTTCTTGAATAAACAATGTTTCTAGTTAAGACATTATATTTTAACAATACTAGGAACATATAAAAAAGTGTCACCGACCAATTGTGAACTTTATCATTTTATTATTGGACTAAGAGTATTTTTATAATTTAATTTCAAATTGGCAATTAAATAAATGACGATTCGTCAATTAATAAACTTGCTTTATTAAAGTTTGTGATGAAATTGCCAACAAATATTGTAGACATTGTTTATTGTGTGTTACAAAGGACAAAGATTTAACGCTACTCATAATTTTGTCAGAAAATAATGAAACAAACATTGAGTTTGTAAACTTTAAGAGTCAATGAAAAATATCCGCACTGCGTAAAATATTACGCGATAAATGGTGTGCATCAAAGGAAAAATAAATAAAGGTTATACGGGGAACGTAAAGATGTAAAATTGTACAGAAATATTGTATGGAAAATTTGCTTCATTGAGTCGAACGTGAGCTCACACCGACCATTCAATGTTTCTCTTCCAAGAATACACTCGCTTGGTTTCATATCTACATTAAATTCTTGTAAAATAATTCAAACTACGTGTAGTGTAAGCGATGGATCACATAATGTTGAATACATTAAGGAAGACCTAACAATGCGCTTGTATAAAATAGCTTTTGCCCGTGGCTTCGTCCGCGTGGAATTAAAAAATATCTAGTCGTAAATATCATATATAACTCCTCGGAGTTATTTATGGAAAATATTTTGCCCTTTTAGAGCTACATTATCGCGATAATATATTTTGAAATCGTTCCGGTAGTTTTTTAGTTTATTCGTTATATCTTTTCTCTTTATAAGATTTTGTCAAAATACGCCAAAATTAGTGTAGTAAGAGTTCATTATTTCATTAAGAACTCTAACTGGAAAAAGGTATTATAATTTGCCCAAACATCTGTGTAAATATTAAGAAAGGTTAAAAAATAACAACTAAAGCTAAAAATATTTCAGCGACGTCATATCCATTGATAAATAATTTATCACAATACGATTCGATGCGTCACTCGGTTCGTCGATCGGAAACCAATGTCAAACAGTGTGACGCAAACGTTTATCTCGCAGACTGATTTTTTTTACTTGTGAATAAATTTGTGAATAACATCGAAGTTTACAAAGAAAATCCGACTTAAGTTCGTAGCGATTACTTCAGTAACGTAGTAACATGTACTAACCAAAGTGAAGTCTTGTTTTATTTCGACGGAGGAAAAAAAACGTGGGTTTATATACGTCAATTACATTATGCGACGCTAAAATCAGTTAGGGCACAATTTCATTAATCGAAAACTCGGTCGTCTTACAGCATGCGAGGAGTTTAACGAGTCTCAGTGACGAGTATGATGCGAGGTACGGAAAAGAGAGGGCTAACTTCCAGCGCATATGTGGCAACAGTTCTCTCATGCGAAGCATGCGTGAACAAGAAATCTTTTGGACCACGCATGCGGGAGCTAACGACTAATGAACCAAGGCCCTTAGGGATTTTAACGAGTTATGTGTTTATTCTACCGCATAGTAGTTTACAGTCAATGTGTTACGTGTTCAGTTGCTATTAGATCTTATGTAAGGTATTAATCTTAACACAAGCGTAATCACTATCCATTTAATACTAAATCTACGGTTATTTACTGACAAATACCTTTGATTAATGGTACGATTTACTTTCAGGTTGAACTGGCTTAACAGGGATCGCAAAGGTGAGGTCTTACCTCAAGTCAATAATTACATAATTTGTCACAGGGAAAACCCGAAGCGAATATAATTATCTTTTTTAATTTATTTATTTTATAGGACAAAGTAATCACTACGAAACTCCACATGCAATAAACATACATTTATGATGATTAGAAATCATTAAGTTTTATCTTTCGCGTTTCAAAAATTTACTTATTTCTTTGGAGCCAATGTAGCAATATACATAGTTCGTATGTATAATAATAATATAATAATTTGGTAAAGTAAAGTATTTGGTAAATAGACAGCCAATGAAATAGGTACTTACGGATAAATCATATTTAAATACAGACTACTAGCTGTCGCCCGCGAATCCATCCGCGCGAAAATAAAAAAATAATAAGTAGCCTTGTTCTTCCAGACTATAATCTACATCTACGCTGAATTTAATCGAGATCCGCTGAGCCGTTCCGGAGATACCTTCAAACAAACTTCCATCCAACCATCCATCTAAACATTTATAATATTAGTAAGAAGTAATATGTATTCGTTAAAGTCAACCGAAGTATGTTACAAATAATAAACAAATTCATTACTCTTTCGTTATATACTCCACAAGATAATATTCAAAAACCAAAAGCGAAATAATTTCATAAAGAAGTGACAGCAAGTCGCAGTCAATTAAACAAATCAGTCTAAAATTGATTGTCACAGAGCGAGACATTCCGGCGATTCCAATCATTTGACTTAAAAAATTGCAGACAAAATGAGTCTCGAATTCAATTCACAAAGGAGATACCGTTAATTTAATCTACGCTTTAAAAAACCGCTAAATTAATCAAAATTTATTAATAGACTTTGATACTGGGAGTACAGTCGAGGAAGTTTTTTTCCAACCATTTTGGTTAATTGTTTAGAATCAAATTGCTTTTAAATTCGAAGCGAATTTAGTTCATTGACTGTACATTTAACTTTTTAACGTTTATTTGTTTACTGTATTGTAAAAATTGAACTAAAGGTAATTAAAATATAACAAAATCGACTCACTGTGACAATACAAGGAAAAAATGGAAATCGAATCACAAATAATAAAACGGATAATTTTCGTAGTTATAAGATATACCGCAAGCCAAGGTTCGCGAGAACACTTCAATTTATTAGTATTACAACTTTAATATAACACTTCGTCTTGTCAGCTTTTCGGGTATTAGGTAGGCCACACAAGTTAGGTTTTGCGCGGCAGTTTCCTTCAGCAAACTCTAGTCTCAGTCTGATACAACTGTACAGTTTTAAGCTCGATTATGTAACATTGTAACCGCCATGCGAAACCTAACGTGTGTGACCTGCATTAGGGCTGTAGTTGGTAGGCGTGCGTGGAGAACATTTATATGTGACAAGCCTACAATGAAACGTAAGTGCTCGTTGAACGAAATGGCAGAGTATTACGTTAATGTTGCTTGAATTGTTTGCGTTTTAACTTCGCTTCATCTCCACATTACTTCGTAATAACCAAGATATTGAAACTATAATATATTGACCTTCAAAACTTGAATCTGAAGTTCACACTTAACAGCAAATTGACCGCTCAATGATGACTTGTTATATCAATAAGTTAACTGAAAAACTTAATAAACCGATTTTAAATTATTTATGCTTTTTAGCTAGCGCATACTGTAGGCTACCTACATGAAGCTAGGGCTAGTTTACAAGCACTGAAATACAAAAACAGAATTTATAGCATAAAGTACTAGGAGCACATATCTGTCGCGTAGTAAATCTTGCATCTTGCATGTTACAAGAGAGTCATCTCTCCCTAGCCTCGTTTCGACCACTCGACCATTGTACGAGGAGTGAGTGTCTCATTCACACTTGCACAAAGTCACGGATGTAATTTGAAAAAGCATCTCGACTTGAGTATGCGTAGTTTTTTAATGTTGTAAGTTTTTCGAGTGTTAGTGATGTAGTTTTAATTTTTTACATAACAGAATTCCTTGTTACACATGTCCTCATTAATATAATATATCCATGCTTTCTTCGGTATTTTTTTTACTTAATATAATGAAGTAAATAAAGTTTAATTATCAATTGATAACAAAGGTAGATAAAATAAATTATAGAAAAGAATATAAGTTCGTTAATTATTTACTATATAAAACTCTCCCCTCATTTTAAACGACGAACGCCGCGCCGAGGCACAAAATTATCAGAACAAAGTAACAACTTTGAATAAAATGAATGTTAGGGCAAACGGAATTTTAAATTGAATTATACAACTCTTAAATAAATCCCAAATTAACTACGAATCAAAAAGAGATTAAAACTGAAACGATTTAAACGGTAGAGAAATTGTATAAAAAAATACGTTTAGTTAAGGATGAAAAGAACTTGATGGTCAAACTGTAAATATAAAAAAGATATACTACAAATGTACTAGTTCATTAGAACCTATTAATCTAGATTCCAGCTAATCATGCAAATCATTTAGTGCATTAGGATGCGACGATGACCTTTCATTTCGCCGGAAACGGATATCCAAGTCCGGGAATTGACGTTCAATTGTTATATCTATCCAGTTTAAAATAAAACTTTTAGAACGTTAGTTTAATTTATTATAAGAAGAATAAAATAAACTTACGTCTTATAAATGACAGCGGTCGCTTCACTCTTTCAGCGAATTTAGGTGGCCGCTTGCTCGTTTGCCACCTTAAATTATAGATGTAAAAAATCTTAAGAAACTTATAGCCTAAATTAGACAAAAAAAAAGATGAATACCGAATTATGGTAAAACTTAAACTCGCTTACAACACTCATCTTAGATATCTACAATTTCAGAACGTTATTTACATTTAATCGGCGGAGAAGGGGACGCACGGAAAGAGAATATTTCCTCGTCCTATACTTTCCATACTAATATACGTTTTAGTAAATATGAGTATAACGACAAGTACGCAATAAGCCAAGTTCGTTTCACATCCTCAGAACAATAAAACTGACTTAATAACAGCTCCATCTATTGCATATGTATGCGAAACGCGTACTGAAAAGGTGAAACGTCCCAGAGTCCCGTTTTGTTTCAGAATTACCTGGAATTTCACTTTCAAAGTAGGAGTAGAGGCTTGAGTATAAACGACTGTTTTATTCATAATGCTGTCTTACGTATAACAATTTACGGTAATGAAAATCTCACATTATGCGCACAATAAAAATAACTCGTATTTAGGTACGAATGAAAATTCTGGACCTTTGTTTTAATGACAAAGGAGACGCTCTATCTAAATGATATTATAGAACATGTGGTTCGTACAAACCATTTTTTAGGGTTCCGTACCTCGAAAGGAAAAAACGGAACCCTTATAGGATCAATTTGTTGTCCGTCCGTCTGTCTAACTGTCAAGACTCTTTTACTCAAGAAAGCGTGGATGTATCAAGCTGGAATTTATATGAAATACTAAGTCTACCTTGTAGCTGTGAAAAAATCTTCTAAGCCAATTCAATCAAAAGATACAGCCGTTTATGCCACAAATTTCAGCAAATTTTCGACCCTCGCAAGGGAATCAAAACCTACGGGGTATTTTCTGTGAACTCAGAATCTTGAAATTTGGTACAAATCAACGTTTTGTAGCACAGATAAAGGAAAAATTGCGAAAACCGTCAAACTTTAGTTATATACCTACAGGTTTGTACGGAACACCTTGTGCACGAATCCAACTCGCACTTAGCCGGTTTTTTTCTATTGTCTATTTGTACAAATTTTTACCACATTATCTATCTATCGTAGAGATGAAAATAAAAATCAATGATTGCGTTCCAATTTATGGCCCAAAAAGTCTAAAAAAATTTGATTTTTTCATATTTCTAACAAAAATAACTCAATTACTTACACATTGTAATATTATTATCCATTTGCGGCATTGTACTTCAATACAAGGAAAATGAACATATTTATTCACAGAGTGTTCGTAAGTTAATAATTTGTGGGCACGGATCGCACGTACGAACTAATATATTGACTAATTTATCTTCAGTCATAATGTTTGCTTACAGACAATATTACGTATGGTCGCTTTGTGTTTTCAAAATACAAGTCATATAAAAAATCTTGTAGCTCAAGTAATCCTACCAAAAATACTTACCGAAGTAGCTTGTACAGAAGAAAGTTAAGAAATGGCTTGGAAGTACCTAAGTATAGACTTTTTTTATAGGAGAAGGGGACAAACGAGCAACGGACCGTCTAAAGTTATTTGATCCGACGCCTATGGACATTCGCAACGCCAAAGGAATCGCAGATGCATTACCGGCATTTAAGGAAGGTATACGTTTTTTTCTTGAAGGTCCCTAAGTCGAACTATTTATCGCGGCTGTGTGAGGTAGAAAATTTCTGTGAAAATTTGCTGTTCATTATTTTACCAAAATCAAAACTCACTAAACGGTCTTTAGCATTTTCAGATTTTAATCCATTGAGCTATTAAATAAATACATAAACTATAGACAGCTTGATATCGTATCATAAATCAAATTTATCTAATCCAGATTACTGTTTGGACATTATCGACAAGATTATCGTATAATTTAATTACACCGATTCGTTTGAATTGACAAAGTTAAAAAGCTGTTTACATTCTTAGATAAGATTGGATAAAAACTGTATCTACTAACCGTAAGCTTCCACTAACATTACACATGTAGGTACCAAAACAAATGCCACTCCTTTTTTTTTTTTTTTTTTATAAGAGAAGGGGGCAAACGAGCAGCGGGAACACCAAGGTGTTCATCGACGCCCATGGACATCTGCAATACCAGAGGAATCGCAAATGCGTTGCCGGCCTTTGAGATGGTGATACGCTCACTTCTTGAAGGACCCTAAGTCGTACTGGTTTGGAAATACCGCCGAGGACAGACCATTCCACAACGCGGCCGTGCGCGGCAAGAAATTTTGCGAGAACCGCACTGTTGTGGAATGCCAGCCATCCAGATGGTATGGATGGTACCTGGCGGTCTGTCGGGTCGTCCGATGACGAAACTCGGCGGCAGGAATCGTTCCAAACAGTTCTTCGGAACACTCCCCGTGGTATAAACGATAAAAAAGGTGTACCAATAATCAAGGGACAGACATTGAATTATTGAAAAAACAGACAGAACAATATCTTGGCGACTCCACACATTATTGCCTCGAAGCACCGCGAACTGGCGTGAACGTAAATGTGAATGGGTTTTTCAGGGTTCGCGTGTGTTCGCGCTTGTTCGCGGGTAAATCATCAACATTCGCGGCCTCGTGTCAGTCTATTTATTTTTATTTTATTTAATAATTAAATAGACATTAAAAGTTATGATGTCATCCACAATGTACTTTTTTCCAACGCTTTGGAATAATTTTGGATATCTAAATATGTTGCCACGGCAAACAAAGTTATTGCAGCAGCAGATTCCGCGTCCAGTTTATGCCGGGTTTCATGAACGAATGTGATGACATGATGTGGTGTGAATTCATGTCGCAGATATATAGCCGCTATATATCAAAACAGGAATTACCACAGTGGAAATTCACGTTAAAATATTGTACATGTATGAAGAAGAAAGAGAAAGCTAAAGATAAAATCAATAAAGAGATAAGGCAGGCATATAACATATATTCTATAACGCGATTACCTTTGCCCACTATAAACATATACATTTTACCACGAGGTTGGAACTCACAACCGTATCTTTAGCTATCGGTTAGTTGACATCTTATCTATATATATAAAAGAAAGCCGTGTTAGTTACACTATTTATAACTCAAGAACGGCTGAATCGATTTGACTGAAAATTGGTGGGCAGGAAGCTTAGAACCAGGAAACAGACACAGGATAATTTTTACCCCGTTTTCTATTTTTTATTCCGCGCGGACGGAGTCGCGGGTAAAAGCTAGTTATATGATAAATCTGCTATTCACTACATCCATAAAAATATGCTAATCTCTTTTGAAACTTTATGTCCTTAAAAGTATATGAAAAAAAAACACTATTAAATTAATTATTTACTTTTATTTTACTTAGATAATAAAATATTTTTATTAACATTTGTCACCATACACTATATAAAAATAAAGTTTTTAATTTGTTAATAATTAAGGTTTTTTCATGTACTAAGGTTGATTTAAGGTTATTTTAAGATAATAATGGGCTGTATTTCTTTATAAAAAATATTATTATTTAATTATTAAACATTAAAATAAAGTGTCAACTATCTCAGTTATTCACATACGATTTTTACTTTTTCATACGAAGAACAATGGAACGAACACGTGATATTATCACACGTGATATTACCACACGTGATATTTTCTCATCACGTGAATGTTTACAATCACATTTCACACACAACTTATTGATTCGACTCCAATCAGTATTGATAAGATTGGACACATGGTATGCACTATAGTACACATCTTATTGGAATTTGGCACAGGTATAGAACCATGATGTACTTTTCATCCTTTTTTTAATTCTAAGTAGACGAAGTTGCGGGCAAAGGCTTGTTTAATGTACATGTCAGTTGGGCTACAAACATAGTATCTTTAAAATATATCGCTATCGTATAACATTAAATAAGAAACACTACTTTAAAGTTATAACCAAATACAAGCTCGTATTGAAAACTGTCAGAAAAAGTTTCATGATAAGTGTCCAGACTTTTTAAGCTAGTTGCTATAGGATAATTTTATTACAAAAGTTTGACATGACGTCATAAAGGTGTCGTTAATCCGTTCAATGTCACCCGTAGTCATAGAACCCTGGTGGACATAAAACTTTATGACTGTATCGAAATAGGTCCTGTCTCGTTTATGGGAACCATTTACCAAATGACTCACGTATTAACGACGGTAATGAGTGTAAAAAGTAGGAGTTTTTTGTTATCTTTTTCAATTTTGTGACAGATTTTCTAGACAGTTGAGCATTGGAACAGATTGAGGGTGAAATAAATGGATATAATCAGAAACGCCGGGATAAATGTTATTAGCGTTATAAAAAGTTATACTTTTATAAAGAAAAATAAAGCTAAGTCCAAACATATTTATGTAACTACTCAGCGTGTGTATATGGAACATACATCTTACTAATATTATAAATACGAATGTTTAGATAGATGTTTGTTTGAACGTATCTCCGGAACGGATCTTGATGAAATTTGGCACAGATGTAGAACATAGTCTGGAAGAACACATAGGATACTTATCAGCTTTTTTTTACACCGCGCGGACGAAGTCGAGGGCGACAGCTAGTTTTTCCTAAAGACATGACATTGTTTCGCCAATTCGGCCGTAAAACTTCATTAGACATACTACAACAATATAAATTATTCCAATGGAAAATTATTAGCGTAGCTAATATGTAACAAATTAATGCAAAATTATATACAAAAACGTGATAATTACCAATTTTGCATGAAAATTTTTACGTTGTCAAGTGGACAAAAACGATCACGTAGAGATCATAGCATTCGTAACCCTGCAGAGAACCACGGAGTATACGTAGCCCTAACATATAATACAACGCCATGAGGACCTAGTTAGCCCTACCCGATCACATATAGCATGTTGTTGTCTTACGTTTTTCTTTAAGAAAGAACGACATAGAGATAAAAGTAGAGAGGATAGAAAGATTCAAATATACATAAAATATCTTACTAATATTATATATGCGAATGTTTTGATGTATGGATGGATGGATGGATGTTTTTTAGAAGGTATCTCCAGAACGGCAGCATGAATCTCGATGATAAACGGTATAGATGTAGAACACATTCTGGAAGAACACATAGGCTACCTATGATTCCGGAGATGTGTGCGGTTCCCGTGGGATAAGTTTGATTTAAATATTTACTCCATAACTCCGCATCGCTTCGACACATCTTACAGATATTTAGCACAGATATTGAACTTAGTCTCGAGTATTCCATGAGATACTCTTCACTCTTTGTTTAAATACTGCGCATACGAAGTCGCGGACAAAAGCTAGTTATATACATTATAATGGATATGTCGCAATTTATTTCACATATTTTTATATTAGGACATTGAGAACAGATATACTGGTACCTATTGGGCTATTAATTTATTTATCAAACATTCCAAATGTGGACAATATCATTAAGAGTGCGTGTTACGCGTATACCATCAAATATTAATTTGGCAAACACGTAAAATTTGAGAACAAATTTTAATCGATCGCTTTGCACACTGTCCATCGTGATATCAAACATTGGTAGTGAAACACGCGACCGGCACTGAACCTTGAACAAATGTTTGCTCACCAAACAATTACTTCACTATCGGTACATTATTTGTTTTAGAAACAGTATACAAAAATACATAGTTTCACGTTCGGGTATTGAAAAAACTGTTGTTTATCTTACTCATATAATATATGCGAACATTAAATGTATGGATGTTTGTTAAAAGGTATCTCCAGAACGGTTCAACGGATCTCGCTCGGGTGCAAACAAGCGGCGGGTGATAGACATGTGATCATCTACGATACATTCCCAACACCAGAGGAACTACAGATACATAGCCGACGTTTTAAGTAATAAATATGTCGTAAAATTAAAATCAAATCGTATCGTCTAAATGGTTTTCTACAAAATCTTTTTATGTACAATTTCCATTATGTAACAAATACCAATATTTGTTTTTATATATATTTATGTGCATGCGTACGTGCGATTCTGGGCACAGGATAAGACTTTTACAAAATTACTTAATATCTTGCAAATTAATTGAAGAATCATTTCACACGTTAAAATAGTCAGTCTTTTATATTCAGTTAATAACATAAATAAACAGTTGTTAGAACGTAAAATAAGGATTAGCGAATTATATAAAAGCCCTTCTAAAAGGTTATACATGTAAGAACAAAGTAATTTGGTATTAAGGGCATACCAACACGGATTATCCCTCGCTACGTGTAATCTCCTATTATAATTCCGCAAACGGACATCATTATACAGTACCAAGTAAATCTCATTTACTCTATATTTGCTAGGTAATTTAAACTGGGTTAAAGATTAATATTTTCAAGTCATTTTTTTTTCAAACAATTTTCATGTGACATTGACATTACAAATTAATAGTTCTAACAATTTCTTTTACATAAAGAACTTAACTTTTTTCACTTAATTGATAATCTTCTCATATGGATTCATCATCCACCGTCATATTCGAATTCACTCCCTTCTCACGCATATCCTCTTTCACACTATCCATACATACTTTCTTCGTTCAGCCTCTAGATGAATAAAAAAATTGTTTCCTTGAAGATAGCTAAAATCAAATCTATCAGAAGATTACACTCCCAAAACACATGTTAAAAAACTCATTGTTGTCTCTGTGATAGATATCAAGATGTTTTCGTACACAAGGAATCGTGTGTCGAAAAGGATGTTAGCATTCTTTATAAGTATAATCAGTTATATGCTCAGATATTTAACAAAAAAACCATATTTCCATATAAACATTGCATTGCGCCAAAAAATACGCCCTGTGTATAAACATGACAACATTGTTGTTTGGAAGAAATTAAAATTGTTGTTTTAAATTACTGTAAACAACGAGTGGAATTGTATACACCTAAATATTTTAAGAAAAAAATATTCTTGCTGTTCCGATGTTTAATCAAATAGAATAAAACTAATGAACAGTTCGTTTGAACGGAATTTGAGTTTGGATAAAATATGAAATAAGGCATAAGCTATTCAGTTTTTTCTAGTAATTTCACACGAAGTCGCAGATGACTGTTAGTGCTTTAAAAAATCCTTTAGAGCGCTTAACCATCATATTTCGACCCATCCGAAGAATAAAGTCACATCTTATACGAATATCCCGTATAACTTTATTCGTTAGTTAGAGGGTTCGAATTGTCCTTTAGATTTCGAAAGAGATTATAAATATGTATTGAGTTTTCATTAGCGAAAATTCCTTAAAACAAATTTGTAAGAAGTCTGAACAGATTTATGACGTCATTTGAATTATCATGACCTTTGAATTATTTTCAAGCTTCGGAGAAATTATTGCTTTAATCGTGGAATATGAGTGAAGTGACCTACAGAAGTGGCACCATTTGTCAATTACCACTTGCGTCTTAGATCGATCGTACAACGTCCTTCGTTCAAAGTATTAATAACTCGTAAATAAGAGCTGTGTAACAGCCATTTAATTTTACAGAACTTAAACCTATTACTGTGGATGGGAAAGTGGAACATAGAAAGATGAAATTCAAACTTATAATATGAGAAATTATATTTACATACTTCAATAGCTTACAAAGTTATTTGACTGTCTATTGTTTTATTTTGAATAGCTTTAGTATTAAAATTAATGATACAAGTACATCTGTTTTTAATAAGTCTGTGATTACAGCATTATAAGTTCATTATAATTTGAAATAAACTAAAAAATTATACAGAATGTCAGTAATAGTTTTTCATGAGATATCCATATTTTGTCACACCTCTAACCCAAAATGGCATGACAAATAATCTAAAAAATGATAATAAAGTCTAGCCAATGAAATGAAATTTCCTTGATTTAATAGGACAAGCAAAAAATTAAGTTAGTATTAATGTAGTATGCAGAAGGTAAGGTAAATAAATTCCTCATGCATGAAACAAAAAATCTTTTTTTGTGTTAAAAAAAACTTTACCGGATATTTATTCTTCATAAATTAATTAATACTTATTATTAAGTTTTAAAGCATTATGTGATATTAAATAATATTATTTCCATGTACTAAGATTTTTATTATATTTATTTAATTAAATAAAAAGTCATATTTAAAAATGAATTTGTAATTTATTACATGTTATAAATAACAAATGTCTACAATTTAATAAACAAACATACTTTTGAAAACCAATAAATGCTTTTTATCATATCTCTCAAATACAAAAACATAAAGACTGTAGATAATTAAACATGCAATAAAAACTGATACGGCTAATAGTAATTTATATTTAAGTCCAACCATTGAAAATTCAATATTTGTAATATCTTAAAGAAGTAACAACTTCCGCCTTCATTATGAAAAAAATAAAAACTGAAACAAATAATACTCAATTAAATAAAAATAAATTAACTTCAAATTTAATAATAATACAAATTAGACTTCTAATGAGAGAGAGTGAGAGAAAGAAGTAGAGAGAAATTATAATAGAAATTATGTAAGATTGTAAGGCATGTGGGTTGAAGCTGGGTGCTTCTCTAAGATAAAGGAAGACTTATTTTTATTAATTAGATATTAGACTTCTGATGAGAGAGAAAAGGTGAGAGAAAGAAGGAAAGAGATTATTATTAAAATTGTGTAAGATTGTAAGGAATGTGAGTTCCCGCTGGATGCTTCTCTTAAATAAAGGAAGACTTATTGCTACTTTGGCCTGCTTAGTATATAATACTGGTAGTCATAATTTTATTTTTAATATTCAGATACTTTTTGATTGTAAAAAGTATCTATTGAGCCAATCCTTCGTAGGGAAAAGGGAAGAAAAATTATGTAAGACCGGAGCTGTTTATAAAACAGGTGAAAATAACATGAAGTGTATATTAAATTATGAACTATTTAAAAATATCATATATTCATATAGTTATTAATAATTTATTAGAAAAATACGTTTTAGTCTCAACAAAGTCAACATTTCATTTTATGGGTATTAATGAAAATATAATTTTCCCTACCTTATCGACAAAATATAACAATTTGTTTAGAGAATATATCATCAGTCTTTGGAGGGCAAGTGAAGGAAATAAACATCTTAGAACTGGAGGCCGGGTTCTAAAATTAGATTGACGCGGACTCCACGCAATGTGTTGTTTACTTGACTTAAAACTAATACATACAAAAGATTTACTAACCTTTTATAATTCTTTTAATTAAAATCAGCCGCTGTACGTTTTATATGATTATACACAAAACGAGTTTTTAAGGAAAAACACACTTCCAAATCCACGAACAGTACACGTTTAAAATAAATGCTAATATCAAATTATTTTATTCACATTTACGCATTTAAATAATATTAGTGCCTTTCACGAATAATTGTAACGAAATCCTCTTATAAATGGAAAACAAAAATATTTCACGACGTTTTACAAGCAGCTGCGAACTGCAGAATTCAACTGACATTAGAAATGAGAATAGAAAAGTGTTGCCAGATACGTTAAGATTTGTTCCTGGAATGTTGCAAATTTAATCCAAAATAGTCTTGAAATGGGTAAAATAGAAGATTATTTAAAAAAGCAATAAGATATATTTTCGGTTACGGCATGAGCTTATTATTTTCATTCTAATATTCACTTAACTGTTTTAATATTCTAGAATACCATGTAGTGAGCTGTATATTGTCGGTATCGATTGTGATTGTTTACAAAAAAAAACAAGACAAAGATTGCAAGACACCGGAAGAACAACAATATTTGTTTGTCAGTAAGTGACCGAAGAAGTCAGATATATGTGATGGTAGTAGTTTCTTTTTTTCATATAGTCTTAAAATTTAAAAAATACAGTTCTAGGAAATTATTTTCTCAAGGCGACCTTGACAATGTCCCCCGTTCACCTGAAATAACAATAATAACTCCCATCTGCCATGTCATCTTACTACTCCTTTTTGAGTCTGGACAGTTGTGACGCCCATTTTGTCCAGTCATCATTAGTCAGGAAATTATGGGACTTGTATTGAGATGACATTCGTCAGGTTAAAGTATGTATCTCTTGTAGTCGCTTGATCTGAACAGAAATATTAGGGATTATCTTCATGAAACAACTAAACCACACGATACCATGCCAACTCATTCTATTTTCAAAGTTTCTTAAATGGCAATAGAAATTACATTAACGTAGTAATTTATAGTCACAGACGCCGAGAGCCTTCCACAATGAAACAATAGTTATTGAAATACGTAATGTTCTAAACTGTTTCTGTACCAAGTGCTCGAGACAAGTTCAGAATAAATTAATCAATGTGATTGTTCCTGGCAATCGATTTTTCTGTTGCTGTAATGTGCACAATGTCTTAAGCATTCAATATGATTTAAACCATTATAGATTTGAATGTAATAGTGGTAGATGCTAACAACAACAACACCTGTTGTACTAATGGGGTGGCTTGCCCAATAAAATAGTACGACCACACAGAAAACAGCCGTGAAGTACAATTCCCGTTTCTTACATGGAAAGGATGGAAGGGGAAGTGGATTTGATGGAGGAGGGGAACATAGGAAGGGGAAATATTCTATTTCTGTGTCTGTGTCGGTAAAAATAGGCAACGCATCCGTTATTACGGATGTTTATTGACAGCCCTCGCTTCGCCATTTCGGCGAATTCAGGAGGCCGCTTGCTCATTTGTCACCTTATAATATATTAAAAAACGTATGAATATGAAACAAAGTGCATTATACACAGGGTTTTCTAGAATATAAGTCTGAACTTTGCACAATTTGTTCAATTGATACGATAGTAGAAAACGTCAATTGTGATTCAACATCGATTCATCTTGGAGGCGGCGGCGCCACAAGAATTGATAGTAATTGTTGAATCTATTGAATGTGCTGCCATTCGACTGTTTGAATACGTATTCGAATTTAAAAAAGCATTAAATCGAAATTAAATGCAACGAAAGCAGTTACGATTACGGCGGATCACATTAAGCGCTAGTCAACGACCAAATTAGTCAATAGGTTTGTTTGACGATTTTGTCTACGTTTAAAAATTTTATTAATATCATTTGACATTATTGTAAACTATACATGCTCATAACGAATTTTACTTCAATTAAATGTTGCCACATTCACGTAGCTAGTTAATGTTATTTGCCCTATTTCTTGAAGTCTCAAATAAAATTTGAAGTTTATTCTTGGTGAAAACAGGTGACCAGTTGGTGGAAAATTGAATTCTTTCGAATGATTTGGTCGTTTGTGTTCTAGTTTCAACGGAATAGAAACTGCGGGTTGGTTTATGAAAGAAAAAAAAAACTTTGTTCTCGTTTTACGAACAAAGGAGTTTTCAGTTTATTTCAAAAAGGTACGATTGTCGCAAATACGATTATCTTACTAATATTATAAATGCGTAAGTTTAGTAGGATGGATGGATAGTTGGATGTTTTCTAGAAGGCAAAGATGTAGGACATAGTTTGGAAGAACACATATTAAACTTAATTAGTAGCCTATTTAAGTTTTTTTTTTAATTCCGCGTGGGCGACAGCTGGTAAAAAATAAATAAGCGGTTATTTTAACAATGATTTTCACTTGTTTTCGTACCGTACGATTTAACATATATACCTTCTAGTTAATTCTGATTCCTGACATTAAAATAAATAAGACGACTAGTTAAATACATAAGTAGATAAATATTTAGTTACATAATGACATATCCTTTCTTTACAATATCTAATTTTGCCCTTAGAAACAAATTCTACATATATATATCTTTTAAATAACTGCTCGTAACGATTTACTCTTTTCCCTTTATTCCGAAGTAATAACTTTTCCTGACAGTATCTACCGAGTAAACCTGAAAATAAACTGGCACAAAGCACGCAGCTTTGATTAATACAGGCCGAAAAGACTTTGACTAATTCGTTTATAGGGATCATTTCAGATAAAGTTAGCAATTTATCTTTCTGCCTAACCTTAAGCGAAAAAGGTTCTAATGTAGTTCAAGTTACAACCTTTTTCGATTTAAGTCTTTTTACATCATTTTCGTTTCTCTTTGTATAATTCTGTAAAACTGAGGTCAAGTTATTATTTTTATCGTTAAATACTTTACATTTATACTTTTCGATAATGAAAACATTAACTTCATAATATTAATTTCATTTTAAAAGGACTTAAGTGTTTTTTCCATGTTGTCAATATTTATAGAGGTAGTGATAAAAACATATTTTTCTCAAAAAGAAAATATTTCTTTCTAAAGTAATTCCAGAAAACGACATTTGTAAAATTAGTCAGTGAGTGAACTCATAAGAAATCAAATAACACGCGCACATACCGGAAACGGAAATGAATCTGTAAGTCTTTATTTCCGCAGCGTCTCCCCCTACCCTCGAATAAATCGATAATATAGCAGAGATGAGTACGCATCACAGTTTTTATGTAAAAAGGAAATCTCTTACTATTATCTATCTATATATATAAAAGAAAGTCGTGTTAGTTACACTATTGATAACTCAAGAACGGCTGAGTCGATTTGACTGAAAATTGGAAAACCAGGAAACGGACATAGGATAATTTTTACCCTGTTTTATTCCGCGCGGACGGAGTCGCGGGTAAAAGCTAGTTTAGAATAAGTTAGACTATTATGTAATACTTTGTAGGACTCTCGATTATCTTTACTAATATTACAAATCAGGAAGAAACTAGTCAACCGATATGAAAAATTTTTTCACTGTTGGGATGCTATACTATCCGCGGGTAACATAGACTACGTTTTTATTTCAATTTCCCGCGGACGAAGTCGACAACTGCTTGTACTATTTACATTCTTTTATTTCTTAAAAATTGTGTCTAAAAATTCTACTAATCGGGTTTCATTAGTTAACTATGATTTTATATACCTAAGTCTGTATAGTATTATTAGTCAACTTCAAAAAGAAGGAGGTTATTAAATATAAATTGGGTCACACTGAATATTATCTATGGATTCAAAACGAGTACTATAAAATCTTGACGATGGACAGAATATTTTTCACATTAGTCCAAGTTGTTTGAATGTAACAAGAGATACGGAGGCGAGCTCGCTAGATAGAGCAGAGACTGTCTTGGCGACCTTAATTTGAACACGACAGCTCCTTTGCAAAACGTCGCGACGAAGTAACGAGAACTTTTCATTGTACCCAACCCCGGCTTACACAAGCAAAAATCTTGAAACGAAATTTGAAACGTTCATTTAAAAATCTTGGCTAAATAAATTCTTCTGAAAAACTTCCACGTTCCTTGTGGTTGTGCTTGTGGTCCTTATATTCGTTGAACATTTTATTAAAAGTTTGAAAGTAAAGTGGTGTAAATGATGTGATTACATTTCAGTTTGTTTTAAAAATAGCCTCGAAATTCAAATAACATTCATCTTTCTCTTATCAGTAAGTAGAAAGCAAACTTCTCATTTAAAGCAGAATCGCATTTCGTACAAATGGATTCTTGCTGCAATGTTTTCACTCAGCGTTATGAACAGCTGAGAGCAAACCTTCATTCAAACAGTGAATGGAGACTACTAAGTGAGCTTTCGTTCAATTGATAATCGGCATTTGGCAAAATGCTCGATATTTCGCGGAAGGAGAAATTGCGACATTCGTACTAGACGTGCTCGAGTTGCTGTGCAATCTTTACAACTAATTGATGTTAAGCCATAGTGATTGCAAACTGTTTATAAAGCCTCATTATTTAAGACTCGTCAGTTAATTGTATTTTTTAACCTTTGTTTCATCATTACTCCGTATAAGTCCACCGCTATATGTTTAATGAATTTTACTCATTCTGAATTCATCGGGAAAACACACTGCATACTTACCAAGTGGACGCTACCAAAGCTTTAACGTCGCTTAAAGCTTACATGGCCCTTGACAGGGCGTAGCTTATTTTGTCTTTGTCTTCAAGACGTCAAGTACTGTCTTGTCTAATGTGCCTTGATTATTACTCCAACTACATAGTGTTTGTTTATAATTTACGTAGTACAGATTTTAAAATATATCTGCAGTACTTACACAAATATTTTATATAACGTGTTATTTATTCATTGGAAAATAATCTCAGCATAATTTAGTCGCAATGTTAAATCATTAAATGGTTTTCGTAAACAATATTAATGACACGTGTAAGAT
This sequence comes from Papilio machaon, assembly GCF_912999745.1. Lineage (NCBI taxonomy): Eukaryota > Metazoa > Arthropoda > Insecta > Lepidoptera > Papilionidae > Papilio > Papilio machaon. The sequence goes on along the minus strand of NC_060000.1, from coordinate 6,227,772 downwards.
TGATTCGATGGCGGTGGGCCCGTGTACGCAACATTAAGCAAATTGAATGAAAAATATATTCGCTTTCGATATGTTACCGCCTGAATACATACCATTAATATAGTGCTGTGATAACCCAGGTATCATAGTTATATACGATTTACTATGATAGTTTAGTTTATAAAGATATATATAAAAACAGATAAAAAAGAAACCAATTTAAACAAAGACTTACCAAACTTAAAAAAGCTCAGCTGATGGTATCTTTTATCATTTTTTTTTCTATAAGTATATTTCGTTGGAAATTATTTATACATAGTTACATATAGTTGGATACTTTAAAAAATTGTTTGTGTATTGCACTTTTAGATTTATTAATGTTTGTTAAAAATCTTAATAAAATTTAACTATTAGAGTAAGAAAAAACTAACTTTTGTAAAATAACAAAGGACTGGCTGTCGTAAGTTTTTTTTTTGCAATATTGTTAAAAGGTTTTTGCAAATTGTATTTGTTTATTTTCCATGAGATCTTAGTTAATGGTAAAATTACTCACAATATTTTGTGATTTTTTCTGAAGTCAACTTTCATAGGTTGTGTTATTTCGATTTCATCCGAAGATATTTGGAGGCCTCGCTGCGAAATTAACAGCGGCTTCTTTGAAAATTCAATTTGCGATTCAGTTTGTCCGCAATCTCTATTATCTTATCCTAATGAAATCCAGCGGGAATTTCTTTGTGGGTATCCACCAAATTTAGATTTGTTTGGGCAAGAACATGGCACATTTTCGACTTTATAAGATTTTTCGAATTTTATCACCAAAATCATTTTAACTGTTGATTTCTATTGTCATCCCTTTCATTCTATTATAAACTAGCTTTTACCCGCGACTCCGTCCGCGCGGAATAAAAAATAGAAAACGGGGTAAAAATTATCCTATGTCCGTTTCCTGGTTCTAAGCTGCCTGCCCACCAATTTTCAGTCAAATCGATTCAGCCGTTCTTGAGTTATAAATAGTGTAACTAACACGACTTTCTTTTATATATATAGATAGGTAACAGAGATTAGAATATGTTTAAATACAACGCATTTTAACAGTGTAAATTCACGGTACTACGATTTTCCAGAGAAAATTAAAAAAAACATTGTTCAGAATTTGCCTATCATAAAAATTTATGTCAAGTCCAGTCCATTAATCGGAACAAAATGGAGTTAACACGGAATATTAAAGCTTTTTAATTTATTATTTACTGATAACGAACAAATATAGTGAACGCAAAGTAATTTAATCATTGAAGTGGTCGATACTAAGGAAGGTTTTTAAGGTGAGTTTTCACTGGGAAAGCCTGTGTAAAAACATGTCGTTGTCTCTGTCTGTCTCTGTTATTTTCGTAAGGAGTAAGAGGGAGGACAAAATGTTATTGTACATGTAACAGCAATGGAAATGCTTCAACTGGACGTGTAGTCGCGCGTATTGTATGCATTTAATAACCAGAGTAGTATGTTCGATTTCACTTCAGCTCTAAAATATTGAAAAAAAAAACATTTTATTTATCTCTTTGTACAAACGCAGTACATAGTTTTATTTTATGCTAAGTTTTAGAATCTAAAAAAGAGGATATGGCATATGGAATAGTATTAGATCAATTTTATATTTTATATTTCATGCATTTTTGTTGTTTGTTTGTACTTCAATGAAATAAAGCTATCATCACTACTTTACTATCTTAAAAGAAGTGAAAATAGCAAAACAAATTCGAGTCTGTCAGATTTAATAATAGCATTCATTAATCATACTTAGCAATATAAATTGTTTATTCAAAAAGATTTTGGGAAGCCAACGTAATCCGTACACCGGCCCAAAGCCGGTTAACAAATTTCTGCTGAGGATTATCTTTTTATTGTATAGCTATTATTAAAAGACTTCGGAAGAATATTTATTCAAATGACTATCGGTCGCCCGCGACTTCGTCACAACAAAATAAAAAAAAATAGTCTATATCATGCACATTCGAGCACAATGTTTTTAGTAACGGCGAAGCTTAGTCTTCAGTTAATTTATACAAAAATCATAAGTCCATTGTTTGCACAAAGAATTCTCATTTGTAAAGCTCCTTGATTAATTCTCAACCCGACACCGAAGAGTGAATTGGAAATATTAAAAACACAGCGAGAAATTCCTACTAAATTTTCGGCATTGTTACATCCACCATTTCCCTTGCAAATTAATTCACTACAATGAATCTGTATTCATTTTTTCTCTTTTTCGGTTTTTATTTCAACTTTCAGCCTTAAAATATTTAATTTATACTATTTTTACCAAGGTTTTAATACTTTTAAAATTTTACTCATAGTTTTTTTTAATGTTTCAGAGCAACGGTTTTTAATTTAACTAACGAAGCTTATTCATCTTCATTAAATGTTAAGCTGCTGTCGCTTTTCTTATTTCAAGTAGGTACAAGTATTATTAAAAAAAAAAAAACTTTCTTTCGATTAAAATAATTTTTATCAAAATCGGACCACCAGGGGCGAAGATTCGCAGTAACACACATAAAAAAATACAGTCGAATTGATAACCTCCTTCTTTTTGAAGTCGGCTAAAAATACAATAAATAGTGTAAGATATTTGATGCAAAAGTATTTTAAAAGAATTAAACTAACAGCGAAATAATGAATGTAACTCTACTTCATAATAATCCTCGCTGTAGTATAAACTCAAACCGAACGTAAGTAAACAAAAATGTCAGACGTTACGAAATGGCGGATGGAAAGAGACTGCTTCGAGCAGCAGCGCACGCTTCCTTATAAAACCTTTTTTTTGTGTGGCTGCCCTCAACAGTCCTAACAATAGAATAAATTCTGAAAGAATTCGAGTGACCTTCACAACTTTGGCGCATCTACTTTGGTAATATTTGTTTTGAAGTCACAGTCAGTTAATAAATAATAACATAGGCAGTCTTTTACTATAGATACAAGATATTAAACTTGCATTAAGAGAAAGCTAAGACCCCACTTGACCATTTTACCGGCTCTGAATGTGGCAGTTATTTATCCGGACTAATTGGATCAACCCCAGACATTTATAATTTGCAAATATAATCTTCTTTAATAAACTCAGACTTTAATATTTCATAAAATAATCTGAAATGCTCAATCTTTATTAAAATCAGTTCTTAACAATGTTTCTTACAACTTGCTAACTTCCCGACCAGCTCGGACGCAGATATTGGAAATTTCCGTCTATATTACGATAGCATCTGTCGCGGTACTTTCCAAGCGAAAAATCGTTGCGTTCACCGAACTGACTTTGTCGAACACTTTATCAAATTGTTTACATGATGTGGTATGAAATACTAACATTGTACTTCAATATGTTATTTTGTTTATATTGTTAGTTTTAAAATGCATACCATACTTTCTAGATGAACTGAAGTTTATAGTTGTGGGTGTTCACAAGTATAAGGGTTACAAAAGGTTTTATCTAAGTAACTAAGTATATCTCAATGTCGAATTTATCCGGGTAGTATTTGATATTCCGCCTTCATTATTTTTATACCATTTGTTAACAGAATTGCATTACTATTGCACATTTTTTCGTAAATAAATATTTGCTTTCTTCTGTCCAAATAAGAATCTGAACAGATTTCAATATTTTTGTTGATTTAAAAATTTCTGCATAGCAAAATAACTATTAATCAAGAAATCGAAATAGTGCAATTTTGCAAACATTTGTCATGATCCGTGGCAAACCTCCTCCGGTCAAAGAAGCGATTTGTAAACTCAAACGTCTACCCTCGCTTATCAAAAGTTTGTCAAACGTTTGGTGTTAATTAAACGTTTAGTAATTTTTGTTTCTAGACTCTTAATTCTGTTATTTATTCCTGTCATCATTGTTACATGTTGCCTTACATTCAAAACAAATTGAAAAGAATAGCAAATCAACTATTATGAATTTATTATTAATACAATACCGTACTTTTTAGTAGATGAGAAATTTATAAAATAAATACATAAGTAAATTAAGTTTTTAAGTTAAGAGCGTGATGCATACTGAGTTGTAAGCTTACTAATATAGAATTTAAACAAGTTTGTTGAGAAGAACAACTGCAACAATAACTTATACATGTCGCAGTAAAGTGCTGCATAGGATTCAAAACGTCCTCATATTTCAGGCTGCTTGGAACGAGACGGAATCCCAAGTTGCTCTTTGTCAACTTCACTTTAACATATCTGAAGAAAGCTATGCTAATATTATTTGCACTATATTATAAAGTTATGTGCGAACGAAATGTTAAATTCATTCTTTATTAACAGTTGGTTTGTGACTAAAATCTCTGCATAAAGCTGTATATCTGTCTGTCATCAGTACTGACATTATTTTTAGCAAAACAAAGATAACAAAATGTGTTAAACGAAATTGTAGATCTAAGAAACCCACGGTAAGTGAAGTTAATTCAACAAAACTGATTGACATTGCTTAAGACTAAACATAATATCCTTATTTCGGCACAAATACGCATTGATTGATGATAAATTACTAAAAAAAAAAAAAATACTTCTGTTAGTCGGAAAGAAGTAAAAACAAGTGGGACCCACTTTTTATCATACTTGTACTAAGTACTTACTTACTTAAAATTATAGTGTGTGTTAGTATTCCTACATTTTAAATGCATAAATGTTAAAACAGCGTAAACATTATGTCTTATTTAGTAGACATTTTAAACTGCTGTTCCCGTGTACTAATTACACCATCTAACATTTTGTAATTCAATTATATAACGTTCTGAATGTCGTTATAGTATGAAAAGCGAACAGAACTTTAACATACGAGTAACGTCTTCATAGATAAAGTTTGCAAATGGAAAACTGTCTTCATCACAAGATTATTACTTACTATTAATTTTTAACGGAGTAATTGTCACATGTATGAGAAATTTAATTTACAATTAAGAACTATACTTAAGACGATTATAGCGACAACTTACGCTAAAATTTCGTATGACTTTTTTGACATTTTTTACGTCACGTATCCGTAGAATTTCACTGCAGTGCATATTCAAACAAGGATGTGAAATACACATGTGTATTCAATCCAGGGTATAAAGAAATCCACGACGAGCGAGATAACGTTGTGGTACCTATATATTATTGCATATTGCCATCCCTTTTATTCTCTTTGGCTAAACAGAGACTGCAATACATACTATCACTAGCTGTCGACCGCAACTCCGTCCGCGCGCAATAAAAAAAAAACTTAATAGGTATATGAAAAATTGATAGTAGCCTATTCTCAGACCAACTAATTATGCATATAAGATTTCATTACAATCGGTCAAGCTATTTCGGAGTATAGTAACTAATTTTTTTTTGTGACTGAGTAGTCACTGTTTGCCTTGAAGAGGCATTTACAGTTTGAGGCATTTACAGTTTAAAGGCATTTACAGTTTAGAGACATTTACAGTTTAGAGGCATTTACAGTTTAACTAATAACTGATATGTGACACGAAAATTTTATACATACCTAAGATAATAGTTAACAGCAGTGAAATTCTACTGTAAAATTACTTTGACGTTTATCTAAGACAATAAAGACAATATGGATATAAACTGTCATATATATTAGTGTAATAGCTCAGTTAACAATATAATTAAGACGTCAACATTTAGCATCACTGTAGATTGTACACATTATCTCTACCGCGGCCATTCGACTTTATTTTTATTAAGCTTTAGGGTCCACTTTGAATACTGCAATAAAAACGAGGGCAAAATGTTATTGCGGTGCAATAAACATTTCTAGTATGCAGTAAAAAAATATTATACAGATAACGCGCAAACATTAAGAATCTCATTTACCTATCTTATTATATTTTTAAATGTATTTTGCTATAAATGTTTTTTTCAACCGACCCAGAATGAGCGCAATGACTTAAGTGTAGTGATGTATATTTTAACCAGCAGATTTTCATATAGAAATCATCGCTTCAAAGCATATTGTTACAATACGTATTTGTAACAAAGTATCTTCAATGAAAGCCCACGGTATAGTAGTGTTTGCAAGAAGTTTTTACAACATCAATTCAATTAATTGATTGAATTTGTTCCTTTAGCAGATAAAGCTCGGTTTACTTTTTCTTGTATAGTTCCTTTAAGCTTCTTATCTACCGAATAGCTTTATTCCCCCATGTCTGAAACTTTTCTCGGAATGTCTTATCCGGAAACGTGACAGGAATGTTAGTAGCTACTAGCTCAGCATTAGAGTGAATAAATTTTATTTAATGTACAATTCTTTTATAGCGTGCGATGCAATTTTCTTTATACAGAGTAAGATATAATTTTATATTTAAATAAAGCTTCTAATCTGCTTTCCATCAATGTTATCATAGTTTGAGAATCAAACTATTGAATATTGATATTGTTACCAGAATATTTATCAATTTAGAATAACTAAAGCCAAATTTGACTATTAACCTGGAATGAAAAACGTTACAAAGTAATGGCGGCAGTTACATAAATCATACATTTATATATGGCATCGTAAAAAGTTACTGCGGTCATTTGAAGTTTATTACAGTATTCTTATTAAGTTCTTATTTATTTTATAAACATGTTTTGACCAATTATTAATAACTGACAATTTAATACTGGCTACTGAAGAGTCTAGGTAATATTAATTGTCGTATCACAATTTTTTTTATAGAAGAGAAGGGGATAAACAAATGGCGGGAACACCAAGATGATCATCGACGCCCATGGACATCTTTCTTATAAAAAAAATTAATGCACGAATATTAGACATGCCAGTTGGAATCAAGAACAAATCCATAGACTATTTTTAATTTTATTTTCAATTGCATTTTTGCTCTTTATTTCGTTTTTATTTTTGCAATATAAATCTGCGTCAAAGTTACAGATTTGAACCATTCTTGAAGTTGAATATGATAAAAAGTGTTCGTGTAATGTCGAAATTGACCCAATTTTGTTAGGGCCGTTACATACATATGTGATTAATGGTTCCACAATATTAACATTGCCACAGCGATGCTATACGTATAAAAGTTTTACGAAAGGTAAATTATTTTAACCATGAGTTTATTTGATTTATTTCAATTGAAATATCAGATTTATCTGTAACATTTTTACCTCACAGTTATATCCTAATGTAAAATTTTCCGACTGATTTAAATTATGCAAACGTTTAAATTGTTCTGATCGTTCAAGATTAAAATCTTCTGTAACAACAATTAACGATTCTCGGACCAAATTTGCTTAACTAATGTTGAGGCAAGTTAATATTGTTTGGGTCGTAACAGAACGTTGAGGGCGAAATTAATCATGATTGATGAGACAACCCCGCAATGCGGACTGAATCAAGACAATCTTTATTTCAAATACTGTGAATTTACACTTACTGTAGCATTCGGAGTCTTAAGCATTGGCTCAGTGTAGATTTTTCACACTAAATACACACTAAGCGACTGTCTTATTGACCACTTGATGGCTCCGAATGTGCAGTGAGTAAATAGAAAAAGTAAATATTTCTAAGTACATCATAGATGTGTAATATAATCAAACGTACATCAATGAAAACTCACCTTAACATGTTTGTCGGATGCTTCGGCTTACCGCAAATTGTAATTAGTTCCGTATAATCTTGGCATTTGATATTATCTATTACAACTTGACCCGACACAAAATAACAATCAGAATTATACATAAGATTTTTTGTCTAAATTATTTATTTGTTCATTGCGTGGCTTTGAATATGATTTATTTCTCTTTACTAAGATCTCAAAAGTTACAAAAGACCTTCAACAGACAGATAATTAAAATTACTTCTTAATAAATATCTTTTATAAACTTATATAAAACTTAGGTATATTTCCTACTAAAACGTAAACTCTAGTAAACTCTAGTTATATAAAATTGGTAACATAAATTGCATTCCCAGAATCCATTTTGAGAATAGTAGATTTCAAAGATTAATATTGAATACAACAGATACGTAATATATGCGTTATTGATCTTCAACGTGCTGTATATCCAATACCGCAGTCTGCAGGTGTTGGCCAAAAGCCAAGAATCAGTTTCCATAATTCTTATAGCTATTTTTAATTAATAACCAACATGTGAGCCCGTGCTTTTAGTGATTTTTAACATAAGTTAGTACTGGCAACTTTTGTTATTGTAAACGAATAATTTCTATTATTAAATAAGTACTTTCTGATAAAAATATTAAGACCGTCCAACCATTCCAGACCAATTCCGTCAGATATATATTATTCTCAGCATTGCATAACAAAGATAAATTCAGTTTAGTTTCTTGGATGTACTTATTTACTTATGTTTGGGATAAGATGTGAATGTCTCAGCGCGTGAATTTACACACGATTGTATTGTTTGGGCTCAGTGCCAGCCATAACTTTGTGCCTGCGTAACTCGAGGCAACAGTTCTGACTCCGACATAAACTTTATCTATGTCTTCGAATTAATTTTGTCTCGGTAACGCGATCTAAGTATATATTATTTACTTATTTAACTATGTAAAATTATTCCTTTGTGTAAAAATTACCAAAAACTGTAATTTTCGCACAAAAATAAATATTATATAATAAACACTAGATTTTGAATTTATTTACAGCTTTAATATTAATCAATGTTTATTTAATATTTTATTTCATTTCAACGTAATTGGATTTAACTGTAATATTTTTTTCTTTTTCCAACAATATTCAGTGTAAAATGTGTGTAAAAATTACACGTAAATAAACAAAAGTCAGCGTGGCATAAAATTTGACAAGGTCCCAATTAAAAATGTTTGTTCGAACGTAAGGTATTTTACTGCCAACGCTTTTGAAATTAAATTTTGTGTAAAATTTGATTACCTTACTATCTTACTAAATATTATATATAACGGCCGGGGTGGCTCGCTATCAGAATTATTATTGATTGAGATCACTTGTGGGCGGCTATGGGTAATATCGGATTCAAGGAATACACTGCTTATCACTTCTCAACTCGTTATAATTGATTCACAGGCTCATGTACAACGAACAATGCTTTAGCTACGAACCATATTTCCAGAATGACTAATGTCAGACGCGCATCGTACAAGAAGTCTCTTCGAACACAGCTCGTGTTCTAATTTCGATTTATTAAAGTTGATTTCTTCTTCTGATTGCGACATATAATATACATTTAGTTTACAAGTTTAAATGGATCGATGTTTGTTTGAAGGTATCTCCAGAACGGCTCGACGGACCTCGATGAAATTTGGCATACATGTAAAACATAGTTTTATAGAACATATAGGCTACTTAATAAGTTTTTTCTTAATTCCGCGCGGATATAGTCGCGAGCAACAGCTAGTTTATTTATAAGCATTTAACTATTATGTTGTCAAAGTTTTTATTTCATCCCATCTCAACGGTAACGTTTGATACTGTAGTTAAATAAACTTATCTTAAAAAAGAAAACTTTTTCAATATAAAAGCTTAAAAGTAAATTTATCCTAAGGGAATAGATATAAAGTGAAACAGGTCGAAGTTTTCAAATAAAAAGGGATAATATTGTATACTATGTAAAGTGTCTTATTACTTATTGTTCAAGTTTGTTGTGTTCTGAAGTAATTAAGCATTTGTTTTTCCTCTTTAAATGGTATATTATCTCTACATAATATAACCACTGTTGACCTAATTATTATCAAAGTATTTGATCAAATAAGTAGCCAATATCTGCGATTGAAGCAAACAGATCTTTGCTTATGTTGTGAATTTTGAAACTATAAAAGATCATTGAAAACAATTCAAAAATGTTATCGTCTATTTTTAAAGTTTTTAAACGGACCCTTGTTTAATTAAGACGTAATAAATGTTGGTTAAAGAAAAGATAAACTGTGAACAATGTAATTAACCAAGATTTTATAACAAAAAGTATTTTATTAAATACCCGGGTCTTGAGACAACAATGGCACCTTTTGTTCCGTCGTAAAATTACGCCAAGACAAGAAGTTGGCATGTTTATATTAAGGTCGACACAATTGCGCCATCTAACGAACTTCCTACAACACTCGCGATCGCGACAAATCCTTTTAATTTGCATTTCGGACACAAAGTGCTACGAGATAATGGACAAAAATATATATTTTGAATTTCAGCCAAAGACTGAGAGAGAGAACTTTTCAATTTTAATGTTATATTATTATGTATACAGTACAATTGAAAAAAAAAACATAATTATTCTAAACTCTGGAACCTTAAAGACACTTTCGGACTTTACACGGCATTTCAACCAACATTTTTAATATAAAATTGGAATTTTTAAAATTTCAATGCCTTCGTCTGCGATTAATAAATCAAATTGAATTTAAAAGATGGATAGGTCTAGGAAGAAATGGAACATTTGAATAAAAAATGATTTGATCAAGAAGGGAGTGGATCTGAGATGACGCAAGTTCAATCACGAGGACGAAAACCTAGTGCGCCGGATTAAAAAATAAGAATGCAAAATGAATAACGTAAAAGTAAAACAATATAAATTTAAAAAACAGAACAAAATAAATGAAGCTGCAGCTGAAAACAAGTAGTTATAATTGGAGCATGTCAAATTTCCTGCTACGCGCACCGTCGTAGCCGTAGCACTGATAGAAACAAATCCCTTCCATACTGATTTATACCTTAACTGAATTGTATTAAGGTAGAAAATAGATATTTTACCTTATTCAGTAAACTTTTAGTTGAAACTACAAATACAAATTTTGTTTTATAATTACCTCCGACTGTGCGGACATTATACACTTTTTAAAGTTCACAAACTAAGCAAAATAAAATTTTGCTCTGGTAATTTAGACCGTAAATAATAAATTAACTGATTTCTTCTATCTTTCATTTATAATAGAACAAATAGGTAATATATTTTTTCAATTTTGGATACTTTTAAAAAAATATTCTGTGAATTTTACTAAAACTTTTATTCAAATTATATACAACTATAAATCGTCTTTAAATTATTCTGAATGAGTTTCAAATGTAGTTGTTCATAATTTACGTATTATTTTAGTCCATTCAATAGTTTTTCCAGAATAAATTATGACAAACATCTCACGAATTTTATTCCGTGTAAACCTAATATGGAAGAACGTAATATCTGTATGCGTAAATTCAGATATGACGTAAAATTCCGAAAGATTTATACCTGTACCGAAAGCATGTGGAATACTTTTATATTTTAAATCTGCGAGCAGCTTACGAACCTTCGTTACCGTGAATATAGGACACCTTAATCACGTTATATTAAACTGAGGGATTATACCAATCACCGGTAGCGTATAATTCTTTATTCAAACGCTTCCTTATAAAAGCCTTTTAAATACATGAAAATATTTAATTGTTCCTTTTTAAAATGCAAATTTATTATATGCTTAATCAAAAGCATCTTAAAGGTACCAACATATTTATTCGCGAACGGGTATGATATTACGCCATTACGCCATTACTGGGCCATTGAGAAACGACATTTGCAAGTTTGCATATCTTCAATCGCTGTTTTCAATCTTAATGATTCATAAGAAGCCGTGTACGGTTTGCAGACGATAAATTGAGGTAATTATTGTTAGGTAAAGAAGGAAACTGCCAGATGCACGAGCGAGATTGTCATATCAAATTGGAATAAAAATCGGATAGGTTTATTTATTTTTAATAAAAACAAATACAATAACAACAATTGACCGTTGGATTGATAATTAAAAATCATAATATTGATGTGTCGAAAACAAATTGTTTTAAAGTATAAAAACAATATAATTATTTTTAACTTATATCAACAGAATTTGTTCCTTCATTGTTTGGATAGTAGTTAGGCTTAAGGAGCCGAAGAAAAAGAACAATAAATAACATCATTAATTTAGACTTTTTAAGAACAAACTAAAACAAACGCAACATATCCTGAGTCCGTAAAGTTGGAGGCATTTTGAATACTAAAATTGGTCGATTATTAATTTGTAATTCAGCTCGAAGACCCGTAGCTAGCTGCCGTGGTAGACCCATAAGGGGTGGATGACTTTCCCGCCAAGCGATTCGACGTAAATACCAAGAGGGCGTTGCTGGACATGCTAGTGTTAAATCCAACCAATTCCTCTCGAAATCCGTTTCATTTCTACAAAATAAATCATTAAAATAATAATAGTTTAGTCGCACATAAACATAAGCATAGCCTAATTTGTTCGAGTTTCATATAATATTAGGTCATTTTCCCCTTGAACATTTCGAAATTAAAGATCATCTTTTGAATTCCGTGCATGAATATCTAATGTGCTCAATAAGATACAGTATACAACATCTGCAATCCAATTACCAGGACAAAATCAAAACAAAGTATATATTTGTTAAAAAAAAAAACAACCAAAACAATAATCAAAAATCTAAATTGTTTTAATAAATTCTTACCTAAATAATTCGGTGTCTTTGTCCTTCTCTTTATTTCGTTTTATTCTTCGTGTTGGTGAAGTAGGTCTAAATCTATAATATTTAGGCATTTTACGATAACAATTTAGGAAATATACATACTAATAAAACCAACTTTTATACACCCTAAATGTCACAAAAATGAAATAACCATTTGACAATCTTTTTTCGTAAAAAAAAACAAACAAACTGTACTAAAAATCTCTTTATACCTTTTCACTTTCAATATTCTAATTCGAAATTAGTAAATGAGAGAGTAGAAAAAATATTGAAAACTAAGTTTATGAAAAAGAAATATATAAGTTGTAACTAGTGTTTCTACCGGGCAATATATTGGGGATTCTGTTTTTATGGCGTGTTACTTATATTCTAACATATACTAAACTAACGTTTCTTTACAAAATAATGTTTCGTATTGAATTATATGTTTTATTGTTTATTACAAATACTTACGCTATGTTGGCAAACATTTTGAACCCTTTGAACGAGACATGATATTGCGTATTGCGTGAAATGAAAGGTATACTGAAATGTCAGTTTTGACTTGACAACTTGACAACGTCTGACATTTTATTGTGTTTGTAAAAATTGTAAAATTGTAATTGGATTTTGTAGGTGGGGAAGATAAACAGTCCTTAAATTAATCATACAATGCTTTTACTTGGCTAATACAAATGAAATGGCGTTTTTAGAAGTAAGTATTTTTTAAATGACCAATTGATTGATTTTGTGGATCATAAAAATAAATTGTCGGTTAATTCTTTGTGTTCATTACTTTTATAATAGAAATATCGGGTTTCTTAGAAACGTTAGTACTCAGTTAAATTCGGTTTAATGGTATAAAACGAAATTTGATGTACATAGCAATGAAGGAAATTCTAAAAGTGTATTTATATTTTAGAGGCGTCGATTTACGTTCTTTGACGTGCATAACAATGTTGATGGTGGAAAAATTGCAGAATGCCTTCAGGTAAGTTGTAGAAAAGCAATTGTATTTATCCCTTAGACAAGTAGATTACTATTTAACTAATACAAACAAAGAAAAGAAAATTATAATACAATTTAAAATATTCAACAACATAGAAGTAACCAATAGCAAAACACATCTGATAATAAAATTAGGCATATTGAAAAGTGATTGTTTAATAAATTAACTGTGTACTTAGTATGTATGTATACAATTTCATTTAATATTCCATTTCCAGGATACATCTGTGTCAGCAACAACTAATGGACATAATCACATTATCATATGTGATGTCACGGGCATGGCTCACATCATCTCCCGATCTTGGGAGATCCTGTCATTCAAAGCCTATGAGCTGACAATAACACTGGCACAACAGTTGCCACATGACCCTTATTTAGTTACCATTGGGGTGAGTATTAAAATTTAGTTTAAGCCATCAATCATTAGAGAATCTTGAAAAGATTTTATTCAATTTAATTTATGTGTTCAAACTGACAAATTTATCAACTAGTAATCATAACTAAAAAAGCTGCATGAAATATAATTTGTGAGCTCTGGACATTTTTCTTTTTTAAGGATGATGATCCAGGAATTAATCCATTCATTAAAGTGTGGGACTGGTCCCGGAGTGATAGGGATCCTACATGCACCCGAGTGTCAAGAGCAGTGCCGTCACACCTGAGAGCCACACCTGCCACCGCTCTGGCGGTACATAATAAGGTAACAACTACTTTAAACTGACACAGTGATACAATTTTATGACAGCTAGTAATTTTTCAAGAGACACTCCGAAAAACATATGCAGGTGCTATTTCTTTATTTTTTATCAGCATTATGCTACATATAGACTTTGGTCCTTTTTCAAGTGTCGCATACAGTATACAGTTGCACAACTATAATTTTTTGTAACATTCTTGCTTTACGGAAATATTAGCTGTCACACCCGCAATGGAATTAAAAAAAACTTAATAAGTAGCCTATGTGTTGTTCCAGATTATCTTCTATATTTGTGCCAAATTTCATCAAGATCTGTTTTGCCGTTCCGGAGATACCTTCAAACAAACATCCATCCATACATCTAATCATTTGCGTTTATTATATTAGTAAGAAGTATTAAAAGTATGTGAATTTATTTAAAAGAAAAACTAAGTTTTGAGCTCAAGATATCGTTTTTTTTTTAGAATCTCTTTGCGGTTGGTTTCCAAGATGGTTCGGTGTCGTTGTTCCGCGGTGATATATCCAGACAGCGCAGTGGAAAGATGAATACTCTGCCTGACTCTGGTACTAGTCCAATCACTGGACTGGCATTCAAGTTAGTACCCATTTTATATAAAAACTACAGCCACTTATAAAAACAATCATAATTACTGAAAAATTAAACCTCTATACTTATAAAAATATTTACTATTTCTTTACTTGATTTAGTATTAAGATTAGTTTCTGTTGATACTTATTAGAAGAGAATGGATTTTAACATTGTGGAGTGTGTAGGGGTGCAGATAAGCTGTTTGTAGTTAGCCGGTCCGCTACACTGGTGTATCGGCTGGGCGAGGAACGCTGTGTCACTCTGGATGCGATGGGTGCAGCGCCACAGTGCAGCGTACTTACTGACAGGCAGTGTTTCACCGTTGCAGCAACAGATGTGAGCACAACTTTTTATAATACATATCCTGGATCACACACACTTTCTGATGAGATACAATCCTTTAAAATTATTAAACTAACTCAGTGTAAATACAGTCGAACCTGGATAAGCGAGAGTCCAAAAGACTGTGATATTTTTCTCGCTTGTATAGATTTCTTTCTTAGCCGAGTTTCTCACTTATCCAGGTTTGACTGCATATTTATTTTAGTATCAACTGTTACCATGAGAATTACATAACTATGGCATATTTTTATTCATTTTGAGTCCAAACATCTTATAATGCTACTAAAATAGTTAACAAATTTTAACAATGCCTTGTGGTATCTTGGTATTTTAAATATGTTCCTTTCTACAGGGGAAAGACATTATTATGTGTCATTTTCCTAACTTAAAAACAAGATAGGTAATTTTAATGATTTATATAAATTAAAGTATATGTATAAACACAATTTACATCCAAAAAAAAAGATAACTTTCTCAATTCCAGGCAATATATTGTTATACCGCTGAAGTACGTGGTCCATGTTATGCATTGGCCGGTGAGAAAGTTCTCATCAATTGGTTCCGTAACTATTTAATAATAGTCACCAATGAAATACCAACGAAAACTGCACCGTCCACAAGCACTACGGTCACAAAATCACATCATCTCACTATATTAGACATACAGAACAAATTTATAGTATTTTCTAAAACTTTTGATGGTATCGAAGCTGTTTTAACTGAATGGGGATCATTTTATATACTAACTAAGAGTAAAGAGATGATATTCCTTGAAGAGAAGGACCTTCAGTCTAAATTGACGTTGCTATTCAAAAAGAACCTTTATGACGTCGCAATAAGGATAGCGAGCAGCCAGCATTATGATGTTGAAGGGTTGATGGAGATTTATAAACAGTATGGCGATCATTTGTATAGTAAGGTAAGGATTTTTTTTTTTACGTTTTATCAAATTAGTTTAGAGTAAAAAAAAGTATAGTTTTTTTAATCTATTCAATTTATATGAAAAATAATTTAGAAATATAAGCACATGCACACAAGCATGATAACAATTTTTTTTACTGTTATGAATTCGCCGAAATGGCGAAGCGACCGCTGACTGTAGTCATCCACAATTGCAGATACGTCATACATAAATATTAACTATATTAATACATTAACATTACAGGGTGATCTAAAAAGTGCAATAGAACAATACGTCAAAACTATAGGTTGGTTAGAAACATCCTATGTTATACGTAAATATCTAGAATCAAGACATCTGGAGTCACTGGTACAATACCTAGAAGAACTACATAAGAAAGGTTTTGCGACTGAGGACCATACAACTTTGTTACTAACATGTTATGTGAAGATAGACCAACATGATCAACAAGGAAAACTTAAAGAATTCATCAATTCTAAAGATAAAAGTATTGATTTTGATGTCGATGTTGCTATTAAAGTAAGTATTATATAATCTATTAAATATACTAACTTCAAATTTATAAAATGACCGCCATTTTACAATGTTATATCTTGATATGTAATTTAATTTTATAAAAATAGATTGAACTGGAATAAAATGTTATCAGGATAGGTAATGTTTTCTTTTCTCTAATATTATAAAGGGGTTGTTTGATTATTTGTTTGTTTGCATAGAATAGGCTCTGAAACTAAAGAACTGATTTAAAAAATTCTTTCATTGTTGTGTTACACTATCCCCGGGTGACATAGGTTATATATATTTATTAAATTTCGTGGGGACAAAGTCGCGGGCAGCTCTTGTACATAATACGAGCGAAGGTGTTTTAAGAAAATGTTTTCTAATTTATGTATTACTAGTTGTAGCCCGCGATTCCGGCCGAGCGGTATTTAAAAAAAACCTAATAGTAGCCCATGTGTTCTTCCAGACTATGTTCTACATATGTGACAAATTTCATTAATATCCATTGAGCTGTACCAGATATACTTTCAAACAAACATCCATCCATCCAAACTTTTGCATTTATATTAGTAAGATAGTCAATCGCACTCTGTCTGAGCCGATGACAGACGAACTGCTGTCACGGTTACTTGACAAAAATAATTAAAATCTACATGACATGACAAAAAAAAACATGACGTTATAGCTACAGTACGAAAAAGATCTTGTGACTCTTTTTTGACATTGACTGTTAGTGAGATATCATAATTTAGTTTAACTTATACCCACCGGGTCAGATATCTTTATCGGTCTATACTCTATAGGATAAAATATCGTTTGGGACTTACTTAAGACAATGTATTTCCCTAGGTTGTCCGTCAAGTGAGTGTAGACGACGCTCTATCATTAGCTTCGAACCACAAACGACACGATTGGTATCTTAAAATAGTGTTGGAAGATAAAAAGGAATACAAGACCGCACTGGATTACATCGCGGATCTAGAGTTTGATGATGCGGATATGTACATGAAGAAGTACGGACACAAACTGATTCAACACGAACCAAAGGAGTGCACTAAACTATTGAAATGTAAGTATATTGCAGGTACAATGAGGTTAGTTGGAAGTTCCGCATTTATCAGTAGAAAATTCGAGTGTCTGTATGTAATGTCATAAAAAAATCATATTTAGCACACATTATGTATTAACATTGTTAATAACTAAAACCATTTTTTTTTTGTCTATCTTTCGGTCTGTAAGGTTGCGTTTGTTCCGGGTAATATCCGGAACGTCTGAACCGATTTTGACGAGACTTTGACGGGAATGTAGCTGATACACACGAGAGTATTAAAGGGTATTTTTTTTATGTTGCTATAACAAAGTCGCGGGCGACCGCTAGTGTAGAAATATAACTATCACGGGAGTTGAATTACATGGTAAAAAAAAATTCTGTTACTGCATAACTGCGAACTAACGTGACTGTACATTATCGTAATGTTTATGAGAAAGGATTTTTTTCTACATATAAATGTTTTCCAGTACTGTGCACTGACTACAAGCCTCGCAACAAGCCGCTGGTAGATGAAGATTCTCTAATCGGAGTGCACAGAGAACCTGACAGGTAAACTTTCATTTAAATCAAGAGGTCAGCAACCTAAAGGTCTATAAATAACTACAACTTTTAATTAATCAACCATATATTATTATTACATAATATTACTTTTACTATTTTAGCACCTCTGGCCAAATTAACTATTATTAAATGAATTTGGTCCACTATTAGCAAGATTGTTGACCTCTGAATTATGTTTTACCGATGTATTTCAATATTTGATTGTTGTTAATGAAGGGCTCTCCCCGATGAGTACATCCACATGTTCCTCAACAACTCGGAGGACCTCATAGAGTTTCTGGAGCATATGGTCTCGTGCGCAGACCTCAAGTGTTCCAGTCTAGTCTACAATACCCTCATAGAACATTACATACATGTCTGGTAAGTTATAACTATTTTAAGAGGAACAGTAAACGAGCATCTCTGTCTACCCTTCTGGGTAACGGGTGTGAATTGTTTCGATATTTTGGTAATAGATAATTAAGTTTCATTTTATTTAATTTTGTTATAAAACAGTTTTAATTAATGTTGTTTAGTTTTTTTTTCATTTAATGATTTGTTTCTGTAACTGAGAAATACTTTACTCAAATATATAGCTAAAAGGTTTTCTTGAAAACTAATATAATTTCAGGGCTAAAGCGGAACCAGATGACAAGTCTCAGAAAGCGCTGAAAGTGTACAATGTGCTGAAAGACCCCGAGGCCAACTATGACAGGGACCAGATGTTGATCATTTGCCAAATGTTTAACTTTAAAATTGGCATATTACATTTGTATGAAGAGAAGAAATTGTAAGTATTTATATTGTAGTTTTGATTTAAAATAAAAAAGGCTATTTTGTTTTTGTCTATTTTATATGAATAAGTTGCAAACGAGAAAACGGCCACCTAAATTCGCCGAAATAGCGAGGCGACCGATGCCAATAGACATTCGCAAATGCAGATGTTGCCAACCTTTAATCAATGGAAAAAGAGAATATCTCTCCTTTCTATGCGTCCCCTCTTCCGCCAAATTCATCTCACCTTCCCGTCCTTTCCTAATAAGAAAAAGGTGGGAAGGGAAAGTGGACTAAAATTAGGCCCCCGGAGCAACACTCATTAGACGAAACGCGGAATTACTTTCACTTCACGCCTGTCTTCTGTGACTTCAATGAAAATAGTATATTTTGTTGTCTAAACCTTGTCAGTATTATGAATTACTAAACTTTTACATTCTTTCTTTAATTTGACGAATGTCTTTCTATGTTGTTACCATTGGGTCGATTGATTGTACAAATTCGATCGGTCCAATGGCAAATAAAATTCCCATTGGGTCGATCGATCATTGTACAGATCAGCTCAACGGGAACCACCAATTTTTAAGCGAGCAATTTAAAAACAACACACTTGTATCTTTATCGATACTAGATTCATAAACCTGTATGTATGAATGTATGTATGTAGATGGCGTGCGACACTTGCGCTGCACATGCGCAGTGGCACACCGGACGTGGCGCTGGAGGTGTGCCGGCGACGTGGCGCAGCCTGCCCCCAGCTGTGGCGGGACTTGCTGCACGCCTCGCCCCCGCCCCCGCCCCGCTGTCTGCCCGAACCTCTACAAGTACTCGGTCAGTTGACACATTGCCACACCACACAGTACACATTACACAGATAGCTGCTATAAGTGCAGTCTTTGTAACGCAGTATTTGCTTGAATCAGTCCTTTTATGATGACCCTTCTACCTTTTGCTCACTATGAGAGCCTCACTCAGTGAGAACTCAGCCTCACTCAGTGAGAACTCAGCCTCACAGTGAGAACTCAGCCTGATTCAATGAGAACTCAACCTGACTCAGTGAGAACTCAACCTCACTCAGTGAGAACTTAGCCTCACTCAGTGAGAACTCAGCCTCACAGTGAGAACTCAGCCTGATTCAGTGAGAACTCAACCTGACTCAGTGAGAACTCAACCTCACTCAGTGAGAACTCAGCCTCACTCAGTGAGAACTCAGCCTCACTCTTGCTTGTACATCTATACCCTGTGCTCTAGAAAAATATGTGTTTGCAAGAAGAAAAACAGTATAAGTCTGAGATTAAAGAAAAATTTTATGTAATACAACGAACAACGACGACTGTACACGGATACGTGCGAACAAACAAACCTACATCTCAATACGTGTATTTAGTCCTTATAAACTTGTATGGACGTTATATATAAACGTTATGTTTATTTGCAGCAAGTGAGAAGCTACTCTCGCCTATTCTAGTCATTGATTGTCTCACAAGCACTCAGTCATACACACTGGGAGATGTACGCAAGTAAGTTTATATACAAAACTACTCTATATCTAACAATATTACCTTAACTTTTCATATATTTAAACACTTGCTGCATTAATTATAAAGGAGATGTGATAAAAAACCTAAATAAATACATATTTAGGTCTATCCAGAGATATTTGTATGCCAAAAAAGTTCTTCAAAAAAAACCTTAATTTTTTTAAACTTAAATTGTGAAGAATAGTAAAAAATACTGTTCGATAATAATTTTATAAAAAAAGTATATTGTTAACTAATAAAAAAAAATCACATAGTGACGAAAAAATTAAAAATGAATGGAAATTATGTCAAAACGCCCACTGTTGAATCATTCGTATATTAAAACATCATCCCTCATATTTTCTTTTAAAAAAAGTAGTCTAAAGACCAAAAGTAATATATACTGACCTATTTACTTTGTATTAAGGATCGCTTGCTTGGATGTAAAAGTACAACTTACTAATATTATAAATGGGAATGTTTAGATGGATGGATGGATGTTTGTTTGAAGGTATATCCGGAACCCCTCAAAGGATCATGATGTAGGCACAGATGTAGAACATAGTCTGGAAGAACACATAGGCTACTTATTAAGTTTTTTTAATACCGCGCAGACGGAGTCGCGGGCGATAGCTAGTAATACATAAGTTTAATTTATGGATTTAAACATTTTAGTAAACCATTTTTTTCACTTACATTTAATTTCATTAGATATTTAATGGATGTACTGAAATCAGAAGAGGAGGTGATAAACAGAGAAAGAGAACTGTCCGCTAAATACAAGAGCGAGACTGAGAAGATGAAGAGTCAGATAGAAGTGATCCAGAACGAACCTATCACCTTCCAAAGTTCCCGCTGCGCCGCATGCAATGGATCTCTGACACTGCCCTCCGTACACTTCTTCTGCCAACACTCTTTCCATCAACAGTGAGTGCTTGAATATCATTTTGCTTCAAAAGTATTAACAAATCTGTATTCATTGCTAAAGTAATAAATAATGTTATTATAAATTACGAAATAATTATTCAAATCAGTTCATAATATGATTAAATACCTAAAAAATTTCCTATGTACTATTTCATACAGTCTTACTTAACATTGGTACGTATTCAATACATATTGTGTATTGCTGTGAGACGTATTGAATACGTATTGTGGTGTATTGCAGCTGTTTCCAGAGCTATTCGGAGTGCGAGAGCGAGTGTCCAGCTTGCGCTCCGCCTCGCCCGCCCGCGCCACCGCCACACACCGCGGAGACATTGCACTCCCGTCTGTACAAGGACCACGACCCGTAAGTACATCTGCACACGGACCAGTAAGTACTACTGCTCAAAGACCAGTAAGTACTACTGCTCAAGGACCAGTAAATACTACTGCTCAAGGACCAGTAAGTACTACTGCTCAAGGACCAGTAAGTACTACTGCTTAAGGACCAGTAAGTACTACTGCTCAAGGACCAGTAAGTACTACTGCTCAAGGACCAGTAAATACTACTGCTCAAGGACCAGTAAGTACTACTGCTCAAGGACCAGTAAGTACTACTACTCAAAGACCGGTAAGTACTACTTCTCAAGGACCACTAAGTACTACTGCTCAAGGACCAGTAAGTACTACTGCTCAAGGACCAGTAAGTACTACTGCTCAAGGACCAGTAAGTACTACTGCTCAAGGACCAGTAAATACTACTGCTCAAGGACCAGTAAGTACTACTGCTCAAGGACCAGTAAGTACTACTACTCAAAGACCGGTAAGTACTACTTCTCAAAGACCGGTAAGTACTACTTCTCAAGGACCACTAAGTACTACTGCTCAAGGACCAGTAAGTACTACTGCTCAAGGACCAGTAAGTACTACTGCTCAAGGACCAGTAAGTACTACTGCTCAAGGACCAGTAAGTACTACTGCTCAAGGACCAGTAAATACTACTGCTCAAGGACCAGTAAGTACTACTGCTCTAGGACCAGTAAGTACTACTGCACAAGGACCAGTAAGTACTACTGCTCAAGGACCAGTAAGTACTACTGCTCAAGGACCAGTAAGTACTACTACTCAAAGACCGGTAAGTACTACTTCTCAAGGACCACTAAGTACTACTGCTCAAGGACCAGTAAGTACTACTGCTCAAGGACCAGTAAGTACTACTGCTCAAGGACCAGTAAGTACTACTGCTCAAGGACCAGTAAATACTACTGCTCAAGGACCAGTAAGTACTACTGCTCAAGGACCAGTAAGTACTACTGCTCAAGGACCAGTAAGTACTACTGCTCAAGGACCAGTAAGTACTACTGCTCAAGGACCAGTAAGTACTACTGCTCAAGGACCAGTAAGTACTACTGCTCAAGGACCAGTAAGTACTACTGCTCTAGGACCAGTAAGTACTACTGCTCTAGGACCAGTAAGTACTACTGCTCAAGGACCAGTAAGTACTACTGCTCAAGGACCAGTAAGTACTACTGCTCTAGGACCAGTAAGTACTACTGCTCTAGGACCAGTAAGTACTACTGCTCAAGGACCAGTAAGTACTACTGCTCAAGGACCAGTAAGTACTACTGCTCTAGGACCAGTAAGTACTACTGCTCTAGGACCAGTAAGTACTACTGCTCAAGGACCAGTAAGTACTACTGCTCTAGGACCAGTAAGTACTACTGTTCACTACACACACACATATTTGAATAATTATTTATGTAATAAAAAGCTCTGTACTTACAACACGCTTTGAGCTATTTATTTTCACGGCATTTAACTTAGGGGTTGACTAAATTGAAAAAAATACTCTGCGACAAGGGGACAAAACTTGCAAGCCAATAGCAGCAAAGATGGTTACCATGGTAACGGTAATTCTCAGCCAATAGGGAAGGCCTTCGTTGTCATTTGAGCATTTGAATTTTGACATTTGCAATTGAAAGTTTTACGCAATGTGTACAATAAAACAAAGTTTTTCTGTGTAACAAAAATTAATGTTATTTCGTGGGGATGAAGCTACACAGGAATAGACTAGTCTAATATAAATCTATATATATAAAATAAAGTCGTGTTAGTTACACTATTTATAACTCAAGATCGGTCGAACTGATTTAGCTGAAAATTGATGGGCAGGTAGCTTAGAACTAGGAGACGGAACTTTTTTATCTTGTGTGCATTTTTTTTATTCCGCGCGGACGAAGTCGCGGGTAAAAGCTAGTTCATTAATAATGAAAGATAGCGTTTGTTCTCTCTTTATAAACGTAACCTTGATTCTATACAAACTACATGTCGTGTTGACGCAAGTGTTCGAGCTCTGCGGTAATATTTAGGTTTTAAATGGATATTGTTATATAAAGTTGAGAGACGTTTAACGCGGTTTAACATCACAAGTGTTAAAATCCATGATTTAAATATGAAGTCATAGTTATTGGTTTTTTGGATTAAATTTTTCTATTAGATTAATTGAGCAAACATCTTTACAAAATGTTATATTCTCCTTGTTTGAATGTATCTCCAGAACGGCTCAACCGATTTCGATGAAATTTGGCATACATGTAGATCATAGTCTGGAAGAACACATAGGCTACTTATTATGTTTATTTTTTATAATTCCGCGCGGTCGGAGTCGCAGGCGACAGCTAGTTCATACATAAAAATAGATTTCACTAGTGAATGATAAATTTGTACGGAACACTATATTTGGAGGTTATAATTTTATACATTTGCCATTTAAATTAAACTAAATATGTGTGTATTCAAGATAATGTATGGATGGATGTTAGAACGCATCTCCATAACAGCTTAACGAATCTTTATGAAATTAGATACTGAAATAAAATATAGTCCGGAAGAACAAATATGCTATTTGTTAAGTTGTTTCTAAATTCCGTGCGGACGGTTCTCGTACGACAGCTAGTTTCTAATAATTCTAATCTATATACACTCGCGAGCAACCAAATCGACTCAACCCTTGACGGCGCACATATGCATTGATTTTGCTAAAACGACAAATGTCAATTATAAAAATGATATGTCATTCGTAAGCTGAAGATTGATACTCTCATTTAACATCAATACCCTAAAAAAAATTGAAGCGCTGATTTAATGACGCATTTTAATTAGGCGTCAGGGAAAATTTGCTCCATAAGGTACCCACGAGTTGCGCTACCTTTCCCCGCTATAAAACCCGCCCACATCCGGTTTACCCTATCAGTCGCTTATCACAAGTTGGCCGGTACACATCTCAGTAAATTGCATTAAAAGTTTTAGTGAAACCATGGATACCACGCCAGAAAAAGCAGCTCAAGTTGTTGCCTTGTTGCAACAAGGGTTAAGTCAGCGAGCAGTCGCTGCCCAGCTCCAATTGAGCTAGTCTGCAGTGTCCCGAGTATACAAACGGTTCCAAGAGACTGGTGCCTTTAATCGGAGACCAAGAACGAGCCGCCACTGGTGCACTTCAGAGAGAGACGACCGTTTCATTGTCTCAACCTCGCTGCGCAATCGACACCTCACGGGTGGTGATGTGCAACAGGAATTCAGACATACACGAGGGGTGGCTGTAAGCGAATGGACGGTGAGAAGACGCTTGAAGGAAGCCAATTTGAGGCCAAAAAGGCCTGCGACGGGCCCCAAATTCACTGCAGGCCACCGTCAAGCGCGCCTTCATTTTGCTCGAGAACATCTCAATTGGAGCATTACGCATTGGCGGTCGGTACTGTTTACTGATGAGTGCAGAATGTGTTTGCATGGCAGTGACAGGAGAAGCCGAGTCTACTGGCGTCCGGGGGAACGTTTTTCCCAATGCTGTTTTGCTGAAACAGTGGCGTATGGCGGCGGTTCCTGCATGATGTGGGCTGGTATTTCCTTAGAGGGAAAAACTGATCTTGTTTTCGTGCCTGGGGGCGGCCGTGGAGGCGGGCTAACAGCTGATCGGTACATCACCGACATCCTACTGAGTCATGTTGTGCCCTACGCAGGGTTTGTCGGCGAAGACTTCGTGTTAATACACGACAATGCCCGCTGTCACACGGCACGAGTCACTCGGCAATTTCTTGAAGAGGTCGAATTGCGCACGATGGACTGGCCTGCGCTCAGCCCGGATATGAATCCCATCGAGCACTTATGGGACGAGCTTAAACGAAGGGTTCGAGCCAGGAATCCAGTCCCTTCGAGCGTAGATGATCTAAAGTCAGCATTGTTAGAGGAGTGGAACGGCATTCCTCAAGAGACTGTAAAAAAATTGATCATTTCAATGAAAAACAGACTGCAGGCTGTAATAAAGGCTAGAGGGGGCAATACAAAATATTGATTTAATATATATTTTTTTAAATTTCTACCAATTTTTGTGTAATTTCCAAAATACGAGACCTTTTCATAAATTCATAAATTCCGATTTTTCCTACTGTTACGTTCAGACGTCATTAACTTAAGAAATAATTAATGTATTTCAATAAAAATGACATCAAATTAAAGCTGACATCTTTAGCTTTCGAATGACATATCATATTTACAATTGACATTTGTCGTTTTAATAAAATCAATGCATAAGGGCGCCGTCAAGGAGTGAGTCGATTTGGTTGCTCGCGAGTGTATATAAAAGAAAGTCGTGTTAGTTACACTATTTATAAATCAAGGTCCAACTGATTTAGCTGAAAATTGATGGGGAGGTAGCTAAGAACTAGGAAACGCACATAGGATAATTTTTACCCCGTTTTCTATTTCTTATTCCGCCCGGACGGAGTCGCGGGTAAAAGCTATTATCTAATAAATAAATACTCTTCGAACGTAGAATAATTTTCAACAACATGATTTACCTATAAAATATTATTTTTCAATCAGTATCGCTTCAGTCGTCAATGCAAGTGGACGTGTGATTATGAAGTTTAATTTGTTATCTTTACGAGTTGTGTAATCCATCGGCAATGCTTATCGACAGTCGCGCGAAGTTGTTTTAGGTTTGAGTGCGTGTTTGTTTCTGTTATGATTCCGCCTTTCTCTTGGTGTTTCCAAAACATCGCCAATGACGGCCTCGATGGGTGAGGATTCTATTAAATCGATGGGTCCTATGTATAAGGGCCAAAATTACAAAATTATCATTTTTACTTTTTATGTTAAAAGTTACGTCTTAGTCTAGTTAACAACATGCACTAAACACAAATACACATTTACAGGTGTAAACGTGTTTTTTTTTACTAAAGTAAAAGAGCGTATGCGGCATCTTTTCCTATATGGTTGAAACTTTGAGCGTCACTCCTGTAAAGTCAATTTGCACATTGGCCCTTATTCATAGGAACCATTGAATTCTTCACTAAGGAACTTAGTCGCCTAGTGGTTACTAACGAGTGTGACACTTAATGGTATACACTTATATCGTAATGTATAGAATACTAACTGTCGGCCGCGACTCTGTGCGCTAAAAAAAACTTAATAGGGGTATGAAAAATAGATAGTTACCGATTCTCAGACCTACTAAATATGCATATAACATTTCATAAAGATCTGTCAAGCCGTTTCGGAAGACTACGGTAACTAACATTGTGTCACAATTTACACTAACGCTACATTTTCATATGTCGAAATTTAAATGAAGAAAATAACACTAAATGTTTGTATGTTAGTAATAGATAATTATATTAAAAGATAAAGGTTGTAAAATAAATATTCCATGCAATACTGTATCTTTAAATTTACACACAGTTTTGTAATCAGTTTGATGCAATATCATTTACAAGCAATAAATTTACGAAAAACAAATTATTTTGAATTAAATATTTAACATTTAAAACCCTTCAATGTTTCTGTTTTATAGTTTCAGTTAAACATTAAAAAAAATGACTTTTTTATTCTTGATTTTTTAAACAATGATTTTTTTTTGTGAAAAACGTCGTAAAACGGATTTTATATTGGTAAATAAACCAAAGAGGCAGTCTACTTTTTCTTTTTTTTTATATATTTTTAAAAACCTTCGCTGGCATCCTAAGAATGCCTTATTATAAGATGGATGAATGGATAGATGTTTGAAAGTATCTCCGGAACGGCTTAACGAATCTTGATTAAATTTGGCACATATATAGAATATATTCTGGAAGACCATATAGGTTACTCATTACTTTTTATTAATTCCGAGCGGACGGAGTGGCGGGCGACAGCTAGTATTTCATAAAAAATGAGTCCAGTGGTTTAGGAATGCACAGAGGACAAACGCACCAAGATTTACATGAACATTTTCTTCAGTATATAATAAACTAGCTTTTCCCCCGCGACTCCGTCCGCGCGGAAAAAAAAATGTACACAAGATAACAAAGTTCCTATGTCCGTCACCTAGTTCTAAGCTACCTCCC
Source organism: Papilio machaon (assembly GCF_912999745.1). NCBI lineage: Eukaryota > Metazoa > Arthropoda > Insecta > Lepidoptera > Papilionidae > Papilio > Papilio machaon. Next base: position 6,200,105 of record NC_060000.1, on the reverse strand, counting down.
CATCAATTTTCAGCTAAATCAGTTCGACCGATCTTAAGTTATAAATAGTGTAACTAACACGACTTTCTTTTTTAATATACTCCAATAATAACAATGTTGAGCAAAATGTTATGTGTTTATCTGTTTATAAAACTACACAATGTGCGGATGTTTTTATATTCATTTATATACAATTGTTTGCATTACATCTTGTTCGTGTTTGTCTTTAAAAATTTCTTTCATTCTTTTTATTGATTTAAATAATGCAAACAATGTTACTTGTGATGAGATGTATTTTCTTCAAATTTTGTATTTACATAAACGAATTTTACTATAGGGTGTTGTAGATTTTTCCACGTTACTGTCAATTTGCGCTGACAAAACATTCGTAAAAAAACAGTCGAATTGATAACCTCCTTCTTTTTGAAGTTGGCTAAAAATGAAAGGGACGAAAATAATTTTTGTGCAAGCGTTTGTACAAACATTCTGCCAAATAATGGTTCTTATATAAAAACGTATATATCAGAAATAGTTAGCTGTTGGTATGTTTTCGCATAGGTGTTAATACAGTGAAAACTCATGGCAAATTGTGGATATTTAACAATAAATGATTACTTAACAGATATGCAGTGGTATCAGAATATTTTGGCCGTGGTTTGTTCAACAAGCTGACGGTGGTAACAGAAGGTGGACAGGAGGGCGTGGCCCCGCCCCCAGCCACGCCCCTCGCACCGCTCGCCCCGCCCACTCAGCAGACATACGGACCTGGTGCTGAAGCTAAACTACGATTGCAAGAAGGACAGAGTAAACAAGGTAACAAAGAACTAAGTCTTGTTGTATGAATGTAGAAGAAAGAAATTCATTCAGAATTGAACTACGTCATTTTGTTCTCTGCATATTTTGTGTTCACTTGTTCGTTAGTTATAATTCAATAGTTAGAACAATTAAATGACATTTTTATTTGATTATTGCGAGAGTTATTTTTTATGATAACGTTAAATATATTTTTATTGCACAATGTAAGTATTTTCTGTTCACTGATAAGACGACCAATGTCAATAAAGAACAAACCTTTTTCAATTAAATTTACATGACTAATGCAGTATAACATCTATGTATTGTTAAAACAGTGATTATCTAATATATAAAATTCTCGTGTCACAGTTTTCGTCACCGTACTCCTCCGAAACGGCTTGACCGATTCTCATGAAATTTTGTGAGCATATTCAGTAGATCTGAGAATCGGCCAACATCTATTTTTCATATTTTTTTTAACTGCGCGCGGACGGAGTCGCGGGCGACAGCTAGTTAAATTATAAAAGTAACGGTTTATTTTACTATATAGCCTAGCAGTTGCTATAGTTTAATTCGGAAAAGTTTCCACACTCCTTTTTTCCTTTAAGGGATGTAACAAGTTATGAACAACAACGAAATGACATCAATTAATAGCCTTAAAACACAGTCTATATTGTCGTCAAACATTTTCAGTCATACTGCATTATGCTGTATACTTCTGCATCTCACTTAGAACAACTGTTTAATATGTTTGTCCCCTTCCACCTCGAACAAAGAGTTAGAAAGTTTACATATTTTTTTCCAGTATTCGTAACAAATACAGCTAAGCAGCAGGTGCCGAAAGGCACTGCGGTAGTGCCGGTACCTGAGGGCAGAATGCGGCTGTTGGAGCAGCAGCAGTATTCATCCAGCCTGGAGGCCAACATGCAGCAGCTGCAGCCAACAGCAAACAAGAAGTTAGTATACGTAACATATGTCAATTTTCTTGCTTAATAGACATTTAACTAGTCACTACGACTAGAATGACCGACCCAAGCGGCTAGTCACGTGACCCCAAGCTTCTAGAGACGTGACCCCAAGCTTCTAGAGACGTGACCCCAAGCTTCTAGAGACGTGACCCCAAGCTTCTAGAGACGTGACCCCAAGCTTCTAGAGACGTGACCTCAAGCTTCTAGAGACGTGACCTCAAGCTTCTAGAGACGTTTTTTTTTTTTTTTTTTTTTTTTTATAGAGGGAAAAAATGCCTTGGGGCACCGTCAGACATGGGAGCTACATGCCTGGTGTGTGGGGCTCAGGCTCATTAGTGTTCACCTTACCTAACATGAGTCCCGTTACCGACTAAAACAACCCTCTCTATGGACTTTTTGGTACCCCTCCGGGACTACCTTCCGGTATTACTTCGGAGGGGTGGTCTCAGCAATCATGCTTTCCCTTCTAGCTCTCTGCGCTTTTTAGCTCCTTGAGTCCATTGCGTTGGCTTTTCGCCGTGTTTGCTCAGCCCGCCGTACCTTCTTTAGTACTGAGGCGGCGTATTCGCTAACTTTATTCCATGCTTCTTCTGTTGCAAGCATGTTATCCACCAAATTTGCGACCGTAGTAGGTCCGATACTGTTCTTGAGTTCTTCGCGCTCCTTGGAGTAGGCCGGGCAGACAAAGAACACGTGCTCTGCATCCTCTGGTTCGCCGCACCCGTGTGGACAATCCGGGAGAATTTCGTGCCCAAAACGGTGTAGGTACGCACGGTAACATCCATGGCCCGTCAGCATTTGGGTGAGGTAGAAGTTCGTTTCCCCATGCCTGCGGTTTATCCATTTTTCGACTTGTCCAATTAGTTTGTGAGTCCAGCGGCCCTTTATTGAGTGATCCCACTCCTGCTGCCATTTGGTGATGATCTGTCTTCTGACTAGACATCGCGATTTTTTCCGCGTTGCGCTCGGATCACTTCTTCTGTCAAACAACAGTTTTCTCTCTTCTGCAAGTAGATGCACGGGTATAGCGCCGGCGATTACACAGGCTGCATCTAACGATACAGTGCGAAACGCGCTGATGATTCTGATCAAACTTACCCGATACACTGACTCCATCTTTTTCCTATTTATTTTGTTACTTAGAGCGTCCGCCCAAATGGGAGCCCCATACAACAAAACGGAATTACTTACCGACATCAACAGGTTCCTCTTCTTTTGCCGTGGGCCACCCACGTTTGGCATGAGCCTGGCGAGTGCCATGGTAACCTTCGATGTCTTCACGGCTGCTTGCTCCACGTGGTGGTTAAAGTTTAGCCTGAAATCTAGGTACACTCCAAGATACCTAATTTGTGTTTTAGATGTGATGCAACTTGATCCCACGGCTAGCGTGATCCTTTCTACGTTCTTCCGACTCGTGACCAGCATTGCCTCTGTCTTGTGCTCTGCTAGCTTCAGCCCGGTCGATGTCATCCACGTTTGTATGCGGCGGTACGTTTCTTCGAATATTCTGCGTATCTCTTCTGTGTGCTTCGCGACTATTGAGATCATCGCGTCGTCTGCGAAGGCAGTGAGTTCAGCTCCAGCAGGTAGTGTGAGATTCAGCAGTCCGTCATACATAATGTTCCACAAAAGCGGTCCGAGCACAGAGCCCTGTGGTACACCAGCCGTAATTTTGTACTTTTCCGGTCCATCATCCGTGTCGTAGTGAAGGACCCTGTTACTAAGGTAGCTACGTATTATCTTCCTGAGGTACATCGGTACTTCCAATCTATCCATAGCCTTGCAGATGATGTCCCATCTTGCCGAGTTGAAGGCATTTTGGATGTCGAGAGCTACCAACAGGCAGTACTTTTTGCCCCCACCTTTCCAGCGATGGCCCCTGGTGGCGTTTTTGGCGATGTTTACTACTCGTTCTATCGCATCCAGGGTAGAGCGGGCTTTTCTAAAACCGTACTGGTTGTTGTGGATGGCGTTTCCGATTGCGGCTTCCATTCTATTGTGGATTATTCTCTCCAGAACTTTCCCCGCTGTGTCCAGCATGCATAGAGACGTGACCCCAAGCTTCTAGAGACGTGACCCCAAGCTTCTAGAGACCTGACCCCAAGCTTCTAGAGACGTGACCCCAAGCTTCTAGAGACGTGACCCCAAGCTTCTAGAGACGTGACCCCAAGCTTCTAGAGACGTGACCCCAAGCTTCTAGAGACGTGACCTCAAGCTTCTAGAGACGTGACCCCAAGCTTCTAGAGACGTGACCTCAAGCTTCTAGAGACGTGACCCCAAGCTTCTAGAGACGTGACCTCAAGCTTCTAGAGACGTGACCCCAAGCTTCTAGAGACGTGACCCCAAGCTTCTAGAGACGTGACCTCAAGCTTCTAGAGACGTGACCCCAAGCTTCTAGAGACGTGACCCCAAGCTTCTAGAGACGTGACCTCAAGCTTCTAGCGTGACGTGGTCCTTCAAGAAGCGAGCATATATCTTTCTTAAAGGCCGGTAACGCATCTGCAGTTCATCTAGTGTCTCCATGGTGTTCCCGCCGCTCGTTTGCCCACTTCTCTTAAATAAAAAAAACGCGACTCTGAGCTTTTAGTCACGTGACCCCGAACTTCTTGTCACGTAAATCTTGCAACTGCTTTACCAACTAACATGTAGTAAACTGAAGCAGCTTGATATGATGTATGATACTATATAACAGCATACTTTTTTTTTTGATCGTAATCAGCATTAATCACTTTTTCTTATTTGTAACTTCTTCACAGATTCCAAGAGCCTAATGTCTCTCCTAAGATATCATCAGCGATAACCAATGGGGCGAATAAAAATCCTTTCAAAGACGACACATACGACGAAAGTAAGAATCCGTTCTCAGACGACGACAAAGATCCGAGCAACCCTTTCGCAGAAGACGATGATTATGACAAAAATCTTAACCCTTTTTCGTGAGTTTACGTAACGACTTGTCTCCACTGTCCTCAATACAAGTGGTATTACAATATATCTATCACTTTCATTCTAAACAGTAAACAGACAGAGAAATCAATTGTTTGTACAAGTGTGACGTCACTTGAAATTCCCGGTAGCTAACAATGTTGCCAACATAATGAGTTCTAGGTATGGTGTACAATAATTAACCTTTTTTCTGCGTTGGGATGAAATTTTATTGGGACATTATGGTTCTGTCGTCGCAACAAGACAACTTATCAATATAGAAGTATAAATGTCGCCATTTTACTTGATTGAAATGCGTTTATATGTAAATTAGCGTCTTTTATTAATTATTTTTAAAGTGAAATACGTAGGAAAGACTGCGTTATTTACCATCAAAGTTACTTATTTTCGATGTTGGCAACACTGATGCCTATAAGACTGGCAATGAACTTATTGCATTATTAATATTTTATGATCTTTAAAATTAAGGTTCATTTTACTTTCTCGTAGGTTATTTTTGAATAGAATAACTTTGGTAAAAAAGTATATGTAATAAGATTATTTGCTATTTTAATTTTCCAGTAATAAAAAAGAACTGTAATCGAGCCTTAATTTCTAAATGTAGTGATAAAAATCATGAAAATGTATTAAAAAACTTTTAGTTTACGTTTATTGTATTGGATCTCTTGATTATATTGCCCAACGTTGTATATGAAATGTAATTATATAAAATTAAATTAAAAAAATAAATTTCGTTACACTTTTATACCTACTTACATTCCTTAAATATCCATATTAAATGTTTATACAGTCAGCTTTTAAGAATAAATGTGTAATTAATCCATTTAAAATATCTATAATATATTTAAAAATGTAAAACTATAAGTTTTAATGTATAAAAACACATTGTTTTAATATAGATTTATCACAGAATGTTGTGTTTTACTTCTTCCATCCACTTTGAAAAAGTATTTAATATTCCTAAGTCCTAGAAAAACGATAAAATTAGGTATACGTAATAAAGAAAAACAACAATTTGGAAATTTTCGAAGCATTTTATTTATGACCTTTAACACTGTGTATAATATATTTTGATAGTACATTTAGAGCAATGAGTAATAATTACCGATCATTACAACGTTACTTATCCATAAATTGAATGAAATCTATATAAATTATATATAGAATATATAATTTTTCAAATATCCCATTCTCACCCAACAATCAACAATCACAAGAACCGGCCGAGCCTCAGGCGAGAGGAGGTGGGCGTGGCTTACGTCACTTACACGTGACGCAGGCCACGCCCACCACGCGCCGGTGTCACTAACGTCTCGATACATAAAAGCATTAAATAAAAACAGTACAAGCTCCTTCCGGCACCCTAATAGTTTCCGATCAATCGACAATCATAAATACATAAAGAACCTAATTTCAAAATAACATACTAGAAATCCTATAAAAATAACAGTATAGCTTAAAGAGTACTCTATAAAAATATATATAATACAGCTTAAGCTGTTATATCTAAATTTAAAAAGGTTTATTTTTTGGATCTACAAAAATATAACCAAACGAGAAGCTCTGCGCACAAAAAAACGAATAGAATATTAAATTTTAAGATAAATATTTTTTTACAACACTCGCTGCACTATCGTGATTTTCAATTCAGCTCTCTATTAATGAACTACGTAAACACCATTTTGCTATGCAAAATACATATTATTCTAGATATTTAGAGAAACAATTGAAAATAATTTACAAACTTTGGAATGTTATGCAAATGACTAGAAAAGAAAGAGATGTGTTTGTAGCTTGAGATCTTTACATACATCGAGAGAAACATGCGTCAGTGTAAGAAGAAAAGTCTGAGAAAATATCAACAGCGAAACATTGAAACATTGAGCACATCGTCAAACTTCGACTTAAACAGATGATTTGCACTACACAAATGAGAGAAAGTATTTGACGTTGTGCTTGTAAGAGACAACTTTATCACTTAAGTATACATTCAAACGACATTTAACGTATTAATTTTTCAATTTTTAATTAATATAAACACACAGCATGTCTAAATTTTGGTTAATACTTTTTTTCAACTTACAACTATTTAAATCTAAACTAAATTATAATCAGGATATTCTTTGTCTACTGTCAGAGTGCAAGCTAACGTACCTCACATCGGACATAGAGAGAAGCAATTTTTTTTTAATAGTTTTGACATTTAAATAAACCATACAATAAGTACCAAATGAACTAGTCAAAGATATTTACAACGACTAAAATTCATTTAAGCTTACAAATTGTCATGAAATCTAAAATAGGGTTCGCCTACAAGCAATAGTACATTGACATTTATATTATAATTTTATTTAACCTTTATTTAAGCGGTAACAAGATTAAGATTGCTTGGACTTATCAACAGACGGTTGTCATGATGTAATTATTGTAAAAAAAAAAACTTGAAAAAAGCATGAAATTAATGTCAAAATTAACGAAACTGTCATCGATTTTCTAACTAATGTATATAAATAAATATTATTTGTATTTAATGAACTAAGGATGTGAAGATGAGGCGTATCGCAGCGCTCTCATGTCACATGACTAGACAACATCAGAGGAATGATTTTGTGACATTGACATAACACGACCGAAACCGCGTCAACATTCCCGAGAACATTCCAATAAACCTACTTTATACAATCCAAACGATAAAATTATTGTGTATCTAGGAACTGAATTAAAAAAAAAAATAATCACCTAATATATGAAGTGTTAAATAAAAGTTGGCTACGAATCTACAATGTTCATGTGTTGCAATATTTTTTTTTAATTTATTTACATTCTACTACAGTGGAAAGAAACTTTACGTATGACGTCATACGGAAACACCTCCGACTGGGATTCACAAAATATAACCTAATTGTCATACGTATATACATAGTAAATTACAATAATGTATCCAAAGTTAGGAGAAATTCTATATAGAACGTCATTTTCCTTCATCATTTTATAATAATCTTCGAATGTCATCTCTGTGGTGTACAAATTGTCATAATAATCAATAAAATCGATTCGATTCGTGTATAAGAATCGATTTTTCACAAAATTTAGAATATCAAAACGTAAGTTACCACTACTGATGTTTTGCAAAAACAAACAAGATAGATAACGATAATGTTTTGCTACAATATATCAGCAGTGGAAACCCACGATGATTGTCGTATGTCACGACAGCAAGAGCAAAGTTGTCGAAGTATTTGACATCTGTCAAAGTATTTGACATCTGTCAACAGCTCATGTTGTCATGGTAACGTTACGTCACAAATCATAGTTCTATGAACATTTAGCGTCGCTGTAACACGGACATTGAAACGGCTCAAACACATATGACTGTTAAATTAGATTCGCTATATATATTTCATTTCTTTACCCCGCCTTCCGAATCAATGCACCGGTTTGGTCCCAAACTACAAGCATTTTGATCTTTTTTTTATATATATATAAAACTATTTTTATATATATACCATATAGCATTAAATGCATATTAATACTGTTAACAACTTTGGTATATACAAAACAAACGAATATTTCAACTTATATAAAAATATACTATATAAAACCAATTATTAAATAATTATAATTTATAAGTCGTTAATAAATAACATATTAAAACAAAAATATGCTCCTTTTTCCTAATGGTTCCCAATTTCAATATTCCCACCAAACCAGTCATATCAATATTATTGTTCATATGTTAAAGTTTTTTGAAATGTATATATGGTTATTCAATAAAAAATAAGTACAGCATCATAAGTGGTACATCTAAAAAATCATGTTTGGCACTTTATAGTCTAAAATGTTTCGTTGACTCAAAAGCCTTGTAGCTAAAACCAAACATATAGCAATAAGCTAATATTCTGATATTCAAATGTAATAATTTCATGTAATGAGATGCAAAATAACAATCAAACTAATATTTTCTAAACGCATTTAAATATCTCTATTGTTAGGTTAGATTTGTCAATGACATCTGTAGTGTTGGGTTATGTAGTGTACCTATCTGTGCGGGTAGCGTGTAGCGGGTAGTGTGTAGTGTGTCGTGTAGCGTGTAGTGTGTCGTGTAGTGTGTCGTGTGGCGGGTAGTGTGTCGTGTAGCGGGTAGTGTAGCGGGTAGTGTGTCGTGTAGTGTGTAGTGTGACGTGTAGCGGGTAGTGTGTAGTGTGGCGGGTAGTGTGTAGTGTGGCGTGTAGTGTGTAGTGTGGCGGGCAGTGTGTGGCGGGTAGCGGGTAGTGTGTGAGCCGTGTCAATGTCCGCTAGCGGGTCTGGCGACACGTCTAAGTACGGCAGTGAGCCATGGCGGCTGCCGCGGCGGCGGGTGTCGCTGGCGCCGGCCTGTCGCCGCGCCGCGCTGACCGCGACCTGTGCCCGCACACCTTGAGCGTGTATATTCACTTTGCTTCTTTTACGCGATTTCTTACATTCATGACCCTTTACTTATGAAAGTTACAATATTCCTATCTGAATTAATACAAACGAAATGTAAACTTCAATACTGAAATACAATTCCTTGTATTAAATTTAATATTTTTTTTTCTTGTACTCAGATAAGAATATTATTCATATTGTTATGAAACTTTCATCAGTGAAGGGAATATTTGTTATAAAATATAATATAATTATGTATCTATTTAATTAAAACTAGAAATCAAATCGCTACGAAACAAAGTAAAAACATACATACATACATACACACAAAATAAAATGGAAATAAATTTAGCAATGGTTATTAAAAGCGGAAAAATTATATTATAAGGCACAATTGACTTGCAATCTACAGGTCCTGGGTTCGAATCCCGCCAAGTTTTTCAAGTTTCAATTTACATATGTACATTTACCCGACGCGGTGAAGGAAAACATTGTGATGCAACCTGCACATATCTGAGAAGAAATTGACTATGACTGACTATGGCCTAGTCAACCCTAACTTGGGGTAAGCTCCGAGCCCCTCAGTGGGGAAGTATAGTGCAGCTGTTATAAGGAACTTTTCAGACATGGATTGATCTCCGATCACAGCTGATTTAACAGCATACAAGAAAAATTTATTAAAAAAAAATACAGATGAATAAATCTTACCTAATCTGTCCAGCGAGCAGTGGATTGATGGCATACAACCAGTCGTGTACTTCTTTGTCTCCCAACGTCTGCAGCAAGTAGCCGCGCTCCTTGCTCACCACACTGCAACAAACAACAGTATCTTACTAATATTATACATGTGAATGTATGGATGGATAGATGTTTGTTTGAAGATATCTCCATAATGGCTAAACAGATCTTGATGAAATTTGGCACAGATGTAGAACATAGCCTGGAAGTACACATAGGCTACTTATTACTTTTGTTTTTAATTCCACGCGGACGGATTCGCGAGCAACTGCTAGTGTCAAATAACCTCTAAATTTAAAAAGTAATAAATTATAGCCTAAATAAATGACATGACAGAGGACAAATGACACGAATTGCTTCATAACCAACCAAACTTTAATATTGCTAACATTATGAATAAATTAATAATTAATTTACTATTGTTAAAGGTAAGTAAAGTAGTTAAGTAAGGTAGTTGAAAGTAAAAAAACTTACAACACTTTACTTACTCACAGTTACTTGAACTGGATACAATTTGTAAAATGTTGCATAGAAAACTTTGTAATTTTAAACACTTTAAATTTGCTTGGGCTATCTCAATGTTATAAATCATTGTTTGTTGTTAATCTAATTCTATCTTTTTGTTTTTTTTTTCTTTATTTTTTATAAAGTTGCCAGCTGAAAACAAGCGCAGGAGCCGTTTAGTCTGTCCCTGCATAGCTGAGCTGGCTCCCTTTTACTAAACTTTGTGCCTTGTGTGTGTTTTTTCTTTTTTGTTTTTATATTTATTTTTTGTGTGGCAATAAATGTTTATCTTTCTTTCTTTACTAATTATTAATTATAAAACATTTGAAATATCAATAATAAGCAGTAGTTACCTGAATGTGTTGGGCATGCGCACCATCTGCTCCTGATCCTCGGAGTACTCGACGTGAGCGTTGGCGAGGTTGATGAGAGCGCGCTCTATGGGGTCTCTCTCATCTCGGTAAATGAATACGTACGGCCGCCGCACAACCTGATACACAAGTATCTACTTAACACGCTACTTACTCATAAACTGAATGTATTAAACGAAAACCGCTGCACTCGATTGAACATACGTACAGTCAAACCTGGATAAGCGAGAATTTATCTTATCCACTTCTCCGGTCCCGCTTATCCAGTATATTGGCATAACAAAACAAGTCGTCATCAAATAACATCAAGTAAACCGCTTACTCATTTAGATCTACTTTTGCATTTGCGTGTACGTATACGTGTACGTGTACGTGTATGTGTACGTATACGTATACGTGTACGTGTACGTGTAATGTGTACATGTACGTGTACGTATACGTGTACGTGTACGTGTATGTGTACGTATACGTATACGTGTACGTGTACGTGTAATGTGTACATGTACGTGTACGTATACGTGTACGTGTACGTGTATGTGTACGTATACGTATACGTGTACGTGTACGTGTAATGTGTACATGTACGTGTACGTATACGTGTACGTGTACGTGTATGTGTACGTATACGTATACGTGTACGTGTACGTGTAATGTGTACATGTACGTGTACGTATACGTGTACGTGTACGTGTATGTGTACGTATACGTATACGTGTACGTGTACGTGTAATGTGTACATGTACGTGTACGTATACGTGTACGTGTACGTGTATGTGTACGTATACGTGTACGTGTAATGTGTACATGTACGTGTACGTATACGTGTACGTGTACGTGTATGTGTACGTATACGTATACGTGTACGTGTACGTGTAATGTGTACATGTACGTGTACGTATACGTGTACGTGCACGTGTATGTGTACGTATACGTGTACGTGTATATGTATGTGTGCGTATACGTGTAGGTGTACGTGTACGTATATGTGTACGTGTACGTGTACGTGAACGTGTACGTGTACATGTACGTGTGCATGCTCACCAGCCATCTCTTCTTCCAGCCATGTGTGCCGTGCTGCAGCACGTTGAGGTACCCGCGACGTGCGACTGCAGCGGACACGCGCACCTCCTCGCAGTCGGGCACGAGCAGCGCGCCCGCACCTCCACCTCCAGCACCGCCCCATGCTGCCACTGCACGCTCCAACATCGACCTCTCCGGGGAGCACAGTCTGTATCACAACAACACATAGCTGGACGTAAACTAACATAAAAAATACCTAAATTAATAATCAACATCATTAAATACACACGTATAATACTTGATCCAAACAAATTTACGAATATACTTTATCAATTGCTGTTAAACTTGCACAAAAATAACTAAAAAAGTAGCTTGTCAATTTATCTTACTAATATAAGTGCATATGTTTAGATCGAGTGATGAATAGATGGATGTTTGTTTGAAGTTATCCCCAAAATGGCTCAACGAATCTCAATGAAATTTGGCATAGATATAGAGCGTAGGTTACTAATTGAGTTTCTTTTTTAAATCCGCACGAACGAAGTCGCGGGCGACAGCTACTGACTTATATAATTGCAATTGGCACAACTTTTTACTTCAAGTATAAAACTTTTTCTATATATAAAAGCTACTGACTCGAAGCTACTGGCGCTGTGTATGGAGGAGAGCAGACTGGGGGTGGAGATGTCCGCAGACACACCCTCGTCCACCGGGCTGGCTGGCGAGGCCGCACCCCCTGCACCCGCTGCACCCGCACCACCTTCAGCACCACCAGATCCGGAACCTATCCGCCCTGCAACACGGAACAAACATTATTAACAATAAATAAAAAAAAAATAGATTAAATCTAATCTTACTCTTACTTAATTTCAAATGCGAATGTATAGATGAATGGATGTATGAAGGTATCTCCAGAACGGCTCAACGGATCTTGATTAAATTTGGTACAGATGTAGAACATAGATCGGAAGAACACATAGGCTACTAATTCAGTTATTTTTTTTTTTAATTCCGCGCGGAGGGAGTCGCGAACGACAGCTAGTGATATTATAAATGCGAATGTTTGGATGTATATTTGTCAAAAACCTGAAACGTAATATCACAGCAAAATGACTGTGCCACATTTAAACACAAAGCAAAAAGTCATAACATCACAAAGCGAATTTTTAATAATTAATAGAGTAAGTATAATTCATCTGTAGTTCCTAAACTAAGTTTGTTTTGTAAAAATAATGTCTATAAATGTTCTTGTACCTTGTATAAGCTTGATGTATTTAGTAGCGAGCTCTCGTTCACGCGGCGTCATCTCCCAGGGCTCGTACACGTCGTCCGCGTGCTGCACGTGCGGGGCGTGGCCGCCGTGTGCGCCGTGTCCACCGTGTCCGCCGTGTGCGCACTCGCCCGCAGCCTTCGCCGCCATATTGCATACCTCCTATGTTAAAAAACAAAAATGCTATTGTGTAGTACTTTTACATATTGAAGATGTATATATGATGATGTGTATATCAGAGGAAGTTTGAAAGTAGCGCCAGTTATCGAGAAATTGAGGAGCAGAAGGTTAGCGTGATTTGGACATGTTATGCTGAGGGATGATGAGATTGAATGTGGCTATAAAGGTAGAGGAAGACCAAAGAAAGTATGGATGGATTGTGTGAAAGAGGATATGCGTAAGAAGGGGGTAAATTCAGATATGACGGCTGATAGAGATGTATGGAGGAGTAGTACATACTGTGCCGACCCTCCAGATTTAGAGCAGGTTAAGATAACAAACCTTCTCCGTCTTGGTGAAGTCATTGGGCGCGACAGTGTTCTCGTGTCCGTGACGCAGACGCTCACGCAATGCGAGGAAGTGCCGCGTGCGACCTACTTGCTCCAGTCGGGTCATCTTCTCCAACTCCCACTGCACCACAAATATTATAATTTACATGAAGTACAAAAGAATACAGTATTTAATTAACAATAATAACCACCACCAGGAATGATAAATGTACTTTAAGATTAGTGCAAAGAATTGCAAATATAAGCTTGAGCCGTTTTAAAGAGATATTGACACTCTCCCTTTATTCTAGGGTATGCTTGTTTTTAGAATAAAAAGACATTTAAATTAAACGATATAAAGAATTAACCGTTTTCACTTCAGACTACACTTAAGATAGAAATGAAAGTGTAGACAAGAGAATTAGGGCAAAGAACATATTAAATATAAAATATAGATTAACATTTCCTATTAAGACGATTCAACTAAAAGAAAAAGTAAATAAACCATGATTTGGAAAGTTATAATCTTGCACTAAAATTGTTAGTAAACTAATGAAAGAGACGAAAGCCAATCGATTATTATGTGACAAGCGATGATTTTTATCTATGATTGGATATTGTTATAAGCCGAATGACGTAATATAAATATATTTAAAAAAAATAAAAATATATGTATAATATTGATCCGAGTATTCTTAGTTAATATACTATGAAAATTCATATATTTTTATTTTTCGCTTTATGTAATATGTAAGAAAACTCGTTTCAATTGAATAATTTATTAAATGATTAAAATATATATGGGATAAGCTTATATATAATCTGTCCAGTGATAAAGATTTATTAAAGATATTTTGAGGTTAGTTTTAAACGAAAAATAAAGTGTCGGTATTGACTCTATAGAAACACTATTTTGTTAGCAGCTTTTAAGTCCCCAACGAGGGGTTTGAAACCTACCCTAAATTAAAGTTGACTAGACCATAACTGGACCACAATGACCCAATGTTGGTATATAATTTTAAACAGAATGAAAACAAATATATATATAAAGGCATCGGTGGCTCAGATGTTAAGCACTTGTCTTGCAATCTGCAGGTCCTGGGTTCGAATTACATATGTACATTTAACCGACGTTCTTACGGTGAAGGAAAACATCGTGATGCTGCCACATATCTAAGAAGAAACTCAATGATATGTGTGAAGTCAACCCGCACTGGGCCAGTGGTTGACTATGGCCTAATCAACCCTAACTTGGGGTAGGCTCCAAACCCCTCAGTGGGGACGTATAGTGAGCTGATGATGAATATATATACAAAATACTTAAAGATATGGAAGCAATTATATTTTAAGTTATACTGGACAGACTATGCATATAATAGGAAGTACATTGTGCCAGTACACAAATAAATTCGGTAGCTATTTAGTATGTAAATGATAACGGATCGGATGAATGATTGCAGATTGCAGGTTCGCACATACTAAATAGCTAAGGAAACATTTGTGGACCTGGGCGCTATCCACAACGTCCTGCGGCCAATCATATACCAGCTTACGCACGATACGCTTCTTCTGGCGAGGAGAAAGTTTTCATATGTCATACAGTGATATAACAAAAATATATAGCATTTTATTCTAACCACGATATTTCTGCAATTAATTAACAGAAATTAAAAGTTTGTTACGGCAATATTGATTGACAACGATCAAACTGTCAGTCAAACTTTATGTCACTTTCAAATCTATACTATATATATAAAAGAAAGTCGTGTTAGTTACACTATTTATAACTCAAGATCGGTCGAACTGATTTAGCTGAAAATTGATGGGCAGGTAGCTTAGAACCAGGAAACGGACATAGGATAATTTTTACCCCTTTTTCTATTTTTTATTCCGCGCGGACGGAGTCGCGGGTAAAAGCTAGTTATTGATATAGACCGATAAAGATATCCTGATTCGATGGGCACAAGTCAAATTATGTTAGCTCAATAGTACCTAACTGTCAATGTCAAAATAGTGTAACAGAATAGTTGTACTGGACCTGTCTTGTATTTATTCTTTCGTAGAATACAAGTATATTATATTTGTGACAATACTAACCGCAATAGCAGAGCCTATCACCGGGCCAGATATCTTAGTTTTTTTTTTACTATTAGTATAGTACAGGGCATTGTTCGCCGTTTTTGTTCATACAAATTTGTCAAACACGTTTGATATATAACCGGTCAATCTTCTAAATGTGGCAATTACGGATGAGTTTGAAATAAAACATAGTTAATATTAGGTCCTTACATATGAAATTGGCGTTTTTCGTACTGGCCACTTTAATCACGAATTTCTCCTCTTTGGTAAGGAATTCCAAATTCAAATTTGTACAGCTATAGACTCATGTATTTGTGGTTCGATGACCGTCATTCATTTGTTTTTTTTCTTTTGTTTTTTTCTGTTTGCGTCACTCATTTTACAAAATGGAAAACTTAAAATATCGCATTGTTTACGAGTACGAGTTCCGCCGTGGCACTAGTGCTGCGGAAACGACTCGAAGGGTGAATTATGTGTATGGCGGTCGTGTTGCAAAAGAAAACACAGTTCGTTTTTGGTTCCAACGTTTTCGTTCTGGAAATTTCGATCTGCAGAACAAGCCCCGTGGACGGCCTGAGGCTCAAGTTGATAATGAAGAGTTGAAGGCTATTGTGGAAGCGGATCCATCGCAAACCACGTCCGAGTTAGCTGCAGGCTGCGATGTTAGTGATAAAACTGTTTTAATTCACTTGAAGCAAATTGGGAAGATTAAAAAGCTTGAAAGGTGGGTACCTCACGAATTGACTGAAGCAAACCGGCAAACGCGCGTCGACTGTTGCGTTACATTACTAAACCGGCACAATAATGAAGGTATTTTAAACCGAATCATTACCTGTGATGAAAAATGGGTTCTTTACGATAATCGGAAGCGCTCAGCGCAATGGTTGGATCCTGGCCAGCCAGCCAAATCCTGCCCCAAGTGAAAATTAACCCCAAAAAAGTTACTTGTAAGCGTTTGGTGGACTAGTGCCGGTATTGTTCATTACAGTTTTCTCAAATCTGGCCAGACTATTACGGCTGATGTCTATTGTCAGCAATTGCAAACCATGATGGAAAAGCTAGCGGCTAAACAACCTAGGCTGGTCAATCGCTCCACGCCACTGCTGCTTCACGACAACGCTAGACCACACGCTGCGCAACAGACGGCTACTAAATTAGAAGAGCTTCAATTGGAAAGTCTAAGACATCCTCCGTACTCCCCGGACCTTGCTCCAACAGATTACCATTTTTTTCGAAATTTGGATA
Source organism: Papilio machaon (assembly GCF_912999745.1). NCBI lineage: Eukaryota > Metazoa > Arthropoda > Insecta > Lepidoptera > Papilionidae > Papilio > Papilio machaon. The sequence goes on along the minus strand of NC_060000.1, from coordinate 6,183,295 downwards.
ACTTCTTGCAAGGGAAAAAATTCAACTCCGATGGGGCAGTCCAAATCGCCTTCAAAGATTTTATTGATTCCCGTCCGACTGGTTTTTTAGTAAAGGGATCAATGAACTACCTATGAGATGGCAAAAGTGCATAGAAAATAATGGTTCATACTTTGATTAATTAAATATATTATATTAAAAAATATTCGACTTTTTGTTCCTCCCATACAAAACGCCAATTTCATATGTAAGGACCTAATATTTACCGTGGATTTCAGAGGCTAAAAACTCCGTTTAAACCATGTTATTATTTCTGTTTCGTCAAATATAATGACAAGGATGACGATATGTTTTATACAGAGATTCTGGTCTCAAAAACTAACGGTTAATGTTGCTATTTAATAACCAATGCAGAAATATCGTGGATTATATTAATACTAAACTATCTAGCACATTATTAGTTTCTTATAAAGAAATCGTCAATTATTATGAAGCCTGTGAATATCTACAAATGTACTCGTTACAAATCTTTGATAGTCAAAAGTTGACATTTAATTAAATAATCTCTATTTATGGTATAACTTCTGACACAGAAAGATTTCCAGCGAGTATACTACAAAATATATTGCCAAAAAATTAATAACAGATTTTATATAATTAAATTTTTAAATATATGAATGTTGGTTAAAATTGAAAATGGGTGAAATCATACAAGTCTATATATTTTTTTATATTTATATATCTCTCCCAATTTACTTTCAAATAATAAACATTTATCATAGACAAGATTGGACCAAAACCTTATTGTTGTAAAAGAACGTTATTAACTCTATATCTGATAATAATCCATTTATGCATCCATGACATAAATAGTAAATTTGATTGTATGAACTTAACTTCCCGCTAAACATTTCTAGATGTATATTTTCACTAGATGTATGTATGATTTTAATGAGTTTTGTATGAGTTGTATGTATGTATGTTACCTGATGGTCAAAGATGAGAGAGTCACCGCGTGGCCTCCAGCCGTGCAAGTTCTCCTCGCCGCGTACATATGTGCCGCTAGTGTCTAACACCCGGCGTTGTCTACGTTGTACACCTATTTTCAAGATAAATAATTACTGTTAAATAATTTTTATTAAACAATCCCTTTAATAAGAGAATGTTGTAAATTAAATTGAAATCTCGAAAACATTGAGGGTATTTTTTTATTCGGAACACTTTCTTTTCACTATTAATATAGATCAGGGATTCCCAAAGTGGTCGATATCGAACTTAAAGCATTGCTAATTCTCACTCTGTCTTCTTCTATTGATCTAAGTCAGAATGAAAAAAATAATAATAATTGATCTTAAAAGTAGGTAATTTGTCCATGGGGGGTCAGTGGTAACGGTTCATTTTGGAAAAGGGGTCACTTAGTTTACTCAAGCACCAAAATAGTTTGGGGATCCCTGATATAGACATATGGCCGATATGTAGATGGCGCTGTTATTAAATATTTAGCAATTTGTTCTAGAATTTTACATAGGTTAAAAATATAGATAATAGGTAAGTAAACATTGTAATGTTGCCATAATCAACTCCTTATTAGACCAGGTTGTTTAAATGTTCGGTCGTACTGTATGTGACATACCGGGCTCGAGAGCGCGATGCAGGCTGAGCTCATACACTCCAGTTAGATGATCAGCACGCGCGGTTCGCGAACCGAACAGAGCGCGGCGAAGCGAGCGCCCGGAACGTTCGCGACCTACCACCACCACTGACAGGTCCTTGGTGATGATGGCTGGCCGGCCACAGTTCTCCACCTAAATAAAGTGTTAGACACACTTTATGAAAGCTCGTGATACAATCTTAGATGTTAGTGGATTTTATCCAAGGGTCTAAAGCCCACAACTGGGCGACTAACTCAGTACAATGCGAGCTCCTATAAAGTTTGAATCTTATAATACGTTTTACTCAGGTATAACGAAAATTAACAATAACAAGATAATGTAAAATATAAAATTAGTGCATTGGTACAAAATGTTGCACAGTATAACCTAGACATTTCTTTAGGCCTGTCTACCAGTCTTCAGATATTCTAGGAGTTTATATCTATATTTTACCTCGAGGTAAGCACTGAGCGTGATGTAGACCACCTCTCCGTTGGCACTGACCCTATTGAGCAAGGGTGAGCCGTGCAGGCTGCTGTCCCACGCCGCCTCAAATCTAACGCAAACAAATTCACTTGGTCGATATTTTTTTTAAAGATTCAAACCCTTTTGTCACTATAACATGTTCTCAAAATTTGGCCAAAATCCTTGTATCTAAATCAATAAAATATTATTCAGAATTGTGATATGTACCGGAATATGGCGCGATCGTCTAGAGCAGGTCGTTCGCCAGGGAAAAGACCGAGTGAGAGTGCGCCGTCTTCGTCACCGTCCGACGAATCCTCGTTGGCTTCAGGAGTGTTGCGGATACGACCTGGTATAAATTAATAATGTAATTTACAACACCTTTGTGATAATCATTTTAAATATGAGAGAGAGAAATATAGAAATAAGAGAGCAGATTCTAGAACAGTTCTTACCAACGACGAGTTCTCGAACGTCGCTCCACTGTAGATCTGAGGAGGGTTCATGCAGTATGGTGATGCGGATGCGGCGCTGGATGCCCTGATGCAGCACGAACAGCCCGCGACACGGCAGCTCATCACTGTGCTCCACAACCTGTCACACAATGAATGACACTCAAGTGTACAAACATTCGACAGTGTAACATCTGTCTCCAACTATATGGGTTATTTGTGCGTTCATATGTGTAATTTGTGCGTTCATACGTGTAATTTGTGCGTTCATACGTGTAATGTGTGCGTTCATATGTGTAATTCGTGCGTTCATAAGTGTAATTTGTGCGTTCATATGTGTAATTTGTGCGTTCATATGTGTAATTTGTGCTTTCATATGTGTAATTCGTGCGTTCATATGTGTAATTTGTGCTTTCATATGTGTAATTCGTGCGTTCATAAGGGTAATTTGTGCGTTCATATGTGTAATTTGTGCGTTCATATGTGTAATTTGTGCTTTCATATGTGTAATTCGTGCGTTCATATGTGTAATTTGTGCTTTCATATGTGTAATTCGTGCGTTCATAAGGGTAATTTGTGCGTTCATATGTGTAATTTGTGCGTTCATATGTGTAATTTGTGCTTTCATATGTGTAATTTGTGCTTTCATATGTGTAATTCGTGCGTTCATAAGTGTAATTTGTGCGTTCATATGTGTAATTTGTGCGTTCATATGTGTAATTTGTGCTTTCATATGTGTAATTCGTGCGTTCATATGTGTAATTTGTGCGTTCATATGTGTCATTTGTGCTTTCATATGTGTAATTCGTGCGTTCATATGTGTCATTTGTGCGTCTATATGTGTAATGTGTGTAATTATTTGTGTAATATACTAACAGCAGGCACGTAGTCGCCGCTGGGCGCGAGCTCGCAGATCTCGAACCAGACGAGAAGGTCGTGCTTGGAGTGGAGATGGGAGGAGCAGCAGGGCGGGGCCACACTGGCCGCGCCCCACTTGGGGCTGCGCACGGGCGCCGAGATGGGGATAGATGGTGGCAGCATACGACGTGGTGGTGTACGACCCGCCATTGGACCATCTTGCTTCGCATCCTGTGACATAGTTCCCTCGTTATATCTTAAACTTTCATCATTCTGAAAAGTAGGTGATATGATGAACAATAACAGTTGTCCAAAAGCTTTTTGTAATTCAAATGGTTTGCTTTAAAATATTTAGAAATTTAAAATTTAGTTACAAAATTACTAACCTTGTGAAGTGGGTGTTGTTGATAATGTCCGAACACTTCGAAAACGATCGGTTGCGTCTTAATATATTCGACGAATGATTTCGTCACCGGTACAGTTATCTGCAAGATGAAAATTTACGTCAGTAACCATTAAAAACGAAAGCATATATGATAAAAAAAAATCTACTTACATTTTGTACATGATAGAATCCGAGAGGCGTATTCTTTCCAGTGTTCTTAACAGGTTCTGTAGAGAACGCGTCTTCGTTGCGATGTAAGAAACTGCAATAAAACGTAGCAATTGAACAAAACTCCGCCTGTTTCAAAATACATTTTTTATATTAAGGTACGGGCAGTGGTTACTGACTTGAACTGGCAGAAGACATCCGCATAGTCCGTGGAGACGGCGTGAGCCTGCAGCACAGTGACGCGGAAGGTGAAGTCTCGACCTGGAGCCAGGTGCTCCGGCAGCTCCTCCTCCTTCAGCTCGGAGGCCAGCGAGCTGTCGCCACGCCCACTGTCAGCGTCGCACTCGCCCACGCCCATACCCAGCTCTGACACAACGCACAGAACAAAACCCGTGTTAATATAAACCTTTAAGGAGTGTTGATATTGGACTGTTAACACTGCCTCATTGTTTTTTTTTTATTTTTATTTGAGTTTTTGTTTTATTTTATAAAACAAATTTTGTTTTAGTAAAAATGTTATCTGCCTTGTACAGGATACTGGATTGTTTTATCACGTGACGCCGCACTCAGAGTCGATAAGTGTCCATTCAATTCATCCAAGGAAAAGAATTAGATATCTTAAGGATATTATAAATTAAATTATCTATATACTATCTGAAAATAACTAAACATATTATGATATGTAATTCGTTTCGACTTTGAAGTTTAGTGTAAAAATATACAAGTTTAATAAATATTCACTGAAATAGTACATCATCTCTTTCATAGCCACCTTAGAATAAATAGTAATAATCACCTTCTATTTTAATATTAGAGTCTGGTCCGTCAGCGATGCGGTCCTCCAGATTGAGAGCGTTGTTCTTGTCAACGGCGGAGAGAGCCGAAAGTGTGGACAAAGTCTTGAGGCGGCTGCGCGCGGGCGCTGCCTCGTCTTCAAACGATATCTTAGCGGATTGCTTCACACCCGCCGCTAACTCCGCATTGTCTGGTGCGACATCAAAACGTGAACATTTTTAAATCTTTTAAGAGTTATACAGTCAAACCTGGATAAGCGAGAGTCCGAGGAACGCGATATTTCTCTCGCTTATAAAGGTTTCTATTCAACCCGAGTTTATTATCCTCACTTATGGAGTTAATCCGTCGAGACCGGATAATAACTCTGGCTACTAAATGTAACTCTCGCTTCTAAATGTAACTCTCCCTTATCCAAACACAAATAAAAATTAAGTCTTAAGAATTAATTTCAGAACAGAATTACAACAATGAATTCTACAAATAGTTAAATGCAAACTTGTTAAAAAAAGACCCTTTGTAGTGTTGAAAGTATAAATTTTTGACAACTTACACAACGAAACTTTAAAAATTGACCCGTTCAGTAATGGGTACATGGTAATTGTTAATTATTGAATTTAACTCACTCTTTTCGGTATCGATAACAGCCTGCACGGCCACTCGCAAGTAGCCCTTCACGTCTCCTTTCTCATTCACTATCGCCACTTTGTGAATGAGAGGAACCGGATATAGCAGGTTCGAAAGGTAAACGAAGCTCCTAAACAACGATAAAATTCATTTAGAATTAAGTAATAAAAAATAAAAACATCATCATCAAGAGCATCAGTGGCTCATGGGTTAAGCATTTGACTTGTAACCAGCAGTTCTTGGGTTCGAATCCCGACATGTATTTTTCGTTTTAGTTTCGTAAGAAATTCAAAGATGTATGAAGTCAACCCACACTGGATTATCGTGGTTGACAATGTTCTAGTCACCTCTGACTTAGGATTCCAAACACCTGAGTGATTATTATGAATAAAAAACATATAGTCAATCAATTCGTTCATTCAGTCGTTAAAAGTTGTTTAATTTAGTTCAGTTACAATACTAACCGTCCAACCATACGGAACCAGGGGAAGCGATCGTAGAACGGATCACCTCCAGTCACAGACTCAATGTTGTGGTCGGGTGATGTTGGAGACAACTCCGCCTCGTTGTGGTACATCTCACGCATCAGCTCCAACCTTTGTCTGTGAATGTACGACAATGTCACTATACTAACAGTGGTAGACGCCAGCAACAACAACATCTGTTGCACGAATTGGTCGGCTCACCGGGTAGTATACCACGACCACACAGAAGACAAGCCTCAAGTGGAAGTAATTCCAAGTACAGTATGATGCGTGTGGTGCCGGAGGCCAAATTTTAGTCCTCTTCCCCTTCACAATATTTTCTTATTAGAAAAGGATGGGAAGGGGAAGTGGATTTGGCAGAGGAGGGGATGCATAGGAAGGGGAAATATCCTCTTTCTGTACGTCCCCTTCTCCGTTGATTAAAGGTAGGCAACACATCTGCATTTGCGGATGTCCATGGGCATCGGTCGCCTTGCTATTTCAGCGAATTCAGATGACCGTTTGGTCGTTTGCCACCTTTTCAAAAAAAAAAACTGACATACAAAAACATTCACTTAAGTAACCGTATGTTGTGCTAAGCTAGCTTAGTAAGCTGATTCTTGTGTATAAATTCAATTTTATATTTATTTAATTTTATTTTTTTAATCAAAATGATCCCTTGAGAAAATTACCAAATTATATAAAAAGTAGATGTTGCGAATTATACCAATTTTTACCAAACATTTAAAATACAAAAGCGTGCAAAAAACAATATTAAAAAGCAGATTACAACCTGTTAACAATCTATTAGCATAACATTAATGGTATTATTATTTAATAACCAAAATCTTATAAATACATGGCAATAAAAAATCAATACCCTTTTATCTATGTATTACAGCTTTATAATTAACGTCAACATAGAAAGTTACAATTACAGATAAAGCAAACAGATAATGGCAAAAAACACTACATAAATATTTGCGAAACGTACAAAATGGTAATGATATTACATTAAAGTATGTGTAAAAACAATTAATGACAAAAGCAATGACCTCTATAAATGGAATGGCTCTAAGACAAATAATTTTGTGCCTATTTGATCTTCACCATTTTGGCTCTGATAATAGCGGTTTGTATGGATTCGAACTAATATCTGTCACGTAACATTTAACGAAGCAAAAGCTGTCATTTCCAAGCAATCCCCTATCCATTTATAGTGATCAGTAGACAAAAGCCTCGACAGTACACAAACGCAGATTCAAATGTGATTTTACAACATACAAAGCAAAACATTTTTTTTATATGAAGTTACAACATCAACTGCATAAATATCGAATAGGCGTATATTGAATTTTTAAAACGGATTCAGGATTTTGTTGACGTAATTGTTCGAGCTTTGAGTTATAAAATAAAACAATCAGCCGTTAAGTTCACGGAAAGCGTGATATTGCGAATGAAGCCGAGACAAATTCAACAACAAACAAATCAAACCATCTTCGGTAGAAACAAAACAGTTTGTTAAATCAAATCTGGTAGGATTTTCCTTCCAAAAGTATTCACTTCTTTAAATTAATTTCGCTAAGTGCACTCGAACGTGACGTTAGATTGAGCCGTGAGGGTTCGGGTGCTTGGTGTTTTCATGGGTCAGGCTATACTGGTTCGTTTCTCCCGCACAAACCTCGAGGGCAGCAGGTTGGCTAGCGAGAGTCTGGTCTGCTGCGCGCACGCAGATATGCACTGCAGTATGTCGGGCGAGTGCGGGGCGGGCGCGGGGGCGAGCGGGGCGAGGACGGGTTCCCCCGGCGAGGGCGGGGCGGGGAGCGCGGGCAGAGAGGGGGACACGTCCTCCTCCTCCCCGCACGTCTCGTTCATGTTGTATATCTGACGCATGAGCTCCAAGCGGTGGCTACGGACAATACACCGCCATATACCACTGCCCCTTTTTCCTTACTGGTCTTACACTTTCCCCTTTTATTTAAACAACGCCATTTGTCTTTCCATTTTCTTTTTAGGTATGTAATAAACATTTGACTTTTCGTACACTTATATATATCTTCATAAATTAGATCAAATTCTTAAAAAAAACCGAAAACCTAAGCATTCTTTCTTCGTATTCCAAAATTGTTCATTTATATCACTTCCTATATCAACTTTTTAAAACGTGTGAAATGAAATGAAATTATTGTCAGCCTTGCGTTAATAATGTTTAAAAATAATAATGTATGTATAAAATAAGAAATGTATATAGCATGATATATAAAGCCAGATGTAGAAATAAAGCAACCTTTAAACAATTATAAGCAACAAAAAATACTAAGCTGCAAACAATTAATAAGCACAATAATATTTAAACTTCGCCTCTATAGATATTTAGAATTTACACCATAATATTTATATTTTAAACTTAATACTCACCTTAATTTGATTTGAAAATATAGTTTTATAATTTTATCGAAAAATAATAATATACGAAATAGCTATAGCAAAAATAAAATAAATCAACAAAAGATAGAATAAAAGTAAAAAGATTAAAAGACGAAAGAAATAAATTGTAATAATAAAAGCTAATAAAATAATTAAGTTCAAAATAAAGTTTCAAAAAGAAGCAAGTGTAATGAATTCATTGAAATTAAATATTTATTGAACTAAACTTTTCAAACTTATTTACAGTGTTACAAATATTAAAATAAATTTATAACATTGAAAAAAGAGTACTAAAAATTATAAGTTATTTCTAATAATTAATTGTTGAATCAATTTATTTTATTAATTTAATCACTTTATTTATTTAACATTTCATTCGAGTCTTACGTATTTATAAAATATCTAGTTTTATTTGTCTAAATTTATTTTCTGACGAAATTGTTTGAGTCATGCATCTATTTCGAATTTGATAAATCTCATAATTTTAATATATATAAAGTTAAACACCTATTAACATATCCTACACTAATTTATTAATCAGCTAATATTAACACACGCAGAACTTTTAAAATAAACCTTTACTAAGAATTTTACGCCTTCACAAAACATTCTAACATGTATAGTTCCTTTCAAACTTTATAGCGGCTTGAATTCAAAAAAGACGTTATGTAATAGTACAACTTTTAGTATCTTACAGTCAACATATGCATTATATGATACACGAACGAAGCACAGAAGAGGCAGACTGAAAGAAAGGGAGATTCTCTGGTGTGCGCTTATGAACCACAAGCATCTATAAAGTTTGAATATTGTTATACCTATTAAAAATAACACAATATAAGACATACCGTAGTTTCTCCAATGTCCAGTAATGTGTGGCTCCATTCTTCGTATCAGTGACTTCGACAGCGACTACAGTTGGTGCTCCAGGTCGGTATTCGTCATCTGCATCATCTCGTGGTGCCAACTCTCCCGGCAGGGGGGAGTAGGGAGTGTCAGTGAGTAGGGTAAATTGGAACTGCACCTTCTTGCGGAGTTCCACTGATATTGCGTTAGCTTCCTGTAAATTGTATGGCTTTGAAGTGCTTAAAAATTGATGTTAATGTTTGATTGGGAAAAGGAGTTTTATGTTTTTTTCAGTTACATTTATATTTATTTATCTATATATATAAAAGAAAGTCGTGTTAGTTACACTATTTATAACTCAAGAAAGGCTGAATCGATTTGACTGAAAATTGGTGGGCAGGTAGCTTAGAACCAGGAAACGGACATAGGATAATTTTTACCCCGTTTTCTATTTTTTATTCCGCGCGGACGAAGTCGCGGGTAAAAGCTAGTTTTAAAAATTTTGTTATAAACAAAGAGAGCATTGCTATGAAATTCAAAGTGATTTTATATAAAAAAACTGACTTCATCTAATCATTTTAAACAATGGGAAGAACTGAAAACTCTAAGTAGGTGGCGCTAGCACCAAGAGCGGGATGTCAAATGTCAAAGATTATATACATGATTTCAAAAATGTATTCCTTTTTTCATTTTTTTATAAATCATTTATGAAGTTTACATTTATTTTTGTTTTTTTTTTAAGAAATGAAATTTGTTAAAAATTATTGTTATAACCACAGATTACTTAGTACTTAGTATATAAAATTAAGTGTTTTTTTATCTATGTTATATTTAGTGCTACTTCCTCTACTTAATCATGCTGATATCTACATAGGTAAAGGATTTTCTTCCTATTTGATGTTTCCTTTAATAGATCAAATTTAACCTTTAACTAAACGATAACTGTATGTTCTAAGTAACATATTTACCTTCAAGAATATAGCATTGCCCCAGAGGTCGTCTCGTAGCGAGGTGAACTGGTGGTACTTCCACTTGCGGAACGCCCACGCGGCCAGGCCGACCTCGCGCGCCGACCAACACTCTGTCTCAAACAGGGGGTTCACTATATGGACCAAACCGACAATACGTTACCATACAATCATGCATTACTCATGTAAACTACCACACCTAGCTGGGAATTCACAACTACCCGCAAAATAGTTCTCATACTTTTCCAAAGAGAGAAGGGTCAAGTCTATGAAATACCCTTTCCAATCATCCTGTAGAAGAGTCATCGATGGGTTTGAAATTGACATGGAATAAATGTGTGAATGTTATCCGTTTTATATTTAGTTTATGTTTCACGAAAGTATAGCAAAATATTTCTTGTTCGATTGAATCTTTGAAGTTCTTATATTTTTCCAAAGAGAGAAGGGTCGGGTGAAATAGTACCCTTTCCAATCAACCTGTAGGAGAGTCATCGATGGATTTGAAATTGACATTAGATAAATGCGTGGTTAGTCCTTTTATATTAAGTTTATGTTTCACGAAAGTTTAAATAATTTAGTTTTGGTTTATTTTTGACAAAAATAATTTTAAAATTGCCTAAAAAAAATTTCAATGCCTTTTTTTTTAATATAATCCCAGCTACGTTTATATGTTAAAAATAATAGAATTAAAAAAAATATTAACGATGTTATTATGGAGAACTGTAAGTTATGTTGCTAACTTGAATTGAATGACATGGTTTATTAGGTAAATTCTACGTAAAATATTAAATACTAAAAAAAACATGAATGAATTGACTGTAATTTTAATGAGATGTTTTCAGCAACTAGTAAACTAATTGATCAAAATTGTGAAAACTTTTATATTCCAGTCATATTATGCAAGCATATAATGGAGTAAAAATCGAAGGTGATACAAACGTTTTTTTTTTAAACAATTATCCAAAAAATATGCTAAATTGTTCTTATGATCGAATTCTCAAAAAAAGATGTTGCATGCGCAATCATACGCATTCCCAATTTACTTTTTAACACCATGCATAATATTGTATGACATTATTATTATTAGGAAACATAAAAAAACCTATAAATTGTAACTTTTTATTTATGGTATAACCGTACCAGAATTTAATTTACAAAAAAAATTAAAAAACCGATTAATTTTGTCAAATTGTTCTTTATCCATCCACAATCAATTTAATACCACTCTGGTGTGGATATACCTTGATATTTATTTGTGAACTCACCAAATATATCCTCATCGTTGTGGAAGTCCTCAGGAGTGTAGGAGCTGTACATGGACATGGTGACGCTCTGCTCCTCCACCTGACGCTGCAGAGCGTCGATACGGGCCTCGTAGTTCTGTACAAATGTCAACAAAAGTAAGAAATTTATAGAATAGAATAGAATCTTACTAATATTATAAATGCGAAAGTTTAAATGGATGGATGGATGGATGGATGTTACAAATCATGATGGATCTTGATGAAATTAGACACAGATGTAGAACATAGTCTGGATGAACACACAGACTACTTATTAAGTTTTTTTTTATACTGTAATATATCTCTGATACATACATTCAAACTTGTTCAGAGGTTTTGAGTAACGTTAAAAACATCCATACGTCCATTTTTTATATTAGAAAAGTAAAATGAACAGATATTGAATGCTTTAGTCATACCTTCCTCTGCTCCTCAAACTGCTGGTCGGCGTGCTCCTTCTCTCTACGGAACTGTTCCTCGAGGGCGAGAAGCCGCTTCTGCATCTCCGCCTTCAGGTCTATGCCCTGCTTCTCCAGCAGCTCGCACTGTGCGAAGTCCCAATCTATGTTCTCACCATCCTTGCCTTCTGTACCAAACACCAAGGTATTCGTAAATGATGATTGAAAGAAGATCCAGGGACAGATCCAAAAGTAGAAAGAAAATATGTAGTTCTGAAAGTCAGACGAAGATTTCGAAGACAAAGCGAAGTAGATGAGACTAACAAGTTGAAGTTAACACCTTATAGGATATTATCTAGGAAAAGAGATAGATTTTATAACATTAATAAAGGATTGTCTTAAATGTGAGTAGGAGTGTTGGTAGGGGTCAAACTAGAAAAGTCATTTCCATACTTTTTTCCAGTAAACCCCCTATTGTTACATTTCTTCTATAGTCCGGTCGCGGAGCACGAAGAATTTCGTACATTGAACTCGCATTGCCTGTCTCTGTCACTCCCGCGTAAATACAGTGAGTCTCGCTCGCACAGAAACAAAGGCCGCCGTCCTCAGGGATTGTAAATTGTAAAAATTTTATGGGCTCCGTTAAAAAGATTACCGAAAAGGAATTTTTATTATTAGATACTTGTCTAGATATTTATTACTTGTATTATTAAATCTAAATAAATAATTTATATAATAATAATAACTATATATTATAAGTTGGTAAATTTTCTTTCTCCTTCAAATAATTCATGTAAACCGCACTAACGTTTGTAACCTCTGTCAGTAGGTAAAGAGGTCATTGTACGAAATTCTTCCTGCTCCGCGACCGGACTATAGAAGTTATTATGCCTTGAATTTAATTCCTGTCATTCGAGAATACTTGACATTTTGGAATCAATGCCAGAGATAGACTTATACCGATCTTAATATTATTTATCGAAACCAACAACAACCATGAATCGACAAAAAAAAACCGAATAGATTAAATAGGTGGCGTTAGCGTCAAGAGTCAGCTGTCATCTGTCATATGTCATAGTTTTTATTACGTTATACGTTATTCTAATGATTTAAAAACTATTTTCTTTTTAATTTTTTTATATATATAATTTATGAATTATTAACTAAATAAATACTTATTTTCGATTATTTTTTTTGAGTAAAATTTGACGGAAGTCATTACTATGACTACAGTTCACAAAGTAATTTGTATTTTCTTAGCATTTGTTAATGTTTGTGATTTTTCTCTACCCATCTTGACGTGAATCGGGTTATAGTTTTTTTTTTTGGATAAGTAAACTTACCGTCGTTATTAGTTTCAATAATCTCCGTATTATTGGTGTCTGTGATCTCCTTGCTGGCGATGTTGGAGGGCTCGTATCGTTGTCCGGGATGTGTGAACCGGAACACGTGGTTCTTGCCCAAGATCACTCGGGAACCAGTCTTCAGGATTATTGGCTCATGCACCTGAACCAAATAACTCAATTACACAACGTACATTATCATTTTACCTCTCTTTAGAGAAAAAAAAAAGTCTAATAACACTTTATTCCCGCACTCAGAGAAGTTATTTTATTAAGAGAGACCCTCAGTGTAGATTTTTCATATTTAAAAATAACCTCCACAAAAACAGAAATGTCAATGAAAACACGTACAACTGTCAACAAAAATTATTTCGCTGTTAGTTTACACAATATACCTAGTCCGATTATAAACAGACGAAGTTACCGAACGTACCTCACGTCCGTTGATATATACGAGTGCGCCATGATGCGGGATGAGGCAGATAACACCATCTGTGTTCTCGAATATGCAATGCTCGCTGAGGATGTGTGAACCTGACAACTGGATGTCTTGTGGCACATTCGCCTCCGATGTACCCAGGCGAGTCACACCTTACATGGAGAAATAAAAAAAAATGTGCTACAAGTCAGTGTGACACCATGTTTGATATTAAATAAAACAAGGGTAGGTGAAAAAATAGATATTTAATTTGTATAGCATCATATTTTAAGAGAATAACAACTTGTAACTCACCATCTTTAATATAATATATGAGACATTCAGATAGATTAGGGTCTTCGTTCAAGTTGACGAGATGGGGCGTCTTCTTGGGCGAGTACACGCCCACAGTGATGCCCTCTTTGACGGCCACGCCCATCTCCGCGAACACAGCCTCCCGCTGCACACGGATCTGTTCCGTACGCTTCAGTTTCTCCTCCCAAGTTTCATTTAGTTCTGTTGCCAAAAATAAATCGATAAAATTAAATATTCGAAGCCTTTCTAACAACGAAAAACATAAATAATCTAACAAAGGAAAGAATAGACATGAAAAGAAAATCTCTTCTATCTGTCCCTTTTTTTGTCCATAGGTATATGTGGAACTATTTTGCCATCTTGTTAAAACACTATTTTTATATTCTCCTTGAAATAAAATAAATCTATTTAGTTGATAACTCTATGATTTATGGATACAATAATCAAAATCGTTGGATTTCAATGTAGATCTTAAATACATACCGGCAATAAGTTTCTCTGAAGCCTGCAACTGATCAACTGCCTCTTCAGCTATGGTGGTAGCAGCGCGCGACAACTTGGGCGACAACACCGCCTCCTCGCTCTTCTTGCGCGCCGGCGATGTCTCCTCCGCTGTTTTAACACGTTACATTTAAATTATTATAGACAAGGATAGCTATAAATAAAAGGCTACAAAAATAATATTTGATATTTTTATTAAAAATAGCAGAATACAGTACTTTCAAGTTGACATTTCACTGTATTCTACTATTTTTTAGCATTTTCGCATAACCATTTAAATTGCTTGGTACTATTAAAGGGTAATTTGTTAACAGTTATTTTAACTTAAGCATCTTAACTGTTAAGACTTCCACCAAATACGTACCATAAATTTACCGAATATATTCTGTGCCATGTAGTGAACGGTACAATTTACCAAATGCAGTTTTTGTATAACTTTTGCAACCTCGATTAACAATTCTATTGGAATTGACAATCCCCATTAACTTATTATGTGACATGATCAGGTTTTTATTAAGAAACTTTTTTTTGTAATTTATACTAAAAATAATTAATTCGTCCTTTAGCATAGTTTTTAGTTTTTTCTTCCTTTTAAAACATATTTTAATTTTAATGTTGTACAATAGAAAAAAAAACTAGGTTTACCGCACAGATTAAAAAATCTATATTATTGTTCTTTTAAATATAATTCAATATTAGAAAAGAACAATTATTTTATTTATACGGGATACATGCAAATGCTTGACGAAAGCTATTAAGCTTTTTTTTTTTGTAGCAACACATATTGACACAAAAACTTCCGTCCGCGACCTCTAGGCATAGACATTTCTTTTTTTTAATCGTATAATCTTTGAATCGTTTAATCTTTGCATTTGCAATATTTCATTTGCTAATGGCCAATATTTTGCATTTATAATTGGCCGCGCACGGTTTTAATATAAAATATACATAACTGAGCATTTTCATAAACTGTATGCAAATATTAGGTCCTTACATATGAAATTGGCGTTTTTCGTACTGGCCACTTTAATCACGAATTTCTCCTCTTTGGTAAGGAATTCCAAATTCAAATTTGTACAGCTATAGACTCATGTATTTGTGGTTCGATGACCGTCATTCATTTGTTTTTTTTCTTCTGTTTTTTTCTGTTTGCGTCACTCATTTTACAAAATGGAAAACTTAAAATATCGCATTATTTACGAGTACGAGTTCCGCCGTGGCACTAGTGCTGCGGAAACGACTCGAAGGGTGAATGATGTGTATGGCAGTCGTGTTGCAAAAGAAAACACAGTTCGTTTTTGGTTCCAACGTTTTCGTTCTGGAAATTTCGATCTGCAGAACAAGCCCCGTGGACGGCCTGAGACTCAAGTTGATAATGAAGAGTTGAAGGCTATTGTGGAAGCGGATCCATCGCAAACCACGTCCGAGTTAGCTGCAGGCTGCGATGTTAGTGATAAAACTGTTTTAATTCACTTGAAGCAAATTGGGAAGATTAAAAAGCTTGAAAGGTGGGTACCTCACGAATTGACTGAAGCAAACCGGCAAACGCGCGTCCTCTGTTGCGTTACATTACTAAACCGGCACAATAATGAAGGTATTTTAAACCGAATCATTACCTGTGATGAAAAATGGGTTCTTTACGATAATCGGAAGCGCTCAGCGCAATGGTTGGATCCTGGCCAGCCAGCCAAATCCTGCCCCAAGCGAAAATTAACCCCAAAAAAGTTACTTGTAAGCGTTTGGTGGACTAGTGCCGGTATTGTTCATTACAGTTTTCTCAAATCTGGCCAGACTATTACGGCTGATGTCTATTGTCAGCAATTGCAAACCATGATGGAAAAGCTAGCGGCTAAACAACCTAGGCTGGTCAATCGCTCCACGCCACTGCTGCTTCATGACAACGCTAGACCACACACTGCGCAACAGACGGCTACTAAATTAGAAGAGCTTCAATTGGAAAGTCTAAGACATCCTCCGTACTCCCCGGACCTTGCTCCAACAGATTACCATTTTTTTCGAAATTTGGATAACTTCTTGCAAGGGAAAAAATTCAACTCCGATGGGGCAGTCCAAATCGCTTTCAAAGATTTTATTGATTCCCGTCCGACTGGTTTTTTTAGTAAAGGGATCAATGAACTACCTATGAGATGGCAAAAGTGCATAGAAAATAATGGTTCATACTTTGATTAATTAAATATATTATATTAAAAATATTCGACTTTTTGTTCCTCCCATACAAAACGCCAATTTCATATGTAAGGACCTAATATATAAAAAAAAAGTTTTTTTTTATTTTGTTGCCAGCTACAGCATGTTTTATATATATAAAAACAAGCCTTGAGGCTTGAAGCTAAAATGCTCAGCGATTTCAACTATATTTTTCGAAACGCAAAGAAAAAAAATCACATCGAGTAAATATCTAATAAAAATATATGTAATGAATTCAACACGAAAACAATGACGTAAGCGCTTTATATAAAAATTTTTTTTTTAAAGATTAAATCACTCCATAATATTTGAAACAATTATGAAGTGACTGTTTTAATTATAAATACTATATAATTCGTACAACGCCACAAGCACTGGAATAAGGGTGCGAGATTGCTCTTTATATTCTCATGTGTGGGGTTGCCAGAGGAATGTCCAAAATGATTGTATATATTTTTGGATCTGGCAACCCTGTAGGAGGCCAAGCGTACAGGTGGGGTGTACATATGCAATGCACAAGCCTCTTTAATATTATTACTTACTGATGGGTTGTTCTTTCTTTTCATAAACGACTCTACCATCCGGTCCTAGATCGGTTGGATTTTTGGAACAAAATGTAAAAATTTAACATCAGATTTTTTTTTTGCCATTTGAATTTAAAATCTAAGTTTGTGGCGTTACGTTTCTTTTTAGCATGATAACATTCAATGCGTAGACACATAACGATCTATCGGTTCACATGACTTCAAAGCGGCCTAGTCTTTATTTGTATGACGATAAAGTTGTTTTTTGCTTACCCTCTTCCACGTCGATTCCTTCTGCTTTGAGGAGTTCGCGCAGTTTGAGGATCTCTTCTTTGAGCTCGCGGATGAGCTTCGCGTTGGCGTCCTCGTTGACGACAGCTTTACACACGATCTGTTTGGCTCGATCAGCATATCTGATAGGTAAACAAATAAGTTTAATTACACTAACAGAATTTCGAAGAAAAAAAAAACCTTTTTTCTATGTAAATAAAGGATATCTGTGCCGGTAAGAGAGGTGCTGCTTTGAAGGTTATTTTTGCTAGAAAATATGTAAAACCTAAAATGGCATAGAAGATTCAGTAAAAAGGATCTTAAGACATTTGTTTTAATTTGACAGGATGGCGCTAGTGTGCTATCATAATTTAGTTTGTCATCCACCGGGTCAGATAAATTTGTTAGACTTTATACATTCATAAAATAAGATCAAAGCAATAATAGAGATATGATCAAGAAAGTTCTGTTAAACAGAGAACTGAGTTTTTTTAATATACCATCCATTTTCTGACTATGTTTTATTTTCAACTGCTTTGTCTTTCCTTTTAACATCATTGCAGTTGTATGTGATGTCGCTAGTTTATAATTTTATTATAAAGAGTATCTACCTAAGAGTACTGAGTGTTTCATCGTAGTTAATATCAGCAGGTGAGATGGCAGCTATCATGGCTGTCTTGGAGTTGCCGCCGAGATTCTCTCGCAGCAGCCAGGTGAGTACGGAGTCACGGTAAGGGATGAAGTCTGCCTTCTTTGACTTCTTGCTCTTTGACGCCTAAAGGATAATGTTGCATTAAGTATTATAGAAGAAGAATTCTAGTGCTCTATTTATATTTTAATTAGGAAAGGGAAAGTTAATTTGTCAGGGAAGATCTATGGTTTTCATAACCTCTTAACTTATAGAAGTCTATGGGTAGAGATTACTTTACTATATTAAAGACATCAACTTTCTTGTTTGCCTCTATGTACAATTAAAAATGAACCGTGCACAAAGATTAAAAAAAACTCTAAGAAGCAAATAAAAATGTGAACTAAATTGCTCTCACTCTCAACAAAACTTGATGTGCAACGACTTAGCTCCATATGTAATCTTACTAATATTATAAATGCGAATGTTTAGATGGATGTTTGTTTGAAGGTATCTCCGTAACGGCTCAACGGATCTTGATGAAATTTGGCATAAATGTAGATCATAGTCTGAAAGAACACATAGGCTACTTATTATGTTTTTTTTTATTACGCACATGGAATCGCGGGCGAAAACTATTTTAGAACAAACCAAAATGAAAGCGTTCAGAATTCGTATGCCAAACAATACTTACCGACTGTGTTTCCGAACGAATGTAGTGCAGTAAAATTTGACAAAGTATTATGAGAAAATACAATGATTTTCGTATTAACTAGCATGATTTAGCCATTTTTATTTTGATGAAAGATTAAGATGAATGAATTTAGCAAAATGAGTGTGATCAAAAGTAGTTAAAAAATGATTTGGTACATTTTTAGCTGGTTACATTGTTAAATTCATAAATATGTCTAGTTTTTTGTTTATTCTCAAATATGTACGCGTTGTTAATATTATCTTATTTAGATTATTATGTAATTTTTATATAAACAGCGTTCAGCATTCGACCTTATATTATCCACCACCACAAATCAAAACACACGACTATTTAATTTAGAAAAGTTTTGAATTGAGAAACAAAATAACATATCAACATAATAACTATAGAAGTTTTCTGTTATCAAAGAATTAAACTTTAAATATTTATAAAAACCAAATTATAAAGCTAAATTTTTTATTCATAAAACAAGGTTACTCACGATTTCTGCCAAAGCGGAAATAACTTTTCCTAAGGTTGTGAGAGACTTGTTGATGTTAGCGCCTTCTTTGAGACGTGTGCCTTTAGCACCGGTAGAGTCCGCACGTTCAGACCCGGCAAGATCCACCAACGATATCTTTGATACCTGGATAAAGGATATTTATTAAACAATTCTATCATACAGGCAAATTTCTTTTATTTTTTCATCATTTTTCTAAAAAAAAAATCTAGTTAAAAAATTAATTAATTTGTCACCTTTTCTGACATAAGATTGGTGGTTTTGTCGTGTCGTTGCTGAGTAAAGAATATAGTAAAGACGGCGTGCGAGCGAGACGACGTCTCATTCATGTTGGTCGCCGCCACGGTCCTGTCACAAAACGATGTAACTCAGAAATACACATTAGCTATTAAGGTCTAACTAAAATCCATAATACACTCGCTGGGATAAAATTTTTGCCTATGTTCTAGACGCGTATGTATTTATAGTTATAATTAATTAGATTAGACTTAATTAATTTTAAAATGTTAGATGTCATTATATTTGTATTTTTCCTCGGAATATTAAAGTCAGTAAGGTTTAATGGACGTATAAATTAATAATTATTTTGATTCTAAACCTATATTGAGAGGAATTTTAACTTAATTTTAGTATCTTAAAGACATGTTCTGTGTATAAATGATCAATAACGTACCTAGCCTTGTTGCCCTCATCGATGAGGTCGTATATATCCTGATAAGAGGTGACGGCGAGCTTGCTGAGGTCCTCCACATAGGGTCCTAGCGCGGGATGCTCGCGAACACGCAGGTTGCCCTTGTTCTTGGGATTAAGCAGGTCACGCACACGCTCGCAGTATATCTCCATGTAAGATACTTCCACCTATGACAGATGCCATTTAAATAAGCTAAATTTCAACATAAATGTTGCCATATCAAATAGTACTACCGTTGTATGACGAGATGGATTAAAGGCAAAAAAATGTAGAGTACTGATAAACTAGTCATAAACGCTAGTATTCTCTTCTCTTTCTGTGCATCCCCTATCCGTTGATTAAAGGTCTATGGGTAGCGGTCGCTTCGCTATTTCAGCGAATCAGGTGGCCACTTTCTCGTTTGGCACCTTATATAACAGATTTAAACAGCATTGTGTAGAAATTCAGATTGGAATAGTTACTCTAATACTGTATTCATTCATATATTATTTTACTTAAACTAGCCAAGAAATAGTTGAAAGTGGACTTACAGAGTATGTGAGATCATCGCAGGTAGTTTGTCGAATGCGACGGAAGAGGTCCTTACAGATCTGAGGGATGATGCCCTCCTGACCTTCCTCCCCGCGACCCATCATAGTATAAGATTTGCCGGCGCCGGTCTGGCCGTACGCGAATATACATATATTGTATCCTAAGAAAGAAGTAAATGGGGTAAGTATTCCACTTCCACACACCCGCACATCTATTCAAAATGGACTTAATGTGCAAAGATACTCTAAGTTGATTGCTTATTATTGTAATTTTACCTATCAATTGTTTGTATTTAATTACATACCGTCAAAAGCATGTTGTAACATCTCCTCTCCGATGTCTTTATACACCATTATTTGGGAAGAGAAGTCGGGATCGTTTGGCTGAAACAAAATAAATTGATTAAATTTTTCTTAAATAAATATCTAACATTTTATCGTTATATAATCTTTTCTAAAGGGTAAACATAAATATGATGTATTCTTTTCAAAATTTAATTAAGAATTATTATCTCAAACTGTAAGAAATTCTGCGCCAGTAAGTTAATTTCAGTTATTTAACTTTTGAATAAAATACAATGTAATTCGTATAACTTTAGTATAATTTAATATTCTAATCCTTTTAAACACAGCCGGGGAGAAACAAACCCAAGTTACCTACTCATAATTTGCATAAATTATCATGATTCCCAAACTCTCTAATTAAATTTGTTAAATTAAAAACTCTCTCACTGGCATATTAAATATAATAAAGTAATTTTATTCGAGAGGATAATTTTTTTTTTGCACAATATAAACCACCTGGCAGCTAAAGATGTATACGGTATGTAATTTACTATTTAAATAAAAAGGAATATTAACCACTTTATTTATAAAACAGATTATGATGAAATGTAGCTAAGATGTTCTGAATATACCAGAGATGGTTTTTTAACCTAAAATTGAAAACCTAAAAATAAAAATATTTTTCGTTTTATATTAATCTTACTGCTTGTAGTAAAAACTAAACTATTTAGAATTTAGTCTTTGGTATAAGTGTATTAAAATAAGTTTCAGTCTATCAAAAACATGAGGGTATTATACATCAATTAATAAATATTACTGCCATATTTAAAATACGAATAATGTAAGAACAAGTACGTTCAATACGGAAGCCATATTTGTTGGCTACAGATAGCCAATCCGATAATCCTCTTGCGACTAAATCCAATATGGCCGCTGTCCAAAAAGGACGACCAGGCTGTTTTGATGGTTACAAATTCATAATTAATCAGTTTAATATTTGCAAAAGAAATTGGATGTTTGGATTTGTATTAAATCGATTATAATGATAAGTAATAATTCTAATTTTATCTTACTAATATTATAAATGTAAAACTTGAATGTTCGTTAAGGTATCTCCAAAACGGTTCAGCGGATCTCGGTGAAATATTATATTACTCCTAAGTTATACTTTAATTAATATCTTAATCTCATTAATAATAAACTTTTCTACTAAGATTTAAAAAAAAAACATTATCCTTATAAAAAGTGTTTACAAAAGCTCTTAGTGTTGGATTGGATAGATATCAACACAAAAAAAATTTGAGAAAACTACACGAATATTTCTGCACTGATAACTTTTCATCAATTACATATCAAACAATCGTTCTATTGAAATTAATTATTATTATTTCGCATTTCGATAAACCAGTTTTTAGGGCCCGATTTCACTGATTTTCAAATTTCATACGCTTACTGTAACTTGTTACCATTTATTATCGATATCATCCATAAAAATGACTCCCCAACTTAGGATAGGTATGAGGCCGTGGGTGGAGACATATATAAGCTGACGACACAACAATATCTATAGACTACAGTTATCTAATTACAAAGACCAGACTGACTAGGGTCCCAGTAAGCAATCAACGATTCCATTAAGTTTCCATCTCCCCTGTATTGGCACAGGAAATACGAGCCGCGGACCGTGGGCGGGCGGACTACTAAATCGATTCTGTTGGGCGAATACACAATTTAATTTGCTTAGAAATAAACGTTAAGTACGTTCTAACTATCTTCAAAAATATGCTTGTTTGAATTGTTTTCAAGTAATATACTCACGTTGTGTGACCAGTAGGAAAAGTCAAAGTTGAAACTTTTTGGTGGTTCCTTGTTGCCCGGAGGGGCTTTCGGGTTCATTATCACTGCAACAAAAAAATACAATTAACAACTTAAATTAACTTTGACATACCCAGCATTTTTCTTTCAAAAAACCCGTTATAATATATATGTACTAATAATATCCACTGACTTTACACAAACCATCTATATAATAGACCATAAGCGAATTTTCAAAAAGTATTCTTGAAAAAATTACTCTTCAAGTAGGAGATAAAAAGTAGACTGAAATTATCATTTTGAAGCCTTTAATGCTTTGATGGTTGAGACATCTTCATCATAGTGATCCTTAAAGCTCAAGGTAAAACTATAGACACAGATACGTAAGTATATCCTTTTGCGTTTATATTTAAGTGGTAAAAGTAGACGGTAAGGTGTCGGGGGCGCGACACGAGTCCGTCTGGCGCGACGTATCGACCGACACCGGCGTCTACAGTCAAGTTATAGTGAGACGGTAAAGGATTTCACATGGAACAAAGGAACCTTGTGCGGTACCGAAATGTTAGAAAGTAACCAAATATAAGAAATATCAATGTCAAAATATTTTTTGTTAACTTTAGACTTTTCAAATTACTTGTAATCACGGAAAAGTATAAGTGTGTTATGTCAGTATTAATAGTTTAAATATTTCACGTAGCTGAATGTACAATATTAGTTGACGTAAGAATAGTTGATTTTATTTGCAAATATAAGACTTGCTATCCTACATCCCTCTCATTCAGATCAGGAAGCTAATATAACAACATGATTTTGTAGAGATGTTTCAGCAGTGAGAACACGACTTAAAAATTAACATTTCAATCAATATCATCTCGTAGTGAATAGGTTTTCGCTTTATTTTAATAAAATGTAAACATATGTCCGGTTTACATTATTCCAATCCAGCGATCGATTACAACCGAAATATGTAAACCCAAACTGGAATGCATTATGTGGGTTATTATCAGTTTAAGATTACATTTTTCTATATGTAATCCAGCACTTAATTTCATCGCTGGACTGAAATATACTTAGCATAAATAACTGTTCACTATATGTATTTAAGCGACAACCTGAAAATATAAATCCTGAAACTACAAGTCATCCTGTATTGCAACATAAATATAAAACTACTTCCGACTCAACGTCGCCATCTTGTTTTTCTTCCCCTGGTTTTATGAGTCATCAAGTTGCATCGCGCAACGACTACAACCACCCTATACTCCCAACCCCCCTTTATTGCAGTTGGCAAGGAAACGTAGAGACATATACTGGCAGCCTTCGAGTGAAAAGTACATTTACGGTGCACTGGTTTTACACTAAATTGAAAACTGTAAAAGTTTGATTTACTTGTACGTGACGAAAGAACATAAAAGAGCTCTTGACGTTAAAAGAGATGTAGGAAATTGCTTTTAGGGTATTTTAGTAGATTTTTCTAGTTTTATTTTAAGACTTTATGGAATTATAGCTTTAAATTTATCTGGGGATGAAGTAGCCTTTGCTAAGAATTATTATTTTCACCACATACTCCTACTATATTTTTCTTCTTTACTACAAAATTTTTGAAAGTCTAAACATCAAAACATATTAAATACACGAGAATTCACTTGAGAGAATCAAGAATCAAAAAATTTAATTTGAGAAGTATTTTAATAAATAGAACAGGTCGTCACTAAAACTCTATTAAAAATTGTAACATTTATTAATAAAAAACCGCGTTTTACTTATAATAAGCCAAACATAGATTGTATAGAAAACGTAAATCGACTATAACAGCCTTTGTGTAAACACCGCAGTCGAGGTCAGCGACACAAAAACTAACGAATACCTAACAGTATCGACCGGCGATGCATTACAAATTACAATACTCGTACCTGTGCAACGAGTACATAAAATAGTTAATGGAGCACTAAGGGAGTCCCTTACTGTAGCTTCTCTTTAAATTTTATTTACTAAATCTACACTAAGAGAGATCGCTTTAGGACTATGAGAGTGACCGTAACCGTTTATTTACTGCAAAAACTTCAGTTGAAATGCTACAATCCTTGTTATCTCATTATTTTCAAGTTCTTAGCTACAACGAGCTCTCAACAAAACAGTGAACTACACAAAGCCTTTGTTACAACCTCTTACACCTTTGTCATATTTACCGAGCTCGGGGAAATCTAATAAAAACCCTCCCGCTGCAAATATCAACGAATTTCATTTTCCTTTCCGCCTTATACTGTTATATTATTTTGTATATTATAGACAGGGTAGAATTTATGAGCACACGTCTAGGAAAAATAGTTTTTTCGGAGAATTAAAGGAAAATCATGCCTTAAATACTGTGAAAAAGTAAGGATATTTTTTTTTCTATTATCTTAATCTGAGAAACATTTTTCAAAACATTTTTTTAACTCAAGACTAACTTATGTTATGTAATAAGTTATGTGAAAGCATGTTTGAAAAATGTAACGCAGCTCAAAATGTCTAAAGTAACTTTGACATTATCATTAGTACAAATCATGCGAAGCAAAGTCTAGCAACATTTACCAATCATTAACTAAATAAATAAGATATTCAGTACACATGAGAGGTCAAGAAACGAGACAGATGAGTAGAGGTCAATAGACGTCTGGGCATGAGTCATATGGTGTTCTGTAGAGGGTGCTTACTGAGAGGCGACGAAGCGATTAATTTGATATAGTCGTACAACGACCTGCGATAGACACAATGGGATTCTCAATTGTTCTGTATTCTGGAGAACTCTCAATTTATTGACTAGTTAGTAGAAGACTCGATAGTCACTCGTGTACAAAAAAATATAGCCATCCGTATCGTATTCCTTGAGAAAACCGAGATAATTGTGTGTGTTTAAGAAAAAAATGTTGTGTCAGAAATTTTACGGTTTATGTGTTTCGGTAGGTGAAGTAACAAGCCATTGTTAAATATTTTATCTTCATAAAATATTTTTCTTATGTCCGACTAAATGATATTTTACATTTAAAAAATAAATTAATAATCAAATTGAACGTTTTATTGATGCTTCACACGTTATTTCGGTAATCGACTAATATCAACGTAATTTGGCCTGTTACTATTGCGTGCGGTGGCATGACCCCTTCCAAATTGAACTTTACCCTGGTTTTTGCTGAAATTACGACTGTCCTTATGACCTAGATCGTGAAGAATTATTGAGATTCAGCTCGCATCTGTGGGCTTTAAAATATTTCAGGTCATGTAATGAATTATATTTAAACAAGCTCATTGTACAAAAAAGAAGATAACTAACTGGTTTTTACGTTAATTAATAATTTTGAAAATCAGACCAGTTGCTTTTGAGCTATCCCGGGATTAAAGAACGTTTTATACAAGACCTACAATGCATAATTTTAGGTACTTTGTGGATGGGTAAAGTTTAATAGAATTGCGACAACCTAAGGTTAAAAGAGAAAAACAAGATTTATCAAGAAGTAATTTAACTTTGTAATTAATATGAAAAAGTGCATTCACTGTCTGAAATAATCGTCACTAACATTAAATTCTCCTATTAAAAGCAAAAAGTGCTCCTGAGTGTGTGCGTGGATGATGACGTTCAAGTATAAACAGTTTAATAACAAACTAATGCATATTAATGGACCCCGAGATTGACGCACGCTGTGACGTCACCGCACCCCATTCCGTGCTTTATCACCCACCGTATTCAACTGGCTTTGAACTTGAAAATTTTAAATAAGATGTTTTACAAAATTAATTTAATCAAGCGATACAAAGTGCATTTAGCTTAAGAAAAAAACATGTAAATAAAAATTGAACACCGAAGAATAGAATTGTCTGAGATTGCAAACATTTTTTTGTGAAATTCTAAAATCTTTTTATACTGTGAAATCTAAACTTACTAATTATTAAATTCCATCAAAGGTTAGCAAAGTAATCCCTAAATACCAGTGTAGAAAAGTATTTAATTAAACAGAGAAAGACCGTTCAATATACATTTTTGGCTTCAAGAATGTTCCAGTAAATTATTTTTAGTGTTGTGAAATATTTAACGATATAGAAAGCATAATATGAAAGCTGTAATAACTTAATGAAGTTTTTCTGTATTCAGAATTCATTTTATTAAACTAGGTAAGAATTATTTAGAAAATATATAATCTAACCTTTAAACTACGTAAAGGTAAAATTTTCTAAGGGTAAAATTCTTTAGATAAGAACAATTTATTTATATTAGTGGTCGTCTATCCGTCGAAATTTGACAATAAATCATTATCTGAGATTTTTCATTAAGAATAGTTTTACGCACAAAAAGAGGTATTGTCGAACCTAGATACGCGAGAACCCACCATAAGGGAGAAAAATATCGCGCTCCATTCAACACTCACTGATCCAGGTTTAACTGTACAAGGTTTTCACGTAAAACCTATCGCAATGTATTTTATGAAAATTATGTAAAAACATGATACATAGTTTTTTTCAATAAAAATAAGGAGAGCGCATACACCTAAGTACTTGTAGTTACCTAATTGCAATTAAAGTTTAAAAATAAACGGTTCCTGGAATTAAATGAAAGCTGTACCGTTCGCTGGAAGCTGTACCGTACAGAAGTGGAAGTTTTCCCGACTGTAAAGTCGACTTTATTGCAAGTTCCTCGGCTCTTAATTAAAAGTCCTTTAGGATTTTCTATTAAAATTTATTTTAAAACGCAATTCGTAATCGTTTATATCGCAAATGAAAAAAGGAAAGAAAAAGTTATTGACGATATAAATTTATAAAGTGTAAAAAATATTTCCTTAAGAAAGATTTTAAGCCATGAAAACGTATTTTTGCATTATATCGAAATTTTAAGTATTCATTGAAATAATATCCCCACCATTTTAGGTTAGGTTATAGATATGAAGTCTCCAATCTTACTAATATTATTGTATAAATATTTTTAAATGGAATGCATGGATGGATGTTTATTTGTTTGAAGGTATCTCCGTAACGGCGTTTTTTTTTTAAATTCTGCATAGAATGTCGCCGGAGTCTCGGGCGACAGCTAGTTTATTATAAAATAAAGTACAAAGCTCATTGTGATTAAAGTAGTAAGCCTATATGTAATCAAAAACTTAGCCGTTAACGGCATCGTATGTGGAGGAACATGCGAGGGAGTCATCAATAACCATTACGCCTTTTTTATCGCCACATCGCATTTCATTCAGGATAATTTTAGTTTTTACTCTGCTATAAACGCCAATCTTCATTAACAAGGGTTAAGAGGTTAACATTTTTGCTAAAATGTATTAGTTTGCTATGTTCTTTAAATAAATTTTCAATTAGATAACTTCTAGCGTTTCACACTTATTCAAAAACAAACTTGGACATCTTTCAGTCGTAAAACTACATAAATTTTACATAAAATATAATATTAGTTGAACACTCAACAAATATACATGTGATACACGTATCCGTATAAAAAAGATATATTTTTACCGTACAAATTACGGTGATCCTGTATTGCCTGCACTAACCTGTTGTATTGCCGGACATTTCTATGATGCATTTGCACTCCTTGGCGATCTCTCGCGAGTTGAAGGGGCGTACCCGCACCGCCACCTTCACAGACGACATGGCTGAAGCTGCTCGTAGCCTCCGTCTCTAGCACATGGGTACTATAGCTGATTTACACCTGCAAACAAAAAAAAATATATCAGTAACATTGAATAAAATTGTGAGGAAAATTGAAGAATTCAGAAATGGAACCGCCTTGCAAATGAAATGACCGAAGATAGTGTAAGAACGCTAAATTTTTAAACGGTAGCTTTACCTAAGCTTTGCTTAATTTTAATTGGACTACAGTTAATTTATAACTTCAACATTTTGTAAAACTTAACATGACTTGAGGTGCGAAATGCGAACAGATTCACCAAATACAAGAGCTTCAGAAGGCTCTATCCTTATTGTTATTAAAAAGCGATAAGTGATAATTTCTAATAGTATTAAATAAGTTGCAATGGATATTTTTTAATAATACGAGAGCAAGACAATATTAATGGTGTTTTGGATAACTCTAGTCTAACATTTTCGTTCAATGAGTCATGCGAAAATATAGTTGCATTGGCTTTGTAAAAAACTACGCCGGCCTTATTACTGCTTGAGAGGCAATCAAGTATCTTGTTGGATATTGCGTAGTTTGGAGCGGACTACCGTTAGCCCGAATGGCGGTTACCGTGGCTCGCTGCACAGGCGGAGCACAAGCGATTACTGCGCGCGCGCCCGTCAGCTGTTTCATACGGACAAAGGCCACCCCGAATCGATTTTCTGTTCAATGGAACAGGTACAGGTACATTAAATTAATCGATGTGGCTTTACAACCATGCGAGATCGCTTTAATAATTCGTAACTGTTCGATTTAATATACTTACAATTGTCACAGCACTACGACGAACACTAGACACATAATTAAACAAAACACTTATTCTACTTGAAACGGTTGAAATCTTAAGATATTTAGTATTATTAAACGCCACTTTCACAATATGAAATTCACACGATATCCATATCAAAAGCGTATTTAAGTACAGAGAGGAATTTAGAGCGCATACTACCCAGCATGGAGCAGAGCACGGCTGTTCGCGGCGCGAGGCTCACGTACAAAATGGTGAATGTGTTCCTGAAAGCGATCCTCGCGTGCGGCGCTCGCTTGCGGTCGAGTGAACACGGCTTCGAAAGTAGCGGCTGCCACGGCCGGTGCACTCCTCGCTTACGTAATATGCACTGCAACCTACATCTTCCGTTCGAAAATCCACGAGATCGAAGAGCCGCTGGAAATGTGTCGCAGCAGAGATGACTCACCGCGCCCCTAGCGCCCCCTAGCACCCCAGTCGCGACGACGTCCGGGAACAGCGCGTTAACCTTGAGAATGCATTCGATGCGGCGATCGATAGTGACGAATACGGCTGCGGACTTACCCCGGTCTCCGTAGGACGAGGGTGAGGATCGCGCGTACGTCGTTTGTTATTCGAAGGTTTGGGAGCTGATCGCTGAGGTCAGGTAGCAGCCTCGGCCGGCATGGTGTCGCGGCGGGGACCGCGATTCGACTGCGGGGAGCAGGCGACGGGAGCAGCGGCTGCGCGAAGGCGAGGGCGAAGGCGCGCGCACGCGTACTCAGCCCCGAGGCTTCGATCCTCGGCGCCGCCGGCGGTCTGCGCCGCACGGGCCGCGCATCCGCCACCGCAAATAACGTTAGCGGCTCCGCACGGCCATTTCGTGAGCCCCGAGAGCTAACTACGGTTGAATCGACTCTAATTACAAGATTGGAACGGTTTTTCATTGACGCTATTCGCCGCAAGGCGTGGGAAACGTTTGACGCCCGGGAGTCTTTGACTAATTCAAAGGCCATTTTGTATGTCGTCACTGCATCCTCTATTTAAATGAAAATAACTAAATCGTTAGGATTTCACCGTATTCATTGTAAAAAAAACTTAATGTTGATTAAGTCATAAAATATTAATAAACCGCCGAGATGAAAATAGTTTAATTTTAATTTCAAGTTTCATGAAAATAAAATGCAAATAGCGCTTGCCACTCCATTCATGCATCAATATTCTATTGTGCTCCACTGCATCATGTACAACCCTATTGCATCACATGTATCTAGTTCTCTGTTTCAGGAAATGAAACAAGTATAAACGAGCTTTAATACACAACTTCACAACTAATCGCGACGCTGTGTACTTTTTCAAGACACTTAAAAAATCGATAATTTTCGTCTGTGAAATATAGAATTTTTAAGAATTGAAAGGAACAGCTCAAGATACGAAGTCAAACTCATTTCGTCATGATAAGTAGTTATATTTTTGCACATATTAACTCCATTATCATTTCATCTTAAGCATAAAACTCTATGATTTAGACCTACGTAGGTCAAAGAACTACACAAACAAAATAACCCACTAGTCCTGAGCGGTCTGATGACGTAATTGCCTAGTATTGATTGCCCACCGGATTAGAGTCCTTCAGCGCAACGACATACCTTACACTTCTATAATATACTTTGTTATATACGGACGTATGTACGTTTATTAGAATTACTAATAAGTTATCAGGTAATTTAGTGCATAACGCAACAATCAGAATCGGCATCAAATTACAACTTATGTGTTTTGTAAAGAAATGGAATTTTTTTTAGGATTAAGCAGGGTTTTCCATCAGAAATGGTAATAGAAATTTAGTTAGACTAGTAAAAGTTAGTAGAGCTCGCCAAGTTTTCTACCTTGTCATAATTTGTCAAACACAATTTTAAAAATAATACATATGTCGTATACTTAATATGTATATAGGTGTTATAATTTTGTAATTGACGGCGGTTAGAAATACAATAAATTTCTGAGGAAATAAAATCTTATATAATTTTTTTTTATTTTAAAATATTTTTTTCTTCAATAGATAACGCATCTATCTCCAATTTACAATTACTGTGCCAGAGACCAAAACTGTTTGCAGTATACTCTTCGGAAGCCTATAAAAACTATTAAACCAAGGACAATAAAAGTATAGTCTACTATGTATTTATGTTAAAAATGCCATCACACACAACTCCGATACATTCGAATAGAAAATAGTTGTTGGTTTATCTTATCAATAACAAAATGTGTCATTGTAAGTACAATCAATTACAATGATTTTAATCAGATTCTTTT
The DNA here is from genome assembly GCF_912999745.1 of Papilio machaon. Classification (NCBI taxonomy): domain Eukaryota; kingdom Metazoa; phylum Arthropoda; class Insecta; order Lepidoptera; family Papilionidae; genus Papilio; species Papilio machaon. The sequence continues at coordinate 6,152,087 of NC_060000.1, read as the reverse complement.
CAAATTAAAGCGAATAATTAATAACTGTATCTATAATTATAAATGTGTTTTTTTAGCGACCCTACAGTCGTGGTTCACAAGGGAAATGTTTTAGGGATATTGCGTATATCAATTTAAACGGTTCGTTGGGCGTAATCGAAGCAAACTGTTATTCGTACCGCATTTGTTAAATTGCCTCATAGACACCCAACACAGCATGAAGCTGCGATAAAAACTGTTACGAAGGGTCTGTAGTACCTACTCATAACGGATACAGATATCTTAAAAAAAATCAGGCCGGAAAATGGTGTTAATATTTTCCTCAAATATTTTGTACTTGCTTTATCCTTTCTCCTCTTTACCTTTCCTTACCCTTGTAACTTTTTTTCTTGACCGACAGGGTGGTAATTTTTGTTATGCAACTTCCTGTAACGAAAATGGCTTGTTGTTTTTTTCATTCCGTGCGGACTGAGTCACGGCTAATGAGTTATAAGTCCTTTATAAGAATAAAGATAGTAATTTACGATAGGAACAAACAAAATGACGACGTATACGTATCGTATCACTGCTAAAACTTCGATAACATTAACCGATAACGATGATATTGCTGAAAAAACTGCGGATTTTGGACTTAGACCTTGGACTGTAAGCGTTCCTGCGTTTATCACAACATAACAACACTAGCAAAAAACAGTATTTCACTACACATTCAACGGCTTCTTATATTACTAACTAGCTTTTACCCGCGACTCCGACCGCGCGGAATAAAAAATAGAAAACGGAGTAAAAATTATCCTATGTCCGTTTCCTGGTTCTAAGCTACCTCCCCATCAATTTTCAGTCAAATCGATTCAGCCGTTCTTGAGTTATAAATAGTGTAACTAACACGACTTTCTTATATATATATAGATAATATAAATGCAAATATTCAGATGGGTGGATAGATGAATGGATGGGTTGATGGATGGAAATTTGTTCGAAAGTATATCTTAAATTTGGCACAGATATAGAACATAGCCTGGAACAACACATAGGCTACTTATTGAGTTTTTTTTAATTCCGCGCGGACGAAGTTGCGGGCGACAGCTAGTATAAAATAGGTCCATCACAATTCCAGTTTGTCTATAGAAACGAGAGGTGAAATACTATTTCCATTGCTGATAAGAAATGATGTCAAGGATACAGTTTGAATGGACGAGGGACTCATCAAGTGAGAGATACCATCAGGTGGCCTGTGTTCTTTTGTAATAGTCGCGTTGACATGATGGTAAACCTTAGACAATAGTACTGTACAGTATTAGACATTTATGGATTATGTCATCAGAGTGTATTACTTAAATGAGGAATACAAATATCTGTTAGGTTTTCCAAATACACGGTTAAGCTGATTCTCTCAGATTTGATTTCAAGGTTATGGTTAGGTTATTCAGGCTAAAAATGTTATAAATGGCAAAAGTCCAACAGTCCAACTCACATTAAAGTACCTCTTTTGCCAATAACATTAATAAAGGGATGTTTAAAGTCAACATTATTTAAGACTACAAATATTTTTTAACTCTGCTTTACTAGCTCGCACAGAAACATAATTATGTATGGTCATAATTGCCAACAAAACTAATCTCTTCAAAAGTAATAAATGCACACTAATAAATACACTTAAGTTCCAAGGAGATATAAAACTATACTGAAAAACCTAGATCTAGAATATTCTACTAAGTCGTCGGAATTCTCGAGGGATCTAGCGCTAAATATTGTTATGAAATTGATGTTTACATCTGTATTTTTAAATTGCTTTGCCAACATAATAATTATCAAAAAGGTCACACCAATTTCTATTCAATAGGGAACTAGCAAAGAATTTATCTAATTAAGATTTACTGACGAACTAATGTCGCAAGCGGGTTTAGGGGTTAATTTACTGCAAGATCCTGCTGAATAAGTAATCTAAGTTTAGCTATATTAACGTTGTTTAGATTAATAAAATAAAGGAGTACCTCTGTGCAGTGTTAGTTATAGAAATCTACACTAAGCGACTGCATAAGTAACATTCAAATGACTGAGTGTAGCACTTAAGTACAGACTTACAAAAACAGATTAAGTAAATAGGACAAGAAAGTGTTGAGTAAAATTATATCCCAATTAGTTAAGTCAGTTGTTACGAAGACATTATCAAAGCGGCCATCGAAGGGAAGGTGACCGACAAGGTTACGGCCTCAAAACGAGACACCCGGGATAGGAGGGCTGATTTTCATGCCCACCCTTTTGCTTTGTAGTGTATATGACATTATTATTGTAACTGGTGAGTGAAGTGTTTGTACGAAATATTTGACATCAAGTTGTCATTCGGTTATTTTTTAATTACCACAAAAATGCTACATCGGACTATGATGCATTTTTACATTGGTTTGGTTTGTTGAAAAACTATCATGAAAAAGAATTACGTATTACTGAATTGAAGAAAATAAAACTGGCTTGGCTTTAAAATCATTTTATTGTGTAAACAGGCTGCGAGCTGACGAGCGCAGAGAATACAGCAAGGGCGGGAAAGGTCAGAGCTTCATAAGAACAATCAATATAGAGAACATCGACAATACTGCGCAGAAAGACCTACATAATTAATTTTACTAAAGACCATTGTCTGAGACATTTTATCAAAATGAAAAGATGTAATTTTCTTGTAAATAAAACTAAATAACAGAATCTCAGGATTGAAAGCGAGATAGTGTAATTAATAATTATATTGTATTATTTAATTTATTTTATTAATTACTCCGCTACGCTGCCGCCAGAAGTAATATACTTGTTCATAGAAAAATAAACCTTATAACTTCATTCGCCTTTTATTTGTTTTTCAAGTAAAAATTATGAATTAAAATAGCTCTGGACAAAAAACTCTATTAATTTTCGTATAAAAACTTAAAAACATGAAGTAATTAAACAACAATTTTAATACTAACAGCGGAAAAGTCAATTTTAATTATCAATATATGGTATAATATAGAAATGTTAGGCTTATCATAATATTTTAGACTAGCAGTTGCCCGCGACTTCACTGTGCGGAATTAAAAAAAAAATATATAAATACCACCAGGGAATAATGTAACTTACCAGCAGTGAAAGAATTATTCAAATCAGTGCAGTAGTTTCGGAGCCTATTCAATTCAAACAAACAAACAAACAATCAAATCTTTCCTATTTATAATATTACTATAGATAACACACCACATACGTAACCACGAGTATATAAATACTTAACACTGTTGATTTACAAGTAATTTGAGACGAGAAGGTCTACGATTAACAGAACCAAGATGGCCGCTAAGTGGGAACCGAAAAACAAAAATATTTTAATCACTGGTGCCGCTTCAGGTCTAGGTGCCGCGTATGCTGAAGCTTTATTGAAAGAAGGCGCACAGGTAATTGACCTTCATTATTTTTTTTATTATAAGGCTGACTCACATGTGTCAGGTTTTTCCGAAAATATTTAAATTTTCATGTATGCTGGTTTGTATATAAGTTTCATTGTGTCCGCCTATAACCTAAATGACTGAACTGATTTTAACGAGTAAGGTATCATCACTGTCATAGATCTTATATTTTCATAGAGGTATTATGAAAGTTATTTATAGTCGACGTTTTTCTTATTTAGAGTTTCACCTTTTCAAAACATTTTTTTTGACTTTACATATATGTATTTCCTTTTTTTCTTAAATAATATGTAAACGGCTAAACACTCACGTATTTGTCCGTTGTCGGTCAGCTCAGTAACGAACGGGTCTTTCACGAAATAGACACGACAGAGGGCCCTCGAAGGGCTCGAAACTAGTCGGTTCCGACACCGGACATACGTGAATGTTTATTCGATATTATATAGTATAAGTTTATAAAGTTAAGTCTCACGAAAGTTTAAATAATTTATTTTTGAAGTATAGTATGAAGTTAATGTACTTATGCCTCTATAAATTGTTTTCTGATTAATTATAATTTTATTTCAGAATATTGCTGTGTTGGATATTGATGTAAAGACCGGAGAGGATTTCGTCTCAAAATTAAACGAAACATACAACAATAAAGCTATCTTTATAAAATGTGATGTTAGCAAGGAAGAAGACATAAAGAACAGTTTTAACATCGTTCTTAATAAATTTAAAAGAATAGATCTTTTGATAAACAACGCAGGAATTATGAGTGACATTGAGTCTATGTGGAGATTGGCTTGCGATGTTAACTGGGTAAGAAGCAAAAAACTTTACATAGATTTACATTGCTGAAACACCAACATATAAATAAACATATTATTATCTCCTTTTATTAAAACTGAATGAGAGGGATGGCACTAGGTTTTTAATGTTACTAGTAATATTTGGTTGTGGTACAGTCATTTGTTGCAATAGCAACTGTTGAATTAACCAACTTTTTCAACTTCCACGACCACACAGAAAACAAGCGTGAAGTGGAAACAATTTCGCGTTTCGTCTGATGAGTAGCTTTATTTTGGTCGTCTTCCTTTTTCACCCTTTTCTTGTAAGGAGGAGGTGGGAAATGGAAATGGATTTAGCTTAGGAGGGGGGAATAACGCATAGAAATGGGTATTCTACTCCTGATAATACTTTTCGTTAGAAAATTGACCTAAAATGACAAACAGATAGCGAAATAAAAATAATCTAATCGTAATAGTTCACATAACTCTCGCACACCATAAACAGGCGTGTTTTTATTAATAAACTGATGTCAAGATTAAAGTCTGATTACTACGGTTGTTTGTTGACTCTTTTCTACTATTACGAAAGATGATATGTTTCTGTACAGCTGTTTCGTTAGCCGAAACTCATGGTCAGAATTCATCCATCCATCCATGTGGATGTTTTCGACTTAAATGCGGAACTAATTTTTATGTTGTTAACAACTTAAGCTAAGCCCATATAGGGCCATATATCAGCTGATGATACACTTACTAAAAAAAATATTATAAACCTGTAAATTTGCATATTTTTTTACAATTTTTGTTACTTTGTTTTCCCCATTGATAAATGTGATGTGTTTATAATATTTTAGCAAGGACTAGTGTCTTTTACAATGAAAGCAGTGAGGCACATGAGGAAAGATGAAGGCGGTGAAGGAGGTACCATAGTAAACATATCCTCTACTGCTGGATTATGTAAATATACCTTCTTGCCAATCTACGGCGGAAGCAAAGGTGCCGTGCTGCATTTCAGCCAAAGTCTAGCGGTATGTACTGAAAATTTTAAAAATATATTGCAAGTTAAATTACCCAAATTTTTCTTTACCCTTTAAAAAAAAATTGTTAATTTATTCTATATTATAAAACTCTTATCAGAATTGTTAATAAACATTCCAAATATTTATTATAAAAAGCGCCTGTAACTTTTGTAATTTATATTTCTGTATGATGATAATAAAGTTTAGCTGCGAATATTTGAGCAGTCCATTTCCAATATGATAGAAAATATGTGATATACTGAGACAAACGCACATTTAGCTTATATTTCTATTTTATCGTTACTATTTGCCTGGAAAATATTAAAGTGCATAAAATTCACAAAAGTTTTTATTATAATTTACATTCCAGAGGGGACCATTCTACGACAATACAGGTATAAGAGTGATAACTTTATGTCCGGGGCCCACCGCTACTAAGCTGATGCAAGGTCTCGACAACAGAATTGTTGAAACCAGTAGCATGAACCAAATTAAATCGTTGAGCGATGTTCAAAAAATACAAAGGTTGGTTTATATTTTATAATCTATCTATCTATCTATCCAGCCTCGTAACTCTCACTGCTGGGCATAGGCTTCCCCCAAAGATCGGTAGATATATTACCTATATGCTATCCTGACTTACAATAATGGGGACAGAGTAATGGCTGCCAAGTATGGAATTTGACCTTTATCAGTTTACCTAATTTTTGGTCGGATTCAAATGAAATATACGTTCGCTTTTATATCGATCAACTAACAGTAATGGGTTAATGTTCTGAATATGTCTTTTTAAACAGTTTGATTATGATTTAAAAAATTGAGATGTCTTAAGCTAGAGATGCGCTATAACCGCGACAGCGTCGCGGTCAAATAAAGCTTTTCGCTGTAGCATGTATTTTAATATGTTTATTATATGGAAAATTTGCTGGCATTTTTTCTAAATATTTACAATGGATGTTTTTATCGTTTTCAGTATTCCGTCTGCTGTGGCTGCTATGATGAAATTACTAAAGGAAGGCGACAATGGGTCAGTCTGGCTGTCTGCTAACGACAAGCCAGTCGTGGAATTGACGGAAAAAATAAACAAACACTTGGATGAATTGGAAAAGTTAACACTGGCTTAACTTTCTTATAATAATTGCTAAAATCTTCTTAAATTCTTGTTCCATATTTATTTTTTACTATAATGTAATTTTCATATGTATATGAATGTCATAAAAATTAAGCATTTGTTTTTATTTAACTTTATTGATAGAATAATTTATTATTACCTGGGAAAATCTTAAAATAAAAAAGACATCAATCTCTACAATATTTTTTTATTAATATCAAATTCAGCCGTCAAATTTAAAACCCACATTTAGGGGATAGTACAATGTATGATTGGCCATTTTGTAATGGCAGCCATATTGAATTATTTACAGCGTATTATATCCTACAAGTCAAGCCCTTTCATTTGATAACCATATTGAGGGGAGGTCCAAATTTGGGTTTTTAATTTTTTTTTTTTTTCTTTGAAAAATGGAAAGATTATATATAAGTAAAATAATTTTTTTTTCGCAATAATTATAAGTTACATCAAAATAAAAATTAATTTTTGAATTTAATTTTTGACTATTGCGACCGAGGTTGGTTCTGGCAAATTTAATGTGGAACATATTTTTTATGTACTCTCTAGGACTAACTCTGGGGACAGATATGGAAATATGATGAGTAATGTCGCTGCATCTAACAATATTGTGGAGAACCTTAAATAATAGTACCAGATCAATTATCTTGCGTTTGCTTCGCAGGGAGGTCATTCTATAAAAAGGTAATCTCGCATCGTAAGAAGAGCGATGCGAGATTCCATGGCAGCTGTACGCCAGTTGTCTAGTGAATGTTCTTTGAATACTTTCGATGCGCTGAGAGTGAATAGAGCATAAGGGATTCCACACGGTAGATGCATACTCAAGTCCACTGCGTACCAGAGCATTATACAGGGCCATTTTGTGCGGACGGTACGAAAACATTTCGTGTTACGACGTAAGAAGCCCAACATTTTGGCTGCTTTCGTGGCTACTGCGTCATCGACCAGTATGCCCAAATCGTTCACTTTGTTGACTCTCATAAGCTTAGTCCCGTATATTACATATGTGGATATTGTAGTGCTTTTCTTTTTTGTAAATTTAATTTGGAAGCATTTTTTTGGATTAATTGACATATGATTTTCTAGAGACCATTTTTGAATAATGTTAAAGTCGTCTTGAATATATTTTATATCTGCTATGAAGTTAATCGTTTTGTAGATTTTGAGGTCATCGGCGAATAATAAGAACTTGCAATGTTTTATTTTGGGTTGAAATGTCATTGATGAAAATTAAAAACAAGATTACACCTAAGTGGGACCCTTGAGGTACTCCAAAACTGGCGACAAAAGGGCAAGAATCGGAGCCTTTGACTGTAACAAAAATAAGTATTTTTGCTAAGTATGATTCAAACCAATGTAACAGTGAACCATGTATACCCATGTATTCTATTTTTTTATCAACAGAAGGTGGTTAACTCGGTCAAAAGCGTTCGGAAACTCCATATACACGGCATCTACCTCCAATCCTTTATCGAGATCACCAGAAATATCAGACACGTACAGTGTTAAGTTTGTGACTGTCGGAAAACCTTTCCTAAACCCGTGTTGATTAGGTGACAGCTCTGTACTAACATGAGCAGATAGAATAGGAAATATTAAGGATTCAAATAGTTTTGAAAACCACGACAAAATAGGTACAGGACGGTAATTCTTAACATCACTTAGATCTCCTTTCTTATGAAGTGGAATGATTCTTGCAATTTTCCATTCGTCTGGAAAAATTCCATCACTAAGAGATTTATTAAAAACTAGCTGCCGCCCGCGACTCCGTCCGCGCGGAATTAAAAAAAACTTAATAAGTAAATAAATATTATACGTGAAATAAAGTAATAGAATTTATATTCTAAGAAATAGAACACAGCGCCATCTATTGGGTGTATTTACAACCTAGATGTGAAACAATATTGAAGAATTTTATTGATGAATCAACGTACACCGCTATCTAGGAGAACTTCATAAAACTAAACAGTAAATAAACACTTGCTTAAGAAACAATTAATTGATACATTTTATTCGTTTACATTCACGACATAAGCGAATAATTGAGATGATAAAAAAATTGTAAAGTAAATTTTAAAGTTTTGTTTCCTTTTTATAAAAATATATCAACATCAGGAATATTATCAAAATTGACTTTTATAAATCCTGTATCACACATAGCTGAACGAAATTAACTTGAACAAATCGTTTTTTAATAGTAAATTTACAATGTTTTTGTCAAGTTACGTACTTAGCCCTGATGTAGGGTCTATTCCAGTGTTTCCCAAGGTGGGGCTTACGCTCCACCTGGGGGACATTTGGGTTTAGAGGGGGGCATTTCGGAGATTTAAATACTTAAGACTACATCCTTACAATGATAGCCAGGGCTAAAAAGTACATAAAAACGTTTTAGAGACAAAAATCCGTTGCATTTAATCTATTTATATGTGTTTTCGTGTTTAAAAGTTTTATATGAAATTGATCTAGTCAGCCAAAAGTAGTATTTAATTATTTCTCTAACATTGTAAATTTAGCCTCGAGAGAAATTTATTTCTAAACAAAATTTATAAGGGGGCAATAGTCATATTCATCCTGAAAAATGGGACATGGATCCAAAAAGGTTGGGAAACATTGGTCTATTCGGAAGCCTATAAAAAGTATTAAATCACGGACAATAAAACTATAGTCTACTATTTATGTTAAAAATGCCATCACGCACAACTCCGATACATTCGAATAGAAAATAGTTGTTGGTTTATCTTATCAATAACAAAATGTGTTATTGTAGGTACAATCAATTACAATGATTTTAATCAGATTCTTTTCAAATTAAGACGAATCATTAATAGGTATCCAAAATTCTAAATTTTTAACGTTTTTAGCGACCCTACAGTCGCTGTTCACAAGGGAAATTATACTTATAAAGGCATTAGGGACATTGCGTAAATCAATTTAAACGGTTCGTTGGGCGTAGTCGAAGCAAACTGTTATTCGTACCGCATATGTTAAATTGCTTCATAGACACCCAACACAGCTTGAAGCTGCGATAAAAACTGTTACGAAGGGTCTGTAGTACCTACTCATAGAGAATACAGATGATGTCTTAAAAAAATCAGGCCGGAAAATGTTGTTAATATTTTCCTCAAATATTTTGTACTTGCTTTATCCTTTCACCTCTTTACCTTTCTTTACCCTTGTAACTTTTTTCTTTACAGGATTTTCTTACAGGAAAATGGTTTGTTTTTTCCTCATTCCGTGCGGACGGAGTCGCAGGCGACAGCTTAAGTACTTAATAAAAACATAGATAGTAATTTACGTAATATTTCAAGACATCAAGTTTTTAAAGAACAAACAAAACAAAACAAAACTAAAGAACAAGCAAAAGTTTTTAAGAACAAACAAAATGGCGACAAAGTGAATACTTATCGTATCGTTGCATAACCCCAATATATATATTTTTTTAATAGTAACGATGATATTGCAGAAACAACTGCGGATTTAGGACTTAGGCCTTGGAATGTGTACGTGTTCTGTGTTTATCAAAACATGACATCTTGCAAAAAAACAGTATTTAACAACACATTTTCTCGCTTCTTATAAAAATATGTCCATCACAATTCCAGTTTGTCTATAGAAACGAGAGGTAAAACACTATTTCCATTGCTGATAAGAAATGATGCCAAGGATACAGTTTGAATGGATGAGGGACTCATCAAGTGAGAGATACCATCAGGTGGCCTGTGTTCTTTTGTAATAGTCGCGTTGACATGATGGTAAACCTTAGACAATAGTACTGTACAGTATTAGACATTTATGGATTATGTCATCAGAGTGTATTACTTAAATGAGGAATACAAATATCCGTTAGGTTTTCCAAATACACGGTGAAGATGATTCTCTCAGATTTGATTTCAAGGTTATGGTTAGGTTATTTAGGCTAAAAATGTTATAAATGGCAAAAGTCCAACAGTCCACATGTGAGTTCGACACAATAGAGCGCCTCTTTTGCCAATAACATTAATAAAGGATGTTTAAAGTCTACTCTACTTTACTAGCTTGCACAGAAACATAATTATGTTCATAATTGCCAACAAAACTAAACTCGTCAAAAGTAATAAATGCACACTAATAAATACACTTAAGTTCCAAGGAGATATAAAACTATACTGAAAAACCTAGATCTAGAATATTCTAATAAGTCATCGGAATTCTCGAGGGATCTAGCGGTAAATATTGCTATGAAATTGATGTTTAACATTGAGAAGTAGCTCGGCCGCTCCGCTGGGACAAACTTCGTGAGACATCTGTATTTTTAAATTGCTTTGCCAAAATAATATTTATCAAAAAGGTCACACCAATTTCTATTCAATTGGGAACTAACAAAGAATTTATCTAATTAAGATTTACTGACGAACTAATGTCGCAAGCGGGTTTAGGGGTTTATTTACTGCAAGATCCTGCTGAATAAGTAATCTAAGTTTAGCTATATTAACGTTGTTTACACGATATCCAATAATTAATTACGATGTATAAATAACCAAGTGTGTGTGTGTATGTAAAATAGAAAAAAAAAATAACGAACATAATGTATTTGCGTCAATTAAAAGCCTAAAAATACAATTTTATAAATTTATGCCTCTTGAGTTCTTGAGTTTGAGCAATCTACGAAACGGCTGAATCGAAAATTGATAGTTTTACTGGATGCTATGTGTGCTTTTTGTTATTATGCTTTTTATTCCAACCCCGACATAGTTGCGAACGTCCACTAGTATCTTTTAAAAAGTAGAGTCTTTTACGGTCGGACGCAAGTCAAGGGTTTGAGATGAATTGTCAATAAAGGAGTCTCTTTGTGCAGTGATAGTAATAGAAACCTACACTAAGCGACTGCATAAGTAACATTGAAATGACTGAGTATAGCAATTAGGTACAGACTTACAAAAACTAGATAAGTGAATAGGACATGAAAGTGTTGAGTAAATATTATATCCCATTTAGATATGATAGAAGCTTCGCTAAGTCAGTGGTTATACGTAGACATTATCAGAGCGGCCATCAAAGGGAAGGTGACCGACAAGGTTACGGCCTCAACACGAGACACCCCGGAGGGAGGGGGGGGGGTCAACATGCCCACCCTTTTGCTTTGTAGTGTATATGACATTATTATTGTAACTGGTGAGTGAAATGTTTGTACGAAATATTTGACATCAAGTTGTCATTCGGTTATTTTTCAATTACCACAAAAATTGGTTGGTTTGTTGAAAAATTATGTATTACTGAATTAAAAAAAAAAACCGGCTTGGCTTTAAAATCATTTTATTGTGTGAACAGGCTGCGAGCTGACGAGCGCAGAGAATACAGCGAGTGCGGGAAAGGTCAGAGCTTCATAAGAACAATCAATATAGAGAACATCGACAATACTGCGCAGAAATACCTACATAATTAAACAGAATCTCAAGATTGAAAACAAGAAAGTGAAATTGATAATTATATTTTTGGAACGAAGTTCCTTATCGCGCGTTGTGGAAGGGGGCTAGACGGAAAAAATTCTTACGAAAAGTTGTCACGACACTTTTTGCTATATCACCATGGCAACGACGTGACAATATATAAAATTCATAGAAATAAAATGTACTTCTTGTGAAGACTTAAGTTTTTTATGCATAGAATAAACATTGGTTCCTTCACTAATTAATTGAAAGGAACTTCGTTCCATCCGGGTGTCCCTTGACACCTCTCAAGTTTTTTTTTATTTAATTATTTACGTTGCTACGCTACCGCCAGATACAATATATTTGTTCATAGTAATAGGGGTTCTTACGTACTCAGTTCTAACGCAAAGTAGGTCAAATTACATCAACGATCCCTAATCGGTGGCTACTGGTTATCTCCCAAAGGATTTTCTTTAAACCGACTTCTTATTTTATATTTAAAACAAACCCTAAAACTAAATCGCCCACGAAGACAATTTTTTGCATGTTTTTCGTAATTTATTTCACTTTTACTAGTCATCATTACAATAAATAAATTTGATAACAATTTATTTATTGTAATGATGACTACTCAATTTACTTAGTTACAGAAACGAAATATCTATAATGAATTATACAGGATGTTTCGTAATGGATGGATTCAAAGCTTTGTAGATATTGAAGACATCAACAATCTCATCATCATCAGCTCACTATACGTCCCCAACGAGGGGCTCGGAGCCTACCCCAAGTTAGGGGTGACTAAGCCTTAGCTAACCACTCTGGCCCAGTGTGGGTTGGTTGAGTTCAGACATATCATTGAATTTCTTCTCAGATATGTGCAGGTTGCATCACGATGTTTTCCTTCACCGATAAATGTACATATGTAAGTCGAGAATCGAAAAACACATAGGTACATGGAGGGATTCGAAACCAGGACCTGCAGATTGCAGGTGCAACCCCTGAGCCACCGTCGCTCAATAGATTTGACTGAATTTTTTTTTGTTTAACAAGTCTATTTTTTGTACCGTTACGCCTTTTTTATATAACTCAAAAAAAAAGAACTGAACTGAAAATGAAATTTTTTACGTCCAACATTGACATGCTATGCTTTCCTCCAACTTTTTTCTACAAACTATTTTAAAAACTTGGCACAAATCGAAAAATGTAACCTTATAACTTCATTAGGCTTTTATTTGTTTTTCAAGTAAAAAATATGAATTAAAATAGCTCTGGGCAAACGACTCTATTAATTTTCGTACAAAACTTGGAAATAAAATTTATAAAGTAATAAGATAAAATTTTTATTATTAAGAAGTTTTTTCAAAAATTAAATTTTAGTTTTTACTGTACGGATAATTAAATTTTCATTATCAATCTTGATAGGCTATCGGAGTCGCAAAATTTTCTTCTTCTACGTGCAAAACCTTAGGTTATCGTAATAATTTAGACTAGCAGTTGCCCGCGACTTCACTGTGCGGAATTAAAAAGATATAATTTAAAAAAAACACCAGGTAATAATGTAGCTTACCAACAGTGAAGGAATTTTTCAAATCAGTTCAGTAGTTTCGGAGCCTATTCAATTCAAACAAACAAACAAACAATCAAATCTTGCCTCTTTATAATATTACTATAGATAACGCATCAAATACGTAACCACGAGTATATAAATACTTAACACTGTTGATTTACAAGTAATTTGAGACAGGAAGTTCTACGACTAACGGAACCAAGATGGCCGCTAAGTGGGAACCGAAAAACAAAAATATTTTAATCACTGGTGCCGCTTCAGGTCTGGGTGCTGCATATGCTGAAGCTTTATTGAATGAAGGCGCAAAGGTAAGAGCTTCATTGTTTTTTTTTTATTATGACTCTCATGGGTCATTTTTTTTTTCGAAAATATTTAAATTTTTATGTATGCTGGTTTGTATATAAGTTTCATTGTGACCGCCTGTAAACTAAATGACTGAACTGATTTAAACGAGTAAGGTATCACTCTCATAGATCTTATATTTTCATAGAGGTATTATGAAAGTTATTTATAGTCGACTTTTTTCTTATTTAGAAGATAAAAATGAATAAGAGAGTTTCACCTATTTAAAACATTTTTTTTTGACTTTACATATATGTATTTCTTTTTTTTCTTAAATAATATGTAAACGGCTAAACACTCACGTATTTGTCCGTTGTCGGTCAGCTCAGTAACGGACGGGTCGTTCACGAAATAGTACCAGTACCACACGACAGAGGGCCCTCGAAGGGCTCCAAACTAGTCGGTTCCGACACCGGACATACGTGAATGTTTATTCGATATTATATAAGTTTATAAAGTTAAGTCTCAAGAAATTTAATGTATAATTTATAATAGCAATAAGAGTCAATAAATAAGTAAATAAAATTTAAGTTATTTATTTTTGAAGTATAGTATGAAGTTAATGTATGCCTCTATAAATTGTTTTCTGATTAATTATCATTTTATTTCAGAATATTGCTGTGTTGGATATTGATGTAAAGACCGGAGAGAATTTCGTCTCAAAATTAAACGAAACATACAACAATAAAGCTATCTTTATAAAATGTGATGTTAGCAAGGAAGAAGACATAAAGAATAGTTTTAACAACGTTCTTAATAAATTTAAAAGAATAGATCTTTTGATAAACAACGCAGGAATTATGAGTGACACTGATTCTATGTGGAGATTAGCTTGCGATGTTAACTGGGTAAGAACCAAAAAACTTTACTTAGATTTACATTGCCGAAACACCAACACATAAACATTTTGGCATTAGGTTTTTAATGTTACTAGTTGTATATGGTTGCGCTACAGTCATTTATTGCAATAGCACCAGTTGAACCCACCAAACTTTTTCAACTTCCCCGACCACACAGAAAACAGCTGTGAAGTGGAAACAATTTCGCGTTTTGTCTTATGAGTGGCCTTATTTTGGTCGTCTTCCTTTCCAACCCTTTTTTTGTAAGGAAGAGGTGAAAAAGGAAAATGGATTTACCGTAGGAGGGGAATAACGTATAGAAATGGGTATCCTATTAATGATAATATTTGATTTCATTAGATTAGATATTAGATGCCTTTAGAAAATCGACCTAAAAATAAGAAACAGATAGCGTAATAAAAATAATCTGATCGTAATACTTTACATAACATTCGCGCACCATTAACAGGCGTGTTTTTATTAATAAACTGATGTCAAGATTTTTGTACAATTCGAACTATGACATGTTTTTGTACAGCTGTTTCTTTAGCCGAAACTCATGGTCAGAATAACATTGATGTTTTCGACTTAAATGAGGAACGAGTTTTTTGTTGTTAACAACTTAGGCTAAGTCCATATAGAGCCATATATGAACTGATGATACACTAACCAAAAAATAAACTATAAAAATTATCCATTTCATACGCTACATTTAGAAGACGAAACGTTTGTCCAAAAGCACTAGTTACAGTTCTAACTTCTAAAATCGCTGATTTGTCAAACTCTACATTTTTTATTATTTTGTTTACCCCATTGGTAAATGTGTATATTTAATATTTTAGGAAGGACTAGTGTCTTTTACAATGAAAGCAGTGAAGCACATGAGGAAAGACGAAGGCGGTGATGGAGGTACCATAGTCAACATATCCTCTACTGCTGGAATATGTAAACTGAACTTTTTGCCAATTTACTGCGGAAGCAAAGGAGCCGTGCTTCATTTCAGCCAAAGTCTAGCGGTATGTATACCATTGAAGTATAATTTGTTACAATGACGATTGGCGCTCGGAAAGTGCCGCCACCAAAAGAAGGCAACAATCGTCAAATTGCCTTCTTTTTGGCCGACTACAAAAAGAACGAGGGTATCGATTCGAATGTATTTTTCTTAAACAATGAAGAGAAATTTCTTATTTTCGAGGGTATTTATGACATTATTTTGTTACTTTTTAGTGCATGTTGTTTGTGGTTGTTTTTTTTATGAAGTTGTCTTTCTTTTTTCTTAAAATTTTATTTACGTTGTAGTCGCTATTTGCGCGATACTGCGTGTGTACGAGGACGTCGCCTTCGCATCTTTTCCATCATCGTCACACTTGCTACTATATCTATTAACGAAAAACAAAAACATCGATTTTGATAGTCCTGGTTTACAAGAAAGATAATGAACTCCCAAAACAACTTACTTTACGTGTCAATTGCAAAGAGTTCATGTTTTATTTCCATGCTTTAGCCAATTTTATATTAAATATATTTATAACGTCTTGTTTCTGTAAAAAATAGCAATAGAGTAAATGTGTTATTTAAAAGTAAATTAGATGTAAAATTAGTCTTGTTTTCTTTTGCCTAGTCAAATTCTAAATTGTTTCTTAGTAATCTTTCCGAATTATTACTAAAGCTTTAAAAGATGTGTTACAAACATCACCTGTTACTTTTGTCATTTATATTACTATATGTCGTTGCTAGTGTCAGTTAATATTAAGGTTCACTTGCTTACATCTGAGCAGTTCATTTCCAGTGAGATGTGACAAACGCATAATTAGCTCTAGGTTTTTTATTTACCTGAAAGATGTTAAGTTTTGCATATTTTCAATAAAAATAATTATAATTTATATTCCAGAGTGCACCATTCTACGACAATACAGGTATAAGAGTGCTAACTCTATGCCCAGGGCCCACCGCTACTAAGCTGATGGAAGGTCTCGATAACAGAATTGTTGAAACCACTGACATGAACCAGCTTCAATCATTGAACGGTATTCCAGTACAAAGGTTGGTTTATATTTATAATCTATGTATTCAGCGTCGTTACGCCCACTGCTGGGCATAGGCCTCCCCCAAATATCGCCACGATATATTTATAATCCTAAGTCGATATTATATTATCCTCACTTGTTTACATTATCTGACAGTTTTCACAAAATAACTGCAATAATGGGGATAGCGTAATGGCCGTCAAGTATGGAATTTGACCTTTATCAGTTTACCTAATTTTGAGGTCGGATTAAAATGAAATATACGTACGCTTTTATATCGATCGACTAACTAAGTGGTTAATGTACTAAATATGTCTCTCTGAACAGTTTGAGTATAATTTAAAAAATTGAGATATCGTAAGCTAGAGATGCGCTATTATCGTGTCGTGGTCAAATAAAGCTGCTCGCTGTAGCATGTATTTCAATATGTTTACTATCTGGAAAATTTACTGTTTTTTTTTTAATATTCACAATGAAGGTTTTTATCGTTTTCAGTGTTGAGTCTGCTGTGGCTGCTATGATGAAATTACTAAAGGACGGCGACAACGGGTCAATCTGGCTGTCTGCTAACGACAAGCCAGCCCTGGAATTGACGCCACAGATAAACAAATACTTGGCTGAACTGGAAAAGTTAACGCTGCCTTGAATTTCTTATAATAATTGCTAAAATCTTCTTAAATTTTTGTTACATTTTTATTTTTTACTATATTGTAATTTGCATACTTAAAATGATATAGATATATGTACGTAAATGAATGTCAAAAAAAATTAAGCATTTGTTTTATTTAACTTTTTTGATAGAATAATTTGTTCTTACCTGGAAAAACTTTAAAATCGAAAAAGACATCAATCTCTACAATATTTTTATTAATATCAAACTCAGCAAAGATTTACTATAGTACAATATGTTTTTTTTTTTCACAATCGAAAAGTAGAGATTTCAACGAACAGAAAGCATACCAACTTTTTGAAAAAAGCTGATATTTTGACGAGTGACGGGAAATTTTCGATTCAAAATTAGGGTGCGTTTTCGATATTAATTCAAAATAAGGTTAAAAATAAATATTTCTGATCAAATAAATTACAGCGTATTCGGGACATAAAAAGGTAAGGTTTCACCAAATTTTTGAATTTTTCACATAAATTTTGAGTTTATGTGAAAAAAGTGTGAATACCAAAAGTTTTAGATCTTTTTATTACCTACAACTTTGCCATTTGACTTTTTTCCATAGGACTTTTAGTTTTGCCGGAAATCAAGATAAACTGTTTTTTATCCTTAAAAAAATCCCCCCCCCAACCCCTTCCCGACCTCAGATCGCCCGTAAATTATTTTTCCTTTCATTTTTATAATATTCACCTCCTTTTCTAATGGGTTTTATCCTACTATTATATTTTTTCACTTTTTATTATTTTTAAAGGCTTCTACCCTGGTCTAAATAGCGTAATCTGTTGTCGATATTTATCATTTTTAAGAAATTATATATCGATATTTATCATTTTTAAGAAATTATATATATATGCAAATCAAAATTGAAATATTATTATATATAACTATATTATTACTAAAAAAAAACTAATTCCGTCTACTCACTTCATCCCGCTTTGGCTTAGCTATTTGCATTAATATCATGATTCGTAGTCTTTAGTTTTTTATTTTTACCTTTATCATAGTGAGTGAGTAAAAAATAATGACTTAAGATAATGAATTTAAGATATAATACGAGGATATCATATCTTATTTCTTATCTTTTATATATATATATATATATATATAAGATGTCACGATGTATGTTGCCAATAAACTCCAAAACTACTGAACCAATTTCAATCAAATTTCACATGTACCCGTATTTTGGTCTAACTTACTGGATAGGATAGTTATCATCTCAATTATTCGCTTATGTCGTGAATGTAAACGAATAAAATGTATCAATTAATTGTTTCTTAAGCAAGTGTTTATTTACTGTTTAGTTTTATGAAGTTCTCATAGATGGCGGTGTACGTTGATTCATCGATAAATCCTTCAATATTGTTTTACACCTAGGTTGTAAATACACCCAATAGATGGCACTGTGTTCTGTTTCTTAGAATATAAATTCTATTACTTTATTTCTCGTAATATTTATTTACACAATAAGTTTTTTCTTCCTCCGCGCGGACGGACTTATTAATAAATATATATATATACATCTATAAATACCCTGTCGCCCGCGACACCGTCTGCGCGCTTTTAAAAAACTAATAGGGGTATAAAAATAGATAGTAGCCGATTCTCAGACCTACTGAATCTAATATATAAAATTCTCGTGTCACAGTTTTCGTTCCCGTACTCCTCCGAAACGGCTTGACCGATTCTCATGACATTTTGTGAGCATATTCAGTAGGTCTGAGAATCGGCCAACATCTATTTCTCAATTTTTTTTTAACTGCGCGCGGACGGAGTCGCGGGCGACAGCTATATGCATATAAAATTTTCTAAAAAATCAGTCAAACCGTTTCGGAAGAGTATGGTCGAGAATTTTATATATATTTATATAAATTATCAAACATAGTCGATGTGCATGATAGTAGTATATTGTAGGAATCGAAAAATAGAGATAACAGTATGTTTTTGTCCAGGCGTATCAACGGTAGAAATCTAGTTACTTAAATATGAGTTATGCCAAATCATTTATCTATAAACTAACGTGACGGCTCAGTATAAATTCGAACCGAATTTAAAAAGTGTTTAGTCATTTAATAAACGGTGATCGGTGAACACTCCGAATTGAACCAAGATGACCGCCCAGTGGGAAGCAAAAAATAAAAACTGTTTAATCACTGGTGCCGCTTCAGGCCTAGGAGCAGCATATGCAGAAGCTTTATTGAAAGAAGGTGCAAAGGTAATTTCTAAAATATTTGCTAAGTCACAACCTTTGTGTAATTTCATATAATACAATATGTCATATTTCAAAAACCTTAAAACATCATCCGCTTATAGCAAAGTATCACTCTACACCTATTATGTAGAATCAGAAGCCTAATTCCAAATGCCATTACAAATTACAAACCTAAACTAACCCATACTTGAAAATGTTGTACGAGTCACAAATTCATGATCGGAATTAATATTATCTCGACGTAATAAACGAACCGGTCTCATCATGATTTGCAAAATATTATTCAGGGCCAGCGATTAGAGCTCTATACTATACTATCTAACAATGTTTACATTTTTGTGGTACATTTAACTAAGAAACTATTACTCTTTTAAATGTCGGCCTTGTCATAGTAATTTCAATTTATTTCTAGATGTAATCATCTTTTGTAAATCCTATTTAATAGTAAAAACAAAAAACTGTCAGCTGCATAAATATAGTGGCAGTCAAAATATCCAAATATATAGGAACACCTAAAGTGATCTTAAATCTAAAACTTTTAGTAAATAGCACAAAAATGTTTTGGCAAAGTGTCAAAGGAATTTAAGTATGAAGTATTTCAAAGTGTATCTCAAAGAAATAGAGATAGAGTTCATTTTCGTCTAATGTTACGATATTTTTGCATACTTTGGATGCTTAGTTACTATTGGCGCTATGTCTGTTATTATAATTATAGGCACTTTGAATGTACTCATATATTAGACGATGTTCGATGACGATGGTTGCTTCACTATATTTATATATTTATGCAGCTGACTGTACTTCGCTATCTATTAGAAAATTATATCAATACATAGTATAAAACAAAGTCGCTTTCGCTGTATGTCCGTATGTATGCTTAGATCTTTAAAACTACGCAACGGATTTTGACGCGGTTTTTTTTAATAGATAGAGTGATTCTTAAGGAAGGTTTGTATGTATAATAAACGCATAATATAGTAGAGAAACACTGATAAATTTAAAGGTTTCTAATGTGAACGCTGTGAACGTTGTGTATAAGGACATTCTGTAGTAGGTTTATTTTGCATTGCACCCGTGCGAAGCCGGGGCGGGTCGCTAGTAAGTAATAAAATATAATGTGTTCCATTGGGCCGATTGATCGATAGGCTGATCGCGGGAAACACCCATTTCATTTAGTATTAAACAATCTTGCATCAAAAAACCTAATCCTGGATCGGGCGCTGCCGGAGGCCAATTAGAAACTTGTTCTGTATTTTATAAACATCTAATACAACTATAATATGTGTTACAGAAAGTTGCAGTAGTTGATATCGATGAAAATACTGGACAAAACTTCGTCGCTAAACTAAATGAAACGTATAAAAATGCAGCTATATTTGTCAAATGCGATGTCAGTAAAGAATCGGAAATAGAAAATTGCTTTAAGACTGTAGTAAAGGAATTTGGAAGAGTGGACGTTTTGATAAACAACGCAGGTATTATGAGCGACTTGGAAACGACGTGGAGATTAGCAACTGATATCAACTACGTAAGAACCTGTTTACACTATTATTCAATGTGCAGATACATGTACGATTAAAGACGTTTATCTCCTACCCGTTTTGGCGAAACGTCTTTTGACAACAATAAAGCAATTATAGACAAGCAAGGATATCTTGCCCGATGACAGAAACTCTATTAAGTAGGTTAGTTCTGTCAAAAAAATATGTAAATTTGCCTAGAAAATGGCATAAAAGAAAAAAATATTACATGATAGCTACAGTACAAAAAAGGACCTTGTAACACTGTTAAGACAGTGACTGGAGGGCGGTAGTGAGCTATCATACATAATTTAGTTTGACTTACCCTACCGGGTCAGATATCCTTGTTGAAAACTTGTTGTATTTTAACAAAATTACATTTGCACCTGAGTAATTTGTATTCACTGATTGCTATCTCTTTTGTAGCTACCTAATGGTATCTTATACCATATTGGATTTAAATTCAAAAGTATCACTTTTACTCATTTGCAATAGTAATTATTGAATTTCATAAGATAGTACTATATCATAAGTTCTTACATTATGGACCTAAAGTGTGGTATTTTTTATAATCTTTTAATTACCACTCAAACTGAAATTCACTTGTTTGCATTTCTTTTCATTTAAAAACATTTCAGCAAGGACTAGTGTCATTCACATTGAAAGCGGTGAAGCATATGAGGAAGGACGAAGGGGGCGCCGGTGGGGTAATAGTTAACATTTCATCTACCGCGGGATTGAGTAAAGTAAACACATTCCCGATTTACTGCGGAAGTAAAGCAGCAGTCCGGTACTTCACTCAGAGTTTAGCAGTAAGTGAAATAAATTTTTAAAAAGCAAAAAAAAACGTAATGAGAGTAGTATAGTGTTGAAAAGGATGAATCCCTTTCACTTGAACAAGACCCTCGTAGATAACCATGATACATTGTTATCAGTAAGTTGTTTTTTTTTTCTAATATCTATAAAACACGATGGATAAAATACAACGAAAAGCGAGCTCTAATAATAGTGGCATTCACGATTATAACCTTAAAATTTTCAGTAATTTGCTAATCAAAAGCAATAAAAGTTACAATCTAATATTTCAGATGCCACCGTTCTTTGAGGATACGGGCATAAGAGTGATGGCTTTATGCCCGGGAGCCACCGCTACCAAATTGGTTGAAAACCTCGACAAAAAAGTCGTTGATATGAAAAATAGTAAAATGATGGAAGAATTATTCGGCAACGTTCACATTCAAAGGTTTGTAAACTATTCCTTGTTGCGCCCGAATGTTGGCAAAAACGTCTTGAACTTCATATATTTTTAATAAGGAGGAAAATGATAATTAGACAAGTACACACAATGAAAAGAGATAGAATAATACAGTAGAATAAATTTTGGTATCATTGCTAGTTCAAGGCGATGTAAAACTTCTAAACTAATATTTTATGGTTGCGTCGCCAGAATTGCGTTGCGGGCGCTGCATACATACACACAACCTTGAATCGTCGACGCCTGCGTCTTTTCGGTCAGTCCAAGCATAGGGACTACATGTCAACTAGTTTTACTCCGCCATTGTGTACGAAGGGCCTTAGACGTACTATAAATAAGATCATTATATTAATGAAAATGTAATTAAAAAATCTATGTAATTTTTATAATAATTATGCTGATTTCTTAATTTCTTATTTTTATCATCAGGCATCTCAATAAACTGATTTTTCTTCCCATTTTATTATTCAAGAAATATCGCTCTGCTTTAGGCCCACCGATATACTTCCCTGCTAATAATAAGGTTGCAGGTTCCACGATTAATCCTCGTCGAAACTATACTTATAGAGAATCCCAGAACTACTAGTGATCCAAAGGAATCTAGAAGTAGGATGCTAAGACAAACGAGGTTTTTTGTCTCATAAGTCAGCATATTAAGCTTTAACGTGCATCTTAATATTTCCAGTGTGGAATCCACGGTAGCTGTGATGCTTAAGATGCTAAAGGACGGCAACAACGGATCAATATGGCTCTCCAACAAAGACCAACCACCTTACGAACTGACATCGCACATTGACAAATTCTTTACTGATGTGGAAGAACTCGTGAGTCCGTGAGTTTATGAAACCAAATATCAGTTTAAAACATATTGTTATCCCTGTTTTATCAAAGATGACGGGGAAGAGTCAGGGATGATGATATGTTTTATACAGTCATTTTGGTCTCAGAAACCAGTAAGTAACTTTTATTACAAAACCTTAATAGTAGGGGAGCCCACGAGGCTAAATGGGGATTTACTCGAGCATCGTAGAGACCTATTGGGATGCAAAGCTTAGATGATAAGAAGAAAAAAATGTTATATGATATATACCTTTACATCAGTGGGGGAAGCGGCTATAGATTTTTAAAAATGTAAAAAAAAAAATTTTTATCGAGCGCGTCAGATTTTCTAAGGGAGTGTTAAGTGCACCAAAAAAAGCTCTTATTCACTAATCTGACGATTTCGATGGGACGCAAACTCGCGGTCATTTTTATAATGTGCAAAAAAATTCGCCATTTTGAAATACTCAAGCGCGTCAGATTAAGATATATATGGTTTATCTTGATGTTCTAAACGTACTGTCTCATAATCTGACGATTATGTAGAGGGATTCGCCTGATTTGACAAAAAAAAATAGAAAAACGGTTCGGCCTTATACATGGGCCCCATGTTTTGTGGAGGTACTTAACCGGGTACAAGGTATCCCCCTGTATATTAATCTGCCGTGCTTTAGGAAATCCCGAAATCCCCGCTTGGGCTCCCCTACTATAAGAATTATTATTATTGAAGAATGCTTATATGCAAAAAAAAATCATCGCTACAAATAAAAACTACAGTCAATGTTGCGGAAATAGAATAGAATTCAAATCTTTTTTATCTAATAAAATATTTTATACTGAATTTGATATGACTTTCTATTATTATATACCTACTAGCTGTCGCCCGCGACTCCGTCTGCGCGCAGTTAATAAGCTTATATGACACGTTCGTAGATTTACCATAGCAGCGCCATCTATTGATTACTTACTCAACCCAGTCGAATGGTATCGACATCTGTTAGAATCATTTGGAGTTAACAGATAATTGTGACTGTCAAATAATAACAGACAAATAATTAGCAATAAATTAAAATTACGACTATAATTTGAGATTTAAACTATCCTATCTCTCAAGTTGGATCGAACTGCACATGGTGTGCGAATTTTATTATAATCGGTTAAGTGGTTTAGGAGTCCATTGAGGACAAACATTGTGACACTAGATTTATATATATTAAGATTTATAAAAAGAACATGAGTAATTATCTTTACTTTGTCTGTGTTAATAAAACGTTTCCCAAATCTGCAAAAATCCCTTTTCACATTTATAAAGGTAGGGTTACACAAATAGTTTACGTCTATTTTATAAAGAGTATACGTCCAATTTCTGTCTCCACATCAAAGGGCCAAAACTGAAATTATACAATATATTACTATTCATGAAAACGAATATATATTCATAAAACGTCTCTTTCAGTCTGGCATTGTATAATTTGAAACATCTTTATATCAGAGAATAAAAAAACATCATACTTTTATGTATGTCCCAAAACGAATTTTCTTAAATTCGAAGGATCTTGATGAAATTTGGCACAGATTTAGAAACCTGGAAGAACACATAGGCTACTTTTATGTTTTTTATTTTTTTTAATTCCGCGCGGACGAAGTCGCAGGTGACAGCTAGTCATAAATAAATTGATACAAACGCTTTATAGATTCCGTTGAAAAAGAAACTTTATTTTTCCTTTGATATCGACGATTCAAAAGAACTAAAACAAGGCATTGTTAATGTACAGTTACAAAAAGGTACATTTAATATAAACGTATTCTTTGTCTTTGAATTTCAAAGCGAAAAAAGAGCATTTATTGTGAAACATGAATCGTTCACATCGATTGGCAGGCGACGTCTGCCATTGGTCGGTCGCCGTGACGTCACGTATCGACCCGCGCCCGGCCGCGCACGCATGCGCGTCCTCTCACGGCTCCCACGCCATTGGTTAAACCTAGACAATGTTTTGAAGCGATATATGAGTTTACAAATATGGCGTCAGCTGAAAATTTCACCAGTACTCTGGAATTTTCTATATTGATTTTTAAAATGGCAATTATACGAGTAATAACGCTAAGACAGAGAATAAAATAACCGAAGTTACATTTTGACAAATTAATTTTTATATTTTTTCACTTAACTTTAGTGGAAATGCTTTGGGTGGTTGTTAAAAATAGCAGCCGGTAACTAACTTGATATAGTTACAAATTAATTCAATAAACTACAGGAAATTCACAGGAAACCTTGTTACCGTAAAAGCTTTCTGTAATTGTAGCTTAACCAAATATCATACTTGCATATAAAAAGTTTGTTCTCTATTTTTCCAAGGAGATTGAAAGAGATGAATACAATTGTATTTCTGTACAAGTTTACCATTAAATTTTACAAAACATGTTTGCTTTAAAAAAAACGAGTGAGTCATCATTCATCAGATAACAACGAATACGGAAACTAACAATATCAAAGGCCGAATCATTATTTTCATTAACACCCGCACAATGTGATAATGACAAAGATTGGTGTCCTACATCCATTGTCAAACTGCCACTAATCTATATATATTAATAAAATTGGAGTATCTGTTTGTTATATCGAGGAAAAATCATATTTCGTACACATAATGTATTTGCGTAGAGGATAACGAAAAAATGTTTTTTTAATTTTTGTTCTGTGTGTTTATCTGTCCACAAGATCGCGTTTATTTCTGGTAATCTTAGAAACGACTGGGCCGATTTTGGCGGGACTTTGACGGGAAGGTAGCTGATGCACGCGGGCTTATTGTAGGCTTTTTTAATTCGAAATCAAGGGTATTAATAAAGTTCTCTCATTAAAAGAAGTCTAGAGAATATCTAAAAGCTAGCCGTTTAAAAAAAAAGGGTGCGGAATGAAAATCAATAATTTACAAAAATAAGCAGGATTAATAGAAATGAATATCTTCAAATGTCAATTACAAAAGGTCTTTAAACAATGAGAACGCGTGCTGAATACGTAAAATAAGAAGCAAGCTCTTTTGTTTCTGAATCAATGATTTTATAGGAGTTATAAAATTACTGTATTGACGTCACAACTTTGTACGCACAAGCGTCGGGAAAAATTCTGAATTGAGTTAAGTCTAATAATATTACCTATATGAAGGCAATAAATTCAATTTTTCAAAAGCCAGTTCTAATAAAAATCAAGCTATGAATATTAATGTAGGGCAGAGTAGGGTAATTTAAATATAAATTTTCTCTTCTCTATGTTTTACCTTTATTAAGTAAACTAGTTGTCGCCCGCAACTCCGACTACGTGGAATTAAAAAAAGAACTTCATTAGTAGCCTATGTGTTTTTCCAGACTATGTTTTACATCTAGGCCTAATTTCAGCGAGATCCATTTCGCCGTTAGATGGATATTTGTATGGATATACATCCAATCATTTGCATTTAAAATATTAGTAAGATAGGACAAGATTTTTCTTCTCCAGATATAGTAAAATACATACAAGATCAATAACAAAGTGAAAATTCCTCCAACTGATTTTGTTACAATATTTATACTTATTTGCTTACCGCAAAAAATATATTTAACTCCAGTAGATTATAAACGAATTTGGCTTGAATCCATAGTCCAGTCGAGTGACTTTATTAGTGCTTGGCACTGAACCCGTTTGTATTCAGTGATTCGTATTTAAATTTAGAACTATGTTTTGATATATTATTCACTAGTCATCAATAATCTAAAAATATTGATATTTTTTGTATCCTTTTACAACTACAACTTTACCATTAGTAATAAGCTTTATGAAAAAATCTTCCCTTTTTATAGTTACACGTCTAGACGCAAGACGGGTCTTCAACCTTTTCCTTGATTAGACCATAATCAACTGAGTTTTTTTAGCACTCTCTACATGTTAAATGAACTGAACAAAGAGCTCGCGATAGCACATGCATCTCGAATTTTCCTTCGATACCAAGATATTTGTTTTGTTGCAAACGAGACAAGTTAATTGAACGTGTTATTTCGCAACATTTATGTGTGCTTTGTGCGTTTTATGTGTTAATATTATTCCAGATCTTTCAGTCCTAAATACAATAGTATTATCAGAATATCCTTATTCTAATATTAAGGGATTTTTAAAGAAATTAAATTATATACTTGAAATACCCAAAATAATCACTTTAATACCGAAAAGCAAAATTTTATATTTACAAACAAGTCCGCAATATTTTGCATGTTTGTTGATTTGATTGCGTGACGCAAAATATTCAAAAGCTTGTTGTGAACAATTCCCTAGAGGTGAAAAATATATGGTGCGTACAATTTATATTTCAGCTTTTAATCTCTCTCTTGTGAACTGATAACACGTCTGAATAAAAAACTTATCCTCTTTTATAAGAACATTTTTAGTTAATAATAAAATAATATCTTTAAAAAAGCTCTACCATATTGTCTTTTAGAAAATCAAAGATCACATGACTCACATGGAAGATTACATCACTGTTATTGTGGATTTCTATATATATTATTGTACTCTTTGGTGGATTTCCACTGTCGAATGATGTCTACAAAAATCGAATATTGTTACTCGTATATCCGTGTTTGAAAATAGAATACGTTGGCTAACAATATGTTTAGACATACATGTTTGGACAATAGAGTTTCAGCAGTACAAGCCTACATTTAATGAAATATAGAACACGTAGACAAAGTTCACGAATTTATTTTTCTTTAAAACTGCTCTACTATAACAACATTTCCAGAGACACAGGAAAATGGAAGTAAGAAAATTCACCGAGACTTGCAACTTTATTTCTCTTACGTATCAAACGCTAGACGTGGAGCAAACACGTCCCCGGACGCTACGTTGACTTAGTTTATGTGCTTCAGCTACGACTACATGACGAAGCGAGTGAAATATGTAGGCAAGTCGGTCGATGCCCCCACACGGTATAACTTCGCTCTATACTACCAGTACATTCAGGTAATGAGTAGCAAAATCCCAGTAAAATTAAAACAGACTAATGGAAAAGTACAATACATGGATCTACAAAACTACATCGAATCTAATAACAAGATAAACAAAAAAAAAACAATTTTGTCAAGCTTTGATAAAAATCCATTTAAAAACTATATATAATTATATTTTAATAGCTCGAAGTAGTAGAACTAAGGGCGTATCTAATTTGAGGTAGTAAAAGTTTTCATAGTTCCGTGTAACTGAAATAAATTCCCATTAAACAAGTTCGATACAATAATTCCCGTTTGCATCTGATAGCGCGTTTCAGTCGACGCTTCATACATTTTTGATATCCCCCCTTTCGTCGCTCCGCACACTCCACCCCTTCATCCATCAGATCGCAGATCAGAGATACATTGCGAATTTAAAACGAAAGGAAAATATTTATCGTGATGATTTAAATGATATGTACCTAGCATATCAGATACGGTTATCGCGTACATTCATTATCACTGTGACACAGATAAAACCATTTATTATCAAAAAAAAAGTAAAATAAACACACACAGATTAAGCATACTATAAAACGAATAGTGAATTTTACTATTATATTTCCACAGGCGCTTAATACATAGTTGTTCAACTTGTATGGAACTAGGCGCCGGCTCGTCGGGCCCCGCGGCCAATCAACGTAAGCCATCATTTCCACTCCCCAACTTTAGAAACACGCAATTCAAACTATTACAGAAATTACCCGGACCATTTGTAGCATAGTATCACATGGGCTACCCCAACACTATGAAAATAATTAAATCTTATAGTATGATTTACGGTGGTAAGAAATTTAATTTAATTATATCAAATGAAAAGGTCATATAACAAGGTTACGTATGAAAAGTATACATAAATTATGTCCATTTCCTTACTCAGGTATACACGATACGTTTTCGGCACAAAATCCACATTCTGCAATTTTTTCCTTCCACTATTTTTTTGTACCTTAGGCACTACATCCGCGCGGATTTAAAAAAAATCTTAGTTCGTAGTAATGTGTTCTTTTAAACTATGTTCTATATCTATGACTAATTTCATCAAGATCGGTTGTTCCAGAGATACTTTCTATCAAACATCGTGAAACACTTTCAGCGCAGCATATGAAAGGAGATACAAAACGTGTATCTAAAAGTTTCGTTTTTAAACAAAACTAAAGACAGTTATATCTCTGGTCGCGTGATAAACATATAAAATAAAAACGATAACAAAAACCGAACAATTCCACTAAAAAATGAAGACAATAACGATAAAAGAATTCAACACAATCGATACGATGACCTACGACAAGAGCGAGTCACTCTTAAATATAAACAGAGTTCAATTTTCTGGAACAGGTCAAACATAAACCGATTGGCATGAGAATGCGTCAGCCGAGACAACCCACGCTCCCCTACTGACGCCCACGAACTTTATCGACTTTTTGCCAGGCTTATGCGGAGACATATCTAATAACAATATATTTTTATAATTTACCGCTTTATTCCAACTTCTCTCTAACAATGTAAGTAAGCTTATAGAGTGGATTTCTACTGCTGACATAAATACATGGACAAAAGCATAATACTATCTCTGTTTTTTTTTTTTTCAAAAAGAATGACAGGGATGACACTATGTTTTAGTACAGGTGTAACTGCAGTGGAAACTTACGGTAATAATGTTAGTTGCATAGCAGTGAGTCATACTGCATGTCTGCACTTGTGGGAAATGTTGAATGTAGGCAATGTTCGAGAAACAACCGAATTCTATCAGAGTAAATTGATAATGTGGAAAATGCAATTTTAAAAAATTAATCAAAGACATCCCTTTTTAAATTCAAATGTATGGAAAAGTATTTTTAATTCAAATTACTTAATTACCGTTTAAATGGGCGACAAAAAGCGAATGTTTGGATGTTCGTTTTTTATTACGTATTTCCAAAACAACTAAACGAGTCAGGCTGTAATTTCGCATAGATGTAGAACATAATCTGGAAGAACATATAAGCTACTTTTTATGTTTTTTTTTTAAATTCCACGCGGACAGAGTCGCTGGCAAAAGATAGTATTGTATAATATAAAAGTCCACACTCAAGTATTGCAGCATCAAACTCGATGCAACCCATTCTCCATTATCCTTATTCCTTGACCCGCTGACCTAAATTTCGTTGTATATACCTATGTAGGTGACCTTATAAGAAAATTGTTCTATAAAATATACCATTCAGAGTTACTTAAACAGAACTTGCTTACAAAGTATATGAATCTTTTACAGTACCTCCGAAATAAAACAACTTCTTCACTACCCTTACTTGATTCTTTTGCTCATTAGATCTTTTAGGCTTAAATAAATAAATAAATTGTATAATACAATGTTAATGTTTCTAACATAAAAAATGCGAATGTTTAAATGTCTACTAGACTAGCTTTTACCTGCGACTCCGTCCGCGCGGAATCAAAAATAGAAAACGGGGTAAAAATTATCCTATGTCCTTTTCCTGGTTCTAAGCTACCTGCCTACCTTTTTTCAGTCAAATCGATTCAGCCGTTCTTGAGTTATAAATAGTGTAACTAACACGACTTTCTTTTATATATATAGATATAGATGATGGATGGATGGATGTTTGTTACAGATTATCTCCCAAACGGCTGCATAGATCTCGATGACATTTAGTATAGATGTAGGACACAGTCTGGAAGTCTACATAGGCTACTAGTTTAGTTTTTTTTAATTCCGCGCGGACGGAGTTGCTGTCGACACAGCTACTTTATTTGTAAAATATGACTAAGCTGTAGATGACACACAGTCTACACTTTACGGCGCCATGCTGACGAGACTTTCAGCTTTCACAGTAACGATTGCGTCTAGAACAATAAACAATCCAAAAAGACCTATTTTATATGAAAACACTTTTCGTGGCATCGACCAAATGAGTAAAAATGAACAGTATTTATCGCGGGATTTACATTGGATTTCCTCTGCCGAGATACTTGTATTATCCATTCTGTTTGAGAAACTGAGATAGCGATATTTTTGAAACAAGTATTCCGGCAGTGAAAACCCACGGTAAATAAAACCAGCAAATATATAATTAGACAAATCCAACTAAACTTTTAACAGCTTTTCCAGCAGACATATATAGATACGTTCTTTATATTGATATCGTTTAAATACATTGAAAATAGCACAAAAAACTTCAGAGTTCAGGTAAGTAAAAGCTATCTTTAGCATACAAACGTTGAATCATAAACATGAATATAAAATCTTTTATCCTGGCAACCTTTTAACATCTTCCATTAAGGTAATGAATTTATAAGACCGTAATGATTTACTACCTCACATTAATTAATCTACGCCTTTACATTAAAAATTCATACACGTATAACATATCCCGCAGTATAAATCAAATACAATCTGTCACCACTAAACATCCCCACGGAGACTCGGAACCTACCCTAAGTCAGGGTTGATTAGGCCATAGTCAATTATATTGACATAGTGCGGGTTGGTCGACTTCACACTCCACATATCTTTGAATTTCTTCGCAGACATGTGCAGATTGTTTCGCAGTGTTTTCTTTCACTATAAGAACCTCGGATAAATTAGATACGAGTGATGAAAATGACTAATCTTATAAGACTTTTTCATTAGACATTTTTTTTTCTTTCATATGTTTCTCTCGTCAACAGTTCAAGAATTTTGAATTTAAATCTTAATGACGATATTCCACAAGGATGGATGACGCTGGCATAGCTGCCCGTGTGGCATTTCTCTAAGTGTGCGTCCATAGTACGATCCTAGCGCGGTTGCGACGACGGGCGCGAAGTATCATACATATGAAACGCGCCTTTGTGTCCATATTGTAGTGACTAAGGCGGAAGCCTAGTGCGACGGGACTGAGCGAGACAGCGCGCCTAAGTTTCAAACGTTTCTGTCCGCGCGTTTTGGCCCCACTACGGGCCTAGTCAGCGAGCGACCCAAAGCGCGGGTGGCGGAGGTAACAAACCAATTCAGTCTTGTCGCTCGGCGTATGCGCGTCTGTTTGTTTTGTTGGTCGTAAAATGGCGTTAGATACTGTAATGGCGAATTTTGTAGGGTATAATCTCAATTCTTCATATAAGTTAACAAATTCACCAGTTATTGCTCTTTTTTATTTATTTCGTGCACACCATCTCTAGTGTTCAACACTTCCCATGTCAGAATCGGAATGTCTAGTAAAAATAGCAAATGCTCGTCCATAATAGTTTACAACACCTGATATAAGTCAAAACGCTACAAGAGCTCGCGCCTTACTGTGGCCACCGCACGCCCCCGCTCGCCGCGCCCGCCTAGGCTCCAGTCACCGCGCTTTCAGTGTGGACGCACACTAAGGAACGTACGCAAAACGGTCTAAAGGAAGGTGCTAAAACTGCCAAGTATATTGCCCCTTATTTTTACACCCTCGCACAAAGATATAGCATAACTGAGCGATACGTCTGTGCAATTTATAACATGTTTTATTAAAGTGCTCCCCTCAGGTCGTAGGGCACATGACATCGCAATATAGACAAATTTAAACACATTTTCTCAACTTTATGTTGAAATACGTATTTTATAACGGACGGTTGGATATTATCGCATAACTTGAATAAATTGAAAAAGTAAATCGAACAACGCATTATCATATTATACATAGACAAGATAAAAGATTAGTTACGCGTTGATATATTCTTGCACTGTTTATCTATGTATTTTTTTATTTATCATTGTTATGTATTATTTACTGTTATTATAAAATATGTCATCGTGTAAACTATTATGTAAAGTGAGTATAGTGTCAAATTGGTTGTATACTGTAAGGATGCCATGCAGTTGTTTTTAATAAATAAATAAAAATGGTTTATTAAATTATTAAGTCAATCGTTCTTTTAAAAAATCAATAGATTACACTGTTATAATTACCTATATCTTATCGTGAATAAGGTAGACAGAGTAAAGACAATAAATGCTGTACGTATAAAGCAAGCCATATTCTGGTTAATTACTGTGGCGTAATTAGATACATTTTCAGTAACAGAAACTTCAACTAAAAGTACA
The DNA here is from genome assembly GCF_912999745.1 of Papilio machaon. NCBI lineage: Eukaryota > Metazoa > Arthropoda > Insecta > Lepidoptera > Papilionidae > Papilio > Papilio machaon. Next base: position 6,119,028 of record NC_060000.1, on the reverse strand, counting down.
CTTCAATTGCATAATCTCAGCCACAAACTCACAATCCGGCGATATTTATAATTTTAGTACTTTCTTACTTAATACAGAATTTTTTTCTATTATTAACAATAAATAACTGAACAGTTCTCTTTCTTAAATTAATAATAATTAATATATTATACTAATAAATAACTATAACTGATTAAAGTACGAGTATTACTAAACATGGAAAAACATACAAAGAACAAACTCACATTAAACTAAGTCTAAATGTTATTGTTTATAATGTGTACCTTTGTGTTATTCAATTTAATAGGAAAAATAAGTCAATTCTGTCTTGTAATACGAAACCAATTAAAAGAAGCCATTTTAGACCGAAAATGGATTATTTCTGTTGCAATATTAATTTTTTCAGTTCACATTTCAAGGTAATAAGTTACACGTAATAAGGTACAATTTCACAGTTATAAAACAGTGTTAAAGTTTTAGTATAAAGTAATTAACTAACCGTAGGTTACTGAGACCAAAATGTCAGTTCAAAAATTATTGTTATATCTGTTTTGTCGAATACCAGGTTACTCCGAAAGTATTGCGAGAAAAAGTTTTCATGTATGTGAGACTGGCCGTTTCTCTGTTGTGAGCAACAAGCGACCAAACACAGCGCTACTGCTCCGTCACGATAAGGAGAGTACTTTTAAAGATGTAATAAAAATATATTTAACTACAGATTTTTTTTGTGTCGCAAAACTTTCTGATTGTCCCACGTATATTTTGGTCTCAGAAACCCACGGTAAGTAGTAATCTGTAACTGAAATATTACCTTAATTAAATTACAAGCACTTACCTTTTCTTAAATTGCCACGATCTATTGCCCACGAACCATCTATAACAAAAAATAAATAATTTATTCTGAAAGCTATATTTACAAGTGTGAAATATTATAGAATCATACTTGATCGAGATTATTTCTAACCGCGAAATATAACTGTCGTAGTACCAGAAGGATAAAAGGATAATTGGTGTTTTATTGACCTTTTTTTTCTTCAGAGAAGATGCAGATGGCAAAATTGTTGTGATACAGGTATCGACAGTAAAAACACAACAAATGATGTAACAAAATTACAGTTTGCTTAAAACCTCGTTGTCGTCTTTAACTTTTTCCACGCGATTAATATTTCACTTTTCTTAATACCTGGCTGATGTAAACGTTAGTAGAAAAAAAGAACATATAAGCAGTAAACGTCTAGGAACGTTGAGGGTGTCGTTGAATGCCTGAGAATAGCGCCGACGACTGCAACCTATGGGCGAATTTAGGTCGAGATTGACACCATCTTATAAAAGCTTGCTTGTGTGCGTTATTGGCTCGTAGACCAAGAGAAATTTGTAGACTAAATATAATATAATTCACTAAATATTTTTAACATTAATTAAATTTAATGTACCTGATCAAGAAGCTATCAGTTAGCCTTCACTTGCTCTGATGTTATTTATTCAGTCAATGCTATTTTTCAGTTTTGAACTCCGATAAGGCGCGACAAGATTGTATCAGTTTTACTTTATGAACAAAAAAATATAGCTAAAAATATTTGCTCTTTTATCTCACTCAGGTGAGGTCGTTACATAAGATTCAAATTGTAATGTTTTGGCTTAGTTTTTACGACTGGCCGCCTGCTAAATGTGAAGAAAACCAAATCATCAGTACTTTTATCACCTTGATGTTAATTTGAAGCGAAGAGAGAACATTCAAAGTAGAACAATCTTACTCAGTTTTTCAATTACATATTGAGTCAACGCATGTTGGTAATACCTATACACTATATCGCGCGCTATATTTAGCATTGTAGTTTTAACGTATATGAATCAGTACCAACGAATACTCGGTTTGACGTACCGACTAAATCAAACCAATATATATGGTAGCAATAGAGAAACAGATAGCTCAAACGGACAAGTTTCTGTAGTCCGATACACCGCGGCCTCATCGTCGTACGGCGAGTAATGATCTAATCCCCCATAGAAACAAAGCCGGTTATAAGAAAGATAAACAAGTTGCTTGTAAAAAAACATACTTATCATTGACAAACATAAAGTTTTGATTATTCATTATTATCTCAATACCCGAAGTTATCACTTGTATAAAAGAAGACTGTGTTCGTTTTAAATCGTCACTCGATAATTTGTGGTACAAGAAGATGGCTAATCTGATATCGCCGGAGGGAAAAACTTTTTTAGTGACAGGCGGAGCTTCTGGAATAGGAAAGCAATGCATTGAAACATTTCTTAGAGAAGGGGCCAAGGTAGGAATCTCGAAATTTAAATTCCTACTACAAATTGCATGGTTACTATCTCTCTCGTCATCATCAGCCCTTATCTGACCACTGCTGGACATATCCTTTCCCAACACCTATTCAAATAAGTAAAATAAATTAAATACATATATAGAAAATTAGAACTGAAGAAACAATACATTAACTAGGAATGTAGAAACGATTCTTGACTTAATTGATTTGATTACAGATAAGTACCCATTTTTTTTTTTTTTAATATAATAATATGAATAAAATCTGAGAAGTTTACATGGTCCTTAAATCTTTACACCAGTGAATGAAACAGAAAACAAGTCGGTTATTATTGTTTTAAAATTGGGCATACTCTGATTTTAGACAGCCGAATTACGTGACCTTCGCTCTCCCAGGGGTTATCAGCTTGTTTTTATTTTTTACAATATAAGGGAACAAACGAGGGCCGTCATATAAAGTTAAATGATAACCGACGACTATGAATATCAGCAACATTAATGAAATCTTAGATTCGTTTCCATATTACATTATACTTTCTTACAGGGCATTGCCATTTTGGATGTACAAGTCGCCGTAGGCCAGGAGCTCGCCAAACAATTAAACAAGACTTATCCTAATAAAGTTATATTCATTAAATGTGACGTTGGTGATGAGAAAGAAGTATCCGAAGCTTTTGAAAAAGTTCTCGGACACTTCAAGCAGTTAGATGTAGTTATGAATAATGCTGGAATAATGGTAGACAGTCCTACTGGATGGAGGAAAGCTTGTGACGTAAATTGGGTATGTTAAACTAAAATCTTTTCTATCTAGTTCCATAGAGTTTAATATTATATAACTTTTATTTAAAAATCTTACTAATATTATAAATGCGTAAGTTTAGTGCGGATGTATCTTAAAAGGTATCACCAGAAACCGCTCAACGAAACTTGATTAAATTTGACATAGATGTTGAACGTCGGCGCGGACGGAGTCGCGGGCGACAGCTATACATTATGTATTACATAAATGTTTTATTGACACCTACATTTTAATTCCAGCAAGGTCTTGTGTCCTGCACATTAAAGGGTCTTAAACATATGCGAAAAGACGAAGGTGGTGTCGGAGGGACTATCATAAATGTGTCTTCGATCGCAGCACTATATAAATTCCGCTTCCTTCCAATTTACAATGGATCCAAGATGGCCGTTCTCCACTTCAGTCAAAGTCTTGCAGTAAGTTACTTTATATGTATAGCAACTTGTGCCAATTTTCAAGAACTTTTTGCATAAAGTAGTATCTTTACAAACATTTTCAATCGATATCATTCTGAATGTAATATATGAATTGATAACATTATTCAGAAGTTACTTTTGAGCAATTGATTTTGCGATAAAATTATCTTCTGTTGAAAAATAAAGATAACATTATGTTTGTGTAAAGATGTTTCAATAATGTAAATTTTGTACCTACTACCATAGTATTTTCAATTCACTTTACCAAAAGAGAAGAAGTAAATTCTACAAATTTGCGAATTTTAAATTATCTTTTAAAGTAAATTTGTTTCCAGGGCGGACCGTTCTATGAGAAAACTGGAATAAGGATTTTGACAGTATGCTTTGGAGCGACCGAAACTGCACTTCTACAAGGCTTGGAAGATAGAACTCTGGATGATATAGGAGCTAAGGAAATACTTGTTGTTAATTCTCAGAAACATCAGAAGTAAGCACATTTTATTATTATAATTAAACTTGGTGCATCACCTTATAAAAGAGTCTATAATATCACTACAACAGATTAACTTAAAGTGCATACAGCTACATGATCATTGACGCATCTGTGATATAAGCCAGACTTTTTGCCTTGCGTCTTGCATGCTGGTCCTATGGCATGTTTTAAACAAAATCTCCCGCACCCATGCAAGTGCGATCAACTAGTGAAAAACGATTACAGTATGAGTGAACAGAAATCTCCCGCATTTCACATGCGGGCGCTAACAACTAATGAAAAACCACTATTACTATTTAATGTGATTGATTAATTGATCTTAAATTCAGTGTAAAACTGTTAGTTTAAGAGCACACAATGTTGACTTCAAACATATTATACCGATTTATACATGAGTAAAACTCCTGATACGTGTCATCATAACTCATAACTTTATGATATTGTTTCAGGGTTGAATCTGCCGCTGCAGGTGTTCTGAAGATGTTCAAGGAAGGTGCGAATGGCTCCATCTGGCTCTCAATCGATGACAAACCCGGCAAGGATATCACCCCACTTATCGATTCCGGGTTTAAAGAATTTGAAAAAGCATTTTTGTAAAAATATTACAGTTTATAAATATTATTTTAATAAATATTTTTAGCACACATATTACATAAAGAGTAGTATTTTCTCTATAAACAATATTTAAATATTAGTTTGCAGAACCAATCATCAGACGACATGTTAAAATATCACATTTTTCATTACTTTATTTCTCAATGTTCTCTTAATATTCTAAAGCAAATAGTAATCAAGATTGAAATTATAGAAGTTTGAGAAGACGGGCGTATCGCGGGAATAGAGTTTACAACGGAATAGGAATTACAAAGGGCTCGAAGTCAAGACGTAACACAAGACGAATGCAAATAATCTAATTAAGTAGGGAAAATAAGTATAGAAAGTAATCTAAAGTTAGAAAAAAAGCGTATAGTGTACAAATCGATTTAATATAAAATGTCTTACGTAAATTTTTACTATGGCTGATATTTATCCTAAATAAAATATAGTAAAACATGCCAAACCCATCTTATGACTATTAGTAGGTAGTCAAAAAAACATCGTCACTTAAGTATACCGCAGGTTTCAATTGGTTCCACTTGTACAAAAACATGTTGTTATTGCAGTATAATGTGTAGGGGGAATACACTAGAAACAATAACTTTGCACATCTAAAACGAAGTCAATTCTGGTGAAGGCAATTCACAAAGTGCGTTGACCTCTTGTAGTTACCCCAACTACAAACACCGTCGGAATCTAAGAACGACTGAGTAATCAAATGAGGGAAATAAAGTGGTAATAAGAAAATGACGAAACTTTTGCGATATTGTTTTACCATATAAACGAAAACTTTATTTTTATTCCAATTTATTCTACTAATTGCTAACTTTATAGCACAGACTTGAAAACATGATCCTCTATCTAGTAAATTTAAGTGAAAAATCTAAGTCAGAAAACTGAAATGAACAAACTAGCCACAGTTTACAAATCATATTATTGTCCCTGTTTTTTCAGACATTGAGAAGGATGACTACCGCTTATTTTTCTATAGAGCAAGCTCTACTCCTCTCTCTTGTGCCATTCTCTTGATTTCTTGATACAACACAATTTCTGCTTTCTCTTGTTGCATATGAGTTATACTTGTGGTATATAATTGTGGTTATAAGATCATTGAGTCTTATCAGATGTCCTAACATCTTCCCTCCCCTGTTCTCTATTCTTTTTAATATTTTTCCTTCTTCTCTTCAAACTTAAATCCTCTAAACAATGTTAGAGACGTCAACAATAGCATAATTTAAATATCAGTTACGGAATTTCCCTTATAGAATAGATCCCCATAGTACATTGACCTACGAAGTTAGAATCGCGTGCGGCGCCATTTTGCTGCGATACCCATCGTATATGTACTCCATGATTAAAACACTAGGAAAAAATAGTCATAATACTCATGTTGTCATTAGAATCAAGTGACTTACATGAATAAATATTTACTTAATGTTATATCAATTGTATAAAAATTTATTTTAAGTAATATTTTTTTTATAATTAATAATCTAATACTTGAGCACAATCCAGTTTAGCAGTGTGGTGAAAATATCGACGCATCCACCGAATAACCCCGTAATAGGAAAAATTAAATTTTTTCAAGAGAAGCAAAAAACCGTATTTCTTTATATAATAACTTCATCAATAATTATTGTACAAAAATCTTTTAGATATTAAAACAAAGCTTAGCAAAAAAAAGCAAATTTTTATAGCTTCATTGTATTTTCATTCATGTATTCCGGGCGTATTCTGTGCTATGAAGGAAAAATGATAATACCGGGAAAAAAAAAGCTGTATCAATAATGACTTTTTATCTCCGTAATTAACATTAAGAAAAATATAAAATAAAATCACAATGTGTAATAGGACCTTTAGATGCCGAATTCGACGGAAAAGCAAGAACCTGGTAAGACTGCATTACAGGATTATTTGATGGGGGTGTCGATATGATACACACTATTTTTAAGGGCCTAGTGACTGTACTTTTATTGATGATGAGGATGTTTGTAAGTTCCTAAAAAATCCTTTGAATATAGCAAAGAGAATCAAATATAATATGTAGTTACAGAGGGAACATAAGCAGCATTTTCCGACATTTAGAGAAATGGCAAATAGATGACTTAAAATAATATAATTTGGTGACGTAAAAAAATATGGTATCTGAAATACATCTTACTAATATTTTAATGCGAATACTTAGATGGTTGTTTTTTTGAAGGTATCTCCAGAATGGCTGCATGTAACTCGCTGAAATTTGGCATTGATGTAGAATATAGTCCGGAAGAACTCATAAGCTACTAATTAGTTTTTTTTTTAATTTGCGTGGACAGAGTCACAGCTTGTACACAATAAATGTTATAAAGACATTGAAAATATCCATAATCATACCTTTATGTGGCTTTTGTATGTATGTTACATATATGTATATTATCTATATATATAAAAGAAAGTTGTGTTAGTTACACTATATATAACTCAAGAACGGCTGAATCGATTTGACTGAAAATTGATAGGGAGGTAGCTTAGGACCAGGAAACGGACATAGGATAATATTTACCCCGTTTTTTATTTTTTATTCCGCGCGGACGGAGTCGCGGGTAAAAGCTAGTCTATATATATAAAAGAAAGTCGTGTTAGTTACACTATTTATAACTCAAGAACGGCTGAATCGATTTGACTGAAAATTGGTGGGCAGGTAGCTTAGAACCAGGAAACAGACATAGGATAATTTTTACCCCGTTTTCTATTTTTTATTCCGCGCGGACGGAGTCGCGGGTAAAAGCTAGTATATTATAAAATACTTTTATTTAACAGAGGGAGTTTATTACAATTTTGGCAAATGTTTTTATTACATGCCAATACAACAGCATGGTTTTGGTCTTTGTCAAACTTGACAACTTAGATTGAGAACCAGAGATTTACGCGTTTGGGCAGAAAATTTTAGTTCATGATGTCTGGTCTTTATATTCTTAAATGTCTTTGGAATAAATCAATAAAGGCAACAAGCAAAGACAAACAGATTAAGTTAAAGAATCATTATATTTTATGGTTTATAAATTTTTTATGTGGGCACTGGTTTTTTTATACTTGAAAGAAATATAAACCATTTTCATTAAAAGCACACTAAAAATATTTACAAATATTTTCTTTGTCTAAGTAGCAATAGCCTCGACCTCATAAATACTAATCGTTAATAAGAGATACAAAATATTCTCTTTAGAAAAAAACTACCCGTAGCCCATCAATACTTAATCAATAAACCTTAATTAAAGTTCGTTTACTTTTAATCCAAGGGCTTTTAGCCTGTAACAGTGAAAAACATCCATAGCTGCTCTAGAACTATTCACTGAAAAATCAATAACACTACGACAAGTTCACGAACCGCCCTATAAGAAATGAAATATGAATGGATAACTTACATATGACTTCACAGAAGAGCGAAGAATATCTCGTAGGTAAACGTAAACCACAAATCAATATTTTTACAAGAACGCAAAAGTAAATAATTATTTATTTATTTCTCATCACTAGCCCGAAACACTACTTCGCCAATAAAAATATGATTTGACGTTTGACATTTTGCAATTTTGCAAGTAAATTACGTTTCATTTCACTAAAACAATTTTCTGAAATTAAATGAAAATATCGTATACAATATTTATATCATGTTTGATCAAATTAAATATCACTTTTCAACAATTTCTTACCGATTTTATGGAAAATGACAAACAGGGTGATCAATCTCTTGCAATATTACCATTTATTCCAAACTTATTCCTTAACTGCTTTCTCTATTTTTATCTCACGTTAAATATCGTTATTTATTTTCATAATCACTTAAAATTTTTCTTTGGCAAAAGAGCAAGCTGTGCACCAAAAAACATGAACCAGGCCAGTTCTACTGCCCTGGCACAATGTAAATCAGAAATTAAGATTCAGCAACAACCTACTTGTGGCATATGGTCAACTTATGGATTATTAAATGTTTGGAACTCTGAGGATTAATTAGATTGAGGAAATGTTTTTATTAAATAAAAACAACACCAAGAAAAAAACACAATAGCTACAAATATCCATGTATTAAGATTAGCAACTTAGACAAAATAATATAAGGCGTTTCCTGGAATCTACAACAAGCACTTTGTGGTTGTCGTTTACATATGCCTAATTCATAATTATATTCTAAAGGTTTAACCAAAATGCTGAGATTAAATGAAGTGCGATTTCTGTAAACATTTCACTTTGAAGCATTTTCATATCTGGCAGAAATGTCTTGCCAGTTTGCGACGTCGAATATTGCTTTAACATAATCTGCGCGCACATTTTTATATTGAAGATAATAGGCATGTTCCCACACGTCAATACCAAAGAGAGGCACAAGTCCTGAAAAAAAAGTGTTTCATTTTATCTCTTTTAAACTAAAGGCATTATTAATAACCAGATATCCTTAAACTTACATCAACAACAAAACTATTTAATTATTATAATTTCGGGACCGCATTTCAATAAAACATTTTGCATATTATCTATCAACTGGTTGGTTGGTTTAGAAAAGTCATAACTGAAATTGAGTCATACTTTTGTTTGGTAAACTGTAAACTACGATGCACAATATGCTTGACAAATCTATACTAATTATAAAGAAGAAAGATTTGATTGTTTGTTTGCATTGAATAGGCTCTGAATTACCAAATTTCTTGGAAAAAGTCATTCACTGTTAGGAAGCTATACTATCCTTGTATTAAATAGATATAATTTATTAAAAGGTTTTTTTAAATTCTGAGTAGATGAATTCACAAACAACTGCTAGTTCTTTATATGAATGTTGAAACTAAAGGAAAATTGTAAAAAAAAAGCATATATTTTTTGTTAGTAACAACAAAATCTTTTTTTAATGCAATTTGTATTGAAATACATAAGAGTATTATGTACATTTTAAATGAAGTGAAGCTTGTAAAAAAATTGTTTAAAAAGAGGCAAACAAATTTTTATGTTACATAAGCCTCAACCTTGAAGTGACCAACTTTTAATAAACCTACTTGAATATTTTATGTTATGTAATATAACACATTTGCATTGTACACAATACCTGTAGTTGCCTGCAATGGATCTTGATTCTGGCATGTAGCAATCTGTAATTTCTTCATTTGCTTATTGTATCCGAGCCAGCCCCAGCCGGAGCCCTGCACACCAACGGAAGCTGCTGCAAGTTGGTTCTTCATGTTCTCCAATGATCCAAAATCCCTTGAAAATGTTAAATATAACATGTAATTAACAAGAAAGAGTAAAACTTTAATTTCAAATTATTTTATGATAAAACATTTAGCTATTTAATAATTTACTGTAAATTATATCTAAAATAATGAAATTCTAAGTTTAACTATAAATTAGTAGCAATTTGATCTATGAATATACTTCTACATTTCTCAACAATATAAATTTAAGATTAACTTTGGAGATTATAAACAATGCAAATTAGACATGTATAGACATTTTGTAATATAAAATAATATAATTACTTTTCAATTGCTTTGACCAGCACATCAGAGGGTTTACTGGACTTTGGAGAGAGATTCTGCCAGAAAATTGTGTGGTTGATGTGACCACCGCCATTAAATTTCAAGGCAGGTGCCAAACTGATTACAGTGTCAATGTCACCTAAAAAGTTTAAAATTAATTTACATACATATTATATTACTATTATGTAAATACTTCCTCTAGAAATTAACTATGTTACTTAGTTACTAATACAAATAACAGCTCTATTGATTAAATAAATGGTAATAAGTACATCTACTTGGTAATAGTACTTGTACATAGGATAATATAAATATTTACTGCACAACAGCTTTCAAAAAGGCACAGGAAGGTTCTGTCTTGCAAGGAGAGAGATTGCACCACAATATTGAATGGTTCAAGTGCCCTCCTCCATTAAACTTTACAGCACTTAAAAGTGATATCATTGTGCTTGTTTCTGCTGCTGTCAAATAAAAAAAATACCTAAACTCATATTTGAAGTATATTACAATAATCTGGAATGTACAATTTACCTTTTGTTTGTGCCTGAACAAGTTTTTCCTCTGCTACGTTTAAGTTGTTTATGTACGTAGCATGGTGCTTGCTGTGATGAAGGCTCATAATTTCCCGGCTGATTACCGGCTCCAATGCACTGTACTCATAAGGCAGCTCCGGTAATGTATGTTTTAGACGGGTAGCACCCGCAGCGCGACTGCAATTGAAATAATAACAATTAAGAAAACACATCAACAACAAAATTGAGTAGAATTAAACCTAGGCTAATTATGTTTGTTATTAATTATTGAAAAATATTTATAAAAACAAAATATACATTAAATTTCCAAAATTGCGTGTCGCCAACATATTGCAACGATGTTTAAAGAACGGCCGGTGCAAAATATATGCGCTTCAACCTTCAATGTTGAACGTTATGCAATCGAAGAAAAGTCAAATGAAAATATTGTATGAGGGAAAAAGTCACAAAGTGTCATGAAGACATTTCCTATGACTTTGACATATAAGTTAGCCGAGACGACAAACTCTAGTCTTTGATTAAAAACTGCTTTTAACATGTTACATTTTTCCGTTAATGAAAAATTTTAAGGTGTTTTTATTAACTTTCCTGTGATGAAATATTAGAAACTGTTAACATTTTTGAGTATTTCAAATTATGTGGAAAAAAATATGTAGTCGTCTGAAACACTGATGTTTACACTTTATCCTTAAGTGTTTAACAGTATTAGCTTGTATGCAGCAGTGATAAGGTGTTATTTTCTACTAGTACATAAACTACATAGAGAATGTACGTCTGATTACGCACGTGAACGACGTGAACCTGCGCCCAGTTACACTAGTGTGTGCACTTTGCAATATAGTTTCCATGTTATGACAGTTGTGTGTGTAAATTGTTACGACGACGCAGATGAATTTCTAGTGCGGCGGTGTTGTAAAGATTACTTTCTTGCTGACCCTAAAATATATTTGAAATGTTAAAGAATATCAGTTTTTGTATAATGTAGATGCAATTTTGTAAATATTCTTTATCAAAATAGAGTTTTTTTATTTCAAATATTGCGTACTTGCAACAACAAACACTGTGCGATCGTTGCTACTTGATTGAATATATGGTGTTGTAGTGGTGCATTTGTTTATTTATAGATTTTGCAATTTGCAGTCATGTTATCACTCTTGTGGCGCTAAAATGTCTCAGAGGGATACTGCGATACACCTTGTGGCTGGGGGGTAAGTTTTAATATCATTTTTGCACAATATTGCATTCTTGTTCAACGTATGGCCTAATGCGCAAAATGTGTTTGATACGGCATGTAAGATTTAAATTACTGATTTTGCAAGTTGCTGCATGAATATGTTTATTCACTTATATCGGCTAAGCATTTGTTGTGTCGGCAGACGCTGTATTATCATGTCTTGACAATATTATTTACATTATAGTGACCTAGTTGGCTGTTATAGCTTTTTACTAGATAAAAATCTTATATGATTAGATTTTAGTAGTGCAGAACTTTAACAATGCACTCTTGTATATGTTACCTTTACACTACAATACTATGCTGATATTTTTAAATAACATAGTTTTCTACTTCATTTCAAAAAAGTTTAAACCACCATAAACTAGCTGCTTTTGTTTAAAATGGAAAGTGTTAATAAAAGAACACCAAGTATGAAAAGCAGGTATTACATGGTTTCCAAAATAAACAGTTGTTTAAACCTTTTAGTTATTTTTACTGGACATTACAGAAATCCTGCATTTATAGTAATATTAATTTCATTCACAATTGAAATAGTTGTGAAGCCAATGTATTGTATTAGAAATTATACAATTTACCACATTGTATAAAGTAACTTTACATTTATTTATGGGAAAATGTGATTTGAATAAGTTATTTGAGTAAAATTAATCTGAAATTAAGTAAATTACATATTTAAATAAAAAAAATATTATTATAGTTAGAATTTTATGATGTTGAAAAGTTTTATGAATATACAGCAAGTTTTGGTGTTTGGAAACTAATCTGTATATCATGAAGTTATTATTTTAATAAAAGTTCTTTTGTAATAAATTTACTATCTATTGGATGTAAACCCATGTATCAAATACTGTACAATATTTTAATTAGAACAAAGATGTTAAGCCAACTTCTTTTCAAATAGAATGAGACAAATAACAATATATATTTTTAAACATGTTCTGACAATGTACTGTTCTGACAATGAACATTCTGCCTGTTTTACTTTATGACCAGTACAATAGGACAGTAATGCTCAAAATCATTACTGGCATAATTTAAACACTAACTGGCACTGTACTGGCCTAAGCATTCTGGACAAAACCCACATCTGTGGAAGATGGAATAAGTCTTTTAGTAGTAAATTTTTTATTGACATAATTTATATTCACAGATTGGCGGGAACTGCCGGGGCGGTAGTTACATGTCCACTTGAAGTGGTGAAGACTCGTCTGCAGTCCTCTAAAGGTGTCGGCATACCACAGCCACCGTCACAATCTGGTACTGTCAGCACAAGAAGGGTTTGCTCCAAGATACCAAAACATCAGGTAATTTTTAATAGTTTTTCTTAGTACATAGTTTTTTACTACAGAATCATAACTATGTATTTATTTCATACATTAATTTTTTTTATTGCAACAATGATGAGAAATAATTATGTAAATTTACACATTTTACAGCATAGCCAAAAAACATTAAATAAAATATTTTAAACATCCACAGCTTCTTTACCCTTCTCTGATAAAAAAAAAAACTCTTATGTATACCATTTATGATGTACATATATGTCACAGTCACATTGGAAAAAAATGTCTTAATAACATTAATTTTTATAATGTTTTTTGTAGGACAATATCTTGGATATGAATTTTTTTGTGTCAATTTTTATCTGTATCTAGTGATTACCCCTGCTAATATTTTATCTTTTTATTGTGATAAAATACGTTCCTGGCATTCAATAAATGATAAAACTTTTATTTAAAAACATTCTTAACAATAGAATACAATAAACTACATTTCTTTTAATTTTAATATTAAATACTAATTTACTAAGCTTTTGATTTTTTATTATAAAGTAATTATTTTTCATTCAAAATAATTTAATTATAAAAATAAATTCACATCCGTCTCTATCTTTATATCCCAATATTATTGTGCATTCACAAAATATTACAGAGATGAAAGTTCAAATGGTTAATTTTTCTATAAAAATGTAATGGAAAAGATCACAAATCTAAAAACTGTCATAAATAAATGAACTGCAAATATCAATGAAAAATGAAAGAAATAATTTCATGTTTGCTTTTTCCCTTCTATTTTGTTTTTTAGGCTATGATGGTCTATTGACTGATTAAGATATTTTTTTGAAATAAAGTGTAAATTAAATTAAAACATAAAACTTTATATTACAATTAAAAATAAAATATTCTTGTCATTCTTATTTTTATTTAGTAAGTCATTATCTGAACATCTGCAATGTTTAAACAAGATGTTTATTGTATTTATATCATATCTAAATGTATAGCCAACATTATCTTAACATTTTATTTGCACTCTTATACAGCAGTGTTTAAATTTTAAAAAAGTTAAATTTTGATCAAATTGAATATAATTTATAACCTATTCCTCTATAAAAAAATCCATCGTTAATTTTTTGTTTTTATACTCTATGAAAATTAGAAAAATGGATATATTTTTATATTCTTGTTAGGCAAAAGGGATTTTGAAAGATGTTTTATAAAATATTGTATATTGTATATTTTATTGTTAAGTTATGAACTTCACCAGTTTTAACTGTTTAATGTAATCTAGAAAATTGAGAATATTTATTTGAATGATTTTATCATGTAGCATGGAAGAAAGATAAGATTGAACACACTTAATTACATATTATCTGCATAATTATATAAAATTCCCATCAATCTATATTTATTTATTACTTATTATTCAAAGATCAGGTTCAAACCAATGACCTTTTGTTTCCTTAATAAATCACTGAAACGGTTGGCACTGCCAAAAAAATTTTATAAAACATGTCACAATTTATCAGTAGGAGATATAGTGTAGACTGGAGTGTTTTAAAAAGTTGTAGATATTGATGGGTCCTATATATAAGGGCCAAAGTAACAAATATTTTTACTTTTTTATGTTAGCTATGTATTAGTCTAGTTAACATGCACTAATTAAAATAGTTAAAAGTGTGTTTTTACTGAAGTAAAGGGCCTATGTTGCATCTTCTTTTATATGGTTGAAACTTTGAGCGCTTCTCATGTACTCAATTTGCACATTGGCCCTTATTCGTAGGAGCCATTGATATATTAACCACAATCATGACTATGTTTTGTCGATGTTCAACTCTAGATATAGTTTTACATCAGTGATTATGTTACTCCCTTATTCTATAAATATAACTATTGTTAGGACTGTTGAGGGTAGCCACACAAAAAAAAGGTTTTATAAGGAAGCGTGCGCTGCTGCTCGAGGCAGTCTCTTTCCATTCGTCATTGCGGAACGTCTGACATTTTTGTTTACTTACGTTCGGTTTGAGTTTATACTACAGCGAGGATTATTATGAAGTAGAGTTAAATTCATTATTTCGCTGTTAGTTTAATTCTTTTAAAATACTTTTGCATCAAATATCTTATACTATGTTATCTAAACATATAAGATATATGTTTTCTTAACATCAAAACCCAATTGAGTTAGTTATTGGCAAATACCCAATACTGTCGCCAAAATTATTGTTCTCTCTTTTGTTGTTTCATACATTTTGTTTTTTTTTATACCTTAATTATTTTGTCCAACTGACAACAGTTGTTTGCTAATTTGAATGTAAGTTTTTGTTTTTTTTTTTACTTTGAATTCGGTCAAGTATGCATTTACGATTTGATTATTGAAAAATTCCAAAACTATTTCAATCGATTTTATGGAAATCTTTGAATTTTTATATTGAATTATTAGTAAAACAAACCAGGTTTTAAGCATTTCGATCGTATAAGATCATCGTCCGAGATTCATACGGACTGTAAATGGATCAAGTCGTATTTATAACTCTGAATCAAAGTGCAGTAAACATCATCTGATTGGGCATTTCATTTGATACGTATTTTAATACTATGCTTTCTCGTATTTTTGGTTGTTGTTTTGTCATCTTAGTCATATTTGTTTTTGCAATGAATTTTCCAGAATAATATAGAATTCTGTCTACAAATAGTGTACAATATTGTACAATAAATGCGATATCATTGTTAGCTTGTAATGTCACGTCGTTTTATTCCCGATTACGACAAAAAAATCGTTGAAGCATCCAGCAAAGATTTCTTGAAAGATAAAAACAGAGTATTCGGAAATCTTCCCATTCGTTTCACTTTACTTTGTTTTCACGGCCTATAGCAGGCAGTAGGATTTTGTTTTTCAAATGGAAAGAAGTGAAATATCAGAACGTGGCAGTGGGAACCCACGATATTTAGTGACAAAATATGACAAACTAGGAAACATTTTGTTTCCTACATCATATGCTCGTATCGTTTATAAATTTGTATATATCCACTACTATCTGGTATTTCTTATTAGATAAATCGACAAGCTATTGTTTACCTAACCGACTATCCAATGATTGATGACAATTTCATTGATTTAAAGAAAATCTTTACGTAATTCTAGTAATATGTGAAGCAGAAATAATATTCCCTGTAAAACCCATTTCATTACAAGAAACAACCTTCCTGCTAGTTCAGTGTCCGACGAACAGCCTTCGATGTCCATATGTGGTTAACTTGAATGCTATCATATCTGCATTTTTATGCAACTTGCCAATGAAATTGTTTTTTTTTAAGACAACAATTTAAGAGTATGTCAGTGTTTTAATTTGTAAGTGTATTGCATTTAACAGTTTTCACCGAATAAGGTTATATTTTGTAAGCCTAATTGGGTTTGAAATATTTTTTTAGTAGTTTTTTTTAATATAAATTTCAACCTTCACACAAGTTATGTTATCAAGAAATGTTGTATATTTAGTTAAATAGGGCTTCTTAATAAATATTTTATCATACAGCTATAATAAAAAAATACTGCTATTTTTACAACGACGTATATTATATTTATATGAATATTTATACTTTTAAAGTTACTACCGAATAAACATAGGCAAGGTTGAAGGTAACGTCCACGGATTTATCTTGGTTATATACGTATGTACGTTCTACAATTGAACATTATGTATTTCTGTTCATTCGGCAATGACCCATTTACTCTCCGAATACGTAACCGATTGCTAATTTATCACATGGATCTTATCGTGTTATTTACTATTTAAGTAAAATACGCGTACTTAGGACGTTTACATTGATGTTTTTCCATTGCAGAAACAATCGTAGAAAAAATATCGTTAACATTTTTTTTTCTATAAGGATTATGTTGATAGATAGATATGTGTTCATACGACTGTTTCGACTATAAAAATTCACGGTTATTAACCAGTTTTTGCCTCACTAACACAAAAGAAATATGTTAAGAACTTATTACTAGTTATATTTATAGTTAGCGACCGCGATTTCATCAGCGCAAAATTTAAAAAAGTAGCCTATATTACGTCCGCCTACATCAGGTACCTTCCAAATTCCCGTCAAAATCGATCCAGACGTTCCAGACATTGGAACAAACGCGGAATTGCGGTCGTATAAAATGTTTAAAAATTGGATTTTTGTTATTAGCAATAAATACATCATGTCTATTTTTTTGATATTACATACAGACACTTTAATTTCATAAATATGTATATATTGATATATAGTTAGATCAACACCGGATGACCTGAGAGTATTTTTAGATATACCAAGTGCCAAAGATTCACTATCTTAATGTACTATACATATCATATCGCCAATGGAGTTGTTTATCTTTGGACGCATGCTGTCTCGGTAATTGACGATGTTTACTTTCAAGTACAGCAATGAACGTATCATCAACAATTGCGCACATGCTTTAAAATACTTAACAGCACGACATTCTCTATTAGCAACAGTACACTAAGGTAGGTTTACATGGAACTTTTAACTTTTAAATTTTGCATTTCATAGTACAGATTTGCATCCTGATAACTGTTTAGGTGGTAGTAATATGGCTCATGTTCTCACTCATGTATGCTGCTTTGAATTTGTAATAAAAGATTTTCTCTTCCGTAAGCTTTCTTGAAACATTAAAAAACCTATATTAATATTTTTAGCCGACTTCAAAAAGAAGGAGGTTATCAATTCGACTGTTTTTTTATGTGTGTTACCGCGAAACTCCGCCCCTGGTGGTCCGATTTTGACAAAAAATATTTTAATCGAAAGGAAGTGCTTGCAGATGGGTCCCATTGTTTTTTTTTTAAATAACTAGAAGACTAGTAGATTTTAACAAAACCTTTACTTATGTAACTTTCATCACATTTGCGGCATAAGTTGCTTATAATTAGCTCAATGTAAACCTACCTTTAGATATAAAAGCCAACATCGTACGATGTCATGTTACGAGATGAATTGTTATGAATCTAAAGGATTTCAAGGCTGTCTATAAATAGATATCAATGCATTCAAGTAAACACTGAACCAAGATTAAGATTTTACATTAATAATAAAGTTTCAATGATGGCTTCAGTATCAACTCAGAATCAGAACTGTAGAAATAAAACGATAGACTTAAAATTATTGTTATAACCAAATTATAATTTATATAATTTGCATAGGTACTTATTACAGGCTGATAAGAATACGGTTTTCTAAAGTTTATCCTATTGTCTCCGCCAGAAACTGTACGATGAAAAATAATTTCATCTTCATATTATTCCATGTATTCAGAAGTGCATCTAAATTAAATAATACAGCGCCATCTAGTGTATAAATACATTATTTACTTATCTAGATGTGCATGTGTTTTGAAGTCTATTTACAATATTATAATCATTTTACTGTATATGTGTAATAATTGACGCTAATTCTCTCAGTCATGAAAACTAGCGCAGACCTGTATAAACGTGAGACTAATATTTGACATGGCAGCAATAATTTAATATCTATGATTTACTAGCTTTTGCCAGTGACTCGGTCCGTCCGGAATGAAAGAAATAGTAGCCTATGTGTTCTTCCTGGGTGTGTTCTACATCTATACCAAATTTCATTTAGATCTGTTGAGCCGGTCTGGAGACACTTTCTGACAAATATAAATACAAACATTTGCATTTATAATATCACTAGCTGTCGACTCCGTCACCGCGAAATTTAAAAAAAAACTGAATTAGTAGCCTATGTGTTCTTCTAGTTTATTTTCTACATACATGTCAAATTTCATCAAGATCCATTGAACCATTCCGGAGGTACCTTCTAACAAACATCCATCCATCTAAACATTCGCATTTATAATACCATTCATTAGAGTTATTTTTTTTTATTTGCTCAGATATTTAGATAGATTGCTGATGCTCATATGAAAGGAAACAATTAAGCCAAAAGGCCCTTTAAAAGTGGCAAAAATATAACGTAAACAGTGTAATGTCGACACAAGACTTCTTTGGAATTGACAAAAGATTTGTCCATTTCATGTTAATATTTAAATTAAACGAGAAACGGATGTTCTTACATGTATATTTATTTATTTAGTTGTTTAAATATTCCTATATATCACATAACATATCAACATATAGGTATACCAATAAATTGTAACATATTGTAATTTGCACGGCGCTATCAGTCACTTATCACGTTTATCTATATTTGTGGTAGCGAGTGGCGATGGGAGAATTTAATTAGCAAGTAAGGCTTCATCTCATCTCTGCTTCTGTAATTTTCCACTGGTATAATTTTGATTGATGTTGTTTACAAAATATACGTTTATTAGATAATGTACTAATTTTTAAAGTGACACATCTCTTTAGAATTTGAAATTGATATAATATGATTAAGTCACTCAAACGCTAAATTTAAGGAAGCATCTATAATAATGTGATGGTTCTAGAAATTTATATTTATACTTAGGACACTTTTTTACTACTAAATTTCTAAGGCGCCCTCTTTTTTCACTTCTTTTAAGTGAGACTGTTTAATTCGCAACCTGTGGCGCCCCCCCCCCCCTCCTGTCTAGCGCCCTGGGCGGACGCCCAACCGCACCGTTCCCTAACGCCGGCCCTGGTCACCGTCAGTAAGGTTTTCAGAGGTCACAAACAATCTCATCATTGTTTCAATATCTTAATAAATTCAAATCAAATCTATTGGACTTCGTACATTAACATTTTCTATAATAAGAAATCTTGCAAATAATCAAATAGAATTAAAGTTCTGGGGTTAATAACAATATGTATAAAGCAAATTGATTTGCAACGTAACATTGGCCGTGTAACGCAGGAGGCCAAATGGGGCTACAGGCGTACGATGGGCGCGATGTTCGCATACAGCAAGCAAGCAGATCGTATGCTGATGTCGTACAATTACCAGGTGCAGCAGTGCGCCAGGGCCGGCCACGCGCGCACCACCTCCAGGATGAGCCTTATACAGTGCATCAGGTGAGTAAACATTATCAATTTATCAACACATCCGATGAAAAGAGTCACATCTCTTAAGAGGTCTATATGCAAAAGTTAAATCTCATGGGATCTCTATATAAGATGAAAGTCTTTTAATCAGATGAGTCAATATGTCGTTATACTGTATAAACAAGGCTTAATATGTTCAGTGCCACAAAATCGTCCTGTTACTACATTTTAAAATGAATGCATACGAACGCAGCTGTATTTGCGCTGGCTATGAATGTAAGCATTTTTTATCGCTAATATTTTATGGCTATTGTTTTTTTTTTTTCGAGTTTAGCAATCAAGTAATATTATTTCTTAATTCTTCACAATACCAAACAGCTCTCAAGAAGGTTTGAAAGTTGTCATCGTAACCGGTTTTATCTTTGTTTAGTAACAACGTAACTGTAAAAGGACCGAGAAATTAATTCAAAATGTGGTAAAATGTCGCATATATTTTTCTACAGTGAGCCTAGCACGAATATTTGTGACAATTGCGTTCGTATCTTTGTCGAAAAAATTTTTTTTATTGCAAACTGTACCGCCCCAATCGGGCATAAGTGCACTAAAATCTCACACTAATTTTGACACAGTTGACGGTGACCATAGGAAGGCAATTGTCAAAAATATTCGTGGTAGACCCACAGTTTTATTTAATAAATTGCCTATATCATCAACTAGTTCATTATTTTAGGCAGCTTTAGTTTATTTTACATATTCAAATAAACTATCAATTAAATTACTATGAACTCGCTCGAGT
Organism: Papilio machaon; assembly: GCF_912999745.1. Taxonomy (NCBI): domain Eukaryota; kingdom Metazoa; phylum Arthropoda; class Insecta; order Lepidoptera; family Papilionidae; genus Papilio; species Papilio machaon. The sequence goes on along the minus strand of NC_060000.1, from coordinate 6,098,127 downwards.
TCACTCAAAAGCAATTATGCACATGTCACCTGCAAAGATTCATATCAAAGTGTTACTAAAGTTAGCAAGACAAATGTAAGAACCAGTTCTTAAGTAATACTAGTCAATACGCGTTTCGACTATTCCAATGAAAACAGTTACAACTCATACGAGTTACCTTAAGACATGTAACTCTTTTCGTCGGGTTGCATTTAATAATAGTATTTACTCATAGTGTTGTTTACAAAGTGTAAGCTAACAGGAAAATGTTTCCGCTCTTATTATAGATTAATTGCATTGTTTTTGTTACTAATTATTTACCGTCGATCAAGTTGCTTTTAGGTCATAGCGTATTTAGTGATTAGGTTCTTTAATTAGACTAGACTTTAGACTAGTTATCGCTACGTATGGAAAATGACGTGAATGAAGTTTGAAATAAAAAAATTACAAGGTTTCTTATTTAATCGGTTTAAAACTAAATCAAAATTTTATATGTGAATTTAGAGCAATGGGTATGAAAAAAAATAGAGTCGTGCAAAACAGTGTGTCGTCCTACAAACAAGTTAAAAATAGTCAACCTGTTTAGCATAGTAAATCGGAGACGTTTTTTTAATGAATTTCTTATAAATTTCTTTTTCCACTTTGTTATTTGAAACCACAAAGATTAGCTCATAAATGTAATTAAGACATAATTTTATTACACGTGAATACAGCGATATTTATATTTTCTAACTTCTGTAATGTATTTCGAAAAGGACTTGTTACTAAATATGTATGTATGAATAATTATCTATATTTAATACGTTAATAGCTGAAACACCCACGACTTGAGTCTAGCTATCGTTGGGACAGACAATAGAGTTGCCCTTTCTAACCTGTTACTGTGACTTTCTCTAAATCTATAAATAACTTTTACCGGAATAACACGTAGGGTAACTATAGCGTAGTAACAGTTCCAATATATCCATAAGTTGTGCACTTCGAACATCGCTAATGCGCGCCTGTGTCAATTGACATGTTGGCTGTGTGCCACCGCGTGCTTAGACATCTGCTCGTCACTCGAAAAGCATGCCGTGTTAAATAATCTACTACAAGAAAATAACCTTAATTATAGGTTAAAGATAGTAGTATGAAAGTACATCTGTAAAAAAAAGATTAAGTGAACATTGCTTAAGAGATATAACTGTTTTCGTTAGATGGGTCGACTGTTATGTACAGTACACTGTTCTTCTGGCAGAAGAGTACCCTTGCGTCATGTTTTGATGTAAGACAGAACGACAATGTTTTGAACGATTTTATTACCAGCGAGAACAATGATTATATTTTATAGAGTCTTCCAGACAATTGCGGGATGAAGCTCTATCAATGATTTGATCGAGCATCTTCATTACCTTTCATTATAACTCGTTAAATAAAAACTTTTTTCTCTTTTATAATACCTTGTTTTTCTTTATTCTTTCTTAATGTTATCCATAATGTCTTCTTTGAAATCGTAGTTAGTGTTTTTCGACAGCGCTGTACCAAATCTTAGCATTTTTTTCCGCCATGTTTTTATATATTCTGTACTCAAGAATTATTTTTTAACATTATTTATTTGTACGATTCTAAAAGCTTTATTAAGAAAAAAATCTACCCCTAATTTTGTCGTGACTTGTCAGATGACATGCATCAAAGGATAAGTTTCAGTATCCAAGTACAAGAAATGAGATAATCTAGGACCTAAAACCGGTTGTAACTAGCGCTGTTATCATACTGCTTCGCTAATAGATAACAAACGTCCCGCATCACTCGCGCTCCGCATGGACATGCTCTTGACACGGCCAAATATTGCGCTGATTAGCGTCATTTAACCAACACCCATACTTATTTTTAAACATAATCTTAAATGTTTTTATCTTTTTCTTACGTTAAAATTTATCTTTTCCAATAATAAATTTAATCAGTGCAGTGGGATCTTCCGTACATTTATAAATAATAATCCATCAACTAAATAGAAAATGTCACCAGTTTTACCGTTAAAATAATCAATTGTTGTTATTTGACATTTGTTTACAATTTTATTTATCACGCCAGATAGTCCCGCTTGCGTCAATGCATATTAAAACAATAAGATATGAGGAGAGTAGAGGTGATTAATTTTTATCTTACAGGCACATCGTCCAGACTGAAGGTCCGAGGGCGCTTTTCAAAGGGCTGGGACCGAACCTGGTGGGGGTGGCGCCATCTAGGGCGATTTACTTCTGCACGTATTCCCAGGCGAAGGCGATCCTTAATCAACACATACCGCCGGACACGCCGATTGTTCATCTCTCAGCAGCGAGCGCTGCAGGTGATTTATATTTTTCAAGCTCACTAAAATTGACCAACGAAAGAGTTATATTTTTCAAGAGATCTTATGAGAGATGTAACTCTTTTCGTTGGATAGATCGAAATGTACTTATTTTTTTTTTGCTTTAAATCTCAATCTAATCAATAATCTTAATAATCATAAAGAATTATATATAAAAAGAATTAAAAATAGAAAACATGTCGTCATATGTACGTCGATATGTATGTCGTACGAAACTTTGAGAGAACTGAATAATGTGTTTGACGAAATTAAAAACAATTACAACTTATGAAGATAAAGGAAATCCCCGTTTACTAACTACTGAATGACAGAAAGTGTTTCACCGAAATCGGTAAAATTCTGAAAGGAGTCTAAGAGAAAAGTATGAGAATCTTTGGGCTATAATATATATTTTTTATTATTGCAGGTTTCATGTCGTGCACTATGACCAATCCTATCTGGTTCGTGAAGACCCGCCTGCAACTGGACGGACAGAACATCACAGCGCTGCAGTGCATAAAGAGGATATACGCTAAGACGGTACCAACTTTATAAATATTTATATTTAGAAATTATAGACACAATCTGGCGATGTTTCTGCTTCCAATACGTGCACAATATAACCAGAGTGTTTTTTTAATATGGGAAAGTGCAGTGCTTTATGCGTGGGAAATATTTTAAAAACCCCATTTTACAGTATACAAAAACTTAAAATATAAGCGTTGAAATATTGAAGAGTTTTATACATAAAGAGCTATCGTTATATTTAAAAAAACCTTAATGACTAAAATATGTTCTACATCGGTGCCAAATTTCATCAAGATCCGTTCAGCTGTTCCGGAGATGCCTTTAAACAAACATCCATCCATACATTTTCATTTTTCAAACATTCCCATTTATATTATTAGTAAGATATGTCTGGTTTACATTATACCAGTGTAGTAAGACAGTTACACTAAAAATCAGCGCTTGCATTCAACTCGCATAATGTACACACTAACTGGCGCCAGTGACTCAAAACAGTTCATTCCTCGCCAGCGCTACTGTCCTACTGGACTGGCATAATGTAAACCAGGCATTATACAAAAACAACTGAAAACTTGATCCACCACATTTTTATTGTAATACACGCAGTATTTTTGCGTTTGTTAATTGCTTAAATATTTGCTGGTTTTCATATTAATCACGACTTTAACTGTTCTGTAAAATACTTATTGGAATAAAACTTATCACTAGATATTGTAGATATGTATGTATGAGTATGAACGAATGATACATAACTAGATGCGGTGCGGTGTACCGTCACTGTTGGCGTCAAACAATCAATATGGCGCACATTGAAGCGGCCAAATCTATATCGAGCTATTGTTTATCGTACATCAAATATCTATCATAGCTTTTACACAAGTAAACTTATATGTTAATCTAATAATTTAAATATATGAGTGTCTGTATGTAATATTGAAAAATCTTAAATGGCAGCAAAAAATGCTTTATTCACTCAAACATCACGTTGTTAATAATTTCCGCGCCATTCTTCTACAATTTTTTTTACCTATCTTTTTCTAATACCATAGGTGGGCATTAACTCGTTAATCCGTTAATCGTTAATTAACGAAGTTAACATTTTCCTTAACGGATTAACTTTTAAGTTAAATTCAAAAAGTGTTAACGCTCTTGTTAACTTCCGTTAAATTCTACTTCCGTTAATTTAGTCCGTTAATGACGTGTTGTCATTTTATTTAAATTATGCATCAGGCTACATTCGTAAGTTCGGCTATGTTCGGGGACCGTCGGCGAGTCGAATGGTGAACGAGAACGAGAGAGAACGAGAACGGGCGAGTGCGAGTGTTATGCAGTTTATACAATACACCGAGCGGCCGGGAAAGACGTGATCAAAAGAGTACCGCAGAATCCTTGTTAGAAAATAGTGACGATTTAATCAAACTTACCTCTATCAAATATTGCGATGTTTAGGCGCTAGACACCTTCAAAGTTTATTTATTATTTCACATTTACACAAATATCTCGAAAAGTCTATACCTATTACATTTTATTCACATTAAAACTGGTTTTCATTTATTTAACATCACTTTTTTTTTAGAACAAGATTTTGTTATAAAATCAACATAAGGTTCGAAAGCACTTTATTCTAAATACAATAATTATACACTTTGTCTTATACGTGAAACGCAAAATCTAGTAAAAAAGATAAACACTGCGTTGAATTGATATCGAAATAATCAAATGTGCATTACTCTTCAACCTCGTAACTAAATTACAACTAAACTTTGTTGGCGACAAAAATGTTTATTTTAATATTGAAGTTTAAAGACAACAAAAATATTAAAAAAATCGTATATGGCTCATTTGAAAAAGCGTAAAAATAGGATTTTTTTGTCATTGCGTAGATAAGAAACAAACAATGAAAAATAAATTTAAAAATACGAAAGACGAAATGTGCACGCAATAAACATTCCTCAAAAACAAAAGGGATTTAGGTGTTTATTACCGTCGTTTGTTTTTTTGGGGCTTCTTTATAGTCAACGAAAAATAATTTTAACAACAACAAAAATATGAACAAAGGATCAAATGGACATCCGCACAGAGAATGCGATAACGAACTCGATGGATTTATGGCCCCAACCCTTCTAATGGTCGGGGATGCACGTGCGCTGCGCAAAGACAATAGCGAAGATAATTTGTTTGTTTACAAAAAAAAAAGTATACGACAAAACGAGAAAGAATGAGGAAAAAGATAAAATTATTATGTTAGTGAAATAATGTTAAATTGTGTTATCAATACATCAATACATAGTGTAAAACAAAGTCGCTTTCGCTGTATGTCCGTATGTATGCTTAGATCTTTAAAACTACGCAACGGATTTTGACGCGGTTTTTTTTAATAGATAGAGTGATTCTTAAGGAAGGTTTGTATGTATAATAAATGCATAATATAGTAGAGAAACACTGATAAATTTAAAGTTTTCTAATGTGATGTCGTAAATAAGCACGTTTTTTTGCGCTTATATTGCAAACGCTGGCTGAACCCTACGAGATAGACCAAAATAATGTACTACAGTATTGTTCACCTTAAAAAGTTCAACAAAAAAGTCCGCGATGGTATATGTCTATCTCTTAGGGATAACCCAGCATAACCATTTTTATTCTTTTACGAAGTGATTTTAAACAATACAACATTAATCCTTATCCATTTAAGTACCTTAAATAAATTGTGCATTTATTCTGTAGTAGGTATATTTTGCATTGCACCCGTGCGAAGCCGGGGCGGGTCGCTAGTATATACTAAAATTAATATGTGAAATGTCGCCACAAGTGACCTTTACAAAAAGACATCGATTTTTTACGTATAAAATTAATATAAAATAAACTTTCGATATCGAATGTCGTTGAAAATAATTTAAAACATATTCTTACTAATTGACTATAACGATTTTATAGGTGATAAGAAATATAGAAGACATCACCCGCGATCGATTGTTTTCGTTGTCGTGTAACGTATTATTTGATTTACATATAACAATAGATCGGACGATAGATCATTAGATGCTAGAAATTATCGAAGGCATCTCAGTTGTATAGTTTGATGCGTTGAGATGTATCACTGGATTGGTTATATAGTTTATTTATTAATGTTATAATAAGTTTCCTCTGATGTTAGAAGTTTTATTAATAAATCTATATTAATAAATAAAAAGTACGTAAAAAATGATAAGTCTGTTCGTGGGTCCTTAGCAAAAATAAAATAAAAAAATATTACCAAATTATACATAAAATTAAATGTTCAGTTGTTGGAGCATGAGCAAATGAATATACAGGTGCAAATAGTAACAGATAAATGTAAATACTGCATACAAGTTTTGATTGTTTTCTTTTGAATATTATCACATGTCTCACAGTTTAACAGAAAATTTGTGTTGTCTAAATTTAGTTAGCTCTCTAATTCCGTGATGTCGGATTGTCGATAAAAAATTGACTGAAAAAGTCAATTGTCCATCATTGTCAGTGTAGTATATAAGTGTGTGTAACTAGTGCATGCTATGTCATTAGTATGGTACAGGCATTATACTCGTAGTACATCGCTCCTATTGTAGAAGTTTTATTTTAGTAAATTATATTACTAAACTATAGATAGGATTAGCGATCGCCCGAGATTTTGTAAGCGCAGTAAAAAAATAGCCTAAGTTCTATTGAAAGTCTCGACAAAATCGGTCCATACGATTCGGATTCCCGCTTGGGCCTTATACTCGTAATTTTTGTTTATAAACAAAAATTAACTTTAACTGTTAACTTTAACTTGCGTTAAATTTTTGAAAATTAAACGCTTTAACGATTAACGAAGTTAAATTTTTATTTAACGAATTAACGATTAACGAAGTTAACTTTTTGATTAACTGTGCCCAGCTATGTCTAATACAAAAGGCAAAGGTCTTGGCCAGTATGCCACCTCTTTGGCAGAATGTTCAATTCTGCACTCAACATAGTAGCTGATTATAAAAAAAAACATTATTTTTAATTTTCGTCTGTCATATCTGTCCACAAAGCTGCATTTGTACCGGGTGATCTCAAGAACGGCTGGACATATTTTGACGGGACTTTTAATATTTATTGGGGTAGATGAAAAGATTTATTCGTCTCTTACAGAAAAAAAAAATTACCATAGAGTTACAAATTAAGGTCTTAAAATATCATAGAGGGAAAAAAATCGTATTTGTCTTTAATTCTGGTTAAAGATGTGGTGGATTTTTTGACTCCTTTAGCATCTAAGATACATAGTATAGGTTAGTATCTGAAAGAAATCTCTCATCATCTCTTAAAAGTAGCCACTTCGCTATTTTTCAAGTCACCACTTGTTCATTTGCCCCTATATATAAAAAAAAATCTAGTGTATTTATATTCTCTATCCTTTGTTGAATAGAATTTGTTTTGTAATTGTTGCAGGGTATAAAAGGTTTTTACAAAGGTATAACGGCATCGTACATGGGTATAAGTGAGACTGTGGTACACTTCGTGCTGTACGAAGGTGTGAAGGCGCGCCTGATCGCCGCGCGCTCTGACGGCGTGCCCAGCGACACGCGCTCGCCTCGGGACTTTGTGGAGTTCATGGGCGCAGGCGCCTTCTCTAAGACGGTCGCATCCTGTATTGCTTATCCACATGGTAAGAAACACAAAAGTTTCTCGTTTGATTGTAATTCAAAATTGTAGCTGCGAGGAGGTAAAATAAAACTTAATAAGTAGCCTATATGTTCTTCTAGATTATGTTCTACATCAATGCCAAATTTCATTAAGATCCTTTGAGATGTTCTGCAGACCTTCTAACAAACATATATCTCATCCATACATATATCCACAATTCTAATATTAGTAAGATGACATAAGAAACATTATGGTGGCATGTTAGATGTGAGTGCATTTCTTAACCCACTGCCGGTGTTGTATGTCCCGCTGTTAATTTGTAAAATTATATTATGCTCTGTCTCAATATTGTCATGTTCCTATCTTAATGGTTTTATTGTGGTTTTAAATAATAGAAGTAGCAAGGACGCGGCTGCGAGAGGAAGGCGACAAGTACCGCAAGTTCTGGCAGACGCTGCACACAGTTTGGGTGGAGGAAGGTTATCGCGGTGTATATAGGTATCATTGAACTTAATGTATTTTATCATATCAACAAACGCATAAAAACATGTTATATATATATATATATATATATATAAAGGAAAGTCGTGTTAGTTACACTATTTATAATCAAGAACGGCTGAATCGATTTGATTGAAAATTGGTGAGCAGGTAGCTTAGAACCAGGAAACGGACATAGGATAATTTTTACCCCGTTTTCTGTTTTTTATTCCGCGCGGACGGAGTCGCGGGGAAAAGCTAGTCTTAGAATAAAACTGCTAAAAATCTTCTTGAAAATGTGTTCGGTAGAGGAATTTTAAATTACTGGCTTACCGTTAAACATTATTGAAATGTCTAGTTTTAGAGTATTTTTAAAACCGTTCATATTGAATATCTTTATTTTTTTTAATTTTAAGTAACATAATTAATTTCAAATAGAAAAAAAATATATATCTATATATGTATATAAAAGAAAGTCGTGTTAGTTACACTATTTATAACTCAAGATCGGTCGAACTGATTTAGCTGAAAATTGATGGGGAGGTAGCTTAGAACTAGGAGACGGACATAGGAACTTTTTTATCTTGTGTGCATTTTTTTTTATTCCGCGCGGACGAAGTCGCGGGTAAAAGCTAGTATTATATAGAATTATATATGTTATTGTTGTTTTTCAGGGGTTTAGGAACTCAGCTGGTCCGTCAAATACCTAACACAGCGATCATGATGTCTACATACGAGGCAGTGGTTTATCTGCTAACTACACATTTCAATAGTTCCTTCTATGAGAACACTTAAACTATGACAAGTCAATACTTTGAACCCATCAAAATAGTAGTCATTATTTACAAATGGCTTGCAAACTTGCAATTTAGATTTCAGATGAAATGTTGCATAAGTCATTGTAAAACAGAAAAATATGCTTAGAAATCATCTTTACGTGTTTACAAAAGAAGACATTATAGACATAAACAATGGGTTTCAAATAAAAATGTGACGTCACAACTCGGAAATTCGTAAAATAAAATTTAATTTCAAAATGTTAATTTTTTTTTACGATTTTGACAGTTCTAGTATCAAAGAGGTACACATTTTTATTTGAAAGTTTTTATAATCCTTATTCATATACAAAATCAAAGTGGAAGCTAAAAAAAATCCTTCATTAAAATATCTAGAATGTTCTGTTCCAACGAGCTTGTTAGTGTTTTTATTTCAGCGTATTTTTATGAAATTAGTTTCTACTTATATGAATGGATATATTTTTTAACAAAATATAGTATGTACGGTGCTCTGATGTAATCTAATGATTTAAGTACTGAATTGGTCCCGTTATTTAAAAAAAAATTGTTAACTTCTTAAATATATCATTTATGTTGTAACTAGAGTTTTAATATGCTGACATAATCAAAAAAAATTGTTGTCAAAAAATATTTTTATAATGTTAATATTTTCCTATTTTAATTGGTTATTCGTTTTTATGTGCGCCGACTAATTAATCTGGCTTTTACGACTCCGAAAATAATTAAAAAAATCGCATTAGTCATAGTTTTCTAGTCTCTTTTGTAAGAAACATTTCTTAGTAAATAATAAAAAAATGCAAAATCAATAATTTTTTTTTTTAACAATAATGGCAACATTTATTCTTTTTCAAATTATCAACAAATAACACTTGTTATATTCTGCTTCTTCACCAGTGCACTTAATTCTATTATCTATGCTTGTTAAGATTATAAAAATAATTAAGTTGAGATTTCTATATTAAAAGCTAGGTTTCCACTGATTTGATGTTGACATTTGGATGTTCTGTAACACCTTGTCGCAGTGGAAACTCTGTTAAATATCTACAATAGGCGCATGCATTTTACAAATATTTTCAAATAACAAAATCAAATACAACAAAACTCATTCTTTAATATTGCACATTTTGTTGTAATTGGAATATATTCAACAAGTATTACTATGACTTTCTTCTGTCATGTAGAATTGTCCTCCTTTTTTATTCTATTTGAAAAAAATAACATGTTTTCATGAATGTATTTTAGTAGTCGGGATGTCACTGATTAAATTTAGTATTGCTTGTCAAATGTTCTATTGTATACAGGATGTTTATTATTCATAGTTGTCATGGCAACACTTTAGCACAGATATATTAAGTTTAAGCTGTGATAACTCACTTGTAAATAACTTATGTTGGTATACTTAAAGCTATCAATGCTTCCCCGAGATGTCTTACATTTCTTGGGTTTTGTTTTGTTACTTTTTTCTCCGATATTGTTTAGTGATATATATTTTTTCCTGTAATCTAAATTTTATAACAGTTTATTTTTGCTAATCAATTATAGAGCACAATCGGGTCGTCCATATTGTTAAGCGAGGATTCTATTGAGCTTGGATGTGATACAAACATGTAATTGTTTGTTGAAATATTTTGAAAGGAACAGATTTTGATGTAAATCAGACTGAATATAAGATACTTTAATTTTTGTTTAGTAAATAAAGTTATTTAAAAATTAAGTTTGTTTTAATATTATAAACCTTTCCCTTTATATTTGTAGTAACATTCGGGTCTTTTCTGCTTAACTGAAGGGACATTATACTGCAAAAAACATGGTATTCCAGAAGTGTGTTGAAATAATTTCGAAAAATAGAACAGATCTTAGAGTTACCGATATCATATTTGTGTAGGAAAAAATTGACTTGTCCATTACAAATTAGAATAAAAGAAAATGTACAAAGAAATTTTTATTTACATTCATAAAAAAATTACAAAGCTAATAAATATTTCAACAAATATCCATTCCCCTGTTCATTGAATTAATTGTTAATGCCTCAATCCATCAATTAGTTATAAATACTAAACAATTTTTAATACAAAATTCTTCCCTTAGTTTAGAAGGGAAATATTAGCATGAAAATGAGTAAATGAGCATATTGATTTTTAGGATCCATTCAGATCTAGTGAATGGATGTTTGGACCCACTCAAGAGATGCTCAAATTACTTGCAATGTGGCCTATATGCAGGTATGCAGTCTGAACACTTCACCAGATCTGGATCGGTCCTTACACATTTTTACAAATTGGTACTAGTGTGCTCCAATCAGTCTTTTTGTTTTTAAACTGTCTAAACTTTTATTATATTTTATTTTCTTAGCTTAAAATTGGTTTCAATAATGTTCTAACAGACAAATTTGTTATCAAAACCCACACATGAGTAGAAATAGCATTTGGCATATCACTAGGGTATCGGAGTACAGTAGAGAGAGGGAAAAGGTCTCCTTTCAATGCTACTATAGGCTCTCTTCTAAACCAAATTACTGATATCAAAATAAATACAGCAACAACTACCTGTAACACAATGTGAACTGATCCAATTATAGCCAAACTCTTACTCATCCGTGAAGATCGGTTTTCCTTCAATTCAGATTCCAGTTTATTGATTTTACGTTGCAATTTTGAATATGCTGCAAACTCATCTTTCATTGATATACCTTTTTGTATCTCTTTTAGTTTTAATAATTCTGCCCACGCCGATCGTTCTTCATGTGATGCACCCGAAAAACATGCTACAATCTGAAAATTAATAATATAAATCAAACATTTAAAAGACACAATAAATAATAAAGTTGCCAATAATATTAAGATGAATAGCGTACTCATCTAATGTCGTAAGTTCAGCAAAGTACATCTCAATAGTAGATAAAAATCGTAAAAATTAAATTAACTTACAGGTTTTACTATAGTCGGGACTAGGGCGCTGATTGTGCACAAAACTAAAAAGTAAACAAGTAGGAATCCATTTACAACTTCTAACATCGTGTTTTGGAAAGACTTTATTTTTGTTGTATAAAATATTGCTGTATCACTAAGTTTTCTCGAACTACAAAGAAAATTTCAGAACTCTGAAAACATTGTCCTAACCTATAACTTTGACTTTGACGTAAAGATGAAGAATGACATTGACATCAGCGTTAGCAACTTGAAGTGGACTGACATCGTACCCAGGGGCGTAAAATTATCGTACATGGATCGAAATTATCGTATTTTTTTGGATAATGTCTATTATAGATAAATTAATCATATAAATTGTAATATTGATATGCATGCAAGTACTTTATAGTTTATCTTTTTTAAACCACCGCTGTCAAATCAACAGAACACTGAAACCCAAATGCTTTACACGTGGTACAGACCTGAACTGATTCCCTTTCCACTTTAAGTTCAATAAACGCGCCAAACTTAAAATTCACTTAGACAAAATTTCACTGTTCTCATGCAAGTTGGGTATGAAACACGTCAAAATTTTGTATTTATAAAGAAGAAATGGATATGAATGGGTGGTGAAATAAAAAATCAAAGAATTTTTTTTATATATCAATATACACTTATATTCATAAAAACAGAAAATATAATTTTTATATTTTAATATAGTCTTTAAAAAATAATTTAATATAATTAAGGTATTCATAAAATTTTGCTGCTCTAGAAAATTACTTCTTTCTTCACTTAATTTGAATAATTCCGTTTGTCAGAGCGAATACGGACATATAATCATAATAATATAACGAAATAACTGCCAACTTTTCTACACAAAATATACGATACATATGAAGTGTGAACATAATCGAAATATCGAACTTATATTCTCTTGTTCGCATTGGTAGATGCTATACTAACCAATAAGAAAGCGTGTACAGCAGGCGCTGGATAAAGTTACAGTATTGGCAGTGGTGAAACTTAGTAGAGCGGATCGTAAGGACCAATAGGAATAAAGAACTTGTATTTCCCGGTATTTTCTCAAGATTTTATTGGACAAAATAAAATCATGCTACTGCGGTTTAGACTATCAACGCATGAGTGAAATAATATAAATTCTCAAATTTTGCATCATGATAGAAATTATCGTACAATCTGCGTACGATAATAATATGCTATCGTACATCGTATGTAGGCACAAAATTATGGTATGTGTACGATAATTATCGTACGGTTCCGAACGCTGATTGACATTGGTTGGCATACATGATATAAAACCATAAATCCTAAAGCCAAAGAGTATCCATTCTAATAAATTCATTGTCAATTCAGTGAGAAATGTCAAATTTGTCTATAGTTTTGACAAAAAAAAAACTGAGATGATAACATAACCTCATCATATAAGTGAATTTAATTTTTTTTAAGATAATTAATCATGGGAAACCGAGTTTACTTAGAATCTTTTACTAAGCCGGCAAATTACTATAAATTTAATGTACTGGATATATCCCTCGAGTCATTGGTGTCTTATAGCATCTTTAAATTTTGTAAACCTTGTGAACTTGATGTAGTGTTTATTTTCAAAGAAGCAGTTGCCGAAAACTCCGCGCCAGTGTTTAAATTAAATGATGTAGATCTAAAGGTTCTGGATACAGAAGACGTACCTTGGCAAGTTTTGTCGTGTAATTTCCCAGTATTGAAAAGCGAAGATACTGTCGTATCAGGACTTTGTGGTGTGGCTAGATATATTTGCAAACACAGATCTACAAAAAAATTGTGCGAAGAGCATGATGAGGGATTGCTTAGTTTTCGAAAAGGTTGCTTGCAAGCGCCAAATGAAGTATCCATTTGGACTAAATTTTGCGAAGTAGACATCATAAGGACTGTAAAAGATATAATAACAACCGAACACATGAATGAAGTGCCCATAAATTTAATTCGATTTGAAAATCATCTTAATAAACCTGTTAGGGTACACAATGTATATAGATTAGCGAGGGAATTGAAAAAAGTAAATCTAAATATAACTGATAAGAAAACAGAACATTCAAACAGTTCAAATGAGCTATCAGACAAAGAAAGACCTTCTAAACCCAGAAAATGGAAGTCAAACTGCAGAAAAGCACTTGAAATAGATTGCACAACTAAAATAGAGGATTTAAATATAAGTCACAAGTTTGCTGAAGGACCTTTCTTTACATTAGCTGACCTAATTTTATTCACATGTTATAGAATTATGTTTCAAAGATTAGGATCTAATTTTTTCGAATCTCTACTCCCTTTGACATATAATTGGTATATTGATATAATAAGTATACCAGATGTAAAAGATATTTTAGATATAATGCCACAGTTTTCATCAAAACCAATGAATTTAGAAAGTGTAAGCATACCCTCAGTTGATGATGTCAGCCTCTATAAATCAGATCCAAAGAGACACAACCCTAAAAAGAGATTGTTCACTAAAGAACTGGATATAGAAAATGCTTTAAGTGCACTCAAGATTGGCATGGAGCTTTCTGTTAGCAGTAATCAATATGAATCAAGTATAACATGGATTGATATACCTGATGGTGCAAATCCATTTGCTGGACATTTACCAGATGTAAGAATTATGAGAAAATCTCAACAACTGGAAAATCTCGCTCAAGCTGTCTTAAAAATAGCTCAAAAAGGAGATTTGATTGTAGATTTTTGCAGCGGCAGTGGACATTTAGGTATACTTCTTGCACATTTGTTACCTAATTGCACAATTATACTACTTGAAAATAAAGAACAATCATTGCTAAGAGCAAGAGAAAGAGTGCATGAAATGTGTTTGAAAAATGTTTATTTCTTCCAATGTAATTTGGACTTTTTTGTTGGGAAGTTCAACATCGGAGTTGCCTTACATGCTTGTGGAGTGGCCAGTGATTTAGTTTTGGACAAATGTTTGAAGGCCAATGCAAAGTTTGTACTCTGTCCATGTTGCTATGGATCAGTTCATGTTACTGATAGACTAGTGTATCCTAGGAGTGCTACATTTAATACTCTAAATACAGACCAATACTTGTGTATTGGCCATGCCGCTGACCAAACTCACAAAGATCATCATTTGACAGAAAGAGGAGCAAGATGTATGGGCATCATTGATTCAGACCGTGCCAGACTTGCAGAAGAACATGGTTATAGTGTTACATTGTCAAGACTCACACCTTTATCTTGTACCCCAAAGAACAATTTACTAATTGGTGTTCCATCTTAGAAACAAATAAAAAGTTTTTTTGATAAACAAATATACTTTATTTTTTTAACATGTTTTAATGCATTTTTATGTTAATTATATGCAGAATTTTGTAAAATATAAATAACACCAACACTTTTATATGGTAAGCACAGATACAGCAAAATAAAATTGAGCAAAAATGTGATTAACATATCACTGGCTGGCATTTTATAAAAAAGATAATTTAATCACTTCTAGCATAGACAATAGCTGTACGACAGGGTATGTAGACCTGAAACAGAAAATAAATTTTTATTTAATAATTTTGGAATTTTTATTTGATATTTTTAACTATGGTGTCTAATTTCTGTAGTCTTTGGCAGGTTACTTTTATTATTTAAACTATTATATTTTTTTTCTTTAAATTTTATTACCTGTATTGAATCATTTCGATTTCCCCAAGGTATATTCTGTGTTAAATGAAATTCTCCTTCCGGTTCTATCCGTCCAAACCCACCATACTTCTTACTATCTGAACATAGCACCGCCTGGTATTTCCCTGACACATTTACACCGACCCTGTAGTCTGTGAAACTCTGCGATGGATGGAAATTGAACACAAACAAAAGACCAGCTCTTTCAAATGCAATCACTTTGTCACCTTCGTGTTTGCATGATACGAAACCCTGTGGAAAAAAAACAAGTAAGCAATACTAATAATAAATTGGAGAATTGTATTTATTTTTATATTAATTTTTTCTCCGTCCAATCCATCTTCCCCTTCCATCCCTTTCCTTACTTTAGTAATTAAAAAAGTTGGGAAGGAGAGTAGGACTTAAACATTTATCTGCTGAAATACAAAAATACTTTCACTTCTCGACTATCTTTTATTGTTTATTGTTCTACATCTACAAGATCCTTTATATTACTTACCGGATCAGATCTGAGCCAGCCATGTTTCTCCTCGAGCATGTTCATGTCGCGGTCAAATTCGTTCAAGAACTTGTATTTGAGGAGTTCATCATCTACCAGGTTCCACTGGCGGCGCGCGTAGTGGTACGAGGAGTTGTTGCCCGCGCGTGGGAAATCCAACCATTCTGGGTGACCGAATTCGTTGCCTGGATGATGATAAAATTTGCTTTATCTATTTTTTTCTTAATCATTTTCAGACTCAGTTTATGCGTTTATATCACGCCTTGTAAGTGAAATTTAAATAGTTTTGTTAATGTTTTCCTATAGCCTATAAGTTCCAATCGTAACGTGGTTGTGATGAACCATATTTACATAAGTTTAAAGATTGTTTGATAAAGTAATGTAAGAAATTTATTATTTCATTGTTCTGTTAATATTAAGAAAACTTTATAATTAATCTATATTTACGTCTTTATGTACTTTATTAATGTAAAATAGTTTAAACCTATGAAGTTGAGGTATGCTTCTCCTCCGAGCGCGTGTGTGATGAGTCGTATGATACAATGTAGTGCGAGGCCGCGCTCCACTACAGCGCTGGGCTCACTCAGAGTACTCATGTGGCTGTACATCGCCGCGTCCATCAACCAGAATGCTATCGTCTTATCGCCCACCAGCGCCTGACATTCAGACATGCTAATCGTGAAAATTAATCTTAATTCTAACCTACAATAATCTAACCTCGGCTAGGCTTAATTATATTTGATTCGTAAAAAGTTCGCCTAACATTACTCTTATAAATAGACTAGCTGTCGCCCGCGACTCCGTCCGCGCGCAGTTAAAAAATAGGGGGGGGGGGTTATGAAAAATAGATGTTGGCCGATTCTCAGACCTACTGAATATGCTCACAAAATTTCATGAGAATCGGTCAAGCCGTTTCGGAGGAGTATGGCAACGAAAACTGTGACACGAGAATTTTATATATTAGATAATACCCGCGTTATGTTAGGGCGCGGTTTGATAACCGCCCAGGGTGCCACATGTTTGCGAATTACTCAGTCTCAGGTAATCAGGTAAAAACCACCCCCCTCCCCAAGACATGATAAAGAAGGGGGCGCCGTAGAAATCTGTGCTGCGCTAGCACCCTGGCTAATTTCTTAATTGTGTGACAGGTACGGCGACTTCGGCGCGTTGGTACACTGCACATAGTATATAAATGTGAACCATATCCGCTGGTCTAAAAGTGTTTTAGCTAGAGATAAGTCATGATATTTGGATATAAAAATTTGTAGATATTATCTTAAAACTATATATCAAAGCAAAGAATAATTTATTACGACAAACCTGATCGTGGCTTTCGGCATAAGCGACGGTGCCCTCCATCCAGCGACGGTTTGTGAGCGTGTGCACGATGTAGCCCATCTTCCAGTCCTCGTCGCGCTCCTCCTTCAGCAGTTTGATCCACATGTCGGGGATAGCCATGCCCAGCCGGTAGTCGAACCCGGTCCCCCCCTCGCGCACAGGCCGACCTGACGCCGGCATGCCTGACACATCCTACATAACGCGATACTTATCAAAATTTTTGAATTTACACACTTTAAGAGTTAAAAAACTTTTTTTTTAATTTCGATTCGATTATAACTATGAATAGTAGTTTTTATTACGTAAATTAAAATTTAATCTTACTAATATTATAATATATAATTATAATAGAATGTTTGGATGGATGGATGTTTGTTTGTAGATATCTCTAGAACGGCTCAACGGATCTTGATAAAATTTAGCACAGATGTAGATCATTGTCTGGAAGAACACATAGGCTAATTATAATGTTTTTTTTAAGTGCCGCGCGAACGGAGTCGCGGGCGACAGCTGATTAAGAAATCAAAATTAATATTATACATATCCCTACGTAAAACTAAATTAAGCTATATTACAAAATAAAATTGAATACTTAATTAATATTTCCATATGTTTTCACTGAATAAACATTTGTAACATTACGTAAAAAGGTATATAAAAATGGTGAACCAACTTCAGCAATAGTAATAGCTCTGTGGTCCAACTTGTGCACGAGTTCGTTGGCCAACATGAGGTAGACGAGGGCCTCGGTGTCAACGTTGAGGCCGTAGTACTCGTCGTAATGGCCGGAGAAGCCCTGCCCGATGCCGCGGCTGTGGTACAACATTGACGTCACGCCGTCGAACCTGTCCACAGGAAATACACATTTAGTAAATATTTACAAAATTACATAAAAACTTGATGTGCCTACAACTTTATTTTAAGTTTATAAGCTTTTCATCTCACCTGAATCCATCAAACTGATACTCCTCTTGATACCACCGTAGATTCGATAGCAGGAACCTTAGCACCTCAGTTCTGTAAACAAGTAAATTTCAAATATCTCGGCGGCTCTTAACTTCGCGCGAGTCACTGCGCAGAACACAATTTCAGGTGTATTGTGGAGAAGCGGGATGTGGGGGGAGGGCAGTGCGCAACGCCAATGACCTTGAGCTGTCAAGATATTTGAAAACAGTAATACAAATCTTTTTTACTCGTCTTAATAAGTTTAACAAATTTTGGGTAAAAAAAATCTCATTTAATTTTTAATTAAATTTTTTGTTTACTTACTCTGAATAGTTAAACAGTCTGCTGTCCCACAGCGTGTGAGTGCCGCGCGGGCCGTCATGGAAGTAGCACGCGTTGGTGCCGTCGAACTCGTTGAGTCCGTCCAGCGTGTTCTTGGATGCATGCGAGTGAACCACATCCAACAACACGTAAAGACCCATTTCGTGCGCGCGGTCGATCAGCTGTTTCAGTTCGCATGGCGTGCCGTAACGACTGGAAATGTCAAAGTTTTTTTTTTTACAAGAAAAAAGGCAAAAGTGGTCATTTGATATTCCTAAAATAGCGATTTCACTGAAAGTAGACATGAATGTGAAAAAATACCTGCTCGCGGCGAAGAAACTGGTGACTTGATATCCAAAAGACGCATAGTAGGCGTGCTCCATTATAGCCATTAATTGTATTGCATTGTAACCTATAAATAACAATAAACAATTATACGACCGCAGGAATGGCAGACTGGTCAAATATTACTGCCCCAAAAAATTCTAGGATGTATTTTTGAAATTGATTGAACTTTTTAGGTCAAATTTACCAATGGAACTGTTACCTTGTTTCTTAATCCTAGGTAGCACATTATCCTTGAATTCAGTGTAAGTACCGACTCTGCCCTCTGGAGTGGCGATGCCCACGTGACTCTCGTAGATTCTAAGTGATTTCGGTCTATCAACTTTTGGGTGTTTAAACTGGTACGGCTGAAAGACATCATATTATGAATTTTTAGCCGCAAAGTTTCATGCATATTGAAAAAAACTTAATACAGTTGAAAACTTATAGCCAGCTTATTTTAAGCCAAAGATTCGTCTTTACTTTTACTGGTATGAATATTTTTATAATGAACATTATATATACCTGTTCCGGTTTGTAAATAAACTGTTGATACGTAAATCCCTCGAATGGTTTAACATAGCTTGCCCAGGGGGACACCCTGTATAAATGTTCGTTGACGATAAGTTGGACTCGGCTGCCATGTTTCAACGCGTAGCCACCTGCCACTGCGGGGATATGCAGCTCCCACTTCCCATACTCCAACTTCTTAAATGGATGACTTTTTGAATTCCAGCCATCTGTAATAACATTTTAGTATTCTTAACATCTACACAAGTACAGTCCTCATTTAACAATAATTTTACGCTAGCGTAACTAGCGCCATACGAATTGACAAGAAACTAAACACTTCACCAACGGATCCAAGCGTAAAAAATTGGAGAGGGTGGATTTCTCAAAAAAATAAATTGGCACCAGGAGTCTTTTCAGTGCCATACCCACTTCCTACTATATTATTTGTCATGGTTTTATGTATCATCATCATATTTCTTTTTTACGCCATCTTTATGTTTACTACTTACTGAATTCTCCTTGCAGATGTAACGTGTGAGCACCCGGTGCCCATTCCCGCCAAGTTACCGAACCATCAGAGTTAAACTGCGGCCCGAAATAACGATAACCTGTGGTGAAAGCATCTAATCCACCATCCCACGTCTCGATGCGTTCCCATAGATCCTTGAAGCACCCATATCTAAAATTATTAACAAACTAGCTAAAACTAATATAAACGAAGCAATAGTTAATTTTTAAAAAAAGAACTCATGACTGTTAAGCTTATTATTAGCACGGTAGTATAAAAAATAGTAGTACCCTTTTTAGATTGGGAACAAAGTTTTGTATGAATTATTACAATTAGAACTATAAAAAATCATGAATTGCATTAGACGCATTCTATAAAATCAACTAGGATATCTGCATACATATAAAGTCAAAACTTAACACTTTCTCTATGTTTCTATGGTACAACATAATTAGAAAATATATTCCTATGCTTCTAAGTTAATTGAAGAAAACCGAGGCAATGTTAAAGTAAATTTTTTTGTAAAAGAAAGTTGAGATATTTGTCGCATTTGTGTTATGTAAATGTTATACGTTATTTAAGAAGAATCCTGTTTTATAAGTACCTATTGCAACAGTTCTTTCAAATATGTAACATCGAAATGAAACGAAACGACCTTTACTTTGACATTGAGATTGTCGCAACAGCAACGAAAGCGCTTAAAAGCGTTGGTAGCTTTTCTATATTAATATTTTTCCACTATTAAAGTCTATGTATCTTAAGTATTGTTTTACGTTTACAATAACATTTCAAAGTTTTTTGTATACTTCATAGTTTTTTTTAAAGTTAATAATCGAACTATAACTACTCTGTTAACAAGTGACATCTTGCAGCTCTAAAGCGCTTAATGTGACAAACACCGTAAACACAATTTCCTAACCTAATTTACGAAAGTAAAATGTTTTTAGTTTCCAAGCTGAATTTAAGTTAATCAATAATTTCTATTATATTATAGAATTAAATCAACTCACCGCCGGCGAATTTCACGTTCGTAAGGTTTCAAATATCCATCGCGTTCGAATAATTTAGCTAAGTCCGGGACAGATACGTCCATCGGGTCCATAGCGGAATAGTTACCACCCATTATATTTATGTTTGTTGGGTATGTGCACGCGCCTGACAACCGCGCCAAAAGATAACTGCAGTTTAAATGATAAAATACCTACGAGTTGTAGAAATAATATTTTAAGATAAACAAGGGTCGTATAGGGGTTGTAGGTCATTGCAATAACAGCTTATCTATTGATAGTATCCTATAGTGCTTTAATTTGACCGGTTTATCAAAAAATAGTCTTATAAAAGGTGATTTTTTTACAATTAGAATACCTATGTGTCACACTTAAAGTTTTTAAAATGAAAAAAACTTTTATATAATTTAAATTAAAACTTAATAACTTATTTCGCATAACAGGAATTCAATTAAAACTAACTAATGAAACTACCAGTAGGCATAAAAAAATTAAATATTTTTGTTTAAAATAAAATCAGTAAAGTAAATGTAGGTATTTATTGATATTAAACATATTCTGGAATTATTTCTGTAATTAGTATGTATAAATATTTGTACATTAAATTAAATAAACAAAATGAGGGCCAAGGATCATGCGTTTCAAAGAATTTTATATTTTCTTTTTTTAACCATATGTCTTACTAAAAACTTATTGTTAACTCTGATCTATGTACCTTTTTAGTTATTCTTCTTTCTGTAATATGTGAAATAAGGGTTATATAAAATAAAAAAATACAGTTGTAAATATTATTTAATTTATATTTACTAAACATCTATACTAAGGAAACTATACAACATTTAAAATATATCTGAACCAGTTCTCTTTGCTCTCATAACAGCTTCATCTGCTTGTAATTTTTCTTCCTCCGAGGGCTCAAGTGGTTGACCATCAGCATCTAATTTATCTTCTTTAAAATCTTTGGCAATTTTTTTGCTGTAAATTGAATTAAAAAGATGCTCTGCTGTAAATTCACTCTGTATAACATCTTCGGCTTTATAAGAAACGTAAGGTTTTAATTTAAAATCTGTTAAATCGGGCACAATTATTTCTGGTATCATTTCGGGGACTTTGACGAATTTTCCATTTAAGTAATATCCAACATCACGAACACCCCGCTTGTCTATCTCTAGTTCTCTATTTGCTGACTTCTGTTGCTCCTTGTGGATTCTTGAACCTCTTTTGTTGGGGATGACGAATTTCCGAAAATTTCGTTTACCTTCTCTTGCTGCTGTCAAACAAATTCCCCTTTTTGACACTAAATTTATCAATGCTGATGGTTTTATCATTTTACTTTTATGCTATGTTTATTGTTATTCTTTAAATTTCTAAAATTATTCAAAGAGTACATAAAACTGTTATGAGGTTATAATTATTTTATTTTTAATGTCAAATTTGAACACAGATAACAAATTTCAAAGAGTAAATTTACTTAACAGATAACAAAATGTCATAGCCTAAACAAAGTTTTTTTGCAACTAAAATACAAAATATAAGCCAAGAAATGTCAAAGTTAAACCTTGTTTTCATATATGATGAGATACCTACAATCCCATTTGTGTGATCATGACAATTACTTGATTTGGTTCAGGGCTCCTTGATATGAGCTCTGAGACCAAAAGCAACTTCACTGCTTACTCATTATTACGTGTCATCCACAAGTTGTTAAAACAAATCATGGATATATGTTTTAGTAAGTACTATCTATCAGGTGGCGCGGCAATACATTGTTAAGTGACATTAGGTGGTAAAAGAAACACTTGAAATAAAATTGTCAAATCTGTATAATTTATAACAAACATTTAGGCGTTCATCATAAGATACATATTTAAAAACACAAACAATTTTTTATAAAATATGATACAAACACTCTTGCATTTACTCCCGTAACAACCGATTTTTGTGGAATTGAATAATATTTTATTATTTTCTTTGATGTGATACATAAAACGCTACTTATTCTTTTAAATATTAAAACAATCCCGCAATAAAATTGAGAAACCTTGATTTTAATTTAAAATAATTGTATTTTACATCTATTTTTGTGCATTAATATTATCTTAGAAATAAATTGGATTGGCACTATTCACTATTCCACAAAGCACCTGGAAAGAATTTTTTTCAGTATTTTTTTAATTGCTGAAAAAATGTTTTTGCACATTAGTGCGTTTAGACAATTATAAACATTATTGTGATGGATTTAATACAATAAACATTGTCTGGTCCTTTAACTAGAAATATTTTACACATAAAAGCATGCGGCCACAAATATTGTCCATGACACTTAGAGACAATTCGCTAATTTTGGCGTCATAGAGCTTTATCTCTTGGAACTTCAGCCTTATCCATATAAGCCACAGACTTTCAATAGAGCCAACACTTTAATTTTAGATTATAAAATCTTACAATTTTTAAGGGAATGTCAAGAAAATTAGGAACACAAAAGGTGTGTACAATTTCATTCCAATAATAAAAAAGTTCTCTTAACCATAAATCACAAACATCCAAAGACTTATAACAACAGTCAGGATTAATCGGCACTTTAATACATATACTATAAATATTATTATGACGATTATGAACAGAATGAAACAAATTTAAATATCATTTTTATTTGATAAAATTTAATTAAAAACACAATTAATTTTCTTGCATTCATTTCAACATAATACAATGTAACCACTAAAATTATGTTTAAATTTGTATTTAACTTAAATTTACATAATAAAATATTTGTGCTGTCAAAGCATTTATTTTATTCATAATCGTCGATAACTAGTTGATACTTATAGTAACAATAGAAATAAATATCCGTTGAACCTTGTTTGTTGAAACAAAGCAAGTATATTTTTGACACAATATTAGAGCTGTGCTTCATTAAAAATATTTTATTGCTATTATACCGTTCATTGAGGCCATAGACAACGAAATCCTCCAGTCTATCAATCGTTCATGCAAATATTGTCTATGGTACGGTCACGTGTCCGCGGGCCTGTCATCGTGGTGGTTTGCGTCTAGTTCCTCGAGTGTATCGCTGGATGAGTGCGTCATGTCACTTAGCTCGTCGATTTGCTTCTGCTTCTTCCGTACGTTCCAGTGCAAGCATTCAGCCAGTGAGTCGAACCAGTCGGAGATTTGGTCCTGTGCGCATATCGACGGCACTGGGTACACTGATGTCGTCACATATAGGCTGTGAAATAACAGTGTTGTTAGCATAAAAAAATTAAATCAGCATGTTGCAGGTGAAGTTTTCAGTATTGATGTAATAAAAAATAATAATTTAAAAAAATTATTACGCGCGTATTTTTAAAAGTGTTAAGTCTTAAATTAAATTTCACCTGCACCATGCTATAATGATAAAAGTTGTGGTAAATAAAAACTATAAAAATTTAATTCTAAAAATTATCTTACATATCTAATTACAGATCAAGCGAAAAAGCACGGTAATAATTACACGGCATTATCGGCAGTAGGCATATAGATAAAGTTAGTAAAAAGGCGCGTTCATTTATTGTTTATTAATAAAAAATAATTAATTGTGAAAAATAGTTCAGAAATAGAGAAATACAGAATTCAAAATGGTGTCGTACTTTACAATTAACTGTCGTAAATAAAAGAAGCAAGGAAAACCTAAGCCAATCGTTATATTGTGACGTCAAAACGTTATATTGTGACAATTAACTATAATTAATTTTAAAATAGTGAAGAGAATCCCTAATCTGGTGATAATGTTTTGAAGTTTAAATCCGTCTGCAGGATTTATTATATCGCCGTCACCACGTGATTTATGTATGGACTTATGTAATGTCCTAAGGACCATGATTATGACTGGACCATTTTTCCTAGTCATACTCCAGTTTAGACCAAAATTTTATAGGTTACCTATCGCCTGGTCTAAGTGTCAACTGCGAGCGACCGTCGAATGAAACGCAGGCGACATTACGCGCCTCTAGGCTAGGAGTTATCTGAAACAATCCCGCGGACTTCATCTACTATCTTTTTAAACCGATTTTTTAAACTAACCTAAAATTAATAAATAATACTTACACATAACCTCTTCACATGTTTTTAAAAATATAGATTAAATAAATAAATTTTCAAAGAATTAGATAAATGTCAAATTTTTATTTGACAATTCCAAATGTCAAATATCATAACGCATACAGATAAAAAGATGTGAAAAGGCACAGATAATGTACAAAACAAAGCATTAGTGGTGTTCGTTAGAGCAGAGCGTTCAGGTCTGCTAGACTTCGTATACCTATCTCCGTGCTGCAAGGCTTGTCGGTTGCGGCCGTCGAATGACACCCACATTGCGTTTCGCGCCTCCGGGGACAATGCTATCTATAAGATTAGTTTTATTAACATTACAAACATTTTTATCCTCTAACAATTTATGTTGAGTGACGAATATAACTAACGTCTAACGAGATATTTAGTTTGTCATATTCCTTTTATAGACCGACAAAAATATCTGAACCGGTGAGCATAAGTCAAATTAAATTATGATAGATCACTAGCGCCTCCCTGTCAACGGTTAAGTGTTACTAGATTCTTTTCATACTGTAGCCGTCTGACATGTTTTTTGTTTTATGCCATTTTTTATGTCCATGTAGGTTTAACATATTTTCAGACAGAACTAACTGCGATAGCAGCGCCTCTAACCGGTTCAGATATACTTATGTATTTCTATTTATACCCATAAGTTCATAGACTTGTCATCTTATATCTTAGTATCCATTGCTAAAAGTATCACTTACCGTCATCACGAATGACTAAGCTAAAATCTATTTTTAATAATGGGACTTTAGTTTGATTTAACAAGCTAAAAATTTTAAGTAATTTTCGAGTTTTAATTAAATTTAACATTATTACAATATAAATATTGTAAAATTGATTGGAGAACTAGAGACAGTAGTTACCTTGAGTTCGACGCCCGCGGGCACCACAATGGGGCGGAAGGAGAGCGAGTGGGGGCAGATGGGTGTCACCATGATGGCGGGTACTGAGGGGTGTATCATGCTGGCGCCAGCCGCCACCGCGTATGCTGTGCTGCCAGTCGGCGTTGATACTATCAGACCTGCAGATTAAAATCTTATATTGTCATTAATATTTCATTAAATATATTATTACAAAATACTGTCTGTCTGTCTATTGCATGTTGCCTGTTAGCTCTTGTGTCATTTTTAAGTAAATAGAAAATTACCGTCGCCCTGTACGGAGGTGATATGTTTGCCATCGAGGAATAAGTCGATGTTGGAGAGGTATGGCGAAGGTCCTCTGTCGACCACCACCTCGTTCAGCACCAATATAGTGGTCGGCTTCTTCTTGTTCTTATCCTCGCTGCTCGTCTTACGCAGCACCACACACTGCAGACGCGATCGCAACGTTAACGCTGCATGACCTGGTAATCACATCAATATTTGTTAATAAAAACAACAAAAACCGACTGACTAGACGACTTGTCTAAAAAGGTTTATTTATTTAAAGTAGAGGAGGCCATATTGGAGCAAATGTACACACAAAACA
The DNA here is from genome assembly GCF_912999745.1 of Papilio machaon. Taxonomy (NCBI): domain Eukaryota; kingdom Metazoa; phylum Arthropoda; class Insecta; order Lepidoptera; family Papilionidae; genus Papilio; species Papilio machaon. The sequence goes on along the minus strand of NC_060000.1, from coordinate 6,071,769 downwards.
TACTCGCGAAAAACACAATCCTACTCAGTTAGTGGCGTTAAAAAATGCAAATAATGTGTTTAAAACAAATTTAATAAATAAAGCTGTGACAAAATAATCATTAAAGATTCTAAATAATTGACACAAAAAAGCAAAAGAATAATATGAAATGACTATACCTTCTAATACATTCATAACTTGATCTTGAAAATTGTTGAATTCAAAAGGCGTCAGAAACCCGAGGGAACCCAAGTGGAAAGCCATCACTGGAGGGACGGATTGCTGAAAAAAAAAATCAAAATTTTGCAACTATTTAGTTTCAAATTATCTTGCCAATAACTTGCCAAAACTGTTTATCTATAATCTTACAATATTAAACAAAAACTGATTGAATCTTTTATCGTTGTTTTCGGACACCAAAATCCCTATATAAAACATTTTGTTATCTTTGTTCTGTAAGTGAAAATGAGGGAGAATAAAGGTAAGATAATATGTTTTCTTACAGCTGTTTCTGCAGTAGAAACCAACATTCACAGTCTCGATTATAGTAAAGAAGCTAGTGACTTAAATTCTCTACATTAGAATGGGTCATTAGCAATTGTATAGACAAGTACCACATATCCTTTGTTCCCCTTAAGTAGAACAATACAAACAGAAATAATATGCCAACTACGGGGTCAATAACCCAATATTGTTGTCACTGTTCCTCCAAAGAGAATAAGAAGGATGAAAATATGATTTATAAACATATTTCGATAGTGAAAGTCCACAGAAAACAGATATTTCATAGCTTAATTAGAAAAAAAAATATTTTCTCAATCTCCGCCCGCGGATACGTAACCGCACCATAGACAATATTTACATGGGCAATCGATAGCAATTGTTTATGGCCTCTAAACCAAAATGGAAATAAAAATATTTTACTAATTTTTGACAGATATTTTTCGCGCACCTTGTTATTCCTTTTTATTTGAAAAGTAGCAGCAGAAAAGTACCAGCTAACCTGGAAGAGTGAGCTGGCATGCAGCAGTGTGCCGTCTCCTCCGAGGCAGATAATGAAGTCAATCTTGTCGGTAAGGTCGTCGGTGCCAGCGCGGAAGGTCATCAGCCGCTCCCGCACCGACGCGAAGTCTCCGTACTCAGCCAGTAATGTGTCATCTAATACCGCCGCTTCCACGAAAACTACCATACTTTTGTCCTAGAAAATTTTACCATAGCATTAAATAAGAAAAGAAAAAAATATTTGCTACATCCATAGATCAGTGATTACCAAAGTGGTCCACGACCACCCGGGGTTCACAGAAGACCTGGTATGGATGTAGGATAGCGGGATTTTAAGTTGAGGATTCACAAGCTGAAGAAGAAATATGACGGCAATGGGTTCACAAAAAAACAGAAAAATGTAGGGGAAAAATGAAATTGGTCTACGAGAAAAAAGTGTGGGAATCACTGACCTAGAGATTTTTTAAAAGTAAAATAGGGAAATTTAGAAATAACCTTTGAATATCACTTGTTATAGCAACGGTGTAAGCATTTTTTAAAACTGATAACTTTATCCAAGGTAATGTCGCTGTCCATTGTATTTATTGTAACCTACTATGACCGATTTTGAAGAGTGAGGTATAGTCTGGCCTAGCACGAATATTTGTGACAATCGACTTCGTATCGTCAGTGTTAATTATGTCAAAATTAGTATAAGATTTTTAGTGTACTTAACGCCCGATATAACGGTACACAAATTTTACCCATGACGATACTATGCCGATTGTTAAAAATTTGAATGTTGTTGAAAATTTATTCGTGCTAGGCCCACAATTGAGTTTTCTAGGTTTTCAATAGTCAATTGTATGATTATCAAAATATTAGATATGTACAATATACTACATAAATAAACTTTAAGCATGATAGAATAGTTGCCGCAACTTCACTTAAATGTAGGTTATAATGTCAACAAGATCTTATCCCGGTCTTTACGTGCGCTGAGATTATAAGCCACTTGAAAAACTTTGTGCGATACCGTAAAAATAGACTTCATTTTCTAAATTTCCACACAAAATTACTCGAATATTATCTACATTCAGATTTCCTTGACATGTCGACTGACATCGTAATCGTGTCCACCACTAAGTTCTTTCTACATCACAATATTTTTATTTATTTATTTTATCTATATATATAAAAGAAAGTTGTATTAGTTACACTATTTATAACTCAAGAACGGCTGAATCGAATTGACTGAAAATTGGTGGGCAGGTAGCTTAAAACCAGGAAACGGACATAGGATAATTTTTATCCCGTTTTCTGTTTTTTATTCCGCGCGAACGGAGTCGCGGGTAAAAGCTAGTTTGTACATAAATTCCTCTATCCTATTATTCTTGTACTAATTACATGATTTATTATCATCAGTAATTACAACAGAGGTTGTTCAAATGACACATAGGCGTTAGATTTAGATTGGTCTAGATTCAATGCGGTCTGCGGTGACGGCTGGTCGTCGACCTTTTGCAGCTATCTTGATTCATAACCAACTTCGCTTTATACTTATAGATTTCTGTTAAACTCGAAATTATAAAAATTTAAGAGGACATCAATTTACAAATTTTGACTGACTACCTGATTGAGATGAATAAGTCAAAGAAAAACATATGAATGCAATATATTGGAGATCAATTCGATCAAATATATGTAAAAAACAATGTAAATTTTTGTTAAAAAACTTTACATTTTATGATTTCCTTAATTGTATGTTTATAATATGTTGGAAATTTCTCGACCGCGCTCGCGCTTAAGTATGGCGCGAAGGTAGAGTCGCACGACTACACTCTAAGTGGAAACAAACACTAGGAATATCCTCACATGTACAAGCCAGTGCACGAGCTGCACGAAAGATGCCAGTATGCTGGCGTCGTGCACCTTCTTGATGACGAGCACCGTCAGTGGAGGTTTGTACCAAGTCAGCCGCTGTGACGCCGGGTCCTGGATTTGCCTGGAATGATAACACAACATTTGAAATAGTATTTAACGTACTACATATAGTTATCCTATGTAGGGTAAAGCGAAGTATGTATGTATTTCGATTGATTTGGTTTTTTTTTTCGTTTCAGTTCTGTAGGTCTAATGAATCTAATAAAATAAAGGACGATATGAAAGAAATAACATACATAACCATTGCCGAGTTTTTCATTATCCTGCCACATGGTCCAAACTGCTGGATTGGAGACGGTGCGTTCAGAGATCTGGTCCTCCTGCAACAAAAAAACCACACAATATTATTTTTCCACTTCGACTAAGATTATAATTGTGCGTTTTTTTACCATTTTTAGTTTTAAATTAATAACATTAAAATCTTTTTTTATAGATGGAAGACTTTTTTTCAATTAAATTGTAATACACCGGGATGTAATTGCCGCCGGTAAACTACTTTATTTAACACGACAGTCTACACACTAGATTAAAACATGAAAAATAAAGTTAATCTGGTTAATAACATATTGTAATTTTTCCAATGAGACAATATGTTTTTTACAATTGCTTCGGGAGTGGAAACTACCGTTTAAATAAAAAAAAAAATACGATAATACCTGAACGCATCCAATTCATAACGCGACCGTACACATCATAGACTTTATTTATAAATGACAAGTCAAATAAAATGGAGTCCGCTTTCTTAATGTATTCAGTGAATTAAAAAGTAAATACAGGTTGTTTGTATAAGTATAAAATAATTTTACGCCTTTGTATATCTGTTAAAAACCCGCTTATTGTATGAGTTTATTACCAGAAAGATTTTTCTTTTTTATGGCCAAAGCCTATGTTGCCATTTTGTTTCTATTGTATCTGTCTGTGGTTCAGTGCGTGCTATGGCGGATAGTTTCTCTAATGTAAAAAAAAAATAAAAAAAACATCGAATATTATTTACACTAAAGAAGTTAAGTTAAATTCATTAAGAATGGCTTAACTCACGTATGATTGTCAAATGACGGCACCGTTTTAAACAAACTAAATAAGTTTATAATACAATATGGATTCTTGGGACGGTAAAGAATTGTGCTTAAAATTTGGGCATGGAAAAATAGGTACATATTTTGTTGTATACAACTTGTTTGCACTACGATATTTGATATTTTAATTTGAAATTATTCAAATAGGAATCGATTAATTAGTGTTTTTTTCTCCACGAATAATTTATGTGCGATATATTTGAGGTATGTAAGATTATCTAAGTAAGATTTTAATTATATTAGCTATCATCCTGTATACAGTGGTCACGAGGTAGGTACGTGAACAAAGTTTTGTATTAACCTGCATGACCTTGCTAATGAATTTATAACAATACTACTTTTATACTGTTTTTGGATGCAAGTAACTTTATAAGAATATAGTTATATAGAATATAGATCTTTATTCTAAACCAAAGTATACAAAGGGCTAAATAATTAAAAATGAATGGCTAAGAAGAATGTAATCATTTGGTTATAGATTTTTAAGTCGTATTAAATTAACAGAATACAAATAGTATAATGAAAAAAAAAAAAAACAATATTGAAAAAAAAAATTACTTATAAATCTTATTAATATTATAAAATTCGAATGTTTAGATGGATGGATGGATGTTTGTTAGAAGATATCTCCGGAAATTTGGCACAGATGTACAACACAGTCAGGAAGAATACATAGGCTACTTAATTTTTTTTAAATTCCGCGTGGATAGAGTCGCGGGCGACAGCTAGTAATGCATAAATTCTTACGTTTATTTATATTTATAGTGGAAAATCAAACAGTTCCACAACAAGTACGATGCAATCACTTACTTTTTACGACGTAAGAAGTAAATGCAAAATAAGGTAACTTTGAATCATTTCCTTATTATCTATAGAATTAAACGTAGACTGTTCCAGATTGTTCCACTGATTCACCAAAGCCATTTATCTTGTTCTTAAGTTCTTTAAAATGTTGTTATTTTTATTTACTAGCTGTTCAAGTGCTTCATCCGCATGAAATTCCATTCATTTTTGTTACACAGAAAAACTTTGTTTCATTGTTCACATTGCGTAAAACTTTCAATTGCAAATAACAAAATTCAAATGCTCAAATGACAACGAAGGCCTTCGCTTTTAGCTAAGAGTTACCGTTACCATGGCAACCATCCATCTTTGCTGCTATTGGCTTGCAATTTATGTCACTATTTCGCATTTTTTTTCACCCCTAAGTTTAATGCCGTAAAAATATTATATAGCTTAAAGCGTGTCGTAAGTACAGGACTTCAGATTGCTTATTCTGATATTGATTTACAGTGCGTTTCTGACCAAAATTACCATTTAAAACATTGTTATCTGTGTTTTCTCAATGACAGGGATGGCGATATGTTTTATACAGAGATTTTGGTCTTAGAAACCCACGGTTAATCAATCAAAGTGATAAAATATCGTTGAATAACAATTTGCCAATTCTTTCAGAAACCGGGCGAATAGTACATAAAAGTTAACTTCGATGTTTTTACATTGTGTTATGATAATTCAGTTAGTATACTCTCAAACTGTCTATTGCATTGCATGATAAGTACATAAGTAGTGCGATAAACCAGTGTAATATCGAATCTTTTGTTTTTGAAACTCATTCAGTGTAGACTTTTTGATATGATAAATAAAGAAAAATGGTTTAAATAAATGAATAATAGAGTCATTTGAATTAATTTAAATTTTAAGCTAATATACTCGTATAAACGGCTAAGCATTCAAGTATTTGTACGATGTCGGCACATAGTCGGCAACTAGTCGGTGCCGACACCTGACAAATACGTGTGTTTAGCCGTTTATATATTAGTTTATGATAATGTCTCACGAAAGTTTAAATAATTTTATTTTAATAATAATCGCTAGTAGCCAGCAAATGCCACTTCAAGCACCACAAACAAGTTAACAAGTTTAGTCATCAACTTGCGACTTACTGTAATTTTAGTGAGAGAAATCTACTCTGAGAGTTTAAGTACCCATGTTCCAACTCTGAGTTTGGAAGTATAGTTTGTAAATAGTTTCTATTTCTTGTTTCCTACATAAATAAAACTATACGGAAACTTACCGTCTATCTAAATATTCCTCATGTGCTCTAATGAGCGCGGTTTTACCGGACTCATGCGATAACTGTCGTTTCAACATCGTTTATAACAAAACGTAAAAAAAATATACACTAAACACGTATTTTATTTGTACATTTTTTGATGATCGGAACTACTCTTAGTTGTCATTTTTGCTACAATTTTAGACACATTTAAGTCCATGGTTAATACACTTTGATTGTTATAAAACATATTTAAACCATATTAAAAAATGGATATTATGTGCACGAGCAACACAACCATGAAGAAGCCTCTTATTACAACGAATGGCAGTAACCAGTGACTGACCTTGACGTGCCGATACTCGGACCGAAAAGATTTGGTCCTTTACATTTCGCGTTACTAAAATCTCACTTATAAAAAACTGGTTGAAGCGGAATTTTCGGTCTGTTAGTTTTTTTTAATTATGAGGAGTCTCTAGTTGACTTAACGTACTGTACATTGACCTATAAATTCGATAGTGCGAAAACAACCTTAGATTAAGAAACAATTTAAAATTAAAGCAAAGCACTTTATTGTACTGGCGAATAATAATAATTATAAAAAATCTACAAAATTAAATAAAAATGTTTTCCTTTTTAATGAATCTTTAGCACTAAGAATTTTTCATTGGCATTATGTATATTGAATTTGTCATTGCAACGTATTTCGTATTCGAATAGTAAAATATAAAACAAACAACGAATTTTTTGTTAAAAATGTTAATTTATAACAAAATCTTCCGTGTATTTATAAAATTAAATGATTATATCTAATTTTCATCGAGTTGTCATACTAATATTATAAATGCAAATAGATAGATGGATGGATGTTTGTTTGAAGGTATCTCCGGAACGGCTAAACAGTTCTTGATGAAAGTTCACATATATGTAGAACATAGTCTGGTCTCTCCAGACTATGTTCTACATCATGGATTACTTATAAAGTTTTTTTAAGTCCGCGCGGACGGAGTCGCGGGCGACAGCTAGTATTGACTATTTGAACGTGGAAAATTCTTTAAGTTACAATTATGTTTCAAAATATGAAATTAATTACTTTGATTTTTGTACCGTGACATTCGGAATGATCAATTGCATGTAGGTATGATGCTAACTTTCGTGACTTTCTTAATCTTATCATTTTAATTAATAATATTGTGTGTGTTGTGTGATTTTATCGTTACATTAAAAAAAGGAGTGTCTGTGTGTATTATCTAAAAACATATCATATTTCCTTTGTCGTTGTTCATCGTTGTTTGTATAATTTTTTTAAATTCCGCGCTGACGAAGTCGCGGGCGACTGCTAGTACCTACCTGCATAATAAACCTTATATCAGTTATCACAGTTTCACAAGTTTTTTGATATTTTATATCTTATAGAGGATGATTCAAGATAACAAAATCTCTAGACAGAATGTGCATTGTTGTATGTGTGTGTGATGTTGATTTTATCTCAACTTATCTTTTCCGGGGTTTGGCGACTTTAGGCTCGAATGTTTCTTTAGCCATGATTTCTGTTTGTTCATTTAGATTAGTTATACAAATAGACTCCACAGCGTTGCTACTGGTAATCTTACTTTTTACAAATCAGCAAAATACTAAAACAAAATATTGGATGTTTGTTATACGTATCTCCAGAACGGCTCAACGGATCTCGCTGAAATTTGGCATAGATATAGAACATAGTCTGGAAGACTTACTTAAGTTTTTTTTTTACGCGCCGACTGATTCGCGGGTGACATTTAGTCTTACTAAAATTATTAATGTGAAAGTTTAGATGTATGTTTGTTACCACATAACATCATAATGGTCGAACGAAGCTGGACGAAATTTGGAACAGAGATAGATTACAGTTTGGAATAGCGCAAAGGCAAAGACAAAGGTGTGGACAGAGCAATATTTACTGTTTGAGAATTACGACTCATTTACGATAGGTGTCAACACGCCAGCATTGACCGACATTGGCAACTTGGTGACCATTTCATAACGTAGTTACGTACTCCGGTGACGTCACGCTTTTTATACGACATTCCATTCACAACTTGTTACGTGACATCGAAAGAATTTGTAGGTTATGTCAAACTCGTGCGATAGCAATTAGATACTGAAATGAACACAACCACCCCTTAGACAGAGCGCATTCGCTCTGAAATGATTCCATAAAGAACTTCAAAGATATATAGAGCTGACAAAAACTTTCGATATATCACGTGAATGTCACGTGTCAGTTCTATGATTTTTGAAATTCCTTATGGAATCCCTTCGGATCGAATGCACTTTGCCTGAGGAGGCTATTTATTTTTAATTATTATTTTTAATTTAAACTCTGACCTATAATTTATTACTAAAATTATGACTTAATATTGTTTAGTTTTTGTCTGTTTCTTACATTGAACAAACGGTAGGTTAAATTGCAAGGATTATGTAAAGTTATACCGAAAAGTAAGCCAGTTATTTTCTTTTATAAAAGACTAGCTTTTACCCGCGACTCCGTCCGCGCGGAATAAAAAATAGAAAACGGGGTAAAAATTATCCTATGTCCGTTTCTTGGTTCTTAGCTATTTGCCCACCAATTTTCAGTCAAATCGATTCAGCCGTTCTTGAGTTATAAATAGTGTAACTAACACGACTTTCTTTTATATATATAAATAGATGACGGATGTATATAACTAAATAAACACTTGAAACTAAGTAACTAAATAATAAACGATAAATATATTAACGTTCAATATTTCTACAAGGTTCTTTTAATTTTTGTAACCATGAAGAATTGAAAACAAGGTTTTGTTTATCGTCTAAGTTATTCAAAACATGTCCTTATTTCAATTCCGCGATTAAATTAAAATACATATATGTCTATTTCTATAGTTTAGATACTTTTTATGGCACAGTTTCTTTTAATAAATAAATATTGTTAAAAAATAAGACTATATACAAAATTAATAATCTAACACATATATAACAAGTGTTTATAATACTAAATAAATATATAATTGAGATTAAATATGTGTATTTGTAACTAGCGGTAGCCCGCGACTTCGTTAGCGCGAAAAAAATATAGCCAAGTTACTCACGCACACAATAGCCACATTCCAGTAAAAGTTCCGTCAAAATTGGTTCAACCGTTACGAAGATTACCCGGAACAACGTGTTTGTTTCATTCATTTGTCATTTACGGACAGACAGACAAAAAATTTATAAGTTGAATTTTTGCTATCATGTGTTATTAAATGTATAGATAGATAAAAATTGTAGTATTATATGATTCAAAATTAATGTCATATCGCGGTTAGCTGCGAGCGCAGATCTTCGTATGTGTAAAAAAGCTCGCACAAGGGTGCGCCCTGCCCGAAATTGCGAGCCGTCTTAAACTTTGTAAAAATCAATATTTCTAGAAAATATGAATGATTTAAAGTATTTCGGAATTTAAAATCCAAGTGTAGAATATAATAATACAAAACGATATTCATAATTATCGACGGTAACACAACAATCCTTGGCCGAATAACAAATTATACGCGACGTTGACATTTTGCGGACAGCGTGCGCGGCGCGGCGTGCGCGGATTCGAAATATTTACCTTTCGTAGTAATTTAATTTAATTGCATAATATGCAAACACAAAATTGGCGTAGTGAACGGAAACGTGTTTGTTAGAGTTGCGTTGTGCTCAAACGTGTGATTTCACATACCACAAGAATGTACAGCTCAGAGACAACGCAAATTATTAAAACCGGTTTGTATAAAATAACTGTATATTTTGGACGCATATGTGATTAAAATCAACTGCGATTTAATCATAAATAAATAAATGGTTATATGACCTACATTTAAAACAATTTTTAACTAATAAATAAGGCGGAGGTATTTCTGCTTTTGGTTCACTAAGAATATAAAAAGCTTCGAAAGAAATTTTAAGTATATAACGGCCGGGATACACGGATATTTATGTCGTTCATAGATTAATAGAGCAGTCTGTTAGTGCAATAATTAATTCTGAATAGTACTTTTTTATAGCAAATCATTGTACGTCAATTAAATGAAGTATAATCTAGAAATTATCATAAGGAATAATCCACAGTTTTACGTCACTACATGACGAAGACGTGAGGTCTGCGATTAACTTACAATGTTTATTGTTTTTTAATGTCAGAGGTCGCTGTCATTAAGTCATAGACATTCTTAACAATGTTTATTTAGATTTTTTAGGATAGCCACATTTTTTAGTTTGTTTTTTCTTTGAAAAAAAATATCTTTCGGAAACCACAGTTAGAAAAATGAATGCTAGAAATGTTATTGTGAATATTAGAATTAGAAATGCAGTAAAAAGGAAAGGTCACAAAACAAAAGAGTGATATTTATTTTTGTGAATATAAATAAACATAAAAAAAGAAATCCAACTCCATATTTTTCAAGCTCTAAAAGGAAAATAAAAGTACATTTTACTCGGTTTGAAGCAATTTAAGTGCAATACAAGTACTTATGTCTTGCGAGTAGCATGGGGTCTTATCTTTGTTGATAACAAATGCACTAACAAGCGCTTTGAGTGACCAACTATGTTACCAACAGATTATAAACTTGGTTTATAACCGCACTAGACGTATTGTAAATTCACAGGAATTGAGACTAAAAGGACTCAATTACAGATTTCTATTTCAAGTACTTCTTTACTTCAATAGTAAAAACACGAATGATGGAATGATTTCAAAGACGATAACCTGTTGTGCAGATCTCACATAGACATTAATCTACTACGGACTATAAAATCTTACTAATATTATAAATTCAAATGTTTGGATGGATGGATTTCTGTGTGAAGGTATCTTCGGAACGGTTCAACAGATCTTGATGAAATTTGGCAGCGTCTGGGAGAACACGTAGGCTATTAATAAAGGTTTTTTTCGCGCGGCCGGAATCGCGGGCGACAGCTAGTAATTAATAAACTGCGAAGAAATTGCTGCGTCCAGAAATTGACGGATAGTTGAAGCCTGGTACGATTATAACATATCTAAGTTAGCATTCAATCAGTAACACATATATTAATACATATAGCTAGCGAACTCGCGTTCACGTCACTGGTGTGTGAGACCATGTGCTCGCAACTGTCGATAACCAATCAAACTAATCGTTATCGGGGTCAACTTATTAACTCTTTGGAGACATTATTATAACAAAGATAAAATTGATATTTTATATGTTTCTGGAAACTTTAACATCACTTATATACCTACTATGTAGTACGTAGAGCTCAAACTTCTTGTTGACATGAAAACATAAAAAAACGAAGTAATATAAGTGGTCGCGTAGTGAGTTAACTGGTTACTTAGTAGTCCATCGATCCCCGCCAAATAATATCATACTAATATTATAAATGCAAATGTTTAGATGGATACATGGATGTTTGTTTGAAGGTATCTCGTTTTTTTCTTAATTCGCGCGGACGGAGTCGCGGGCGACAGCTAGTAAACAATAAAAACGAAACTTTAAATGTGTTATTGTTTATCAAAGCCTATCATGTACCGATATGTTATTGAATTTTTGAATTTCACATGTTCATTTTAACTACCTTCTTCCTTATGTCAATTAAAATCGAACCAGTATTAAAGCTTTTTCACGTCGTATGACACTCTGTGCCCTTTTTGTGCATGTCCCTGCATATACTGGTCAAGCAAAAATGTTTCGTAAGACTTTAGTAATACAGTTAAATTTAGTTTAATGGCTAAGATAATTGAAGGAACGTGTTCATTGCATGTGACTTTCACACTAGCGGCAGCTGATCCAATATGAATACTTGTATTCCGTTAACCAGAGCTATAGATATGCAGATATAGGAACTCCTTGCTTACACTAATATATACCTACTATATAGTTCAATAATCCTGCTCTTTTCCCAACGAATGGTCGACAAATTATGTACCTACTATTATTCCATACATCTCTATCAACTGTCATATCTGGCTTTATTTCAACCATAGACAAATTGGTAGGTAATTATAATGAGATTTCTCTTTCTTTACTTTTACGAAATACTCTAAAATTTTCGATTTAAAATATCTACACGTAGTCAATTAAGGTGTTTTGCGAAACATCTTACCTACCAAAGGGCCATTTGCAAAGGAAACATGTTTGTAGTCAACCTTATCTTTTATGACTTTAACATGTTAAGAATTGTAATTATATGGAAATAAAAAAAAAACAGCTGTTTAATACTGTCAAACTCGTGATACCACCTGTATTAAATAATTTTTAATTTCCACTGTGGAAAATCGTGCACAAAACATTGTCTCTGATTTTGCATTGAGAATGAAATTATAGTAATTTTACACAAGTGGAAACATACTCTAAAATAAAATAACTAACAATAAAATTTTACATATCAATGCATTTTGTCCTTTTACAGAAAGGAAAAATTAAAAATAAATAACATTTCATTTGTCTATATATGCCTGCCTTATAAAGACAGACATAGAGTAAAGTATACATCGGAAGGTTCAATTTTTTTTTTGGTACAAGAAAACTGCAAATGTAACGATTAAAAAAAATTAAAAAAAACGCACACAGGTAAAAACAATCAACTAATTTCGCATCACGTGTATTTTTTATCGAACCTTGTACATAATTGAGTTTCGTGACTGTTAAATTAGTTGATAATACAATCGTGAGGTGTTTAAATAATGTAACACGGTAAAATCTAATCTATACAAATATATTTGAACATTATTTAACAAGAAAAGTTTCTTTAATGATATCTTTAAAACTGGAGAGTAAATCGACAGATCGATGTCTCCTACGAATAAGGGACAATGTGCAAATTGACAACTTTTCAGGAGAGGCTCTCAAAGTTTTAACCATATATGAAAATAGACCGCATAGGCCCTTTTAATTCAGCAAAAATTAAGAATTACATCTGTAAATGGGTATTTTGTTTAGTGCATGTTGTTAACTAAACTTGGAGGTAAACACATAAAAGTAAAAATCATTAATTTGTTACTTTGGCCCATATACATAAGACCCATCGAAATGTTTCAATACTTGTATAGAGGCTTAGATAGGGTTGCCAGGTCGCCAAACCTACTAGCCGGACAGACCAGCCAGTTTGGCCGGACATTTGGATAGAAAGGTCGGACACCTTATATTATTTAGTATAGGTATTTAGTGTAGTATAACGCTAGGCTTAGATATATAGACGAAGTAGACAGAAATATAGTTTTAGGCTTTTGAATTGGCATGTCTGGAATCACAATACTCTTTAATTCGACGTGCCAACTCTATGCATAGAGCACTTACTCGTAAATGCTGTCATTGAGCCGAACTGAAGAAAAATAAATAGTTTAATAGATATTTTTTTAATTCTTTCTCATGACAAATGTACTATGAGCTTTTTATTATTATATTGTAATATATTCAAACAGGAAATACTTGGGAGGACCATATTTATTTTGTGACATCGACAATTATTCTATAACGCAATGCAGTCGGGATTTCCCCAAGGACAGTTCAAGCAAGTGCCGTTCTTTATGCATTGTTTTTTTGTTTCAAGTACGAAGAATTTATACAACCGGTTTAACGAAAGCATATAGTTGCCTTCAGTAAAAAAACTTCGAGTCTGTTTTTACGCCTTGTTTTTGATTAATTTTCTGGTTGAATACAATTTTGTTTGCTAAGAAAGTCTGCTTGTTAAAATAATTACATATAATAGGAAATAGCTGTATCTAACTAATATTATAAATGCGAATGGATGGATGGATGTTTGTTTGAAGGTATCTTCATGAATCTTGATGAAATTTGGCATAGATGTCTTTAACAACACATTAAGCTACTTATTTTTTTTTATTCCGCGCGGACAGAGTCGCAGGCGACAGCTAGTTTTAATGATAAATTTTGCGCAACAATATGCTTCACTATAGCAACCGTTGTGTAAACATTTGATCCAAGCCTTGACCTCTCGACCAACAAAACAAATCAATAGCATACATTTTTTCTACAGATGATCACTGTTAACGAGTAATTTTTTAAATTAACATGAGTTTCCACTGCGCTTCAATTATAAGAAGCATACTTCCATCCCACTCATTCGACCTTGAAAAAATCGAGAAAACAATATGTTTCCATACTGTTGTTTTAAATGTAGAAAGTCATGGATACAGATAAAAAAAATCAATGGAAATGTGACGCATCTACTGTGACCTAGTATTATTAATTTTTCATAGAAGATTTGTATTATTAATGCAACGTTTAATAACACCTTTGGTAAAAATTCTAGTCACTTTATTGAGTCGAGATTTCTTCGAAAGAAAAAAATTAAATATTTTTGGTTTTTGGTGACGAAACTTAAAGTGACACGACATTTTATTATATCAAAATAAAACGTACAAGATGTAAAATAAACAGAAGATATTAATTTTAAAAATATTATACAAAATGTCCAAAAAAGCTGGACGCAACACCGAGGCCACAACATATGTAATAATTAAATAACTTTATGTCGTGTGACGTCATACTAGTATAATAACGACAACATAGTTTTTCCTTGTAGTAAATGGCTTGTTAAATTAGGTACATTATGTATTTTACACGTGAACAATATAGAAACAACACGTGTTGTTTTAAATAACCATTTCCAAGTACTGCCCTGGAAGTAACTATTAGTTTATTGTACACAATATTTACAAAGGAACATAATAGTTACATTTAATTTGCTTAGATTTAAAACTGAAAGATTAAAATTCAATGACCGATTAGGAACCTACATAATTAGTATCGTTAGATATTTTATCTAATAAGGATATGTATCTTCTACATATATGAGTATACAGGGGGGGGGGGGATTTGGTGAGACTGTGTAATTTGTAATTGCCAAACTGTTGTGCCCCTATGTATAGGGTTGCCAGGTCGCCAAACCTTCTAGCCGGTCATACCAGCCAGTTTGGCCGGACAGTTTGGTTTGGTTTGGGTGGAAAGGTCGGACACCATGTATTATTTAGAATTTTGTCTCAGTATTAATAGGTACACTCTCATTTAGGAAATGTAAAAAGCCTAACAAAAGCCGGACAACTCGGACTTTTGGCCGGACACGCAATCAAAAAGGTTAACATTTACTTATATATATAAAATACAAATAAACAGGAAGAGATAAATCAGAATAAAACAAGCTATTCATATCTCAACTTAAACAAATTTAAGGCAACGTTACAAAGGGTACAAAGTTCAGTTAACGAAACAGGTTAAAATTAGATCTCAGATTGAGGCTCAACAAAACATCAGTTTAAATTTGAATCAGTACAATGCTCGGCGAAAAACTGCGGTGAGTCTATTAGGTGGCAGCCCCATTTTCAATAACTACCTCTTTTGTATTCAAATATTGACAGAAATGCTGTGGCTGTTAGTAAGATGTAGATAGGGGTAAGTACAAAACGGGATATATTTAGATATTGCTACGAAGTCCATAGTAACAAACTAACAACGAAACCTTAAATTCTATATAGAAGCAAAAAAAAAAAACAATCTCTTTTATTCTCGTGTAAGAATATTTTTTTTTCTTACATAGCAAATTATTAGGTACAGATAACATATGGATAAGTTAATGATAAGCAATAAATTTACATTAGTAAATCAACCTTCATTATTTTTTTTTCACTTCCTTATTTATATGTATATTTCAATTAAGAAATATCTTACGTAATGAGGTGTAAAAAGGTTTTTATACAAAGAATAATATTGTCGTAATGTTATGAAACAATCTTTACCCACATTCGCAAAAAAAAATTAAGAAATTGCAGAAAACTTGCAAACAAAAATTAAAAAATGGGATATTTTGATAAAGAGAAAAAAAATACTGAAATTTTATCAGTGAATATTCTAGAAGGAATTTGCTACATTTCACTTTGAAAAACGAATACATTACATTTCATTAATTAAACAAAATGTAATTTTTGTATTTGGGTCATACTGAATGATAACAAAAATACTTTTTATTTAGTCATCATTGTAAATAGCTTTTTTAATTGTGATAAGAAATGTATAAAAATATAATTGTCTCTGTATTTCTAACCATAGAGGTAAAATGAAAGTAATACGAATAATAAAGTTATTTATCTGTAAAAGAATATTTAAATACGCTCTCTACATTAAGAATGTAACTATTAGAAAGCTTAGCGCAATTCCTTCCACCTATTTATCCTGCATGCATACATTACGAAGTACCAGTAATGTTAGGTATATGTCACGTAATCCTTCTGAGCTTGTTACAAACCAGATGGATACTCAAGTGTCAAGTCCTACTCACTATGAGTAGTATTAGCTTAGGACTTAATTTATAAAAATTACATTGTCGAGAAAAAAATTAGTTCCTTCGTAAAAGCTAATACAGTTCTAACAGCGTATAAAATAATATAGTTATTGTGAAGAAGTTAGAAGTTATAGACCGTGCTTTGTATGAAACTGAGGTTATTTAAACTCTTAACCTTGATATTTAGCTTTACAAAACATATATATTCATCCTTTTCATTCCCTTTCCAAAGATAGAGATAGGAATATGTTTTGTTCAGGTATAAGAATTTTACAAAGAACTTACTCTTAAATTAAAGTTAGTTAAAAGTCAAACTTAACTATACGTGCAAATATGGCGACTGTTTTACAAAGCAATGAGGTCATTTCGTCTCTAGATGTAGGAAACTAGGACATTTCGTCGACGCATGTTTTTGTTTCTAGGCCTTCTAGATAATAACAAACATTATTATGAATAATTCTTTTATATTTATCAATTTCTTTTCTCATTATTCTATGTATTAAGTTGAAAATATTTCGCGTGTAATGTTCATTTTATATATCAAATAAATTTCTATTTATTCACGCTGACACAGTACAAACTCTTCCCATTTTCAATGTAATAAACGAAATATGTTTGGTTTAATATTCCAATACAATTCAAGAACAAGAAGAATACGAAAGTGATAAATTTAATGATAAATATCATATTCATCTCATATTCACTTTGTTAAGGTGTCTCTCTGCAGAGGAAAACCAAGGTAATATTATTTAGGTCACGTGACATAATAGTTTAGACGAAATATGCCCATGTTATATAAAAACTTCATAGTTTAGATTCGTCTTATACAATAAAAAATATTAAAATTCCGCAAGTGTAAACAAACTAAATCGATGCGAAGGTTTTAAATTTTAACACGTCAATAGTTATCTGGGGCGAAGTGAATGCAGCCATAGTAGTGGCGGCTTTACAAATCATGCACATCACTTAGAAACATTTTTTCTCGCATAATCTCACTTTAGCTACGATTGTCTTACAATATCACTACTCTTTATTTTAAAAATTACTACAAAATTACTGAAAAACTATAATCTAATAATGACAGACATGTGTCAAGTTCCTCTATTTACTAATAAGTAGACAGAAGCCCGCCAGTTAGTCTGTGCGGAGTTAAACATCAATACATAGTATAAAACAAAGTCGCTTTCGCTGTATGTCCGTATGTATGCTTAGATCTTTAAAACTACGCAACGGATTTTGACGCGGTTTTTTTAATAGATAGAGTGATTCTTAAGGAAGGTTTGTATGTATAATAAATGCATAATATAGTAGAGAAACACTGATAAATTTAAAGTTTTCTAAGGTGATGTCGTAAATAAGCACGTTTTTTTGCGCTTATATTGCAAACGCTGGCTGAACCCTACGAGATAGACCAAAATAATGTACTACAGTATTGTTCACCTTAAAAAGTTCAACAAAAAAGTCCGCGATGGTATATGTCTATCTCTTAGGGATAACCCAGCATAACCATTTTTATTCTTTTACGAAGTGATTTTAAACAATACAGCATTAATCCTTATCCATTTAAGTACCTTAAATAAATTGTGCATTTATTCTGTAGTAGGTATATTTTGCATTGCACCCGTGCGAAGCCGGGGCGGGTCGCTAGTTTATAATAAATAAAGCCTATGTCACTCGGAGACAATGTAACTTCACAGTGAAAGAATTTTTCAAATATGTTCAGTAGTTTCGGATACTATTCAATACAATCAAACAAACAATTAAATCTTTCCTCTTTATAATATTAGTATAGATATGTACTTCTGATGGACATTAAGCTAAAGGAAGGCAAATGTTTGTCCATAGAGCTGTAAGAGAGAAAGGCGATAATGTGCACTATCTAAACGAGGTATTTGCAAGAAATTGCAATTCTGAATGCATCAAGTTGCATTAGACGAGCAAATTGCATGAAAATGTTTAAAATATGATATTTACTAATTAGTTTACGGTTGATAGAGAGGTGTGAAAGGCGTTGCACAGACTTCTCTTAAAGAGGGAACTGATAAACAACATTGTTACGTTATCATATTGATATTTTATAACCACGGCCTAATTAATCTTCTAGACACTGTCAAAAATTTCCTGTGTGATACGAAATGTACTTCAAGACAATAGCTATGGGTTATGGCATCTTGTAATTTTCAACATTCAAGTAACGATTTGATATTGAATCCTATGAAATGTGATAAATTATCTTTCTAATATTATACGATACGATTGTGGTAAAGTGCTCGCCCATTTTAATAAAAAAACAATCGTTTACTTTAACTTTTTTAGCTTTATAAGGCGGTAAGAGACAGACATATTAAGTCGTCTTAACCCACTTTTCACCGCAGCCTATTTGGAGCATGCGGGCTCACATGTAGTTTCTACCTGATATATCCATTTAGGGTGATAAGCTCATGAGACTACATTGTAATACTTTTGTACTATAAAACATAATAATAATTGTTTTCCAATAAAGTGCCTTCTATTATTTATTCATTACTAGCTGTCGCACGCAACTCCGTCTGCGCGGAATTAAAAAATATAACAAGTAGCCTATTTATTCTTCCAGGCCATGTTCTACATCTGTGCCAAATTTCATCAAGATCCGTTGAGCCGTTCCGTAGATACCTTCAAACAAACATCTATCCATCCATAATGGTAAGAAGTAAGATAAACAACAATAGTAATTTAAATTCATCTATGGTAATCTCAGTCAACTCTGGTCGCCTTGACCGATTGATTTTTAAACAAAACGTTTGTAGTAATGACAACATTAAGAAACTTACGGCCAAGTGCCAGATCTTCGTCGGCGGTGAGCTCTCGGTTGTGGCTCCGGACAGTGCAAAAGAGCCTGAGGTATTAAACTCTTAGATGATCGTCTTCTCGAAAATCTGTACTCAGGTCTTTCAACGGTCTTCGCAATCTTAAGACTGGACAGCTCGCTCTCCGAGGAACACCACAACGATTCCATAGACAACATGGCGAGGTCTTTTACCACATCACTTGACTGGATATTCTACACTTGTAAACCTATCCTCAATAAAGTACGAATTATACAACTCGCATGCCCGAAAGCGAATCTAATTTCACAACACTGTACGGCAACCTTCTGTAGCACGCGAAACGTTATTGCAAAATAAACACGGTTGTGTTGTACAAAATTGTTAAAATAATACGGAGGCTAAGGAGTTGCTGGTTTGATGTTTTAAAGAATAATATTTATGAGTGCGCCGCCTGGTGTATACGACCGAACACGACCAGAGCGACTGTGAAACTGATAGCAAGCGTTCGCTCCAACACACGCCGGGTTTAACGATACCACGAAATTGCAAAGAAAAAAAACTGCCTCGACTTTATCAAACAAATTGAGCTATATATTTATGTACACATTGGCTAGCAGACGATATCGTTCTTTTTAATATGATTATATACCAACCAGTTATCTAAGTTATAGAATTTTTAAACTTTGCACGGTACATTATCAGCACGTGTTCGGAGTATGAACAATGATATTTACATTACACATTGTTATTATGTGAATTACAGATATTTATTTTTATATCTATCTTGTGGATGGATAGTCACCAACTTGCTCTTAAATAAAGTTGTTCATTTGTTTTAGAGTTAATATCTGGGAACTTCTTTAGCAAGACTGTTTACTGTTAAAAATATTGTTTTAAGTGTTAATAATAATAATGAAACAATGTTTTCAATGAGCACGAGATGGACGCCAACATGTGTGTTGGCAGTGGAATCCATGGCTATCAATTAATGGCACATTAAAAGTGAATAATAAAATGTCTAAAGTTATTATAACTACCATTAATGGTTCTGTTAACAAATTATAGTTATTAAAATTCGATTAACATTTTTCGTTGGATCAAAGTAACCGTGTTATAATGTAAACTCAAGTACAATTCATTTCAAATATCTTGGTGGCCCAAATTCATAGATGCGCTGCGCAGTGCCCTCCCCCCGCATCGTACAATACCTAAGTTTGTTTTAGGAAACGCGACTCGCGAGAAGTTAAGAGCCGCCAACATGTCTGACAACTACTGTAAAAGCTTGTCTACACAAAATCCTATTCCAGAATTGTATCACGATATCTATTAAACTGTTATAATCTATGATTGAGTGGGCAACATTTTATAATTATCAAATCAAATTTAAATATTTACTTAATCTGTGGACATAAAAGAATGAATGCTTTTACGTATGAATATTATAAAAAAAATTGTTTGTCGGGATTTATCTCAAAAACTATTGAATCAATTTAAAATGTTCTTTTACTAATAGAAAGCTCTGTTTATGAAGTAGACTATATTTTTTTGT
The DNA here is from genome assembly GCF_912999745.1 of Papilio machaon. Taxonomy (NCBI): domain Eukaryota; kingdom Metazoa; phylum Arthropoda; class Insecta; order Lepidoptera; family Papilionidae; genus Papilio; species Papilio machaon. Next base: position 6,051,051 of record NC_060000.1, on the reverse strand, counting down.
ATATTTTTCTATTGTAAACGACTGAACAAATTTCTTTGGAATGTCATATACCTAAGTTATTTATAGAGAGTACTTAGAAATACTCGACATTACTCTACAAAGCTCTTCCGTCCATTAACAACTCCAGAATATTAGCATTTTCAATACTTGACAATCTTGTTATGAATCACAAATCCTGTTACCAACGGAATCTGTATGAGCAATTACTTGCTGGTTATTTATCGACTCGAAAACCCTTTTTAGTTATATTAGTAGAGTCTATAATAATTTTAAAACTAACAATTAGTGGGAATTTCAAAAAATTCTTTAATTATTTGCTTTTAAATATTTAAGCCACAAAAAGTAACAAAAAACTTAGTCTGAAGTGAACGGTCATAATTAGGTTAATGAAAGTTGTGCCGCCTTCTGATCACAAGTCACGCGATATCTCGCTGAAAACTGAATCTAATTCAGTTTGTACTGGATCAAGTTTAGTGAAAGTAACATCTTGCTCGCCAAATTACTGCGAACACAGGAATTAATACTAACAGTTGGTTCAGTAGCAAAATTCATAAAGTATTCACGAAATTTTAATTGAAGACTTGTTTTAATCATCCAAATTTCACTGCCTGAAATCATGATTCTTTTTAAAAAAAAACTTGAGAAAGAAGTATATTTTGTATCGTTGGAGTTTATTTTTATGAGATTAAAGAAAACTATAGTTCTTGATTTATTATTAAGGATTTCGGTTAAAACACAAAGCTATATTAGATCTTTCCAATGTAGCTTTTTTTAAGTTTGACCATACCTTTATATTGGTAAAATTAGATTATATTTAACAGACAAGAAATGGATTTATTATAAATCTCGAACGATAACATTTCAGAAGTCTGCTGTGTACAATAACCTCGTAATCCAAAATGTGCGGGCACTATAATTGAATCGCAGACGGTGGGTCAAGAGTCATTGTCCTACAACTGTTACGCACCGGGGTGTCTGACTCAGGCGTGTGGTAGCTTTTAATTTAAAACTGAAAGATTAAAATTCAATGACCGATTAGGAACCTACATAATTAGTATCGTTAGATATTTTATCTAATAAGGATATGTATCTTCTACATATATGAGTATACAGGGGGGGGGGGGATTTGGTGAGACTGTGTAATTTGTAATTGCCAAACTGTTGTGCCCCTATGTATAGGGTTGCCAGGTCGCCAAACCTTCTAGCCGGTCATACCAGCCAGTTTGGCCGGACAGTTTGGTTTGGTTTGGGTGGAAAGGTCGGACACCATGTATTATTTAGAATTTTGTCTCAGTATTAATAGGTACACTCTCATTTAGGAAATGTAAAAAGCCTAACAAAAGCCGGACAACTCGGACTTTTGGCCGGACACGCAATCAAAAAGGTTAACATTTACTTATATATATAAAATACAAATAAACAGGAAGAGATAAATCAGAATAAAACAAGCTATTCATATCTCAACTTAAACAAATTTAAGGCAACGTTACAAAGGGTACAAAGTTCAGTTAACGAAACAGGTTAAAATTAGATCTCAGATTGAGGCTCAACAAAACATCAGTTTAAATTTGAATCAGTACAATGCTCGGCGAAAAACTGCGGTGAGTCTATTAGGTGGCAGCCCCATTTTCAATAACTACCTCTTTTGTATTCAAATATTGACAGAAATGCTGTGGCTGTTAGTAAGATGTAGATAGGGGTAAGTACAAAACGGGATATATTTAGATATTGCTACGAAGTCCATAGTAACAAACTAACAACGAAACCTTAAATTCTATATAGAAGCAAAAAAAAAAAACAATCTCTTTTATTCTCGTGTAAGAATATTTTTTTTTCTTACATAGCAAATTATTAGGTACAGATAACATATGGATAAGTTAATGATAAGCAATAAATTTACATTAGTAAATCAACCTTCATTATTTTTTTTTCACTTCCTTATTTATATGTATATTTCAATTAAGAAATATCTTACGTAATGAGGTGTAAAAAGGTTTTTATACAAAGAATAATATTGTCGTAATGTTATGAAACAATCTTTACCCACATTCGCAAAAAAAATTAAGAAATTGCAGAAAACTTGCAAACAAAAATTAAAAAATGGGATATTTTGATAAAGAGAAAAAAAATACTGAAATTTTATCAGTGAATATTCTAGAAGGAATTTGCTACATTTCACTTTGAAAAACGAATACATTACATTTCATTAATTAAACAAAATGTAATTTTTGTATTTGGGTCATACTGAATGATAACAAAAATACTTTTTATTTAGTCATCATTGTAAATAGCTTTTTTAATTGTGATAAGAAATGTATAAAAATATAATTGTCTCTGTATTTCTAACCATAGAGGTAAAATGAAAGTAATACGAATAATAAAGTTATTTATCTGTAAAAGAATATTTAAATACGCTCTCTACATTAAGAATGTAACTATTAGAAAGCTTAGCGCAATTCCTTCCACCTATTTATCCTGCATGCATACATTACGAAGTACCAGTAATGTTAGGTATATGTCACGTAATCCTTCTGAGCTTGTTACAAACCAGATGGATACTCAAGTGTCAAGTCCTACTCACTATGAGTAGTATTAGCTTAGGACTTAATTTATAAAAATTACATTGTCGAGAAAAAAATTAGTTCCTTCGTAAAAGCTAATACAGTTCTAACAGCGTATAAAATAATATAGTTATTGTGAAGAAGTTAGAAGTTATAGACCGTGCTTTGTATGAAACTGAGGTTATTTAAACTCTTAACCTTGATATTTAGCTTTACAAAACATATATATTCATCCTTTTCATTCCCTTTCCAAAGATAGAGATAGGAATATGTTTTGTTCAGGTATAAGAATTTTACAAAGAACTTACTCTTAAATTAAAGTTAGTTAAAAGTCAAACTTAACTATACGTGCAAATATGGCGACTGTTTTACAAAGCAATGAGGTCATTTCGTCTCTAGATGTAGGAAACTAGGACATTTCGTCGACGCATGTTTTTGTTTCTAGGCCTTCTAGATAATAACAAACATTATTATGAATAATTCTTTTATATTTATCAATTTCTTTTCTCATTATTCTATGTATTAAGTTGAAAATATTTCGCGTGTAATGTTCATTTTATATATCAAATAAATTTCTATTTATTCACGCTGACACAGTACAAACTCTTCCCATTTTCAATGTAATAAACGAAATATGTTTGGTTTAATATTCCAATACAATTCAAGAACAAGAAGAATACGAAAGTGATAAATTTAATGATAAATATCATATTCATCTCATATTCACTTTGTTAAGGTGTCTCTCTGCAGAGGAAAACCAAGGTAATATTATTTAGGTCACGTGACATAATAGTTTAGACGAAATATGCCCATGTTATATAAAAACTTCATAGTTTAGATTCGTCTTATACAATAAAAAATATTAAAATTCCGCAAGTGTAAACAAACTAAATCGATGCGAAGGTTTTAAATTTTAACACGTCAATAGTTATCTGGGGCGAAGTGAATGCAGCCATAGTAGTGGCGGCTTTACAAATCATGCACATCACTTAGAAACATTTTTTCTCGCATAATCTCACTTTAGCTACGATTGTCTTACAATATCACTACTCTTTATTTTAAAAATTACTACAAAATTACTGAAAAACTATAATCTAATAATGACAGACATGTGTCAAGTTCCTCTATTTACTAATAAGTAGACAGAAGCCCGCCAGTTAGTCTGTGCGGAGTTAAACATCAATACATAGTATAAAACAAAGTCGCTTTCGCTGTATGTCCGTATGTATGCTTAGATCTTTAAAACTACGCAACGGATTTTGACGCGGTTTTTTTAATAGATAGAGTGATTCTTAAGGAAGGTTTGTATGTATAATAAATGCATAATATAGTAGAGAAACACTGATAAATTTAAAGTTTTCTAAGGTGATGTCGTAAATAAGCACGTTTTTTTGCGCTTATATTGCAAACGCTGGCTGAACCCTACGAGATAGACCAAAATAATGTACTACAGTATTGTTCACCTTAAAAAGTTCAACAAAAAAGTCCGCGATGGTATATGTCTATCTCTTAGGGATAACCCAGCATAACCATTTTTATTCTTTTACGAAGTGATTTTAAACAATACAGCATTAATCCTTATCCATTTAAGTACCTTAAATAAATTGTGCATTTATTCTGTAGTAGGTATATTTTGCATTGCACCCGTGCGAAGCCGGGGCGGGTCGCTAGTTTATAATAAATAAAGCCTATGTCACTCGGAGACAATGTAACTTCACAGTGAAAGAATTTTTCAAATATGTTCAGTAGTTTCGGATACTATTCAATACAATCAAACAAACAATTAAATCTTTCCTCTTTATAATATTAGTATAGATATGTACTTCTGATGGACATTAAGCTAAAGGAAGGCAAATGTTTGTCCATAGAGCTGTAAGAGAGAAAGGCGATAATGTGCACTATCTAAACGAGGTATTTGCAAGAAATTGCAATTCTGAATGCATCAAGTTGCATTAGACGAGCAAATTGCATGAAAATGTTTAAAATATGATATTTACTAATTAGTTTACGGTTGATAGAGAGGTGTGAAAGGCGTTGCACAGACTTCTCTTAAAGAGGGAACTGATAAACAACATTGTTACGTTATCATATTGATATTTTATAACCACGGCCTAATTAATCTTCTAGACACTGTCAAAAATTTCCTGTGTGATACGAAATGTACTTCAAGACAATAGCTATGGGTTATGGCATCTTGTAATTTTCAACATTCAAGTAACGATTTGATATTGAATCCTATGAAATGTGATAAATTATCTTTCTAATATTATACGATACGATTGTGGTAAAGTGCTCGCCCATTTTAATAAAAAAACAATCGTTTACTTTAACTTTTTTAGCTTTATAAGGCGGTAAGAGACAGACATATTAAGTCGTCTTAACCCACTTTTCACCGCAGCCTATTTGGAGCATGCGGGCTCACATGTAGTTTCTACCTGATATATCCATTTAGGGTGATAAGCTCATGAGACTACATTGTAATACTTTTGTACTATAAAACATAATAATAATTGTTTTCCAATAAAGTGCCTTCTATTATTTATTCATTACTAGCTGTCGCACGCAACTCCGTCTGCGCGGAATTAAAAAATATAACAAGTAGCCTATTTATTCTTCCAGGCCATGTTCTACATCTGTGCCAAATTTCATCAAGATCCGTTGAGCCGTTCCGTAGATACCTTCAAACAAACATCTATCCATCCATAATGGTAAGAAGTAAGATAAACAACAATAGTAATTTAAATTCATCTATGGTAATCTCAGTCAACTCTGGTCGCCTTGACCGATTGATTTTTAAACAAAACGTTTGTAGTAATGACAACATTAAGAAACTTACGGCCAAGTGCCAGATCTTCGTCGGCGGTGAGCTCTCGGTTGTGGCTCCGGACAGTGCAAAAGAGCCTGAGGTATTAAACTCTTAGATGATCGTCTTCTCGAAAATCTGTACTCAGGTCTTTCAACGGTCTTCGCAATCTTAAGACTGGACAGCTCGCTCTCCGAGGAACACCACAACGATTCCATAGACAACATGGCGAGGTCTTTTACCACATCACTTGACTGGATATTCTACACTTGTAAACCTATCCTCAATAAAGTACGAATTATACAACTCGCATGCCCGAAAGCGAATCTAATTTCACAACACTGTACGGCAACCTTCTGTAGCACGCGAAACGTTATTGCAAAATAAACACGGTTGTGTTGTACAAAATTGTTAAAATAATACGGAGGCTAAGGAGTTGCTGGTTTGATGTTTTAAAGAATAATATTTATGAGTGCGCCGCCTGGTGTATACGACCGAACACGACCAGAGCGACTGTGAAACTGATAGCAAGCGTTCCGCTCCAACACACGCCGGGTTTAACGATACCACGAAATTGCAAAGAAAAAAAACTGCCTCGACTTTATCAAACAAATTGAGCTATATATTTATGTACACATTGGCTAGCAGACGATATCGTTCTTTTTAATATGATTATATACCAACCAGTTATCTAAGTTATAGAATTTTTAAACTTTGCACGGTACATTATCAGCACGTGTTCGGAGTATGAACAATGATATTTACATTACACATTGTTATTATGTGAATTACAGATATTTATTTTTATATCTATCTTGTGGATGGATAGTCACCAACTTGCTCTTAAATAAAGTTGTTCATTTGTTTTAGAGTTAATATCTGGGAACTTCTTTAGCAAGACTGTTTACTGTTAAAAATATTGTTTTAAGTGTTAATAATAATAATGAAACAATGTTTTCAATGAGCACGAGATGGACGCCAACATGTGTGTTGGCAGTGGAATCCATGGCTATCAATTAATGGCACATTAAAAGTGAATAATAAAATGTCTAAAGTTATTATAACTACCATTAATGGTTCTGTTAACAAATTATAGTTATTAAAATTCGATTAACATTTTTCGTTGGATCAAAGTAACCGTGTTATAATGTAAACTCAAGTACAATTCATTTCAAATATCTTGGTGGCCCAAATTCATAGATGCGCTGCGCAGTGCCCTCCCCCCGCATCGTACAATACCTAAGTTTGTTTTAGGAAACGCGACTCGCGAGAAGTTAAGAGCCGCCAACATGTCTGACAACTACTGTAAAAGCTTGTCTACACAAAATCCTATTCCAGAATTGTATCACGATATCTATTAAACTGTTATAATCTATGATTGAGTGGGCAACATTTTATAATTATCAAATCAAATTTAAATATTTACTTAATCTGTGGACATAAAAGAATGAATGCTTTTACGTATGAATATTATAAAAAAAATTGTTTGTCGGGATTTATCTCAAAAACTATTGAATCAATTTAAAATGTTCTTTTACTAATAGAAAGCTCTGTTTATGAAGTAGACTATATTTTTTTGTATATTTTTCTATTGTAAACGACTGAACAAATTTCTTTGGAATGTCATATACCTAAGTTATTTATAGAGAGTACTTAGAAATACTCGACATTACTCTACAAAGCTCTTCCGTCCATTAACAACTCCAGAATATTAGCATTTTCAATACTTGACAATCTTGTTATGAATCACAAATCCTGTTACCAACGGAATCTGTATGAGCAATTACTTGCTGGTTATTTATCGACTCGAAAACCCTTTTTAGTTATATTAGTAGAGTCTATAATAATTTTAAAACTAACAATTAGTGGGAATTTCAAAAAATTCTTTAATTATTTGCTTTTAAATATTTAAGCCACAAAAAGTAACAAAAAACTTAGTCTGAAGTGAACGGTCATAATTAGGTTAATGAAAGTTGTGCCGCCTTCTGATCACAAGTCACGCGATATCTCGCTGAAAACTGAATCTAATTCAGTTTGTACTGGATCAAGTTTAGTGAAAGTAACATCTTGCTCGCCAAATTACTGCGAACACAGGAATTAATACTAACAGTTGGTTCAGTAGCAAAATTCATAAAGTATTCACGAAATTTTAATTGAAGACTTGTTTTAATCATCCAAATTTCACTGCCTGAAATCATGATTCTTTTTAAAAAAAAACTTGAGAAAGAAGTATATTTTGTATCGTTGGAGTTTATTTTTATGAGATTAAAGAAAACTATAGTTCTTGATTTATTATTAAGGATTTCGGTTAAAACACAAAGCTATATTAGATCTTTCCAATGTAGCTTTTTTTAAGTTTGACCATACCTTTATATTGGTAAAATTAGATTATATTTAACAGACAAGAAATGGATTTATTATAAATCTCGAACGATAACATTTCAGAAGTCTGCTGTGTACAATAACCTCGTAATCCAAAATGTGCGGGCACTATAATTGAATCGCAGACGGTGGGTCAAGAGTCATTGTCCTACAACTGTTACGCACCGGGGTGTCTGACTCAGGCGTGTGGTAGCTTTCCTAAAACTGCTAAAGGCTAGTCCACACCACCTAAACAACGCGCCTTTTTTTACAGGTATGGTATTGGATGGCTTTACTTCTAAAACTGACTTATCTTGGCTTAGAATATTTCTCAAACAAAGTGCTCGCATACCCTATTGTTGTTTATATGTGTACCAGGCATAATTTTTTTTTTTCAGACGTTCATTATAAACACGAAAGATTTATAACGTAAGTCTTCAGCAGTGGAAATGTATTGGAAATTTAGTTTCATTAAAAAGAAATATTAAAGTTAAAACTAAATGTTGCCTAAATTTAAAAATAATTCACTAAAATAACGTTTTTAAACGCTTGCTTGTAACCTTTAACATAAAAACAATGCGTGGGCTTAACGGCTCACGTACTTTATCCGGTAGTTCCGAAAAACAACTGTGCCTGAGGCCTCATAATTGTTATGGTGTCCAGTTCATTGTATCTTTACAGTCAACCAACATTGAATACCCAAGTATTGACACGCCCTTTCCAAATTGCTTTTTAACTTATTTGCCAGTCATTTGCATTACTGACTTACTGAGGCAATTTGTTTTAATGGATCTAGCTGAATTTAAGTTCTAATATGTTCATAGTACTTAAGCTATATGTTGCGTATAATGCATTTCTTCTACTTCTTTTATTTTCTTATTAGTTATTTTCGGATACACATTTATCTCTTTAAAACTGTAGTTTAATTAAAATATTATGACGCCTGTTTTAGATCAGATAATATTTATCTATTATAAATAATTGCTATATTAAAAGTGACAGGCGTTTTTACAGCTCAAATTATTATAGATTATTTAGTTGTGTTGCACTTTTTTTACTTCAAGCTTGGTTTAGCCGTAAATTACTCACGAATACAATAATATAAATTAAACTAATTGTTTTAATTGTTAAATGCTGTTTATTTTTTAAATGGAATCTTTAATTGTAAATACATTTGCCATATAATACCAACATAAAGTAAACTAAATAGTAACTAAACTATGTGTGAATATTAATTTATATTATTAATGTTTTAAATAAAATCCGTCAAATCATTAACTGCATACTCTGCATAAAATATTTGTCATACCACAACACAACATAAAATATAATTCTGGTCTAGAAAAGTTAAATGTTTTAATTTTAGGTTTAGGTTTAATATTGCAAAAAGCTATAGCCTTATACTAATTGTAATACTACGAAATAATCTATTAACAATATAATTAATTATAGTTATATTTATATGATGATCATATTTATTTATTTATGACTTTAACTTCATATAAAGTTGTAAGTCTCAAATTCTAAATTATTCAGTCTTAGTGTAGACATTAAACATGTTTTTCACTTTACAAGAACATCAAAATTTCATTTTCTTAGAACACTATTGTTGCGGTTATGATTTCTTTTACAATGAAAATAGTAACAATGTGTTTCTGAACAAAGCCATCTTTTATCAGTTTAAATTTATTAAATCTTATGATAATAATTTATAACACTTGTTTCAAACTGAAAAATAAAGGAAATGAAAGAATTGGAAATACCTTCAAACTAAAATGATATTAGGCTATATTTCCTAATTAAATTTCTAGCAACCCAAACAAAAACTAAGAGAATTTGCTAAATTTTGATAAAAAAATTGTTATATATTATAACAGCAATTATTTTTGTTTGGGTAATGGAGATAAACTAACAATATTAGGTTTATCAAATTCATTTCCAACCTCTTCAATTTTAATAAGAAACTCACAACCTGTGTGTAGGAATTTCTTTAAGCTAGCGTCAAATTGTTTACTTTTTTCTATTGTACAATAAATAGCAATTACAGGATTTAAAAAATAATATTCCGACATAGGCTTCATTGCAGACACATCAGCTTCAATAACAAAACCCCAGTCAACTAATTGTACCAAAGCTTTTTCTTCAGACACTGTAATCTTTTGTATAATGCCACGTTCATATCTTACAAAATGTGGTACATAAACACTTACAGGTTTGTTTTCTTTCATATCTTCTGACCTTAAACTTTGTGCTTGCTTAGAATATGCAAGAAAATTATTTATATTCTTAGAGTAGTCATAATAATCATCAACTTTTGCGACATAGAAATTATTAAGTTCTTTTCCTGATTGAGTTCTAACATGTAAAATATTTCCTGGTTCTATCTTTGTGTAGGTATAGTAATGTTTTTCTTGTTTGAAATTAGGAATGCGGCTAATAACATTTTCATTATAGCCCATGGTTGAATAACCCGTTAATGCTAGCATTGTGGCTATATCATCAGGACAAGAGTTATACAATTCGACAATTAGTTTAAGACTTGTCTTCCCTTTTACTATTAACTTTGCCTTCTCTGTCCCTATATAACATTTCATAGCATCTATTTCTTTTTCATTCCACAAGCCATTCTTAGGTTCACAATTTGCCAATTGACAGTGAGTTGCTAGAGGTGGCAAACCTTGCTCAAGGAGAGGAGAATACATATTTTTTAATGAGACAGATTTCTCTACACAACCATAATCAATGGCATATATGTCACATGTACAATTCTTTTTTGCTGTATCTATATGATAAATTAAACCTCTACAAAAGTGCTTTAGTGTTTTAGAATAATAAACTATATTCATACTCAACTGCAGATCTTGCTGCTCAAGTTTCTGACCATGAATTTGCATTGAAGATAAAAAACTTCTGTACGAGGTTGGTCGAACGTAAAAACTGTGTGGATTATTGATATAAGTAACATCAACCCATGTCGACGATCCAACATCGAAATTGTTAAGAGTAACTTCTTGCATCAATTCCGCAATTAAATCCATTGCGAGAACGGTTCATAAATTTCGTATCTGTCTACGAAGTACGAACTGTCTTGTAGACCGCGAAACGGACGAAAACCATGTAACTAGGATTCAAATATATTTTTTTTCAAATAACGTTAGAAGGCACAGATTTTACAATCAAATCTGATTTATTTACAATTCCAACCAACAACCGACCGATTTGTAAATAATAGAAATTTGTTACGAAAACGGTCATAGACTATAATGGATTAAACACAGTACGTATATTAACATAAGATTAAAATCGATTCATTTCTGTATTTTCAGTGCTGCCCCCACATCGACTTTTTTGGAAACGAAAATACTGATATTTTATGTAGATTTAGCAAATATTTTATTACATATGTAGTCAAATTAGGACTAAGTTAGAGATATCACATAGTGATCACTGTTCACCAACTACCTTTTAGCATTAAAAGGGTCAAGCCATTAATTAAACCTTTTTTGTATTTAAAAATCCAAAATATAAAAATTGCAATGTGTTCAACTAGAATAAAATATGAAACCAAAACTGATAAACATTAGACAGATAATATAAGAGTATAGTTGTAAAAAATGGTAATTGTATTCGATTCTATACCCGCGAGATAGTTTATTCGATTCGTTTGACTTCTGTCACATATTTTTAATCTGTGACAAAATACAATATGCAACATAGGTTCTTTTGTTTTCTTAAAAAAATAGCGCATATCAATTTAGGTCACAGAATTTAAAAAATTATAAGTAAAGCATACCTCTCATCTTCATCTACTATTTCTTTGCTTGTCGCAGGTTGTTTGAATTTGACTTTGTAATCCATCTTCATAACCATACTTCAATCCCTAAATTGGTTCATTAACTTATCTATGAAATATAATAATTGCTGAGGCATAGCACATCTTACTTATCCATCTAAATCACAACACATATGAAGACGTTTCAATGGAGAAAAAAAAATTATTATTTATAAGATGAATAGGTTAACTGTCATCACAGTTTATCTTGGTTTATTGGTTTGACTTTGACATTAGATTGAAAGCTGTACTTCACACGACCTCCGTGAAGTTGACCCCCTCACTTTCATTTTTTTAACTTTTTTTTACGCAAATCGTTTGAGAATCGTTTGAGAGGGTTTGAGAGAAAAGAAATATCGTTTGAGAGTTCCTACTTTCTCCGTAAAAACAATTTCAAATTCTAGTGTTAAGTTGGCCCCCTCACTTTACTTTTTTTTATTTTTTTCAATGCGAATCGTTAAAGAGTCGTTTGAGAGACATTAAGAGAAAAGAAATACCGTTTGAGAGTTTTTACTTTTTCTGTAATAAATATTTTAATTCTGGGCATCGAAAGTTACAAATCGATTTTCTTTTTTTTCCGAATTAAATATGGCAATCATGCACTTGGACGTTTCAAATTTATTGTGTAGGTAGAGAATGGTAAGAGAGTGATTGAGAAAAAAGAGAAATCGTTTGAGAGTTAATACTTTTTCTTAAATAAATATTTCAATTTCGGAATCGAAAGTTACAGATCGGTTTTCCTTTGCTCCGAAATAAATATGGCAATCATGCACTTGGACGTTTCAAATTTATTGTGTAGGTAGAGAATGGTAAGAGAGTGATTGAGAGAAAAGAGAAATCGTTTGAGAGTTAATACTTTTTCTTAAATAAATATTTCAATTTCGGAATCGAAAGTTACAGATCGGTTTTCCTTTGCTCCGAAATAAATATGGCAATCATGCACTTGGACGTTTCAAATTTATTGTGTAGGTAGAGAATGGTAAGAGAGTGATTGAGAGAAAAGAGAAATCGTTTGAGAGTTAATACTTTTTCTGAAATATATATTTCAATGTCGGAATCGAAAGTAACAAATCGATTTTCCTTTTTTCCGAATTTAATATAGCAATCATGCACTTAGACGATTCAAATTTATGGTGTAGGTAGGGAATGATAATAGAGTGATTGAGAGAAAAGAGAAATCGTTTGAGAGTTAATACTTTTTCTGAAAAATATATTTCAATGTCGGAATCGAAAGTTACTAATCGATTTTCCTTTTTTTCCAAAATAATTATGGCAATCATGCATTTAGACGTTTCAAATTTATTGTGTAGGTAGAGAATGATTAGAGAGTGATTGAGAGAAAAGATAAATCGTTTGAGAGTTAATACTTTTCCTGAAATAAATATTTCAATTTCTAAATCGAAAGTAACAAATCGATTTTCCTTTTTTCCGAATTAAATATGGCAGTCATGCACTTAGACGATTCAAATTTATGGTGTAGGTAGAGAATTATAATAGAGTGATTGAGAGAAAAGAGAAATCGTTTGAGAGTTAATACTTTTTTTGAAATAAATATTTCAATGTCGGAATCGAAAGTTACAGATCGGTTTTCCTTTACTCCGAAATAAATATGGCAATCATGCACTTAGACGTTTCAAATTTACTGTGTAGGTAGAGAATGGTAAGAGAGTGATTGAGAGAAAAGAGAAATCGTTTGAGAGTTAATACTTTTTCTGAAATATATATTTCAATGTCGGAATCGAAAGTAACAAATCGATTTTCCTTTTTTCCGAATTAAATATGGGAATCATGAGAATAAACGATTCAAATTTACTGTGTAGGTAGAGAATGGTTATAGATTGATTTAAAGAAAAGAGAAATCGTTTGAGAGTTAATACTTTTTCTGAAATAAATATTTCAATTTTTGAGATTTGTAAGTTTTTGAAAATCGATTTGTTACTTACGATTCCGAAATTGAAATATTTATTTCAGGAAAAGTATCTACTCTCAAACGATTTCTCTTTTCTCTCAATCACTGCCTAATCATTCTATACCTATACAAAAAATTTGAAACGTTTAAGTGCATGATTGCTATATTTAATTCGGACAAAAGGAAAATCGATTTGTTACTTTCGATTCCGACATTGAAATATATATATAAGAAAAAGTATTAACTCTCAAACGATTTCTCTTTTCTCTCAATCACTCTCTTACTATTCTCTACCTACACAATAAATTTGAAACGTCCAAGTGCATGGTTGCCATATTTATTTCGGAGCAAAGGAAAACCGATCTGTAACTTTCGATTCCGAAATTGAAATATATATTTCAGAAAAAGTATTAACTCTCAAACGATTTCTCTTTTCTCTCAATCACTCCCTAAGCATTCTCTACCTACACAATAAATTTGAAACGTCTTAGTGCATGATTGCCATATTTAATTCGTAATAAAAGAAAAATCGATTTGTAACTTTCGATTCCGACATTGAAATATATACTTCAGAAAAAGTATTAACTCTCAAACGATTTCTCTTTTCTCTCAATCACTCTATTACCATTCTCTACCTACACCATAAATCTGAATCGTCTAAGTGCATGATTGCTATATTTAATTCGGAAAAAAGGAAAATCGATTTGTTACTTTCGATTCCGACATTGAAATATTTATTTAAGAAAAAGTATTAACTCTCAAACGATTTCTCTTTTCTCTCAATCACTCTTTTACCATTCTCTACCTACACAATAAATTTGAAACGTCCAAGTGTATGATTGCCATATTTAATTCGGAAAAAAAAGAAAATCGATTTGTAACTTTCGATGCCCAGAATCAAAATATTTATTACAGAAAAAGTAAAAACTCTCAAACGATATTTCTTTTCTCTTAATGTCTCTCAAACGACTCTCTAACGATTCGCATTGAAAAAAATAGAAAAAAGTAAAGTGAGGGGGCCAACTTAACACTAGAATTTGAAATTGTTTTTACGGAGAAAGTAGGAACTCTCAAACGATATTTCTTTTCTCTCAAACTCTCTCAAACGATTCTCAAACGATTTGCGTAAAAAAAAGTTAAAAAAATGAAAGTGAGGGGGCCAACTTCACGGAGGTCTTCACACGCACTTGACGTTTTGCCTATGACGTTTATAAATGTGCACCTCCTCGTAGTTGAGCAGAGTAATATTTTATTATACTTTTCTCTGTAAAGTATATCTAAAATTCTGAAATAAATTTCGTCTTCGTATTTTTTTTACTTACATGCTATTAACAACTTATTTTAAAGGGTATATTAGATTTTGGCTTTAATAGATAGACATCATCAAAGCCAGAGTCCAATAGACTTTACTTACGAGTTTAAATGATTTATGGAGTTTTTAAGTTAAATTATTTTAGTACATACTCTTAGGTCAAATTATCAAGATATTTAATACGTGGTTCCTTAATTTTATCCCATAATATTTTTAATTAAGAACTATTACATAAAATATCGACTTACCTGAATGTTTTAAGTTTGTCTACCACTTTGTTAAGTGGGTTTTTGCGAAGCGGTCCGGGAGATCCTCCCGGGGAATTTTCACGTGATTCCGCCGCTAAGGCCCGCGCCACTACTAAATCTTGCTCGTTTAACATTCTGAAAATATAGAAAATAATAGTGGGAAACACGTTAATTTCAAAATTTTTTAGAAAAAAAAATAGCATAATGAGTTCTCTAACCTAGATCATTTTATTTAGACTGTTCAAGACTTCAGCAGTTCAAAGGACCGTAAAAATCACTTCAATCCCTATTGACAATCCAAAAGCGAATCCTCGAAATTCAGGCTTTGTATCACTCACTGCTTCACCCACAACCATATAAGGATTACTTAAGCAGTTTCTTATATTTATTAAACTAAATCTAAATGTAATAATATTTAAGGGGCAGTTAAACATGTAGCGAGCAACATTTTTTTAAGCTTGTTTAATTTTCGACTGCAACATGATGACCTATTTTGATCAATGCCATAAGTTATAGTTTCGACTATCACCTCTGTGACTACAATACTTTTTCACTGATGTTTCTTTGAATTCGGTACGCTAAAATGGACCGTATTGCTTTGTGTTAAGAATTATAATAGAAAGATTAGAGGGTAGCTTCGCGTTGTAAAGGTACAGTAAAATTATTGAGATCTTGTTCCAAGCCCAAGGTAAACCTCATGAGCTCTGTCTTTAAATCATGAATTGAGAGCATGTGTATGACTATTTGCTATTTTTTTCTTATTAATATTAGCCTATTTGTGGTAAATTATAAGCTTCTAAACTGGTTGGTTCAACTTAAATGAGTCAATTTATAAATGAAATTATGTCATCTGAACATGTTACTTTATTGGTGTCCTCAAGTATTACGTACCATTGACAATCATAGATTTTGGAACGAAGTTTATCGCGCGTTGTGAAAGGGGGCTAGACCGGAAAAATTCTTACGAAAAGTTGTCACGATACTTTTTGCTATAATAACCATGGCAACGACGTGACAATATATAACGAAAATTCATAGAAATAAAATGTACTTCTTGTGAAGACTTAAGTTTTTTATTCATAGAATAAACATTGGTTCCTTCACTAATTAATCGAAAGGAACTTCGTTCCATCCGGGTGTCCCTTGACACCTCTCAAGTTTTTTGTCTAATAACCAAGTTAGATCGATACGGATATTTATGAATGGAGTAAAATAAATTGAACAATATTCCAATCAACCAGTTTCATAGAATGTAGAGATGTAGTCTTCTCATTGAATCTGTTATTTGTCGGATTACGTGTACTGTTTTGTAAAAAAAATCTGTACTATTATCCGGCGACTTAGGCAGTGGTTATTCTATAATCCGACAAAATTAGTTCAACACTGCCCTGCAAAACGTTTGTTGGGTTGTCGATGTCGAGTATCTATTGTATTTAGATATATCTATACAATTTATAAAATTTTATACTCCTATTGGAGTGTTTGTATGCCGTGCCGTAATATTATGTATTTGCGTTGCTTATAAGAAAAAACTATTTCAAAAACTTTTGTCTGTCTGTGGCTAGACCACGTTTTTTTCCGCATAATCTCTGAAACAGCTAGACCAATTTTGACGGGACTTTTACTGGAAGGTAGCTGATGTATACTGGAATTAGGTACAGGCTACTTTTAAAATTCAACGCTGACGAAGTCGCGACTAATTGCTAGTTTGATATATTGGAGTTTGCGTGGGATCAGTAATTGATTTCCTTCAAGGCAATTCCGTTCAGCAATCGTATTGAATGTGAGACCGATTTATTCAGATGTTAAAAGCGTTATATACTCGTTAGTATTCGTTATCTCAAATTAACAGTGAGTATTGTTAAAAATATTTACATCGACTGATTTTGCCTACACATGACATGTGCGAACACATTGTGTTCGCTTTATAAACATGTTAAGGAACACACTAGGTCAACCCGGCATGTGTTGTAGTGCCATAGTCAAAACAACGTTAAAAGTTTTGAACAAACTTTCTCTGGTATCCTCAGACTATTCTACCAAAGTTCCACCAGAATCTGTCCAGTAGTTTAAGAACCAAAGAGGAACAATATTTTATTTAATTTAAAAAAGATAGATAATAAAGATCGCATATGTACCTACATAGATTCTGCATAAACTTGTTCTGATTATAAGGTTTTATTTTTTCAGTCATTTTTTATTATCCATTGTTTTCTAATGCATTATTAAGTTCACTCAGAGAAGTCTGAAAAAAACGCTATCATTCATTACGATTGCCACTTTTAACCTTGACTTTTTCAATGTTTTCAATGAAGACTGTTATAAAACATTTATAAACACAATAAATATAATTTATTACACGCGCAAAATCATGAGAACTGAGTTTGAAGTTGGAAGTCGTTACTACGGTTTTGTACACTGTAGAAAAAGTCAACGTCAAAAAATACTGCGACATAATACGAACGACTGCTATGAAATATGTTTATCGCATCTTGTTAAAACAATGTCGCAAATGAAAAACTGAATTGTTATTGTGATAGCGTTGCATTTTACGTAATTCTTATGTTATTTTGACGCCTTGTACAAGAAGTAACTGTGGATTTAAACTACCAACACATTGGTATAAATTTATTTTCGTCTTTCAATTGAGCTTTTGCCAGTTTCTGTGCTGTTAATTTCTGATGATAATGGCAACACCATGTGTTATGTTTCCTACACTCAAATATAAGATATATTTCGTGTTTTCATAATCTATTTTCATTATTAGAATTAAAAGATGTTTTTATTATGCAAATAAGTTATTGGGTCGACCGTGGCTTTCTAAGAACAAAATCTCTGTTTGAAACATATCTCCATCCCTGTCATTATCTTTGACAAAACAGAAATAACAATATGTTTTAAACGGAGAATTTGGTCTCGGAAATCTACGGTAAGTAATGTGTGTATAATTATATTAGCAAACAATGCCAAACCAGTGAGAAACAACATTGAATCAAGTATTTATTTTATGTTTTTTCGTCGGTAGATGTCGTATAAAAAGGATCTTTTATTTTAATTCATACAAAAAATAAAAATTACTATGCGTGCACAATACAACTTGAGGGTTATAACAATCAGTCTACAGATTTTTTGTAGATATAATGAGATAAAATTTAGTTTCAAAACATTTAGGTTTAAATACTTTGGAAACAATTCGGGGATTTAAATTAAAAAGTCCAAAAGGCGCTTTTAATTAACTAAAAGATGACAACTAAAGTAGTTTACTGACGAATAGATGAGATAAATCTAGACTAATAAAAAATGGGTATAACTAGTAACTACTCTTTTAAGTTACGATACAACAAAAAATTTCCTTACAAAATCCAAAGTTCAAAAAGACTTAAACACGGTTATCAAACAGTAACATCGAAAAGGTTAACATTTTACATCGTCAAACTTTATTTAAATTTCACTTACTTTAAATGATATATCCACACGTCTCCTTTGTTAATGTCACAACATAACCGCGAACTTTTTATTGTTCGATAAATGACACTGAAAATTTAAAAATAGAACGGGATAACGCGAGCGCGGGAAAACAAATCTGAGAGAAACGTGCGCGCTTCTCAGCGATTTGTATGACAATAAGCGTTTATATTTTAGTTTAGGGGTCGGGCAGGTCGCAGTCGCAGGCGCTGCGGCGTCAATGAAGTAAGCCACGGTCGCCATCGAGCCTCTCACCGCTACATAGGCTTGTTGCATATCATTCGATACGACTCCGATCTGTAGCTAGCTGTAGTGCATGTGTTATCTAATCTTTAATCTACAATACCTTTACTGCACGTGCGCAGACGTAATCATACACTACTAAACGTTACGAAAGTTTTATAAATATTATCTTTCATCTCCGAATGTTTATAACTCTCATTTATTTGACGGTATAGTACCAAAGCATAGCTATAAAAATATTACTAATACAAATGCAAATGGTTAGATGGATGGATGGATGGATGTTTGTTTGTTTGAAGGTATCTCAAGGACGGCTGCATGGATCTCGATGAAATTTGGCATAGGTTACTTATTTTTTTAAATCCCGCGCGGATTGAGTCGCGGGCGACAGCTAGTATAAGTATAAAAGAGACGGAATACGATGCATCAATGGACTGTTGAATGTTGAAGTATACAAGACTTCAGATAATATTAACGTAAAGAGCGAAAACATCATATTTCGTACACGTGATGTATTTGCGTTCTGAGAACAAAAGTCATTTTTGTCTGTTTGTATGTCTGTCCGTAAGTTTGTTTCGTATCATCTCCGGAACGGCTAAACTGATTTTGACGGGAAATAGTTGATGACGCGGGTATTTTATAGCCTGTTTTATTTAAAATTCTGCGTTGACGAAGTCGCGCGACCGCTAGTACAAAATACAAACCTTTCCTCTTTATTATATTATTGTTAGGACTGTTGAGGGTAGCCACACAAAAAAAAGGTTTTATAAGGAAGCGTGCGCTGCTTCTCGAAGCAGTCTCTTTCCATCCGTCATTGCGGAACTACATGGTCTTGTGAATTAAGGCATTGAACGGACTGCGGGACGTTCATTATCTGGCATACTGCGGGCTTCCACTGATGTCATGGCTCGCATGGTAATTTGTCGAATGTTTTGAAACCATAAAGAGTTATGATCAACTAACCGAGGACACTATTATTGATATAGATGCGGATTTGGTCGGATCTTGTGTCCTACTGTGTAGCTGTGTTGTGCACTGCGCCTCAGCAGAGTGTCTGTCTTCAATCAGCGCGCCTCAGCAGAGTGCCTGTCTTCAATCAGCGCGCCTGAGCGGTGCCTGTCTTCAATCAGCGCGCCTGCGCGGCGCCTGCCTACAAGCAGCGCGCCACAGCCGCGCCTGGCTACAAGCAGCGGGCCACAGCCGCGGCGCCTGCCTACGAGCAGCGGGCCACAGCCGCGCCTGCCTACGAGCAGCGCGCCACAGCCGCGCCTGCCTACGAGCAGCGCGCCACAGCCGCGCCTGCCTACGAGCAGCGCGCCACAGCCGCGCCTGCCTACGAGCAGCGCGCCACAGCCGCGCCTGCCTACGAGCAGCGCGCCACAGCCGCGCCAGCCTACGAGCAGCGCGCCACAGCCGCGCCAGCCCACGAGCAGCGCGCCACAGCCGCGCCTGCCCACGAGCAGCGCGCCACAGCCGCGCCTGCCCACGAGCAGCGCGCCACAGCCGCGCCTGCCCACGAGCAGCGCGCCACAGCCGCGCCTGCCCACGAGCACCGCGCCACAGCCGCGCCTGCCCACGAGCACCGCGCCACAGCCGCGCCTGCCCACGAGCACCGCGCCACAGCCGCGCCTGCCCACGAGCACCGCGCCACAGCCGCGCCTGCCCACGAGCAGCGCGCCACAGCCGCGCCTGCCCACGAGCAGCGCGCCACAGCCGCGCCTGCCCACGAGCAGCGCCACAGCCGCGCCTGCCCACGAGCAGCGCGCCACAGCCGCGCCTGCCCACGAGCAGCGCGCCACAGCCGCGCCTGCCCACAAGCAGCGCGCCAGTGCAGCACCTGTCGCGAGCAGCACGCTAGTGCAGCGCCTGTCGCCGAGCAGCGCGCCGGTGCAGCACCTGACGACGAGCAGCGCGCCCGCATCGCGCCTGCCAACGAGCTGGTATCGAAAAACTCTATGCCATTGTTACAGACGAATTCCAGTGTTGAAGATGCTGGAAGAACGAGCCCGAGGACGGTCTCATGTCAGGAGAAGCCGTGTTAGGACTGTTGAGGGTAGCCACAAAAAAAAAAGGTTTTATAAGGAAGCGTGCGCTGCTGCTCGAAGCAGTCTCTTTCCATCCGTCATTGCGGAACGTCTGACATTTTTGTTTACTTACGTTCGGTTTAAGTTTATACTACAGCGAGGTTTATTATGAAGTAGAGTTAAATTCATTATTTCGCTGTTAGTTTAATTCTTTTAAAATACTTTTGCATCAAATATCTTACATTATAGTTTATATGAACCCGTTTAGTTTCTAAAGTTTCAAGTCGATAAAATATTACTTTAAGTTTCAACTGCAGTGTTAAAAGAATGAGAGGATGACAATACGTATTAATGTTACGGCAGTTGCAACCCACAGTAGGTGTTTTTACATTAATTTAAATATATTTTTACTTTGTAAAGTAACGTTTGGGTAGCACGAAAACCTGCTTTTGATGTAACGTAACATAATATACATTTAATTAATCTTAAATTTGTATTTTTTAAAAGGACAAAAAAACTAAATGTGAATAATGAATTCTGAAGATTGACCAGTTTTTATAGTAAAACACATTAGTGTAGGTCTTTATACAACTCAGGTAGACTATTTAAAATAAAGTAAAGTTTAGTTTTAAATTCTTTATTAAATATAATTAATATAGAATAGAGACATACATTTATAATGCAGTTTATTCAAGCTGATAAATCAAGGGAACAGTTATTTATATCCGCTATATATAGATTTTTGTTATCACTATAATATGAAATCTGTGAGACATCCATCATAAAGTGAGTCATTCTTGTTCCGACATGTATACAAATATTGTTTTAGTAAAATCTAGTATAAAATGTTTAAAATCACTCATAGATCAATTTCGTTAGTGTTATCTTTTTAGGTTAATTCTTGAAAAAATCTAGTTAATGCCAATATATATGTCGAGTGGCGCCGAATACATTCCGGCGGTTTTTTATTCAGCCGGATTTTTTTTTACATTCGGTTTTTTATGTGTGACTACGACATATTTACCTTTAAAAAAGATATAAAAACTTCATATTCATAATCAATAAACCTAGATGTTTCTGTGTGTAATTGCATTCGGATTTGTTTCGGCGTCTCGGAGTTGCCTATATATTAGTAGTTTTTGTACCTTTGTTGGATTTGTGCTGTTTTTCCTTTTATTTAACGATCATAATTGTTGATTTCTTTTTGTTCTCTTTTAGGTCTGTACGGTATGTTTGTTAGTTGTAATTTTTGTCATAAGTTTAAGTCTCAAGGTTGACTGAGTATTTATTCTAAACTTTCGAATAAATGAATTTATTTATTTCTTACATTTATTTTATATTAAATTTATTTGGGTGAATAATATTTTTAGCACTTAAATAATTATGATTTTTTTAATAGTATAAATTCATGTGAACTCTACAGAAAATTAATAAATAAAGTACATTTATCACTTTAGTAACCTCATATCCAGCTGATGTTGTCAAAACAATCTTCACATCAAAAGTATCAATTGCTTATGTCAAAGTTCAAATCCTCAAATGACAACGAAGGTCTTCGCCATTGATTGAGATTAAGGGTCAATTCACATGTACCACAACGACGCCATTTTGTCTGTACCACACGCAACTGCAAAAAGCCGCTGCGACACTATTCACACGTAACCACAGCTTGACCACATTTTGACGCTGCGACGTTGTGTGGTTGCGGTACGTGTGAATTGACCCTTACCGTTACCATGGCAATTTTACCTTTGCTATTACGGCTTGCAATTCTTGTCCCTTTCTTGCATATATTTTTTTTCAATTAACTCACCCCATAACTTTCTAGGCGTGAAAATATATAGCCTAAAGCGTGTCGTAAATATAGGGCTTTTTATTACAAAACTAATTATTCAAAAATATTCCGTGATTGCTAAGATTCTGTGAAATTAAATAAAAGCTTATCTTAACAAAATAAAACAAAAATGTATTCTGCATTTATATCATTTATTAAAAAAATTATTACACATACAAGATTCGTTGAAAGAAACTAAGTATGTCATCTGAAGCAATATCCCTACATAACCTCTAAAATAGATTCAATTGAACCTTTACTTTTAATAATTAAAGATTACGCCCCGCAGTGCCTTTGACGAGTATAATATTTAGGAATATACTTAATACTAAGCATAGTCTAAGTATACCCCACCGTCTTAAACTTAAGAAATAAGCTATTATCGAACAGAATGAGAGCCTAAGTAACAATTATATTTGTTAATGAAATTGCTCAAAAAATCCCGGCAAACTTGAAACAAACATTTTCAACCAGCGTCGTTTTTTCTTAATCTTTAAATTGTAACTAACTTATGTTTAAAAAAATTATTTACTACTGATACAAAATAAGAATTAATTTAATTTTTTTTTGTTTTAATTACGAAATTCTAACCTATAAAACAGACACAATGAAATTGAACATAATGAAAAAAAAATTATAAAACTGATGAAGCTCTTATTAAGATTTATTTATAATAAAAATATATGAAATACATCGTCTAACTAAAAAAAAATAACCATAGATTAAAAAATAAGAACACATATCAAAAGATTAATAATAAAACGAACTGTTAAATTGAAACGACATTTAAAAACCATTTCAGTCTTATAATTAATTGGAAATTAACACTTTTATTCGAACACATCCATGAGTTTTGTAAGTTAAATCTATCACTTAAAAAAAAACTCATTTATCACTGTGGGCGTGAACTGTGTATTGAGTCTTCAGATCGCTAGATGGCTGATTCCTTTCTGCATGTATCCGTGGCTTTCGACCTGGCCTAATAGGGCCTAAGTTTGAGTCCTTAAAGGCCTTACTATGTCCTGTAGGACCTAGATAGGGCCTCTTAGGTCACTATGGGTACTTAGGCTTGCAGAGCCTGTACACACTAGAGGGTTTCCGTTCCCTGTATCGTGTAATGTTGGCGTAGTACTCAAGCGCCCCGTGCACTGAGGCGCGGCTCCAACGCCTAAAGTTGTGCCTCAGTGGAGTTCTGCCATAAGTTGGAAGGCAACGTGTCGTAGTGAGAGGGCACAGTAACTAGCGCTTCAGCTGTACTCCGGTTTATAGAGCAGTTCTGTAAAGATGACATTTACTTCGATAAGATTGTTTGTACAAGTGATTTTTTATATTTTCATATATGGAAAATAATATAATCGTGATTTTTTAACAAAATCCTCGTTTAAAACATATTGTTATCTCTGTTTTGTCAAAGATAATAACAGGGGTGACGATATCGAGGGGTGAAAGGCTATTTGTTTTAAGCGATATTTTTTGCGATATTGACTTATATATATATTCAGAATCAGAAAAATTCTGATATTGACTTATATATATATCCAGAATCAGAAAAATTCTGGTATTGACTTATATATATATTCAGAATCAGAAAAATTCTGATATTGACTTATATATATATTCAGAATCAGAAAAATTCCTTGATTCTGAATATATATATAAGTCAATATAGCAAAAAATGTCGCTTAAAACAAATAGCCTTTACACCCCTCGATATGTTTTATACATATAGAGATTTTGGTGTTCGAAACCAACGGTTAGACTGTCATTATAAATTGACAGTTTTCTATTAAGTAAAATACGATTATGGCTTATGTAACAGAAAGTAATGACATATTGAATTTAAATAAAAAATATCCAGAAAGTCAGAACAAAAACATGGAAGCTTCTACTTACATGATTGATTATTTTAAACCGTTATGACTTGCACATAATTGCCTAAGATTGATAAGTCATGTGATTCAGTTGACGTGTAAACATTACCTTGGGCTGTTTTCGGTGCGTGTCCACACAGTCTATTGGTAACTTTATCATCTCCACTTTGTACTTGTAGCCGTAAGATGTTAGTTTTACAATAGTGTGTAGAGGCACATTCATGTACGGCAGTTCATCTGTAAACGAAAAAATATTAATTTTATTTTGACTCTTTCACAAAAATTCACAATGTATTCGAACTATTTTCGTATATGAATAACGTAAGAGTATAAACACCAAGTTTTGAGTACAAAAGTCATCTTTAGGGTAAAATACACTGATAATGACCACTTAAAAGATTGTAATTAGGGTAATATATAAAGATTGTCGTTGTGGATGATAAAATGAGTTCATCAGAGTAAAACTTACCAAGCTTGGCGTCAAGGAAGTATCCGAGCATGCAGCGCAGCACCGCCTGATGGCCGACCACTACAACATTGTGGTCGTCTTCAAGCGCGGCGAGCACGGGTCGCAGCCGAGTCATTATGTCGATGTACGACTCGCCCCACGGGTACCGGTATCGTAGCTTGTCCTGGTCACGCCAGGCAAACTCCTGCGGGAAGCGTTCCTGCATCTCCTCATACGTCAGACCTTCGCAGATACCCTGCAGACAAGAAACGAAATCTGTAAAATATCCCCATCAACAAAGTACTCAACAGTACCCATTACCGACAAGCATATGAATATAGAGGCGAGGGAGGTGTGCCAGGACGGCGCTAATGCGTCTGTTACGGATGTGAGTTGTGTTGTTGGTCAAAAATTTCATATGGAGATACTGTTTTCTGTTCATTATCAATTACTTTTCCTGGTAATTGTTATTTGTATCTTTGATTAGGTACCTGATTAATTTTATCACAAAGATAATTTTAACATAAAAATAAATTAATTAAAAGTTGATACGGATTAGAATTTGACATTAGAATAGGCGGGAAAATCATGACGCAATGGAAAGAAAGATTAAGTCTGTTGGCAACAGCATTGAAGCTATATAATTCGAAAGTGTTTTCCACGTAACATATTCATTTATAGATTTCGCAAAAGTAGATATTCACTGGCGAGTATTTGTATAAACAAAAGGAATACTCATTAGGTAATTTTCCTTTGCGATTGTGGTATGTAATAGGACATTAAATATTGCTGCCAAGATATGTAACATATGGAACGTTTCCATTCATGTTTACGTATATAGCAATGAATACTTGGTATGCTTGGTAAACAGCGAAATTAATAAACAACAACAAGAAATATATTCTTAAATAAGTGTGACATAATAATTAGAGCAAAAAGATATGTCTCTGGCACATTTCTCGACATTTATTAAAGTTGAAATAAAGAAAAAAAATAGAATTGCCTACAATAAAAATACTTATTTTGTCAATACGTATGTAAATGAAGATTCGAGATGTATTACGAAATTACTGTAATTATAAGTCCTTGCATAAAAAGTAACTGAATTTTTATATGTGTTATAAAAATGTAGTATAACTAGCCCCTTAAGAATAATAACAATAAGAAATCAAGAACCACAACAATACTTTAAATACAATAAAGAAATCACACATTGCGCAAACGCGCGAAAACATTTTAAATCGATTGCGGTTACACGTAAGGTAAGATTATGCAACACGTTTACCTGAAAGCCAAACTTTGTACAGCAAATTTAACAGCAAAGAAATAATACTTTCCAAGTACTATAAAAATTTAAGCTTTCACTAAACATTTTTACGAACTACCAGCTTTTGCCTGTCACTTCGTCTGCGCGAAATAAAAAAAAACAGTAAGTCTATGTGTTCTTTTAGATTATGTTCTATATATGTGCCAAATTTCATCGAGATCTTTCAAACAAACATCCATCCATCTCAACATTCGCATTTACAAAATCTATCTATATATATATATAAAAGAAAGTCGTGTTAGTTACACTATTTATAACTCAAGAACGGCTGAATCGATTTGACTGAAAATTAGTGGGCAGGTAGCTTAGAACCAGGAAACGGACATAGGATAGTTTTTACCCCGTTTTCTATTTTTTTTATTCCGCGCGGACAGAGTCGCGGGTAAAAGCTAGTTAGTAATAAGTAAGATAGTTTATCCATTAAAATGAGTAAAAAATAGCATCGAGGACGCAAAAATTTAGTCTTACAACCGAGCCTCACAAAAAAGTATTGATAGCACGTATCACTTCCTGGTACAATATAAACCACTTTGCATAGATAATACTATCACGGATTATCTTATATTTCACCTAATATGACTCACAATTTTATAATATCAAAAATAACTACGTAATGGTTTTAAACATAGTTAATTGAAGTTACACTTAATAATATGTTTACGATATACCTAACATAAAAGTAAAACTAGATTTTATTTAATCGCAAAATCGCTTTTACCTTTTAATTTTTTTTTAGAAACAAATCACTCGTTGTAAAAATGTTCAAAGCTGTTTACAGATACAATATTTTTATCATTCACTATCGGTCGTTTGATTTGTTTACAAATGAAATAATACATTAAAATGTATTTTATTTGTAATACGTGATCGTACAAAGGCGGATTAATTAGATAAATATGTGATAAATAAAATGATGATGATAAATGATGAATGAAATCAGACTATGATGATATCAATGCTATTTTTAAATACCATTATATTGACTAACAATTGTATTAGAAATTTTATTATCAAATTTTTATTTAGTCCCCTTCCCTTTTCCACCTTTTTTATGAAATGATAACAATGGGATGGTAATTTGTCGGAGAGGATATAATAAGGAGGGATATTCTCTTTCTGTGCGTTTAAAGGTAGACAACGCATCTGCAATTGCAAATGTATGGGCAGCGGTTGCTTCGCTATTACAGAGAATCAGGTTTCTCGTTTGCCATCTTATGATATAAAAAAAAGTTTACAATGTAACATATTCGTAGTAATATTGAAAGCCTATCTTATTTTACTACATTTATGACATTGTTTAAAGAATAACATGTAAATTTATTCGTTACAATTCTATGTTACTTATTTCTTATCAGCATATAACGTTCCATTTTTCAAAAATTAAACTATCATTAAACTATGTAAATAAACTATGATAAATAGAAAATGAGTTTCCACCTTGTCCCAGATGGTATGTAGGTAACTAGTTTATCAGAGTATTAGAACCTATCATGTTCTCTTTAATATACTTAACTAGCTTTTACCCGCGACTCCGTCCGCACGGAATAAAAAATAGAAAACGGGGTAAAAATGATCCTATGTCCGTTTCCTGGTTCTAAGCTACCTGCTCACCAATTTTCAGTCAAATCGATTCAGCCGTTCTTGAGTTATAAATAGTGTAACTAACACGACTTTCTTTTATATATATAGATATTAAATATAATATTTTCCTGCATTAGTAACATATTGTTTATTTTTTTTTTTCATTGACAAAACAAAGATTACAATCTTACTACTTAATATTAACAAATGCGAATGTTTGGATGGATGGATGTCTGTTGGAAGGTATTTTTTTAATAAGAGAAGTGGGCAAACGAGCGGCGGGAACACCATAGACACGCCTATAGACATTCGCAACACTAGAGGAACTGCAGATGCGTTGCCGGCCTTTGAGAAAATATATTCTCGCTTCTTGAAGGACCCTAAGTCGTACTGGTTTGGAAATATCGCCGAGGACAGACCATTCTACAATGCGGACGTGCGTGGCAAAATCGCGAGAACCGCACTGTTGTGGAATGTCAGCCATCAGAATCTCCGGAACGCCTCAACGGATCTTGATGAAATTTGGCATAGACATAGAGCATAGATGTCTTTAGACCAAAGATAAGGATAATAGATATTATATTAGTATAAACAATAACCATACAATGTTGTTTATTTCATACAAATATTGTACACATGTTTCTATAGAACACTCAATGATTAATAGGAATTTTCGCGAAAAAAAATCGTGAATCAAATATACAAAAGCCAGTTTCTTATCTTAATAACAAAGTCAAAGAAAACGCGTCGTTTTTGTTCCTTTCGATAATTTAACAAACAATGATTTAAGCATTTTCTTTGCTAAAAACAATCACTATATTACTGTTCTATCAGCATAATCCGACCTTAAGTTTTGATTAATATTGATAAATTCGCTAGAATTGCTCATAACACGAATTAAACTAAATTTAATGCGTATTAATTAAACTGACGCAATTACTAGAAAAGTTGTGTTTAGAATATTACAGTTATTATCATTAGGTCATTAGATTACTTTAACATCTCAAGAATATGCAACAAAGAAACCTAATAATCGATCTGTTTTTACTTGTGTAATTCAATTTTAGTTTATTTTTGTAATTTATTTGATTCAAAAACCGATCTAATGAACTATAGTAATGTTACCACATAAAAATAACCTGACGACCATTCAAATTTGTGCACCCTTTCTCAGACAAATTATCTCAAAATTAATTCAGTTAACTTAGATACTAAAAAATCGTAGTGTCATCGATTAAGGATCAGTACGGGACAAGGATTAGTTCTAATGTTCGTAAACGATTCTAACAAAGTGTACTTACAGCGTCCAGTTCGTTGAGTGCTCGCAATGGGTACTTGGGTGCTCGTATGTCAGCGGCTGTTTGCTTTGTGCGCCTCAATTCTGATGTCCAGACGGCGAGCGGCTCGCGGCCAGCAAGTGCGTTAACATGTTCGGCGAGCGCGCGCGCGTACAACTGACCGCGTGCTGACAACGCCGCGTCACCTCCAATACGACCAACCACGTTGTACTCGCTCTCACCATGCTGAATAATTAGTTATTGTTAATTACTAAATATACTATTCAATAAACCTATACATGTGTGAAAGTACGAATTGATTGACATCTTTAAAATGAAGACAGTTATTAGAAATCATCACAAAACTGACAAGGTACCGTTTTTTTGTTTTTTTCTCTCTAAGTACCTATGTATATAACGATTGCATACACATTAATCTGAATATATTTAAAAATAGTTTTCTTTTTTATAAAATAATGGTAAACTTAGGTTTTGTAGTACACAAAACTGTGTAAACCAAAAACATTTTTGGCAAATTCTCAGAAATGCTTCCAGTTTTCTGTATGTTTGCCAAAATTAATACTGTTACAAATTAACACGGATAATACGATATGTTCGGAAAAGTTAAGTAAATTTAGAACATCTCTTAAATGCGAATAATTTCAATGTTAAACTGGAAAAGAAGAAAAGAATATCTATATCTCTTTCATACTCTTAAAATAATCTGAAATAACAATATCGTTTATTTGGCTAGAACTTTGATATTAAACAGCTGGAACATACGTGAACAGACTTATTTATTTAAATCGTATGTCTATTTTCCAAGACTTGTTTATTGCCTGTACTATAAATAACAATGTCAATAAATTTTCCATTCCATATCAGAATGAAAGTTGTTACACGATGAATATGTTTTTAGCTTATTAATATTATCAGAAAATGTCGTACATATAATTTTCTAAACATAATAAAGTCAAAACATTCAAGAAAATTGATTCTGACCAAAACCTGGCATCAACGAAGACGACTTTAATAATTTCTATTTAAACTGTAAACTTACCCGTGTGAAATACAACGTCTGCGGCAGAGCTCTCATTCCAGACAGATATCCAAGTATTCCAGACTCCTTTTGTCCGATCACTTTGTGCGCTGTCACCGTCTCCCCCATATTCTCAACTCTCACAAAGCTAATAGTTTCTAGATTCCCATCTATAGGTTCATACTGCCTCATGTAGTGTTCCAATTTCTTCCGCAGATCATCGACTGCTTCCTCTTCACTCATACTCTTGTAATCGGCTGAGTAATGCAGGATCTCAATGATGTTCCTCTCCAGCAACTCTTGATCCTCGCAGACGCACTCGATGAAGAGGATCCTGAAGCCCATGTCAGTCTGGCAGTATTCGTCCAGCTCGCGACGCTGCTCACGTGTTATGTTCGTGCCATCGAATATCTGAAATAGAACAGCTGAGGTTTGACAAAAATTAGACGGATGATATTCTAAATAGTACCGGATGGTAATGGACTTTTGTACTATCTTTGTTTGGAGAAATATTCCTGTCTTTGTCCTAATTTTAAACATAAAGAATGGAAACTGAATGCTAAATTAAGATTTTTTTTAATAATAATAAACTTTATGCCAAGTTCGGATGAACTATATATTTCTTTTTAAAGTTTTAATGTCATAATAACTCGTGCGTTGTCTATTTGCAATAGGATGTTATTTATCAAGAGATCAGCTTATCATGCAAATAGTTCGTTACGTCAGCAGACAGCTATCTCTAATGTTGTTATTCTAATCTGCTATTCATAATATGTATCGTCTCTTAACTCGCTTATCTATAACAACTTAGCAAACAGGATGTTAATTGCACAAATGGATGGATAAACACAGATTAAATAAATTAAGTTTCGATAGTTAACGTAGAGGAATATGTTAACACTCTCAACAACGACAACGTGCCAAATGTACCTATCTTAAAAAAAATCAAAAAGTTCGGTAGCCATTTTTTATTTAATGAAATATCCATTGTCACTGTCACATGTGTCTCCTTATGCTTGTCAGATCAAGAGCATCATTTTATATTAACATTCGAGTCACAAAGATCTCATAGAATAAGCTGATCTTGATAATCTCTTCATCGGCATCGACTCTACAGCAAACAATGGCACTATTATGACGTCATTTTGACGTAATCCAACAAGCAGTATTGGTGATTATAAAGAGGCAACTTACAGCAACACTGTTCCCTTCTTTGAGCCAAAGCACAGCATCCTGTACCGCCTCGCGCGCGCTCTGCCGGCGGATGGCGGAACCCTGCTGATTGTCCGCACGGAAGATGTCATGACTGCCGTACAAAGCCATGTGCTTGCGACGATATTCGCTGCAGTCGAATACTGTACACAAAAAAAATCACAATTAAGATGTATGTAAATTTAAACCAAGTAGCATTTAAAAGGTTAATATATTATTTTATTAAATGTCAATCTAATGATTCAATGTCCGAGTTTTAAAGTATTATCATACACGACAGTAATAATATAATCTGGTGTATTCAATAGATGTTTAGACAGATCACTAGTCTGTACTAGCTATCGCTGGCGACTCATTCCGCGCAGAATTAAAAAAAAAATATTAAGTAGCCTATGTGGTCTTCCAGACTATGTTTTACATGTATGCCAAATTTCATAGACAGTCGTAGAGCCGTTCTGGAGATACCTTCAAACAAACATCTATCCATCCATCCCTCTAAACATTCGCATTTATAATATTAGTAAGATAAGACGTAAGATATGTTTTGCATTATTAATCCGTACAGAAAAGAATTTTAACAAGTTGCCAGTATCATATTCATCTTTACGCAACTTTAATTAAAGAAGAGAATGAGCTAATGGTTAAATCATATTTCTGTATCAACTTTAGACAAGTACGAACAAATAAAGAGTATGTATTGTAACACTTTAAACACACGAATATTTTATCAGAATAATAGGCTAAAATAATAATTAAGGGCAACGACCCACCGGGCTAATATCAAATTACACGAAAGATTATTTGTATTTAATAAGTACTTTAACAGGAAAATGCATTAAATATTTGAAACAGTTTACTTTTAGTAAAAACTGCTTGCTTTTCTAATATCATTTCTAAGAAACTAATAAATGTACTATCTAGTCTAATCGTACTGAGATGAACTTAAGTGAACTTGTTTTTAAAGGATTCCATTCGTACTTATGATGTCATTTATAAAATACCTTACTTATATAATCAATGTTATAACATCCCTGATCCCTGATCTAAACTATAGTTTAGATCAGGGATTCCCAAAGTGATCGATATCGAACTTAAAGCATTTCTAATTCTCACTCTATCTTCTTCTATTGACCTAAGTCAGAATGAAAAATAATAGTAATAATAATAATGGATCTTAAAAGTAGGTAATTTTTGGAAAAGGGGTCACTTGTCCAAAATAGTTTGGGGATCCCTGGTTTAGATGTATGAATGGATGGATTTTTAGAAAGTCTCCAGAACGGCTCAACGGATCTCAATGAAATTTAGCATGGATGTAGAACATAGTCTGCAAACAGGTTACTAAGTTTTTTTTATTTCGTGCGGACGGAGTCGCGAGCAATAGCTAGTGAATAATAATTATGTGTAGGCAAGAAAATATATAATAATAATATCTAGTCGAAAGTACAATAAGACCGTCTACAATCTATATGTTGACATTTGCGCACACCTTCAACCAGGTCAAGGCACTGCAATGTATTTGTTATCGTTTCTCTGATGCTTTTTGATATAAAACGACACAATTTATGTCGAGGTTGGTGCTATGAAGACATATATGTATCTACATTAATATGATTAAGAGGAAATTGATTGTTCTTTTGTTTGTTTGCATTAGGCTCCGAAACTACTGAACTAATTTGAAAAAATATTTCACTGTTATTATTCACTATCCCCAGGTGCATAGGTTATTTTTATTACTAGATTTTTTTAATTCCGCACGGACGAAGTCTCTGGTAACGGTTATGTTTTATAAACAGTATGTTAATGTTAAATCACTGGACAATTGTCACCCATATTAATAACTACAGTCGATCGCGACTTTATCCGCGCGGAATTAAAAAAAAACTTCATTACTAGCCCATGTGTCCTTCCAGACTGATGAACTAGATGAAAGAGCCGTTCTTGAGATATCTTCTAATAAAGATCCATCCAAACATTCAAATTGTCTTATTTATAATATTGGCAAAATTTCGTAGAGTAGTTCTGTTTTCAGTGAACATTAATTTTGGCAAGCGATTTATATGTAATTGTTTACAGTTTAATTTAGGAAAAAGGAAACGAGAAAATGTTGGAAAAATAGGACAGGGTAGCATCATACCATCCGTATGCATAATAAGGCATTAGAATAGCTTCGCTTTAGAATAATATCATATCGCAATTCTACGCGCGATACCTAAATGATTTCATGAAAGTACGAAGTCCAATTGAAATTGTAAAGATAATAGAATTGGTAGGCATGTGAAAAGATTGTACAAGTTATTTACTAAGTTGTTACCTTTAGTGCTCTCTCCATTCCAGTTGAGGTGCCTGGAGAGTCGGTGCGCCAGCTGGCTCTTTCCTCGCGCCGGCAGTCCCACCAGCGCGATAAGTAGTGGTGCGAACTGGCTAATGCGTCTGGAACGCATCGATACTGTAACAACAAATATACCAACTTAATATCACCCTGTATTACAATGTACATAAGTGAGAGGCAAGATAACAATGCTACAAGGACAGTGGGAATGTTCCTCTCGATTAAAATTTTATGTCAAGGTCAAAATCCTCATCATCATGCCCTTTCACCTTCGGAGAGACGGCACAGTATGTACTAGGTACTGATTTGGTTAATAAACAGTATTTATTATTTTAATTTTTTACTCTTCCATATATCTTTATCAGCCATTATATCTCTAGAACAAGGTTATATGTCATAAAGTCATAATCGAATGTAGTCAGTTTTTTTAAGTATGTTTTAGGCGTAAATATAGAGTGCATGGAAGTAATACAAAAGGTGAATTTACGCATAAAGTAGTTATAATATTGAACTTGTTTCTTTATAGAATTATTATTTTTGCAAATATGATGTAATCAGGCAATAACTTTTGTTGTTTGAACAAACTGTTCGGGTCAACTTGATAAGCGATAACTTATCTTTCAATCAGCATTATAATTATCTCAATAAACTTGAAATGTTCGTGTTGAATGAACACGAACCTTTTTTCTTCGCAGAATAAAAAACAACATTGGAAATTATGAAATTAAATAAATGATGAAAATATTAAAAAATAAGTAAATAATAAAGGATTCAATCAAAATTAAAGTTGCAAATCAATGTAAATATCATATTTTGTGTTTTGGATTAAAGTGGTCAAAGGGGATCTGAGGTTCACGGGAGACACGATGGGGTATACTTTGGAAGGAAACAAAGTGGTGTATGGAAATACCGTGGTAGAAATGTAGCAGCAAGATTTTCACCGAAACCAGAAAAAAAATTAAAAGGAGATTACGAGAAAATGTATGCATATATTCGATTTTTCTTCGTAGAGTTGAAAACACAGTATCGTATGTAAAAACTGTGTTGCGTAATGAGGGCTAAAGCAATTTATAAATAAATCAACATGGCCACTAGAACACAAATATGAGGTCGACCAATAAAATGTCGGCATAACGGCGCGCCCTCGCGCTGTACTAACACTAGTTCCAATGCAAACGCACCCACGTCATTCACCTCGACACGCCTGGTTAATGGAAACAATGCTCACGCGACTAATTTATTACACCCTGTTTTTAACTAGCGTCAAATGCAAATGCCATAACAAGCTGACTTTGTCTGACGCAATCAAATTCTTCCCGTTGATTTATAGTTCTATGTCCCTTTAAGGGATGTCGTAAACAAAAAGTACAGATATGAACAGAAGTACATCTCCCTTAGGGCTAGGAGTTGAAAACTAGGTTATTAGTAACAATCATACGTTCAGAAATAATGACGCTAACACATTTAGGCGGTAAAGAATTCTAGAACGTCACGCAGCAGCCCGAGTGGCGTGATATTTCATGATTATTACTAGGGCTGTCAATTTTACTATATTAAAAAGTCAAAGTGTATTGAACAAAATATAAAATTCGTTATCATAAAATCGACAACCCTAGTAGATTGGTTTGGACTTTACACTGTCGAGAACAGCACCGTTCCACAGTGCATTCGACACAAGCCAAGTGATCCGAGGCCAGTTATATAGGTATGCGAGTGCCTATATTTAGTTGCATAATATCATTAACTTATAGAAACAAACGTGAGTCTAAATTATCTATAATATTACGAGTTAATTCATACAAGTAAAGAAGACAGATGACATTTGTTTAACAAATTAAATTAATTTTGTTAAATTCGTTAAAATTGTGTATGCTGTTGTCCGCGACTCCGTCCGCCCTGAATTAAAAATTAACTTAATAAATAGCCTATGTGTTCTTCCAGACTATGTTCTACATCTGTGCCAAATTTAATTAAGATCCGTTTAGCCGTTCCGGAGATACCTTCAAACAAACATCCATCCATCCATCTAAACTTTCGTATTTACAATATTAGTAAGATAGAGATTAATGACAAGGCTATGTTTGAGCATTATTTATGTAGTAAGTGTCCTTATACGTAATTTAATTGAATAAACTGTTCATACAAATCTGAATTTATAAATAAAACAGTGAGCAAATGACATTAACAACCTTTAAATAAATTCAACAAACTTATTATTGGATCTCGAGAGATGACCGACTATATTTATAGTTTCGTGATCTCAACTAACGCGTTGTTCTCGAATATTTACATACAATTAAATATACATATAATTTCGTCAACATATGAACCATAATGTCAAAATAGATTTGACCATAGAACATGAAAATCTTGTTTATTGTTGCTGGATCAGAAAATTTAAATTTTTAATTAAAACAAGAAGTACCATTTGGTAAACTGTATTAAATTCGTTATAGTATAACAATAATGGACGCTTATATCTTATTAATATTATAAATGCTTATGTTTAGATGAATGGATGGATGTTAGTTAGAAGGTATCTTCAGAACGGCTACAGGGATCTCGCTGAAATTTGACAAAAATGGAGAACATAGTCTGGAAGAACACATAGGCTTATTAAGTTTATTTAATTCCGCGCGGAAGGAGTCAAGGACTACACCTAGTTTATAATAAATACTACTAAAACATTAATGAACATTTAGAATCTATAATTTACAATGTAAGTTGAAACAAACAAATAAAAAAATGGCATAATAAATTTTATGATAACGGAAACATCACGTGTGTCAATTTAGTATTAGTATGTTAAAATATAAACACATTTCGCAACCGTAATTGATAGGGATTAGAAATTACTTTTTAACATTTGAGTGTGAACAGATGTCAAAAAAACATACATATTTTTTTATTCGTAATCCTTTTATAATTGTAGCTTGTTTTACATTTATTCTACTTTTGTTTTAAACATAATTTTTTTTTGTTCTAGACAGTGAACGTTGTGAAAAGATCAAGAATGTATCCCAAATGACTTTCACCGCGTAAAAATCTGAATGCGCAGCAGCGTCTACTAATTTAACGTCATATCATTGATATATCTATCTACTAGTAAATTAAATGTGCAGCCGATTTCGTACAGTCAACGACGTTTATTTCCTACCCATTTTAGTGTTATATGCAACAAATATACTTCTAAATAACAGCTCTTTGGTGACAATTTGTTGTACGATATTGGATATTTAGTGGGGATTATAATTCTTTGACTATTATATATTTATTGTTTTATTAATTATTTATGTTGTGCACTATCGACTTTAGAAAACAACATGAACATGAATGAATGACGTCCGCCTTTCACGCGGGCATCTCATGTCGCTTGCAATTTGCAGTCATTCGGTCACTTGACGTAGTGACCCTTCGGAGAATTCCCGCCAATAAATGTCACTTGAGTATTGCCAGCTATAATAATAATTTGCGTAATAATCTAATTCTCTATTTAATTACATAATTATTTATTACATCATGTTTCAGTGTCGTGAACTGATAACATTTTAATCTTCTTGTATCTTAATCAAATAAAAAAATTATTATAATTGTTATTATAATTTGTCATTTTTAGAATCTTGTTCATTGCTGAAGTTCATGAAGAAATTTCGAGATTTATTCATGAATAATAAAAAATATTTTGTATGCTTCAATTGTTTATTTATTTAATTTTAACAGCTCATAAAGAAGGAGTACTCTCTCATATAGATTTAAATAGTTATTTCGTGACCTATTTCCTAACATTGTTTTTGTCATTGATGTCAACAAAAAGTTAGTGTCATTTAAAACCATTTCCTTCCGTTATGCGTTATGAACATCCATCCACTTCAACATTGTAATTTTAAACTTTTGAAAAACCAATTGAAGAATTATCAAGGTTATAGAGGTGCTGTAGAGTGACAGTATTACTGAATCGAGTGTATATAGGGTTGCCAGGCGTCCGGATAAAGCCGGACATAGGTAGGCTTTTTTGATTGCGTGTCCGGCCAAAACAAACGGTGTCAGAGTTATCCGGCTTTTGTTAGGCTTTTTAGCCGACTTCAAAAAGAAGGAGGTTATCAATTCGACTGAATTTTTTACATTTCCCAAATCATTTTAAGAAATAAAAAGATAAAATAAAGTTTGTCAAATGGTGTAAAGGAAATTTATGATGAGACTAATATTGTGTACAATCTATAAAAAGTATTCACTGTCTCAATACATACTTGAGTTCAAAATTAAATAAAAAAACCAAATGTTTATATAAATGTGTATCGGTAGTAGCCAACGCCCACATGTTTTGAATATTTCATCAGCAATAATCTAATCTTTAGAGCAATACAAGTATAAAATAGATAAAATAGTTTCTATGACATTATCGTCGATTGTTTCGCAGCACCTCTGGTCACGCAGTATTTCAACACTTCAAAGAAGTTTGCTTATTAGATAAATTATTATTTATACTTGTTAAATAATCTATTGTCCTGACAAACCTGTTAGACAGTTTAAAACCCATTGCTGCCGTTAATCGTCTACAAATCATAGTAATTCCAAGGCAAAAATAACTTTTTTCAGACAGTTTTCAAACGAGGAACAAGCTAAGCTCTGGCTGACTGGCTTAAAAGCCTCAAAGACGTTTATTAATCAAATTGTTTTTTTATTCCAGTCGATTGTTTTTATAATAGTCTCCGTTTAAATTTAAATACATATAATAGCTATTACATTACCTAGCAAATGAATCCGTCTTGTAATGCCAACGTGGCGGAGCTAATATTTGTCAAAGATAACGTTGGTAACAACACGCCCCCTGATAATACGGCACTGGGGGCACGATGATAATGTAAGGCGAATAACAACGGTAATTTAACACATGTCATTGTTGTTTACAAAACTTTTAAGTTCATAATACTCTAAAAAATCTAGAAGTTATTGAACACAGCACGTCTATTTTATAAACATAATAAAGATAAAATTCATTTAACAAACATAAGTTCATTAGTTTATTAGAGTTTTAATAATCTCCAATTTTAAATAAAATCGTAGAATATAATCTGTAGAAATAAATTTATATTCTGTGTTGTCGATTGAAACTATCGCTATCGACCGCAATGGTACCGGAGGCGTGGTCCGACGTCATAGCAGTTTCGTAAAACATTGTTTTGCACATTGATGAATTTAGCTCATTCCATTCGACGTTTGTAACTACGTTATCTAAATTACAACATTTTTTCCTTAATCGAATAATTGTAATGTATTTTTTTTTGTCGTATATTTACACTAACACAAAATATTAAGTTATGTCCGGAACTAGGGGCCCTCCCTGAGTATCGTATACTTTGGCAAAGTTGTTGACGATTATAGTCCGAGTTGTTGACTGAACTTTGATATTTCACTTAGTACTAATAAAAAGCGTTACAGTGACTTTAAAACCGTTCATCTATTTTTGAACGTAAAGCGCAAAGTTCAATTGCGCTCCGTTGTACCGCTTGCTCAAGGCAATTGACCGATCTCTCAAGACTACATAATGCGTTATCATTTTATATAAACGACTTGGAGTAATCATTCAGAACTGTTAATATTTAAAAGCATAAATGTTTTGCCATCTTGATAATTACGAAATTATTCAGCAAATGCGTCTATCCTTTTTGAGTAAACAAATTTTCAGTGTTATTACGAAAGAGGCTTCTTTCTATCATAAATAAAACAGATACCCACGACATTGGACGCTCATGGAAAGAGCAATAACTCTTTTCTATCCTTCCTTTGCATCTAAGTAATTGGGGTTTTGATAAGTCAATTAATGAATGCAACGAACGAAAATACGCACCGCCCTGGTTAAATTCTTGAAGGTCAATTCGTATTAAATTGTCACATTAAATTTGAGGAAAACAACAATATTCAAAACATTGACTAAATTGAAACATTTAACGTTTCTAATGAAAGCGAAACAGCTTACGTACAAAATTCATAAATGTGTGTTAAATCGAGTTGTTTAATATTTTATTGCTTAGTTGTTGTTTGTACCACGATACCAGTGCGTGAAATGAAAGGTAAACAATACATGGTTCTAATAATTATTGGACACGTTTAGCTTCATGACATACGGGGACCAAATAATTTTCCCTGGCAGTGTGCCATAGCTCATGATGCATGAGTTAATTCCAAGAAGATACGATACCTTAACGATTAGAATTATTATTTGATCTACTTATATTAGTTCCAATAACATATTAATAATATCTCTTCGACACGCGTCAAACATAGAGAGTATTTAGGTCTAGAAAATATCAGGGAGTGGACCAGTACTGCCAGCGTCGATGACTGTTTCGCTTGTGAGATAAATTCCATAAACTTATTGCCAACCAGTAGTGGAGGGGACAGAGAAAAAGAGTTTCAAGTTTAAGAACAAAACGAATTTTACTCTGGAGAGATTTCTACTGGTTAATATCAAAGAGTGAGACAATCTAAGACCTAGACGTACAATTTACTTCATGAGAAAGACGGAAAAATCAAGGTTATTTTCTTTAAGTTTTAACAACATCAATGTTGTTGTACGTTGAATCATAACAATAACATCATCGTTCTTTCTCGAAGTCAATTTCATCAATAAAACGAATTGGTTTCATACAAATATACATATATCTCGTATCTCGTAATATTTTGACGTGACGCCAAGAAATCCCTAATTAGAACGCAATAAGATACTGAAAATCTCCCGCTGTGCTTATAAAGAGGGAATGTAAGACCAAAGTTCACTATTTACCCGCCTAATCGTAGGCTTCTGAGATCAAAATATATGTATAAAACATATCGTCATCTTTTCGTTATCTGTGACAAAACACAGGTAATGCTATGTTCTAAACAGAGCTTTTGGTCTTAGAAACCCACGTTAAATTTAATTCGTGAACCGACATTCAAAATTTGAATATCAGAATTTCTTGTTAAACATTTTTATTAGCATGATGATTTGCAATTTTACATATAAGCACGTTAATATTTGTAGGACAAATAGTTTAATCTTTTTTTTATGTAAGAACGCGTATGATAGCAGCAAATAGGCATAATGACAAACGTTATCTTTGCCTCAGAATGTTAAAAAAATAATTTTTTAATCAGTCGAGTAAAAACCGACTAAGTAGTAAGTCAAACAAAATGATGATAGTTCACTAGCGCCATTCTGTCAGCGTCAAAAGAGTGTCGCAAGAGCCTTGGCTTACTGTAGATGTTTTTTTTCTCTTATGTCATTTCTTATGCTCATGAAGGTTTTACATATTTTCTGACAGACCCAACCGCGATAGCAGCGCCTCTCTTACTAGCTCAGATACTGGCCAGTATTCAAGACGGTGCTGTAGATTATACAAAGTGGAAAGGCATACACATTAACAATTTCAATTAAATGAGAAGTTATCAATAAATTATAAATATGTATCAAAATATATTTATTTATCAACACGGATCATCATCCGTGTTGATAAATAAATAGTTACGACCTTACGATGCAAACAAGACCAGGAAGCCCGGAAGAGAGTGGCGCTGCGAAATCGACTCCTAAAATTATTTCAAAGTCAAGGCGTTATTTAACTAGCCGAATTATAATCACATCACGTAAGAGTATCGATTTCTTTTTCAATTGTTAACCGTTCACCCTCCGTTACCAGCCAGTCAGCAAAGTAAACATTATTCTGACAACGCGATTGTGACTGCATTTAGCAAATTTTCATATTAAAAATTACACACACATCGAGAAATAAGGTTCAACGAACGTTTTGTGGAGATGAAAATGTGTGTCAATACCGTTTCACAACTTTCGCTGTAAGATTTTCGTTCTAAATATAAAATTTGGAAAATACACGCATCCTGAAACAACTGCCAAGAATGGTAACGAATGCTTTGTTACACATCTCATTGAAACCTTCACTTTCAAAGACTAACCTGTGGCCAAGGCGCCGTGCAG
Source organism: Papilio machaon (assembly GCF_912999745.1). Taxonomy (NCBI): domain Eukaryota; kingdom Metazoa; phylum Arthropoda; class Insecta; order Lepidoptera; family Papilionidae; genus Papilio; species Papilio machaon. The sequence goes on along the minus strand of NC_060000.1, from coordinate 6,009,400 downwards.
TGCCTTCTCCTTATCTTCCATCATGGTGTGCGCGGTGCTCGCTCCTGGTGCCATGACGATTCGCCTCAAAGACGGTCTCCTCACTAACGCGACTACGTGTTTGACACGATGGTGCTGCGATCTCTTACGACGCGTGCGTACTCTGTGGAGGCCTGTAGACGACTGGCCGGCTTTTGCAGTTATCACGGACCGCTTATCAGCTCCGCGGCAATGATTACCGACAAGCCATACGACAGCCGAATAGATCTTGCAGTATATTAGCCAAATATACAGGTACCAGTCGCCACGGATGCAAAGCAACGCCATTAATAGCGATCTGAAATTATAAAAAAAATATATTAAATATATTAAGTCTAAAAATTTTTTTTCAATTGTTTAGGCCTAGTATGAATTTTCATACAATTACATAGTTACAATAATCCTAAAGTTGTGCAAGGTGTGCAAAATAAAATATGTTATGCTATACATACGGTAGAAATCGCTTAAATTCATATCTTTTATATCGATGAAAAACATTTTTAACAGAGAAACATCTCAGAGAACACCAGTTTTCTTTGTTGTTTTATATAAGCTTGTCATCTCAGATGTAAACGACTATAAAATGATATTTATTGCATGTTTTGCGGAAATATTTTCTTTGTAATCAAAAGTATTAAGTTTATATATAATAAGGGCATTGTTCTTTATATCAGTTAAAAGCACTTATAGAGGCCAAAACGACATTCCTTAATTAGTGTTAATTAATACCCAGTTTAAATAAATATTCCAGTGCTAAAAGCACATGAATATGTCACTAAAACTTTATGGTATACGAAATAAAAAATTAGGTATAAAATGTCTGTCGATCTATAAATTTCTATTTTGGAACTAACCATAAAAACTTAGACGTTTCAATTTAATTTAGCTTAAAAATAATATGTTAACAATTTTATCGTAATAGCTGACATAAGACATTACCAATCATGATTATTGACCAAGTCTATGACACGGTAATAATAATACCGTGATTGAGAGAGATACAGTTATACCCAATTCCTGTGACGTGACAAAGACAGGGATAACTATCTTCTGTCCCTTTCTGCGTACCAGGCTTTGGGGTTTGTTTGGAACAAAGGTTGTCCCCTACAAACAACCTAGGTTGTCCCTAACAAAGTTTGACATTCGAGCTATTTTTCGAAAATTGTGAGTACTTAGTGGCTGTAATTGTGCAAAAATATTTTGATATTACAGTTTTAGTAAGGTAAAGTTTATAAAACATGGTATACTGCTGTATCGTCGGTTGTAAAAGCCGTAGTGAGCGAAAAGAGAAAAACATAACCTTTCACTCGTAAGTACTGAAACTACGCACTTATTCACATGTATTCATACAAAATAAGGAAGAAAATACAAACTAGTTGTTCTTTACAGTCTTTGTAATAACTAATATGTTAAAATACGGGTAAAATCAGCTAAAATAAAATAGTATTTTTCTAACATTATGCGCCCAAACGCAGATGTCATTTGTGTCAAATAATATACTGTAGATCTGGGAAACAAGCGGCCATATTAAACTTATTTTCAAATTGGTTGGTTATTACCCGTAAAAATAATACCACCATCTTGTTGTAAAAATTACCCTGAATTTAGGGGAAATAAATTATAGTATGTATAATGTATATAAATGAAACAATTCACATTTTTTATACTATTTTCAACAGATTTCAAAAGGAGTTTTTAATTCTGGTATATGCTGTGTTTTTAAATATTTGATACTTTCTTATCCCGTTGATTTTAAAGAGTATGCTTTTTAATTTGTCCCATGTAAATTTTGTTTCTTAGAAATTACAATCAAAATAGTTTAATATTAAGTAGTTTTACATGTAGTGTTCACTGTAATGATATACAGAGTAATTTAAAATTATATGACTATATATTGGTATGTTTTTTGTAGCTTTTTATGAAGACTTAGGGCTTCGTGCATATCGAAGAAAAATAGGACATCGTTTGAATGCTCGTCTAATGGACCTAAGACTGAAGAGATGCCGCGCTTTGTTGAAGCGGTACGCGAGAAAAAAATATCGGGAAATTCTTTTTTTGGAGTCACTCAAGACATCCTTGATTAAGGCAGCCGCCGATATTAACATGGACCTCGTTCGTGCTGTGATAGACGACTGGCCGAGCAGATTGAAGGCCTGTATTCAAAATCACGGATGTCATTTTGAATAAACTTTAGTGTCATAAGAATCTATGTTTTGTTAAGTTCATTTTGGTATATAAATGGTCACATAATGAATAAACTTGTTTCAATTATTTTATATTAAACATGTGACAAAATTTATGACCTGACTAAGTATTACTAAAAAAATCTGTTTACGTAATCTTAGTCACATAAACAAAAATTACGCATTGTTTTTTATATTTATTACGTTTATTAATTACAATTTAATTGGGAATATATAAATTGGTCTATATTAAATTATATCGTAATTATTCATTTTCGGGACAAAACAAATAACTGGTAACCCCAATCCTTTTACTTACATATAGGTATAGTATATAGTACTCTCTATCTGTCCCTTACGGGTGAACGCGCGTGTCATATCTATATAATTCTTCATCTGAGTTATTGACATATGATTATGCATAGGCTTCAAAAATGTGATCTTAAAAAATAAGTAATAAAATATTTATGCAGGAAACAGTTTTGATAATACATGTTCAATGTTTCTAATCTAATGTTTCATAATCACGTTGAATAGTCTAAATGTATTTTTTGCAGTAATACAGTAGATTTTTTACTTTATTTTGAAACTTTGTAACCTGAAAGTACCTACGCATAATAACCATAGCGTTGTTGTACAAAAAATTGCTGTAGCAACTTCACTTATAAAACAATAAATCAATACAGAATCAGAAGAATCGGCCCGGTACTAAAAAAAAGAATTTCAGTCAACCTTATATTATACCGTAAGTTTTCACAATAAAATATTAAAATAATGAGACACGTAAAGAAACCTTATGACTTCGGGTTTTCCTTTTCGTACCTCATCTTTCAGGTTGACCCCAAAACATACTTTGCAATAAAAGTTCAAAACACACAATACAGGAAAGTGTAACAAATTGTATCTATGAGTTCCATTGTCGAATGATTCAAATAAAACATGTCGTGATTGGTTTTTTCAGATGGAAACATAATGTTGTGGATATTACAGTCATAAAAATATGTAGATGTGTAATAATTTTTTTTCTATAAACTTTAATCTATTTTGTGGATCTCCGAAATTAATATGGGATATAATAACTGTTTACTTGTATTCTTTTTCGTGCGACGTAAACGAATAACGTTTTTTGTTAATTTTTTTCTAGGACCAATCCTAAATGTTACAGAATAGGGACATTTCGCCGGTTATCGACCAGTTAGCAGTCATAATTTTTTCTTCGCAGTTGGGTAATCATTTGTTACAAACTATATATTATTACTAAAACTTCCTTCTAGTAAATTCTATCGATTATATTTATTGATCTAAAAAAAAAAACTCAGTCGTCAAATGGTCAACCGAAGCTGGGCCGCATAACCCGCGAAGCAACCCTATATGTTCTTATGCATAAATGTTTGTTATGAAAGGAAGAAGTGATTACAATATGTATCGTAATAATTATCTTAACCTTCTCAAGTTAATGATAATGACGCATTGCCAACATTCTCATTTCACATTCATTCAACAGCTGTATCAATTTTGGTATACATTCAACAGTTGTTAAGAAAAAGGTATAGTCGTTCTTAGGATCTCATAAACATAAATTCCCCTGCTGACACTTTTATTGAAATACTGTTCTCTTTTTTTCAAAGAGAACAATAGAGATAAAACTTCCACAGCCAAAACAGTAATGTTTTAGGCATTGTAACTACTGTCTAGAGTGCCGTATAATAACTTCGTTCACGTTAATAAAGGCCAGTTAAACGGACATCGATTTATCGACAAGTTTAATGAATAATTCATTATTAACAACTAGCTCTCGGTCGAATAGACCGGCTATACTTGTTTTACCCCTCCACATTGCGTGAAACAACGCTCCCTTATTGATTTGCTATGTTTTCTATAAGTTGAACAAAAATCTACGAAAGACTACGCGGTATGGTCGAAAGACTATAACCTGCGTCATGGGTGAAAAGAAAAAAAAAAATAAGTTGTCATCAATTTATAATCATTTTATTAGCAGCCAGTAACAAATATTATTGAACCTCTTTGGTTATCTTTTTGTAACTTTTTTGATGATACGCCCATTTTCGTACTATTATAACTTGTATTTTCAAATGGCTTCCTTATCTAACTCCAGTAGGTATATATTTTTAATAAGCTACAGAAAATCAAAAGATTTAGTGCAGTTGTGTAAAAATGTTGATTACATAAATCTTTCGCAATGTGCTTTTGAAATTTATATTTAGATAATTTGCCAACGTTTGCCATTTACAAAATTAAAAGCTCTACAATCGTCCGGTCATTCCGAACGTCCAAGAAAACAAGGATAATGTAGGTAAATAAATAAGGGATATTCTCGTGATCTATATCTTACTAATATTATAAATGCAAATGTTTAGATGGTTGGATATTTGTTTGAAGGTATCTCCAGAACGGCTCAACGGATCTTGATGAAATTTGGCACAGATGCAGAACATAATCTGGAAGAACACATAGGCTACTTATTACGCTTTTTAATTCCGCGCGGACGGAGTCGCGGCGACAGCTTGTAATATAATTAGAATCTTAGCAATAACGGCATGTTTTAAATAAAAAAAAAATGTATTAAAAGTCCTAAACTTACGACACGCTTTAGGCTACATATTTTCACACCATTAAACTTAGGGGTTCACTAAATTTAAAATAATTTTTGTACGAGAAATGGACAAAAATTGCAAACCAAAAGCGAAAATAATGGATGGTCGCCATGGAAACGGAAATTCTCCGGCAATGGCGAAGACCTTCCTTGACATATAAGCATTTATTTTGACATTTGCAATTTAAAGAAGTTTTTTTGTTTAACAAAAATTTATAGAATTTAGTACGGATGAAGCTGCACGGGAACAACTAGTCTTACAATATAAACAGGTTTTTGATTCGACTATATTTGCATAATTCGTTGCACGGCAACGAAGAGATTTCGACGCTTTGAAGATTTACGTAACGACAACGTACCTACTTATGGCATTTTATAATGCTTCTGGGGTTCATCTCTTCAATAGTCAAAATCCTACTTACATATATCAATGGTTTTTGAATAAATTTAGGGGACAAACAACGGCGGGAACACCTTCACCCAATGACATCCGCAAAACATAAGAAAGACGTTGCAGGCCATTAAGAAAAATATACCCTCGCGCCCCCTAAAAACAAAATAGCAAGTTTCCTTGGTAACTTCGAAATACAGAACTAAATCGTGTTTTTGAATTGTATAGTCTATGGATGGACAAAAGCTTCCTAACGGAGATGTTATTCATGTCAAGTTATACCTATTGTAGTATAAAATGTTATATTCAAAAAGATATAAACACTATCACAGAACATATTGCAAATAACGTCATTGTGGTTACCTAACTCACAATTTTCAATAGGTGGGGCTGTATTGTAAATTTGAATAGCTTGTTTTTTAGTATGTTATTGTTATATTAATATTGGTATACTTTATAGTATTCATTGTTTTAATATTTCGTTTGTATCTTTTTCAAAATTTACAAATATTTTGTCGAAATAGTACCCAATTAAAGTGTGTAAAATTTTCTTTAAATTTCTACGTTTGTAATTGTTTGAATCTAATGCGTACTTTAGTGTCAATTAGTGATGAGGACAAAACAAAAGACTTATGATAAATAAGGTTGTTGATTTGACGACTCCATCAATGACGATGACGACGCGACGTTCATATTCGAAGCAACGCATTACAACTTTCTATCAGTACGTAATTAAAATCTTGCCCTGCAGGTGTAAAACCGGACTAAGATCAACTTTAATTCAGTTTTGTGGACTCTGCACCCATACGTTTTATATAAATATAGATACAAGAAGACCACGTGTAACTAATCTTGGAAATATTATTGTTTTGATGTCGAATTGTGAAGGAAATATAAATTTGAAGTGAACAAAATGTAAACAGAATGCGTATACCTACATTATAAATACAATCGAATGCAACGCACCGCACAGCGGTTATGACGTCTTTGTTACTTTTTTCTTTTAACAATAACCATATTTGTTAATACTTACGTTGGTAAATTATTGTATGTTAAATATGTATGACATTTATTACGTAAATGCAATCTCGAATTACGAGGTTTTTGCTGTGTAAAGTTGGCTTCAAAACTTTGCTAGTGGTTTCTCTTCATAAACAAATTAATGATGAATATGGAATGTCTTTTGCTATTTTGATTCATATTAGAAGGTCGTTTAATGACTTCATTTTATTGCATTTTAATAGTATTACGTACCTACCTGCTTTGAAAATTTATTGCTAAGTAAAGGTAGGTGAGAGATAAATGAAAATAAAGTGATTATATAAAGATATAATATATTATATATCATCTTACCAGCTCGAATAACTAAAGTGTTCCTTCGCAGTAGTGGTCAGAAGATGTGTGTCGAATAAAATGTACCAAGTCGTGGCGCATAGCAGTGCGCCCGTGGATAGCGATGAACGTTTCAATACACATTCGCAATAAGTCCGAGCAGACGAAAACAGTCAATCTGTCAACCAAAACTCTCCCCCAACATCTCACTGGGAATACGACACTAAAGTTATACAGTTTTGTAGCAGTCTTTGACCTCGCGACGATATCAACACTTATTGAATGTCCACCGCGTCACTATTTAACACCAGACCTTATCTTACGCATTGTAATTTCGAAATGGACTTAGAAAAAGTTAATAATAATATTTACTTGATAATATCGGGCTCTGTGTTATGTTTACGCTGAGTGAAAGACTATTCACAGTTGACAACGTGGACGGTCGAACTAGAATGCAGGCGGGACGGGTTGCGGCGGGGCGCTCGAAGCTCGGCGAAAGCGAGATATAGTAGAGAGCGGGGGAGTGGGAGCGGTAACACGACGACTTCGTGTGACATCGATTCTTGTTCGACTAGCTTCGGACCGCGTCGCGACCACAAACGAGTGGGAGGGAGTATTCTGATATCCGACTGCGTACTCACTGCGTTGTTGCGATGCATAAATAAATTGCAAGAAATTATAAATGCAGCTGTAAATACAAACCACTCTGTCGATTTAAATAGTCAATAAACTGAATCAACAAAAAACTGTTTATTGCATATTTACCACTAGGCACCAAATAGTGATTATACTAGTAAAATTTCGAAGTCAAGAAGGTACTTAAAATGTTGGTAAAGAAACTAATTACCTTATGCAAAGTAACAACTTATTTACTAGTTATTTTACTAATATCTGGAACCTTCAAACTCTCTACTGCATAAGATGAAAACATCTGCGAGTAAATTGTAGTATAAAACTGCACGTGAACAAAGCACGTGTATCAGTTTCATAAACTAAGGGAAACTTTGCTATGATTAAACATTCCTACACATTCCCACGTGATTACTAATAAGATGCGTGAGCATTTGACGTTATGGACTTTTCCAATTGCAATACCAGCAACGTTATATGAATACAAGAAAATTAGCTTATATTTTCCGCATATCCTAAAATTCTATATTATTAATATACAAATAAAATTAAATAGTAATTGTTAAGTCGCAATCCTATGCGCTGGGCAGATAAAATATGCACCAAGCCCGAAATCACAATGAGTACGATGCCACCGCCTAAAAGGACAAAGACACTGCACAAAGAAGATTAAGAAGAGGGGCTGCAGAAGAGGAAGACAGACGAAAGAAAAGAAATTCGTATGTTTTTGGTCTACGAATTTAAAACTTATTGAGCACTGAGTGTAAAAACGAGAAAGCATTCATTTGCACTTAATTTTTTTTTTTGTATAATAATATGACGCTCTATTCTTTAATGTCTTAACTTTGGCGAATCACACATGGTTCACAAGATGACCTCATCTAAAGGTCAGCTGAGCACGACTTGATCTTGTGTTTTAATTATTTTTGATAAATCATGTAGTAGTCATGCTAAAGCGATCACATTTTTGATGATGAAAATAAGTAGAAATAACAAATGTAAAAATATTCGAAATAATTTAAAAGATAAATTTCTTCTTTTTTTTTCGTTGATCTTTGACCCTTTGCAGGTGTCCTTAGCACACCCTACCAAAGTTTCATCATGATCTTATCAAGGTAGAAATGCATTGATGACAAGCAAATAGGCACTTATTAATTTTTATTAGTCTCCTTCCTGATTCCAACATTTATTATCCTTTTTTAGAGCTTAACAGTAGCCTGGCTGCGTAAATAAATATTTAATGTTACTCTGACATATATATCCATATGACGCACTACCTGGCGACATTTTTTATTATTCCTATCTACAACCATTGCACACATTCTACAAAGAGTACAAAGCCCTTTGTCTCACGAAACAGGTTATCTAGGAAAAATATAAATAACGTAAACATAACTTTTACATGCCTTTTTATGATTTAACCTTTAAAGTATGATTTTGGATGGATATGATTATGGGATGAAGTTAGTATAATATATGGGGTTGTTATAGTTGGGCGTATATATTTTATTTTTATTCAAACATCATGAATAAGATGATTATATTTCGAACTCATCAGAAACCTTGGCACTAACATTAAGATTACTAACGCACTTCTTACCGACCTTAAGTGCATTCGCCGAAAGTCCATAAATTATTTGGCAAAGAAACATGATTGCATTACGAACTGATTTCAACAGAACAATAAATTTTTAGTATTGAAGTTTTATTTACATGCAATTAATTAATGGTTAGGAAAATTACGGAGACTGGGTTTGATCTTTTCGTTATCGGTGTAGGGCCATAATAAATTTGTAAGTAATAACATAAATATAATAACATAATTAATGGTCGTCCATCAATACGATTCTGTAATTACGCAAATAAAAAAACCTTTAATGAAGTTGTTTTTTTTAAACTCGAGTAACTTTTATAAGAATCATTTTCAGACGCCGCCAATTAATTATCTGTACCATTTTAGTACAATAATATTTTTAATTACAAGACCTTGTCTTCGTTAACTTGATGCATAATAAGGCCAAAGGAACATGAAACAATGAACTTCAGTAAAGTTTAAGAGCATTCGTTATTGTTTGTTTTTATATCATAATGTGGTAAACAGCGAAGCTACCGTTGCCCACAGACATCCCAGGCAGATGCGTTGCCTAATTTTAATCGACGGAGGAGGGGACGGATACAAAGAGGATATTTTTGCCTCCTCCGTCAAATACTGGAGTGGAAAGGAAAATGCCACTTGCACACAAAGGAATACAATTTTGAATTATTTATTTATTTTTATATTCACCTTTAGTGAATTATACAATCTATAATTTCATATCACCTCTTTAAATTATGCATAAAATAATAATTAAAGGAAACGAACACAATCTTTTATGCAAGTAAATTTTTTTTATCTTGCACAATATAGCATACGAGTAGATTGTTTATTGTTTCAATGTTGTTTCATGGAAACATGGTGGCTAATTATTATTATAAACTGCACTAATTTTCTAGTATATAATAAAAATATCACAATAATTGCAGCAACAGCGAATCCTCAAAGAAAAGCTAAAATAATAATCTTTCAGCGTTGTTTACTCGAACCCAAGAAAAAGCATCGTATGTCGTGTTCACCATCTTTGGGATTTTGGCTATATTATAAAGGCACGTTAAATTTTAATAACCAACTATTTCCGTGTCACGCAAATTTAATTCTTAAAACCTGACCAAATTTCAAGGTTAATCTTATTAAGAGACTGTTAAGAACGTCGACACAAAAAACACACCATACTTTATCCTTTCACCTAAACTCCTAAAAACATTCGTACAGTTGAGAGCAAGTATTGTAACAAAGCAATCGGTGGAGGGCTAGTGAGCCAATAATAACATGCAGAGGTTACTTTTTGCATTTATTAACATCACAGAAGATCAAACGCATTAGATTGCATGATAAGTTCATTTTAGCTTACGTCTCGAAGCAGTTTACTTAAGTGAAATAAATACAGAAAATAATTTTGTCAGATAATTTGTTGAAAATACTCGAACATTAGCTTTCGTCGAATAACGGTCACAGAGTGTGTTAACGTTTCTGAGTGGGTAGTTTTATAATATTCATCTCGCTAACATGAGGCTTGGACTTCTTTTAGCTGCCTTGGGTATGATTTTCTTTCTCTATTTGGTCGATAAATGATAAAAAAGCTTTTTATTGCTGTTTAAAGTTTGATCAAAATTACCTAGTTGAATTGCTCTAATGACACGGTAACCTAATTTAGCTAAAATAGTCAAGTGACCGCCGACCATCGACATCTGCTAGAAATTAAATCGTTGTAGATTCGTTGCCTAATTTTCGTGCTTTGTGCGGAGGTAGCGAGGAAGAAAGAGGATATTTCCGTTTGTTTCTGTGCGTCCCCTTGCCTATCAAATCTACTTTACCATCCTATCCCTTCATCGTAAAAGGGCAGTAATCGAAAGTTAAGGAGAATTTATTCTCCGGCACATACACGAATTGGAGAGTTACTTCCACTTAACATGTCTTTCTGTCCTTTCTGTATAGTCGTGGTATTGGGAAGGTCGAGCAAATTCTATGAACAGCATCTAGGAGGACTCTACCACTGTTAACTTAGTTTTAAAAATTAGTTTTAATAACCTAGTAAATTTTGGGCCTTTGGATGCACTATTTAGTGGAGAAGGTGTTGTGTGTCTAGACTTTTTAATGTGTGGGTTTTAAAAGGCTACTTTTTTTTTATATCAACGAGGAAATTTTTACAAAAATTACAGTGTTGCCATTGTACAAAAAACTTTCGTTTTCTTTTTTATTTTTGAATTCTAATTTGACAATTGGCATTGGCAGGTTGACAACTTGATGTTGACAGATATCAGATACTTTGAAGTTCTAAAAGTGTTTTGGTTTGTTTTGTTTGCGCTTTTTAAAAGAAAAAAATTATGTTTAACATTTTAACTGCAAGAAATGGAAAAACACCAACGGATAGTTACTTTGAAATTAATTAGTCTATTTATTTTAACTGTTACGAGTCCAAAATTTTATCAAACATAGTAATGTGCACACATGATTAGAAAAAAACCTGGTAGGGCTTGTTGTTTGTAAGGACAAGTAAAGTTAAACTTAGATCATGACGTAACAAAGGTTAAATAATTTATTGCCGAGTACAAAGGTAGTTCTTACTTCCTATTTTATTTTTCACTATGTAAATAGATGTTAGTTGTATGTAATAGTTTTTTTTCTTTTAAAGCTTCTATAATGTGTGAAAACGGGTCAGCACAAAATGTGAATCTTGAAAATTGGATGAGAGAATTGCCTGAGCAGTTAAAAAATGTTCCTTTTATATATCTGGCTATTCCAGGTAATGATAACATCATATATACTTTTCTTTATTCCTTTACAAAACTATGTGTAAATTTATTAAAGTTATCATAATAGCTTGCTATATATAATTTATAAATGTATTGGGGTTATCCTTTTACAGTAGTATACTACAAAATGAAAAAATAATAATTTAATATACTTTTTAACAACTTTTATGATTGTTGTTAGATTACCAATATTCATATACAACCCACATTTTTTAAGTCTAGGATATGTAACAAACCATAAATAAATATATGCTATAGTTCTTTTCAAATATCTTGGCGGCTTAAGTTCCTTATTGCGCTGCATGGTGCCCCCCCTGCATCCTGCAATGCCTCACTACACCTTAAACTGTGTTCAGTGCTGTGACACTCATGAAGTTAAAAGATACTAAGATATCTGAAAACCATTATACCAACACTATAAAATTTCTAGGTAGCCATGATTCAATGACTTATGGTATCACAGAATCAAGTGGGATAGCTCCCGATGCAGAGCCAATTGTCAAGAAACTGTACCCATTGTTCCGAGGTACGATATTACGTTGGACAATAACACAAGCTATAGATACCTCGCAGCAACTGCTAATTGGCATTAGGTACATTGCTTAAATTACTAATATCATGTATACCTACAAAATGTACTTAATATGCTTACTAGATACGTAGCAACAATAATTGTAGTTTTAACCATAAGAATAGGACACAAGTCACTAACTGTTGGTTTCTGAGTATCATCATCCCTGTCATTATCTTTGACGAAACACGAGATAACAATAAGTTCTAAAAGCATTTTTGGTCTCAGAAACCCACAGTAATCTAAGTGTCTACATTTAGCAATAGCTGTATTACAAACCATATCGACGCTGGAAAGCATAAACACTGTAACCCATGAAATCGCGAATATGTTTTTCACACGTTAATAATTTCAACCATTATCAAACGATAATGATTTTATTATATGTTAGCACAAACTACACAACATTGCTAAATACCGCATGCTTGTAGGCGTATCAGCTCACGAGTTATCATTTTTTGGCTCTCCTGTAAAGTTCATACGTTCGGGGTTACAGCGTTTACGCTTTCTAGCGTCGATATAATCTTAATAAGGATTTTTTATTAGTCTTAAATATTGCACTAAGATCTTAAATAATATCATTTATGACATTTTTCTATACAAGTTTCTAAAAATGTATAAATGTGTAGATAATATTTATGCAGCTGACTTTACATGTATGGCATAATACACGAGTATTTCATTTTATAGCTGTTTTTTTGTTCTACAAACACTTATTTAGTTTTTTCTTCATGGTGGCTACAGCCTTCCTGAAAACTGATACAACTCAAATAGGTATTGGAATTGATGGAACATTAATTGCAAAATTAAAAGTTGTTTTAGAAAACTAATTTTAAATTAATTTTTTTTAGTTAACAACATAATAATTCAATTTACAGGTATTTTGATTTGAGGATCGCAACAAAGACGGGGGATGATAAATTTTATTTTACCCATGGAGTGTACGCAGATGAAATAACAACAGCTTTGCACCAAGTTAAAAGTTTTATTGATACACATCCAGGCGAGGTAAGAGAAATTTACAATCAAAATAATAAAGTTGTAACCACTAGTAGAATAAAAGTGCAAAAAAGATTAACACCGCACCCTTTTATTTAAAAAAAAAAGTAATTTTTGTTTATGCATTTCTTCAGTGGAATTACCTACAGTTATTCAGTAATACTTTTAAAGTGTCAAACGACACATTCATGTTTTGTGTGTTTGTACATCTTTATGACAAATATAGTAAGTGTTAGTGTCATTAAAGTGACAAGACATGAATGTATGACAAATGGCTGAAAAAATTATGATTTATACAAAAGTTTAAAATAAACTATGTTACAAATCCCACTTAGAATGTAAACAGGTTAAAAAAAATTATGATTAAATCTTTTCCAGGTGGTGATATTAGATTGTCAACATTTTTATGGGTTCACAGCAAATGACCATCAGAGACTGATGGGGTTATTATTACATATATACGGTCAGCAGCTGGTGCCTCGACAAATAGATCTGCAAGACATCACACTTCATTCTTTGGCAAGATTGAGACAACAGGTAATATTGTACCATTTCTATACTAACCTTACTTCTAACAAATGAATATTCGACTTATTTCATTAGTAAAATACCTGATTAAACTATTATTTTTTTTAGTTAATATTTCTATTTAAGATTTATTATGGTATTCATAGTGGAATTTCTAGTGTAACCTAGGTCTACTAACCATACTGGCTGGTCAAAATCAAAGGCCAATTTTTGGAGGCAGCCATTTTGTATTTATTCAACCAGTATATTTAACCAGTCAAGCTAGATATTTGGAGGTTTTGTAAAAATTTATTGTCATCCGCCATCTTGGATTTCTTTCATAGTGTACTAGTCAATTTGATATAATAATGTTTATGTAACATTTGATTTAACTTCAGGTAGTGATAGTGTACCGTCACCGGTCAGTATACAGTACAGATCAGTTCTGGCAGCCACAGATGTTGCCGTCACCTTGGCCTCAGCAGGAGCGTGTCAGTGGTCTGCTCAACTTCCTGCAACATGTGTGCCGACATCCCGGCATGGGTTTTGTGCACCAAGCTGTGTTGACACCCACCCCAGCGTTTATACTTTTCAGGTATTGTTATTTTTCTTTTTTAATTTGCTATTCTTTTAATACAATGCTGTCACTACTAGTAAAAAAAATTAACTACTTTGTTGTGAAATTACTATAATGTGCTTTGCCTAATTTTTCTCCTAAAAGATTTAAACAATCAAACTAGTTGTACCGTTAATTTTGACTTTGTCTATAATTTAAAAATAAAAAATCAGAAGTGTAACTTCAGTACAAGTATTTTCAGCAATCTATTGTAATAATATTGCAATATCCTTAAATCATATGCTGTTTCCTTTCAGATGGATATCCACACTTCGTGAGAAATGTGCAATACCCGTAAAAGATGAGGTTCTACCTAAGCTAATAGAGGATTTTGCACCAGGACCTCCGCTGGCTGTAACAGATTCTCAGAATTTGCAATCTCAAGCGCCTGTGAACGTTGTAATCGCTGACTTTGTTGAAATGGACGATGCCGTCTTCCCAAAGGCTATTATACAACTTAATATGAAACTTCTCAAAACTATGGATTCCGCAGATAAATTATAGTTAAGAATTTATTTCCAGTCTCAGTATTTCTACCTTGTACCTGCTTTTTTTATTTTTATAATATTAATGGTAAGTGTTTTGTATGTGCTATTTTTTTAATAACGGTAAAAGAAAATTTATAGAGTTTATATTCATGTAGTTCTATAAGAATGTGCCTTGAAATAAAAATAAATTATAGATTAAAAACTTTTTACTATAAACAATATTTTTAATATCAAAAACAAAATTTCTCACTCACGAAAAACTTTATCACAAAAATCGTCCAATTTAATTTTAGCGCAAAGATCTTTGAAGGACCATTTTTTATTTTTCATACAAGTCGCTTCTGTCGGTTTCAATTTTGAGAACAACTCGTCTGACAGATCATCGGAAATTTCTATAATCTTGCATATCTTTTCTAAGCGGGACAAATCCTCCAACGAGTTCGTTAAATCGTTGATACAAATAACTTGAGATTGTTTCTCTTTAACGTGAAATGAATTTTCAGAATTAGTTGCACTAGTACTGTCTAGTTTATCAAATATATCTTGTTTAGTTTTATTTGAATCTTTTTTTACAAAGACATTATTATTATCGTTCGAACGCAGAGCTACATTTTCACAAATCACTTGTTTCTGAACTAGAATGTTCTGTTTGCCCACAAGTCGCTGTCCCAAGAATTTACCATCATTTTTAGTGTTTTCAGTTTCTTGTACAATAATATATCTAGATATATTTTCGGAGCAATGCGCTTCGTTACCAGCAAGATTTAACCCTTCCATCTTTATACTGACGGGACTTGATTTTTGTAATTGTTTTTTTAATTGGTCATTTCTAAATTCATGTTTCTTGTTAAAAGAATACACGTAAGGATTTTCTCTTAGAAAGCTGGTACTTGTCTTTTGAAGTTTGGTTATTGCTCGTTTTTGTACCAGTTCACCTGCATGACGACTATCTGATATCTCTTCGAAATTAGTATCGTATAAAGTTTTTACATGGAACTTACTTATATCGTCACCATCATGTAATTTAGGTGCATCTGTATAATACAAATGAAATTATAGCAAAGTAACACGCATCATTAATATCGTATTACTTAGCTGTAATACCTTGTTTACATTATTCCAGTTAAGTAGGACAGTAGTGCTCAAAATCAGCGCAAACATTCCGCTACTGTCTTATTGTACTGGCGTAATGTAATCAATGCATAAGAATCTTTTCGAACACAGATATTATAACTATGCCTACATATTTCCTTTTCAAATATATTTGCATAAGACAAGTGTAGAAAAGCTACAAATGTTACATCAACTTAAGCCGCATTCACATTTGTCTGACGTGTTGTGTCGTGATGCATCAGAAAGGTATCGGTCTCATACAATTAATATGGTTGCGTGCACACTTCTCTGACGCAGTGTGTCGTGATGGCTTGTGTCGTGTCGCGTCAGTAGCGATCCCGGTCCGCGTCAGTTGGGTGAGGTGCGGGGGACGGCGCAGCGACACGACACAGCGGGTCGGACTAGTGTGCACGCGCACGTGTTGTGTTGTGACGCGTCAGAAGTTAGACATTCTAAAATACTGATGAAATTTTTCAGCATCACTCTCAAGCTCTTTAACAAGACAATAAAACTCGCCTTTAGTCTCTCTTTTTGTATTTACTGGATGTATCCAATATCTTCTTCTCTTTCTTTGTTTTATTAGAAGTGTTGCCAGTGCCAATAACTGCATATGTACCACAGATTAGTACATTTTTAGAAAAGCATCAAATTATAAGTGACAGTCAGCACGGATTTAGAAAGGGAAGAAGCACTGACACTGCTCTTGGGCAGTTCACCGATTATGTCAATAAAGAATTAAGTGAGGGCAATCAGCTCATAGCACTTTTTGTGGACTTCAAAAAGGCATTTGACACCTTACAGCATAACCAATTACTACTGGCCATGGAAGAATGTGGTATCAGTGGTCCCATCAATAGATATTTCCACAATTACCTCAAAGAAAGGTCAATGTATACGGTTGTTAATGGGATAAGGGGAGCAGAGGCGGGTGTAGTGCTCGGTGTGCCAACCGGCTCAGTGTTCGGGCCGGTTGGGTACATCATGCACGTAAATAGTGTGGTCAACGTGGTCGAGAATTGTAGGGTGTACATGTATGCAGACGACATGTGCTTGTTGGTGGCTGGCAGAGATTTGAAGAGGATGGAAAGATTGATGCAGAATGATTTTGATCGAGTGGTTCAATGGGCGCACGATAACGGTATACTATTAAATATAGCGAAGACAAAGTCTATGTATATATATTCACCCTACAATAGGAATGCAAAGAAGGCTGCAATACATGGGGTTCATGTCATTGGCCACTCATTTGACTGCTTCCACCGCAGCGACCAGAATTGGTGTAACTGTCCAAGGGTAGACTGTGTTACTACTTTTCGGTATTTAGGTCTGACGTTAGATAGCTGTTTTAACTGGCGACCGCATATAAATACTGTTTGTAACAGATTAAGAGCTGTTTTGGCTAAATTATATCAGCTCAAAAGAGTGGTTAGTAAAGATATTATGTTCATGGTATACTATGCGTTAGCAGATTCAGTGATAAGTTATGGTTTAAGTTCATACGGGTTAACATTTAAAACTTATACAGATCAAATTAAAAATATACAGTTACATTTATTGAAATTAATTGTAGATAAAAAATTTAAAGATAAATATAAACACGATTATTATAAACTCTTTAAAGAATGTCAGATATTACCTATTGATAAAAAAACACACTACCTAATAATGTTACAGTTATACTATAAAAATGAAAAGGTTACGGATTTAGAAGTAATTACTAATAATTATAACACGAGGGCTGTCGCTGCGGGTAACGTACGCGAAGCCAGAGCATATAATTATTACGGCGAACGAACCAGAGAATACTTGGCTCCAAAGCTTTTTAATAAATTCTTAAGACCTTTACTAGTTCGTAGTTCAATTGTGAATAGTTCTGTAAATAGTAGGGGCTCACTGAAGCAAACATTGAAAAATATGCTGCTGTAGCTTTCAATTAACAATGAATTGTTCTTGATTGAAAGCTCAGCAATAAATATATAAATAAGAAATAACTTGATAGCGTTAGTTTAAAATTGTATTTAATTAAGATTATATTTATGTGTTTGGAAAGTTGAAAAGGTGCGACGCCTACAAACCACGTGAGTGGTTTGGCGAACATTAATTTGTAAATAGTGTTATTTTTTTCCTGAAAATAAATAAATAAAAAAAAAAAAAAAAAAAAAAACAAAAAAAAAAATATCTTCTTCATAATCTGAATCTGAATCGTATGATTCATGAAAAAACATTGCGAATGTGTAAACTCTCTGAGAGCTATAACGGAACTGTTTAAAAATGCGTCATAACGCGTCACATTGATGTGAACAGTAGCCATCACGACAGAAAGCATCACGACACAACACGTCAGACAAATGTGAATGCGGCTTTAGTTGTTACAAATGTAACTTGTGTACACTTAACATCACGTGGAAATGGTTAAGTGTTAATTCGTTTATGCTTTTTATTTATTAAATAAAATATTTGTACCTTCAGTCAGTGCTGAATGTTCCACAGCCATCAATCTCGCATTATCATTTTTCGTATCTCCTCGACCCGAACACGCTGTTTCTAATTGTTTGTTAATAATAAATGTACCTTGACTCTTTGTCAAACATCCCGTACATTGGATAGATTCGTTCGATTCTACGAATGCTATACATCTATCCGCTTTGTTTTTTTTTAATTCCTGATCCTCGAACTTAAACTTGAACGGATCGCATAATCTATTAGATTTCTCAAGTAATCCTTGAGTGACGTTCATCATTTTATTTAATTCTTTTCTCACACTCTCCAAATGATTCTGACCGAAGAAGTCGTTTCGTTCATGTTTAGTTGATTTATGAACGTTTTTATTAACACTTGGTTTAGCTTCAATGTTATTACTAGCACTCGATGTCGGTTCAATATTTTGAATAGATGTCGATACTGAAACATTCTTAACCATGTTATCGACGGTGGGTACTTGTAATAACTCGTTTACCTTCTTTGGTTGTCTATCTGTAAATGTTCCCTGATGTACTACAGATACATCAGCTCCCCACGGCTGCAAATCTTGTAAACTACTGTACACACTTTTGGAAAAAGTCTTTATTGTATTGGGAATTTGCTGTCGACAAGTACCAGCTGCTGGTTTAAATCTCTTAAGACCAGCGGCGGTGTCCGTCAATTTTGGACTTTCTGTCACGCCGTCAACAATTTTACCTTCCAAAGTTTGTTTCTGTTCAAATCGTCTCTCACAAAATGTTATCAAATCCATAACACGACACGCGTATGAAAATTCGTTTTCGTACCAACAGATAAGTTTGTAAAAATCGGGTCGAAGTTGCAAACTCGAATTGACATCCAATATACAGGAATGACTGTCTCTTATAAAATCTGATGACACGGCTTCCTCTTTAGATATATTTAATACTTCTTGTAAGTAGGTTTCGCTGGCGTTTTCAACGTTTTTAACAATATTTTCTAATGTTGTTTTTTTGCTTAACCTTGTGAAAATACATTTTAATATTTGACATACATCATAGTTAATTTCCTACGAAGTTATTATTCATTTTCAATTGTCAAAAAAGTGTACTTACCTTATTGTCAAATCTAATACGGATACATTAACAATGGGTACGCGGAAGGCGAGGCCAATCATCTTGTCTTTAAGTTCTGGCAGTATCTTCCCGAGGGCTTTACACGCACCTGTCATAGCCGGGATTACGTTCTGATGGATGCTTCTAAAGTCACGCCAGTGCTGGAATCATATACTACTAATACACTCACGCCTGTTGAAGGAGGTAGGCAGAAATTATGAATTTGATGACGATGCACAGCTCTATGGTTTGGGGTAGGTTAGTTATTCATTATGGGTCCAATTAATCGACTTTCTGTACTATATTCCTATATCCGTAAAAAACCATACAAACCCATACATTTTTATGTCATTTAGGAGAGGAGAACGAGGGTTATAATAACACTAGAGTAATTCATTCGGAATCAATCTACCAGTTGGATTTCGAAACAAAACTGTTTTTGTATATGTGCACCATTTGTGAAATTTTTACCTTTCCTCTCAAACACAATCCGTCCAGTGGTTTGAGAGAGGGCGTCATTGCGTGTATGCTAGTAACAAATCCCTCTGAAACGCCATAGTTGTTTTCTAGAACTTTCATTATCGGAGCCAAACAGTACAAGGTGCTTGAGGCGCAAGATATCACTCTCTGATCTAATGAATTATTAAAAAAAAACATAATAAATGAAAAAAAACTACTATTATAAGGCCGTCGTGAAAAAAAGTTACAGTAAAAAAATCTATTGTCTATACACATATTATAAAGAGAGATAGATTTGACTGTTTGTTTGCTTGCTTGCATTGAATAAGCTCCGAAACTACTGAATCTATTTTAAAATTCTTTCATTGTCGGGAAGCTACACTACCTCGGGGTGACATAGGCTATTTTTTTTTAAATCAGCGCGGAAGAAGTCACAGTTAACTGCTAGTTATAAATACTAATGTTTTCTTGTTTTGAAAACCTTTAATTAGTTTCCTTAGGGTTTTAGGAAACATTTGATAACATAAAGTTATGGTCCAAATAACCTAGAGTAGGTACTTTTTAATTTGGATCGTGAAAACAAGCGAAACTTGAATCCCTAGTCAAAAATAAAAATGGCTAATTTAAATAATAGTGATAATACCAGCTCTGAGTTTATCATCGTTGACACCCAGGATGATCATTGGCACGTCGCTGCTTGGTGCAGTCACCACCACACGCTTCACACCCTCTACCGACAAATGGCCCTGACACAAAACTTTATGTCATCGATCTAAACTTTGTCAGTTAACAATCTTACTAATTATGTTATGGACGATACAAAATTGTATAGAATTCTAAATGGTACTAAATTATTGTACCTACTGAAGATAACATATTAGTTAGTCTTTTGTCTTTATCTTTTAAACTGACAAAGTTTCATATCGCTTAGAACTTAGAACGTTGAGAATCCTATTTTTTATATAATGAACCCGGATTCTGAACAATATTACAATATGATAAGACGGTTAGGAAAACAATAAACAATATGTTTTTGACCTTTTTTTTTATATTTCAAAGACGTCACGTACACACCCTCAACCTTTAGTTGAACCCATATTAAAAATATCTCTGAGTTACTGATATGAAAACAAAAAATGTCGTCAGCTTGTTTATCAGCCAACGCCTATCGACTTATTTGTTAAAACATAAAGAAATTTAATATTTTTAACTCTTGAAAGATAAGTTATACTTAAACTACTTGGTCTTTTGTTTCTTTTGATTTATTAAAGAAAATTGTCCATATACTTATAATTAAATCTTAAATCGTTCCTAGTCCTTACTAATATTATAAATGCGAAAGTAACTCTGTCTGTCTGTCATTGACGCCAAAACTATTGAATTAAATGAAATTTGGTACACAGATTTTCTAGAGTCTAGAGCCTAAGATAGGACAGACAGAAAAAATATTTGTAAGGGGGTTCAAAGTGGGGGTGAAACTTTGTTTGGAAATATCGTCTTTTTTACAGTTACAAGCTTGAAACTTATATTTTAAACTTTTAATTTGAATTAATTTAAACATAAATGACATTTAAATATCGTTTAAGTTTTACCCTCAAAGGAACATAATAATAATATGGGAATAGGGTATGAATGTTTGTATGGTAATATGTAAGGCTTATGTGGATGTTTTGTGGTTTTTAATATCTTTTGTTGTAATATATTATAATTTTAAGTAAAATAATTAGTCTACGTCATTAAAAATGCTACCCGAAGATAGTATTTTACGCAGACAAAGTTTGGGGCAAAGCTAGTGTTATTATAATAGTGTAGTCTTAACTAAACTGTATGTATTTCACTTTACAGAATTTAAAGTGTATTAGTTGTTAGGTGCAATATTTTTTACCGCAGCTTTTTCCAGATTGGTGAACATTCCCGAAGATTCGATGACATACTGCACACCGGCGGTGTTCCATGGCACATCGCATGGTTGCTTTGCTCGAAATATTTTAACTAAATTACCTGAAATATAATTACGATTCAGCCTAAGTTTGCTATGCAAGTGGTGTAATTGAGATTCATGACTAAAATTGGAAAGTCATGAGTTCTGTTTTATTTAATTGTTATTTTACTTTTTGTTAATTTTAACTACTTTAGTTTCAATATAAATAAGTCAATAGTTGCGAAGAGGTTATTTCAGTGCATTTATACGACTTATACCAACAAGTATATTGTGCAATGTAAATCATTGAAATGTTATCTCTAACAACAAAACAAATATGTTATACAATAACTGTTATGCAATGGAAAAAAAATATAACGACTGGGTAATTATCTCAAAATATAGTGTTTTCAGGTTACCATTAATTTGAATATCGCCCTTGCATGGCGCGACATCACCTTCAAATTTTCCATGTATTGAATCAAATTTTATTAAATAACAGATGTATTCTACGTCAACTGCTGGATCATTAACAGCGGCAACCTGTAATATGGTCAGAGAATAAAAAACATTTTAAAATGTATAAAAATACAACAATGTATTACCTCAACATCGGGATTCAATATACAAGTTCTAAACATAATTCTGCCAATTCTGCCAAAACCATTTATGCCTACTTTTATAACCATTATACATTTATAACCAGTTTATATTTATGTGCACTAAATTACGGAAAAATGTTTAATTTTGATTAGAAACAGAAAGTTGATATTTTGAAATTGCCGCCACAGAATAGAAAATAGATTAAAATCGTTTCACGAGTGTTGACATATCAATAAATTAAGAATTTAGAGAACAAGTTTCAAATATTGAATCAATATTTTTGCGACTGTAATTTTAATTTTTAAAGTTATGTATGCATAGGTATCTAAAATTATTTAAACAAACTAAACAGTTCTGAATAAATATCAATGTAGTAGTAATCAATAGGTACTTGAGATGTAAGTTATAACAAATGTCTCTTAAAATACCTAGTTATATAGATTGTCCAGAAAACTACAAATTTTCACCATATAGCAGAAAATCTACGGAACTAATTTCTTGTAACGGCAAAAACAATTGCATTAAAAATTAGTTACCACGGCCTTAGAAGAATTATTTGTATCCTCTAAGACCACGGCATTAACATCGTTGATTGTACCCGAGTTGTCGAAGTACTTTATTTTAATCGTGGTGTTATTTATGAGGATCTAATAAATTTATGTAAAAAATATTTATGGCCGTGGAGAAAAAAATGTATAGGTTATTATTAACGTAGGAAAAGTGGAAATACTGGATTTTATTTTTAAAGAACATATGTTCGATTGAACATCTATATCAATATCTATAATGTTGCAATATCTATAGAGATCGTAGCGCCCTCATGATATGGTTTTTATGTTGTTGCTCATATTCCCAAAAATATCAACTTGGTATTAAAATGTATTTTATATAATGCTGGCTGAATTCTGCCGTGTGACATATCATAACCCAGTAAAGCTTGACAAGCCATTAATGCAGCGTAATATGCATTAAAAGTTCGCAAGACGCAAGACTATAGCCTTACATTATTTGAAAATAAGTATAAAAGATGCTGGAAAATCCAGAAAATTATGTATTACAGCATAAATCTAATAAACCACACAGGTAATTTCAACAACACAACTCAAGTCATAACCCAGATGAGTAACAGAGGTGAGATAACGAATTGATTTGTAATTGGCTCGACACTTTTCTTGCCTCAACATCCACATTCGATTTCTGGTGCTCTTAATATTCCTTCGTAGTATCTCACCAATTTCAACGGTATAAGCCTGTTTAGGTCGACCTCAATTAACATGACCACTCACATTCGCAGCATTTTTTTTTTTCTACTAATAATCATTCTGTGAATCTGGGAAGGATTTTTTTTTTATATAATTTAAATTACATTATTACAGAATGGTGGCCTGTCTGTTTTTTCTAACTCATTGACGTTTTTCCCACTCTAGAGGTTTTAGACTAGGTTTCTACTGATGAAACTTCATTACAAAAAGATATTGCTATCTCAGTTTTTTTATCAAGAGAATGAGAGAGATCACAACATCAATATTTTTGGAGCTTTCGTCAGTGAAAACCTGTGTTTACTCGATATCCGCAATCTAGATTCCAGCTCATAGCGGTCGACTCACATACTAACTTGTCCTTCATACGACATTTCAGTACTCCATCTTGTGGGGATCGTACGTGTATCAATTCTACGCCAGAACTTCTTCTTTCTGGTAGGCATTAAACTTGTTTTTTAATTTATTAATTTTTACTCAATATCGATTGATTTTTTTACTTATTGTGTGAACATTTTATGCATTACTTGTTGCGTGACATTGTTGTAAGTAGATGTAACCGAGACCGACTTTTGCAGCTAACAATTATTTTATAGGTTTATATTTTTTGTCAGATTTTTTGATATTAATAGTATTATCATATGTATATTGATTTAATGAAATTAAGTTATTACGAACGATTAACATTCAAGAATCGCTTGACCTCTATTTGACCTTCATACGCCGGCAAAGTGCTCTCATCTTAACCTACGTGTTTTTTAGTAATGGTTAGAAAATTTGCTCTTTATTTTCAAGGATTTAGAAGAATTTCTTTAATTATTTTTTGACGATATTGTTCTTTGAATATGTCAATGCTTAATCATTACCTAAAATTTACCATCAGTTTAACTAATAAGTATATCACTAAATACAATCTTTTGCAGTTAATATACATGTTAACAAAAGATTTGTTGTAATTAATCCTGGATATAGTTTTAGTTAAATTACTCATTAATATTTCTTGTATAGTACTTGTTAAGAAATTCACCAGAATCTCGGTATATTCTGGTAAATAAACCAAAGTTAAAATGTAATTTAAAATATAATTTGTACAGTAAATTATTAACAATTTTATTAATGTAACTAATCGCGATTTATGCTAAAATAATTGAAATATATTTCATAAAATAGTATAATATCTAACACTTTTTTTGCAAATGATGGTAAATAAAGATCTATATAGATTGATGCTCATTTCTAATACAATCCTCTCAAAAATTTTATTTAGGATAAATTAATTTTGTCTATTGTGGGTAGAAAAAAATTGTTTCCTTTTGTTTTTTTATAATTATTTAAAATAAAAATATTTTACAGAAACCATGTCGAAAATTGGAATTAATGGATTTGGTCGCATTGGACGTCTGGTGCTTCGTGCATCTATTGAAAAGGGAGCCCAAGTTGTTGCTGTCAATGATCCCTTCATCGGTCTAGACTACATGGTATATCTCTTCAAATATGACTCTACCCATGGACGTTTCAAGGGAACTGTAGATGCTAAAGATGGTTATCTTATTGTTAATGGAAACAAAATTGCTGTCTTCTCCGAGAGGGACCCTAAAGCCATCCCATGGTCCAAGGCTGGTGCTGAATATGTTGTAGAATCTACTGGAGTTTTCACCACCACAGATAAAGCATCTGCTCATTTAGAAGGTGGAGCTAAAAAGGTCATCATCTCTGCTCCTAGCGCTGATGCTCCCATGTTTGTAGTTGGAGTTAACTTGGATGCATATGACCCATCCTTCAAAGTTATCTCTAACGCCTCCTGCACCACAAACTGCCTGGCGCCCCTCGCTAAAGTTATCCACGACAACTTTGAAATTATTGAGGGCTTGATGACAACTGTACATGCTACCACTGCCACCCAAAAAACCGTAGACGGTCCCTCTGGTAAGTTGTGGCGTGATGGCCGTGGTGCCCAACAAAACATCATCCCTGCCTCTACAGGAGCCGCTAAAGCTGTCGGCAAAGTGATCCCGGCTCTGAATGGCAAACTCACCGGCATGGCTTTCCGAGTGCCAGTGGCCAATGTTTCAGTAGTTGATCTTACTGTGCGTCTTGGCAAACCTGCCAACTATGAAGCTATTAAGCAGAAAGTTAAGGAAGCCGCAAATGGACCCCTCAAGGGTATTCTTGGATACACTGAAGATCAAGTAGTATCTTCTGACTTCATTGGGGATTCTCACTCATCCATCTTTGATGCCGCTGCCGGTATCTCTCTGAATGACAACTTTGTGAAACTCATCAGCTGGTACGACAATGAATATGGTTACTCCAGCCGAGTTATTGATCTCATCAAGTACATCCAGAGCAAGGATTAAGCGATTGCTTTAAAATTCTAGATGTGATTGTAATTGTTGAGATTACAGATGCTTACGTTTTAAGTTTAAAAGTGTAGCTGTGTATTCTAAATTATTACGCTACTTTGATAGTAGTAATGTGTATGTGTATGTGATTACTTTTTTTATTTTAATCATGTTGCCTTTAAAACTAAGGCCGAAAATATAAATGTATTAGAGTTATATGTGTCAAAGTAAAAAATTAATCAATTTTATTTCAGTAACTAGAAATTATGGAACAAGTATAGCACTGGTCACATAATAAAGTTAATGACACCTTACAATAGTTTTTCAATTTTTCCTTATCCAGTAAACAAATTTATTAAAGTTATGTGTTAAACCCAAAATAAAAACAGAGTATTTGGACATTCTATGATGGAGTAATGATTGAAACCCAATCCCCATTCTTATGATGTTTTTAAATTATAAATTAAAGCAAATGGCCTAGAAGGATAGGAAGATATCTTTGATTGTACAATACAGGTCTAATATGCGATGGTCGTTGGTAACTGGATTGTTTAGCAGCACGTTTAATATAAAATGGGCCAATCTCCAAGGTACGTACGTGTATTGTATAGTCTTTTTATATAGGTAAGTGACCATAGCCTGTTGACAACTGTGTTTGCAGAATTAAATTTACTACTACTTCACGCTGTCAGCTGATCCCCTCCCCCCGAGACCCAACCTGGAACATCAGCTGGCGAGGACCTTGTCTGTGATCACTATCATAGTCAATCGATATCTATTCATGGAAGTGTAGGATGTCCCGATGGTGTACAAAACATAATATTAATGTTTACCATTATACTCTTATATTATAATATTAATTGCTATTTAATCCGCGGTTACAAAACAAGGGGTGGTGACGCCATCGTGAGTGGTTGTTGGGGTTGGTTGTGGAGTGTGGAGAACCCTGGTCATCTATTAAAAAAATATATTTACAGTTAAGCTTACAATTATACGAAAAAACATTTCCTTTTGCAGCATCATGATCAAAAGCACATTAACTGCGAAAAAAATTGCCCTGTTTATAATTTTTAGTCTGTATATTAGTTTGATCGCAATGGCTACAGCACGTCGGGCAGCTGTCAATGACATATTCGTTTGCTTCGTGTAAATTTTGTGATGTACAATTTTCAAATCCGTCTTTTTATCAATGAATATGATTTACATTAATAGATAATGATTACTATTAGTTTTGGCTATTCTACTAAAGAGAGTAATAGTTTTTAAAAAATTACACAGTGTTTTTTGTTACAATGGAGGATCTCAATTTGACAGAAACTGAGATGAGATATTTCAGTGACTTGTTTTTGTGTTGTGACGAAGAGTCCAATGGGAAAATACCGATTCTGAAAGCGACTGAGCTATTCAGATCATCCAATGTACCGAACAATATATTATGCCAGGTAAATAAAGTTGGCTTTTCATTTATAATCATTTGTGTTATTAGTGAATGATTATTGTCACCAATTATGCATTACAGATCATGGATATCAGCGTAGCTCCAAATAACCATGCATCTCTAAAACATATGAATAGAAAACAATTTTATTCTGCACTCAAATTAATAGCGGCTCATCAGACAAATATGACATTAAAACCTGAACTGTTATCAACACCGCTGGATCTTCCTCTACCAAGATTTACCTGGGCACTTAATTCTGAAGCCAATTCAGATCTAATACAGTTGTCAAATTCGCCAAAAGAACAATATTTACCTAAAAGAGACAGAAATTTTGGAAACCTTGGTGCATATGAACCTATTAGATTGTCTTCTAATTTGTCTGACAGTGATCTACCACAAACATTGTCTCACGATACTGCAGAAGCATTGAGCACAGACTCGGAAATAGAATCGGAAACTATGTCACAAAGATCAGGTTCATGTGGGGTAAGTTCTTTATATGATAACTCAATTCTCCCTCATATGAGAGTATTCACAATCAAGGGCTAAACTCTGTAAACAAAAAAACAAGTAAATATCTGATTATAAAGTAGAAGAACGGCCGCTGTTTTAATAGTTTATATATATATTTTTTAAATTAATATTTATTTATTGTTTATTTTATTATATGCACAATACAGTTAGATAATTTAGGTAATACTACACCAAGTTATAAAGTTAATTTCCACAATGATATAACCTTGACAGTTTGCAAACAGGTGATATACATAGCATAGTTATTACTCTCTTATCAGTTAGAATGATCTAGACGATACAGCCTTATAGCCGTGTAAAAGAATATTTAGCAGTAAATTGTAACACAAGTATGAAGTCAACATTTTTTGTCTACATTTTAGTATTGCCAAAGATAACATTTGTTTAATTCACAAAAAGTGTTTATAAAGATTTATATTACTTCGTTGCATTTATTTAAAAAGAAAATTTGTTTTTTCGTAGCAAAAATTAACAGTAATATGATACTTAGCATCTAATGGCCGGTTATTACGTGTTTAATCTATTCTTACTTCATTATTTATATGGTTCATATAATCTTTATTAAAAGAAAAAATAATAGGCAGACATGTCCGATATTGTTTATTAAATATTTTATTTATACACTTGGTTACAACCAATGAGCGTAAATCTAACTCAAATCTTACCAATATTATAAATGCGAGTGTTTAGATTGATGGATGGATGTTTGTATGAAGGTATCTTCGGAATGGCTGAACGGATCTTGACGAAATTTGGCACTGATGTAGGACATAGTCTGGAAGAACACATATGCTACTTATTAAGTTTTTTTTTAATACCGCGCGGACAGAGTCGCGGGCGACTGCTATGCGTTAATAAATCCCACTATATTTACAATGGATGGTTCAATTTCATAATTCCGTTTTCAAGTAAAACATAAACGGAATTAAAATTCAATTCTACATATAACATCCTGGTGAAAAGTAAATATTAGATGACATATGAAAGAATACAAGTAAATTATTATTTTTTTATAACAACTCTTATCATCCAGACAACCTATTAGGTCATCACAATGTATTCAGGTTTTGATTGAATTACATTGTTTGTTAATATAACAGAGCAATGGTTATTTATTGTAACACACTATTGTAAAATTATTACTCGGGTTTGTCTATTGGTTGAAATTCAATAATAATTCATAATCAAATTTTTTAAAATTAAGAATATGGCTTATAAATTTTAACTGTGTCAAATTTATCAGATTCTAATTCGGAAAATTTTCTTAAATAGTGGTACTAAATTCTATCTATAATTAATGCGTCAAATACTATTATTAGCATAAGAATTTGCGAGGACTAATTTTTTTATCATTTGGAAAACTGATTTCTTACTATTAAAATTATGATTTTACATAAAACTTCCTTTAACCTTTATTGATTATTGTATACATATATATTGTTTAGTGTAAAGCTTTATTCAATAAAGTAAAAGCAAAAATATTCACCCGAAATTATTTACATTATTTATATCTTTGTTTGTCTGTCTCCTGTTATGTATCCATCTTGTTCATGTTGACTTCATAATAGTGTTTTAATGTACTATTCATAATTAATGGTCGAAGCCGACTTCGTCAGCGGAGATTAAAAAAAGTAGCCCATAATATGCCCGCGTGTATCAGCTACCTTCCCAACAAAATCAGCCCAGCCGTTCCAGAGATTACCAGGAGCAAAAATAGCCTTGTGAACAGACAGACAAATAATAAGGTCATCTGTTTTTATTTTGTTACATCTCATTGCTACAAACATTTTGTTATTAAAAGATTGTGTTACTTCTTAACCTTCAGCTCAAGTACTGTTGATTATATTTAATAAAAAAATTTGCAATTACAAAACAACATACATATCTTTAAATTTATGTTGGGTCTGGCTTTCATTACGATTAACTAGACCAATGATGATTTTTGAAATGATGAAACTTTCATGTCAGGGCTGTTACAACTGCACTCAAGTCGCTTTATAGGTATTAACCGTCCTTAGAATTCATTCCATATTAAAAATTAAATAAAGGCATGGTTGAAATATCACTACCACATAGAAGACAGGTGTGAAATGGAAGCAATTTCGTGTTCCGTCTGATAAGTGT
Source organism: Papilio machaon (assembly GCF_912999745.1). Lineage (NCBI taxonomy): Eukaryota > Metazoa > Arthropoda > Insecta > Lepidoptera > Papilionidae > Papilio > Papilio machaon. The sequence continues at coordinate 5,979,351 of NC_060000.1, read as the reverse complement.
GGCCTAATTTTAGTCTAGGGAAGTTGATTTACTGACACCTTATAATATATAAAAAAAACTACAATGGTGATCATATGCATTGCAGAGGAGAGTTAAGACTGGGTCACCGTGGAGCACAGCGAGTGAGAGCCCCACACCAACTAACAGTGTAGCAGAGCGCGTGCACCCAGTGTGGGAGCACAGTGCCACCGGACGCGGCGTTTGGCCGACAAACACCGCTGAGGAGCATACGCGGCTATTAGGTTAGAGTCATTCCGTAACATAAATAGTGTGTCTCTACACTTAATCAACCAATACGTCGACATATTGTCGTATAAAACTTTACTTTAGGTAGCCCTTGGAAATATGGCGATATAGAAAACTTGTATTATTACTTTCCAAATAAGAATGTGTATAATTCAAATAGCTGTCAAAATGACAGAAATAAGTAGACCAGTACATATGTTTATTCTACATTTTAGAGTTAACAATCACTATGCAAATATTTTTTGTTCTAGCGATCTCAAATATTCTAGCGATTTTTGACAGATGAAGGTCGTTTTCGCGCACATTCTTATTTGAATTATATTGTAAGTTATGACTAATGGAGCACTTTTGGAGTATTAAATCAATATAGCAGAAAGTTTAATTGATCTAGTAAAATAAATTAAAAAATAACTGATTAACATGTCTTCGTTTCTCACGAAAAGCGCATATAAAAAAAAAACAAACAATAAAAAACTTCTGCATCAGTCGTTATCGAAACTGGCTTAACAAGATATCGTGAGTCACTTTTTAACTTACTGACTGAAATTAATTTTCTTGCTAATAACGTTTTTGACGGCTGTTAATTAAACTGCTGAATAGGACCAAACCCAACACAAAGCGAATAACATTTCAGAAAAACGATTACGACTGAGCAGTAATGGGGTAGATTGGGGGAGATTTGTAACATATTGTACAGTCATAGTATATTTACTTGATGCATTTTAAGTTTTCAAATCTTTGTCATTATTCCAGGTACGGAAGAAGAGTCATCAGACCGACATTCATCTGAGGAGGAAGGCGAGGGCGAGGGCGAGGGCGAGGGGGAGGCGGCGGGGGGCGCGGCGCTGTGGGCGGTGAGCGAGGCGCAGGCGCGTCACTACGCCGCGCAGTTCGCGCAGCTGCGCCCCGAGCGCGGCCTGCTCTCCGGACACACCGCCAGGTGACTACTCTACGTCATATACTGCTTCTGAATAAAAATGACAGGGAAGACTTTAAAACTTCTTATGATGCCAAAATAACAATGCATGAGAAATCGTTCGTTCTACCGAACTTCGTTAAAACTAAAATTTTACAAATCCATGTTTCCTTTCAGAATGTTCTTTGAAAAATCTCGCCTGTCGGTGACCGACCTTAGAAAAATATGGCAGCTATCAGATATCACCAAAGACGGAATGCTGACACTCGAGGAGTTCAGCATAGCGATGCATTTGATCGTTCTGAGGCGGAACAACATCCCGGTGCCGGACGTACTGCCCGCCTGCCTCGTACCCAGGGTGGACTCGCACTTCTCCCAGCAGGCGGTCACCACGGACCTCGTCGATCTCGGTTCAGACATGTTCAGCTCCGGCACTTCCGCCGATTTCAACTTCGCACCCAAACCCGAAGCTAACGATCCCTACGAAAGTAAACCCACAAAGAAGCCCGAAGACCGGCCGCCGTCGCTGACGCCGCCCAAACCGGAGCCCCAGGTCAACAACAAGGAGTGGACCAAGTTCGTCGACGACTCGCCCACGTTGAGCGTCTCAAGTCCCGGTCCCAAGCCGGTAAATTTCGACTTTCAAAAATCGGCAGTGGAAAGGGATCCCAAAATTTTCCATCCCGTCGCGTTGAGAGTTACGCCCGACGCCAGCGCGCTTCCGACACACGGAGAGGGCGACATGCGCGCCAGCACCTCGCCGCGGCGGGACGACTTCGCGCACGCCTTCGAGCTGGCCAGCCCCAAGCGGCTCGGCGCGCAGCCGGACCCGCCCCAGAACGGAAACAACCAGGAGATAAAGGCCATCCAGCGGCCCCAACCGAAGAAGCCCGTCAAGAGCGTGGGGGTGCTGCCTCCGCCGCCCGCCCGCGAGCCCTCGGTGCACGCGGAGGACGGGCCGCAGTCGCTGCAGTACCCGCCCAAGAAGGAGCCGCCGCCGCCGCCGCCGCCGCGCCCGCTGCGCAACCACGCGCGCTCCAGCTCGCTGGACCTCAACAGGTTCAAGGGCGCCCCCGCCCCGCCCCCGCAGCCTCCGCCCCGCATGTCGCCCTCCGCCACCTCGCCGCCCGCGCGTCGCCTCGTCAACCAGCGGAGTGAGGGCGAGCCCGCCTTCCCGCCTGACGCGTTCGCGCCGCCGCCGCGCGACTACGAGGAGGAGGAGGAGGGATTCGGCTACATCCGCGAGGACGCTCCCAAGATGCACGGCGCCTTCGAGGTGTATCGCAAACCTTCGCGCGAGTCCTCGTGCGAGGCGGACCCCGACGTCAAGTCGCTGCAGGAACAGAACGCGGTGCTGCGCCGCGTCTGCCGCGCCCTCTGCGCCGAGCTGGCTGACGCGCAGCGCGAGCGGGAAGCGCTGCGCCTGCGCCTCGACGCCGACACGAACACGCTCTAGTCACACACACACACACACACATAAACAAAGTGAAGCTAAAGGTAATTCATTCCCAGTGGGCGACTTATAAATTAATAATTGATCCTTTACTATATGATGTTTACCAGAACAATATGATAAACAACATAGATCCTTATCAACAGTAAGAGCAGTCACAGTCATATTACATTATAATCCAATTCAACAGAAATAACAAATAAAAAACATTCTCATGGTATAAAACATTAAGTTTATTTCTCAAACTTTGTTATTTACATGCGATATCATATTGTGGATAATAAAGCGTAACAATATATTTATTGATTAACATTAACCTACTTCAAATAATGTAAAGTTGCCCACTGTGAGTACCCCTCAGGTCATACTAAGTGGCCGTTTCAATTCCATTCGTATATATTTTCGTGCCTGTCGTAGTTTTGTTGATTGTGTAATCTCATAAGATGAAAATCATTTTTGAACGATTTTTTATATTTAGTATTCATCACTGACTGTTGTTAATATTTTTGTAAAGACATCATATTTTAAAGTCTGTTTAGACACCGAGCTTTGTAACATACCTTTTTTGCTTTGAAGTAGCTTATGAATTATATGAAGATAGTGTTTTCAAAGGTTGTGACGGAACCAACCTTCCGCATCCGCAAGTGCGAAACTTCTGCATCCGCCTCCGCTTCCACCTCCGTCTCCGCGCAGCGCCATATTTTGCGGAGTTGAAACGGTTGTTTTTTCAGGTTGACTAACAATGCAAGAGAAGTTAATCTCGGCGGTACATCCACGAGGTTGTGTTTTTTAATATAATTTACTCTTTAACGTTAATTTTTTTTTTAAAATATTTTTTACCAATATTTGCCAAGCATACAAGCATAGATTTTTTTTTATGAACAAGATCATCAAGATGAAAAATTACAATTTTTTATTTTGTTTCCGTTTCGGAATCCGCTTCAGTTAACCTCCGCATCCACGGACCGATGGTACTTACCTCCGCATACGCCTCCGATAAAAAGGCCTCCGTTACAATCCTAGTTTTGTATGCTAAAAGAAAGGCCTACATTCGTAATCATATGCTTTCATGATTTTTTAAAGAATTATTTATCATCCGTCTATTTTTGGTCTCGGATTATTTGTATCATAATGAGCGATTTGTTTCTGCGTTTTTTTTTATTTTATTTAAATTTGTGCTTAAGGAATTTTATAGAGCTCGGTGTTATTATTAAACGGGTTTTAATATGAAAAAATGAAGAGGCTAAAATTAACCCACGAACATAATATTTGCGATCATTTTGTCTCTTGTCCTAATAACTTGAAAAGATGTTAGAAATGTCGTAAAAATATTTTTTAAAATCTACGATAATTTATTAATTAATAATGTTTTAAAAACGTCATACAATTTAGTCGAAATACAAGATACAAAGATATTTATTCAAATATGAAACTACCTCAAAATTATTAAAAAAAATAAAATCGAATATTTTCAGAGCGTGCTTAAATCGACTAAATGTTCGATGACGTAAAGTACATTTCGTTTAAGCCGATTGTAGTTATTTAAATTAGTAAAAAAAAAATTTTGTCTTGATGGATGTAGCGCTAATCAGTGTTTATCTAAACTGGCTTTGAATAGATCAATAAAGATTTTTTTCTATATTCAATTATAATACCCGCCATTTGGTTTAATTTCCTTGACGTTAGCGAGAAAAAATAATATAAGAGACCCAAGACATGTTTATCTCGCTTTCACCAAATGAAATTGATATAGTCTAAGAGCTAACTTAAAAAATGGCGGGTACTTTAATTATAAAATGTATATTATAATAAAAATTACTAATTATTTAATTTCCATCTCGGTTCCAATCTGAAATATTAGAATCTTTTACGTATTTTTATACATCCGTGCAATATATTATAATAATATGCAATTATTTTTTATGAGTCCAATCGTAACCAAGATTTAAAGAAATATGGCGCTTGAAATGCTTGCATTGCATTCCTTATTTAATATGTAATATGCTATATGTAGTAAATAATATATATTTAGGTGTACCAACGGACAGAAGTGTCTTTGTGAATGTTGTATATTATATATTAGAAATATTATTGTATAAAAAAAAATGTAAAAGCTGTAAGCAAAAGACAAAGACTTGAAGTACATCTTGAGTTGGAGGATAAGAGTAGCGAGATTGTTTTCAAATAATGAATTACAGATTATAGTAATAGAGAAGAGGAAATGTGAAAACATGTATTATATAAGATTATTGTAAAAGTATTTATCTTTTTATTTTAGTTGTTATTTTAATGTGTATTTTGTTGTGGTTTCGAGTTAGCTTGTCGCGGGCGCCGGCTCGCCTCGGCCGCCTCTACACTTGATCTGTCAATGCTTGACTCACTGATCATTTCGGTCCAATTTTTGTAATACTAACATTCACCATTATATTTATATATTTATGTTTCATAAAAAAATATACAGTAATGCATATTATTGTAGCAACTATGTACAATAAATTTATTTCAAAAGTCTTTGTTTTTGTATTGCATAAATTAACCTGCACTTGAATATGTTTCCGAAAAGCTTAAACTTCGATCATCAATATTTTGATCGTTTAAATAATTATTTTTAGTTATGTTCATTATTACAAATACTTGAATAAATAAAACGTGGCGATGATATTATCGGGCCTACGTTAAATAGGTTATATTTGTTATCTGCAATAGTTGATATCTAAAAATCGATATTTTGATAAATCGAGTGATATAACAATAATCAGATATAACAGATAGTATCATATTACACACCGAGCTAAATATTGTCGATTATTGATGAATATTTTATAGTGTCATGTTTATATTTTAATAGAAACGCATTAAATTACGTCAGAGGTGATTTGTACTTATTGGCATCCATGTGGGTAATGTAATAAAACATTTTATTCTAAATCTTTAGTTTCGGCGCTGTGTGATAAGATCTCTAAGCGATAACAAGTATTGAATATATCCGGAGGCTGTGAAGACAATCGTCCACTTAACGAGGATCTCGGTCTCGCCGGACAGCGACCGCGGCCGGACACCACGACACGACCAAATTCCCTCCCTTTCCCGCCGACGCCGACATAAGCATCGCGCATCTACCTGCGGGCCCTTTAGGATCAGATGGGCCTCCCCGCACCGCACCTCAACTCAACAACAGCACCAGTCGTCTCGCGCTTCCCGTTACGTGTAGACGTTAGCGCCGTTTTAGCCGCGCTCGCGCGTAAGTTATTACGATTACGATGAAACTTTTATAGTAAACATAAAAATGAAGTGCATTAACCAAGTTATTTTATTGGTGACGCTCGTTATCGGAGCCAGCTCGGAAGCTTCCGTGAGGACATGTGAACCCATCAAAGTGGCGATGTGCAAGAACATCGGTTACAACCAGACCGGCATGCCGAACTTGGCTCGGCACACGCTGCAAGTGGAAGCCGACGTCACGCTCCAGACCTACAGTCCCCTGGTGCAGTACGGCTGCTCCTCGCAACTTCATCTGTTCCTCTGTTCTGTTTACGTTCCGATGTGTACGGATAAGGTCGCGTTGCCGATCGGACCATGTAGGGGACTGTGTGAAAGCGTCTACGCGAGATGTTATCCCGTTCTGAGAGGGTTCGGATTCCCATGGCCATCGGAGCTTGATTGTTCGTTGTTCCCGGCCGAAAACAACCACGAACATATGTGCATGGAGGGCCCGGGGGAGCGGGTACCGCCGGCGGGCCCGATCCCTCTGGACACAGCGGCGACGAGCGGGCGCGGCGCGTGCCGGCGGCTCGTGAAACCGAGCAGCTGGGTTTGGGTACGCGGCTCGGGGCGGTGCGCGCAGTTCTGCGACGCGGAAGTGCTGTGGGAGGCTGGCGAACGGCGTGCGGCGGAGGTGTGGCTGGCGACGTGGGCCGCGCTCAGCTTCGCGTGCACGCTGGCGGCGGTGGGCGCGCAGCTGGCGTGCGGAGCGGCAGGCGGGGCAGGCGGCGCGGGCGAACGTGCTCTGGTGCTGGTAGCGCTATGCCGGTGCGCGGCGGCGGCGGGCTGGGGGGTGCGCGCGGCGGCCGGTCGGTCCGCCGCGGGCTGCGCCAAGGACTCCATGTCTCCCACTCGGATGTTGCTGGCTCACGATGGATTGGCAAATCCTAACTGCGCTGTCGTATTTCTACTCCTGTACTATTTTGGATTGGCTGCATCTGTTTGGTAAGTCCCTACCTAATGAGTTTTACACTTAAATGTTTAGTAATTATTGAAGTTTCATGATAGCCCAATAGCTTCCAGTCTGTTGCAGTTATCAATATACCAAGATACAATGTATGTGTATTTGAATAACATTACTAGAAGTGTACTCACAAAGACATAACTAAAGTTAAAGTTTACCCTCTTAGTTTCACCTTTATAGGTACCTATATATGAGGTGAAACTAAAAGAATTACAAAGTGCAGGTAGGCTACCTATTCAGAATTTCCAATAGTTGCCTTTCTCTACCTGTGCTACCTTTTGTGCTGTTACTGACTTAAGCTTTGCTTTTGTCACTTGTCAATTATGATTTTGTCACTCGGTCTTTGTCGGTAATATCTACTTAAGTGTCTATACAAGAGTTTCTGCACCACATAAAAATAAACGCAAATTATTGTAGAACATTTTACTACCATAATACCATTGTTACTATATTTTTTTCAACATAATTTAAATATGAAATCAGTCACGATAACTGATTTAATTATAACTAAAAACAAAAATAGATTCAAAAAAACGGAGATTAGATTTCGATAACTAATTTCGACCTTGTTTAAATAAAAACTCTTTCCTGATACGCCGCCGAAGGAGATCAAATAAAATTGTAAATTCATGTAGTTTGTATTTCTGCGTTGTTGCCACTCTGTGTCGTATTGTTCGTAGAGAAATAAACCATGTCTGAATAGTAGAAATGAGGAACTGTTTTAATAGCGCTGTTACATTCCGTGTTTAGGTTTTGTTACTTTGTTTCGTACGTAATAATATCAACATTTATTGACCCCTAGTGGAATGCAGTACTTATTTCTGTGTAATTAAAGGACTTACTGATAAAGTGACTTTACAGTTTGTGAATTTTAAAGTCCATTAAACTTTGAGATTGATGTATCCTTACTAAAATTAACAAGTCTCAATGTTCAGGTTACCATGTTATGGACGGAAAGGCATTTACAAAACGCCACGTCTATTTTTTTCTCCTATTACGTGGGACGACAAAATAAATCATGCCTGTTCCTCGAATCGTGCTTCGTTAAGAATGTAAGAAGACGCCATAAATTATAAGGTATTGAGACACAGATTAACGAGGCCCTATACGTTACAACGAATGCATTTGTTTAGGTTGACGACTATAAACTAGGAGCATAGATACCAATGTAGAAAATTAAGGCTCTTTCCAAAAGTTAATCTATAATCTACATACCTATTGAACCGTCTTAATTTTATTTTTTTGTGCATCCTTTAGTACTTCAAAACCCATTGAACATAATGTTAGAAACCTATAAATTCCTTTCCACTTCCTGAGGCTCAGAAAATCAACACCTAAATATTTTAACTGTAAAAACTTTCGAATAAAATGAATCTTCGATATTATATCATATAATAACCCAGTTGAAGTATAAAATATGTCTAAGGATGAGCAATACTTAAGATTTTTGTTTAGAAACGTTATTTGTAAGATGATCACGAGCACACAAATGCGTCATCTCCACAATAATTTTAGAATACTGGATTTAGAAATGAAATCGTGGCATAGATTTATGTTCAACTTTGATCGCAGCGACAACGACCCATGTATTTGAAATCAATTTAATATTCACATATTTTATTTTATAATTAGTCGTATAATCTATTCGTATTAATTCGATTTTAAAAGGCGATAAGAACTAAGACAGGTTTATATTCAACTTATTTTATCATATGATATTATGTTTTTTCAACTATTTCTAGTTGGAGGTCTTTAATTGGATTTTCCATTTGAGGAAAAATAGCCATGGAAAAATGGTTTTCTAGGAATTATGAATAAAAGAATTGTGGAAGATATGATTGTACTCTTCAACTTCGTTTCAAAAGTATCTAGCGCTAGAGCGTTCAATAACTAAAATACGAATTGCATTTCGTTGTATTTTCTTGAAAGCTTTGCATCTCTCAAAACCTCTCGAGACACGAAGAACCTCGTTAATAGTGTTCCGAAGTGTTCAGTTTGCTACATCGAAATTGTTTCCACTGGATAGGAAATTATTAATATGAAAAGTTTCAATAAGATTTGCGCAAAAGTGATGTAATTAAAAACAAAATTTATTTGTATCGTTCTAATTTTGTAACATTAATTTATTGCAAAAATTTATTGGAGCAGTCACTAAAGATTTTTAAAGGATTTCAAATTCTTAAATTAAGCTTAGAAAGACAACTTATGACGATTAATTCTTTGGTGCCAGTGATCCTATCGTAAAATATACTTCTCTCTAAGTACTTAAGACACCTGAAACACATGCACATCTTACAAGATGTCAGTCGTGTTAAAAACCAGACGTTCATACTTCAAACACATTATATTGAACCTTATTACAAGTAAATAAAGTTTTCCTTATCGAAGTTTTGTTTGTGAATCAGAGAGAAGTGGTTATGAAGCAAAAACTTGACACGTTGCATTTCTACATAAAATATTGTATAAGTAGTTGAAACCCATCGATGCCATAAATCGAATCGGTTGCTGCAACTTTTTGAGGCGATTTGAAAATTTAAGTGAATTGTTGTTTGGAAGCGTTCCAGTATTGCGATGTTTCAAAATAATAAACTTGTTACAAGATTAGGAAAAGAAGATTTTTATCATGATTCCGTTAAACAAGTAAAATTAGAATATTTAAGTATATTAATAAACTTAATCGGCTTCGCAATAGAATTCCTCTCTACGTACGAACAAGCCTATTGTGAATACATTTGACATACAGCTGTCTTCAGAAATTACCTGTTTGATCGTGAAAGAATCTGCCAATCATCAATCATTCAGTTACCGACTCTTAATCGATGTAAGTAACTAAATGAATGCAGTTAAAGGGTTAATTCTCTATACATTTTTTTTGTTTAAATGGAAACAGGGCATTATTAAGTCGTTTTGCAAGGCAACGACAATATAGAACAAGTATATGATGACTTCATAGATGTGGAAAGCTAAAAGAAACCATCGATTTTTAATTGTTATAGATAATAGTAAAAGATAGTACTCGTGGACATACGCTTCAATGATTATAGCTTTGTTACCAGCCTTATCTTGCCAGCACAGAGATTATTTATCTGCCTACCCTAAAGAGTTAAATATATAATTTTGAATTTATGAAACCATAAAAAAATATTTTTAATCTGTATACAGTAGCCGTTGTATTATTGGTGAATTGTTAATAATTTCGATATATAATCATATAGGTAGTATACGATTGCACTTATTTGTTATTGCCATAGCTCTCTTTTTAGAATATTTTAGCGGACTTCTCGAACAACACCCAATTAATTTTGTGAACGGTCAAAAGCGGAGCGCGGCGACTCGTGCGCCGCTTTTGACCGCAGCGGAAACTTGTATAAATCCCAGTTTATGGCGGACGTTATTAATTTCTTAGAAAGCCAGACTTTTTGTTACAAAACCGACTCGTTATGATAATTTCACGTAGATTTATGTTACGCCGCTGCTCTTTGATAGCGTATCTGATGGGCCCTCTGACAGATATTAATGCGTAGTGTTGATAGTAATAATGCGCCTTGTTTATCTGTGGTTTGTATTTCGATCTGCCCGACGGAAAACATTTAAAATAATAAAAGTGAACAGTGGAAGCGTTCTGTTCCACGCTATTGGGAACGCGTACGTGAATTGGTTCGAAAATACATCAATCATCCTAATCTGGTTTTGAAAGGTGATCAATATTATTTTATTCAATAGTTACATAGAAAATTCTCCTTTTTAAAACCAAATGCATTAAGTTATAGAACCAATTTTCACTGCGATAATAATAACCAAATACGGCAAAATGATTTAATTACAGTCGCCTTTTTTGTAACCTCCAAAAATGATGCTACCAAAATAAATACATTATTCCGTTAGCATTCATTAACATGTTTAGCTATTAAGAAATGTTGACAGTTAAAAAAAGTTTCAATTTAAATACCAATAAGATACGAAGCTCGAGTCGATGCTTAAACTAGATCTATTAACATAATAACAGATCGCTCTCCATTGAACTAGTATGGAGGCATGTTGCGGTCGCGGAGATGTAATGGGAAACGTCCAAATTGGTTTTGTATTCATGCGCTGAATGCGTTGCTCGGAACGTGAGGTCATTCCCGTTACGGTCTTACTGAGCAGTGTGATTTTATTTTATTTCTTTGTTACCCTGCGTTTTCACTACTGAAAAATCTGTATAAAACTATATAGATTCGGTTCATGCTCTTTTACGATTTAAAAATACTAAACTTTAAGTTTCGGTTATTTAATTTGTTCTATTTATAATACTTGGATAATTAACAGCAGTTAATTTTCATTTTAATTAGCTACATTTTTGTAAATTATAAATTGAGTAAAACAATTTTTTTATGACGTAATGATGTTGTTTAATAATTATTTAATTACCAATATTACTAGTCACCTATATTCTTAAATACTACGGTATTAAGTTAGTATGTAATTTAAAAAAAGATTAAAACATTTTGTAATTGAAATTTAAACTTTAGATCTACATCGTGAAATGTAAACACATCTTATTTCTTATTAATATTATAATAATTTAGCTTAGATGTAGAACATAGTATGAAACAACAAATTACTAATTAACTTTTTTTTTATTCCTTGCGGATAGAGTCGCAGGCGACACCTCGTCATCAATACATTTTCAGTATCAGTTTGAACATATTCACCGCAAGAAATCGTATCACCGAGTCCGTGAATAACATAAATCTTTTCTTTTTATTTGTAAGATATACGACTGCAATGAGTAGGGCAATAAAATATCTGTTACATGTAACATCTGGTGGATGTTACATTACAAAATTAGACGGCGCCGCGTTGAAAACATAACGTCTCAGCCTCAGAACATCGCCGTATCGTTTTGTAATTTTGTTATTATTTATGTTGAACTCTTTTAAATTATTTTTAATCAGATTAGATATTATAAAATATGATGAATGTTAAATTTTTACATTAAATAGCTTATTTAATTTAAATTTTTAATTTAGTACTTTTATTATAGCACATTTCGGAATGTTTCTGAAGACTAATGCTGCACATTTTCGTAGTAAAAAGTGTGTTTATTAACGGTGAAATAAATTCTATAAACAAACAAATCTTTCGTTTACATAATTGTAATTCAAATCAAACTATGATGATACATGATTAGACGAGCAATAGCTAGCGGTACGTTGATTTGTAATCAAGTAGTCGTTAAGACAAGCTCAATTACATTGTAAATGTTGCCAGTTTTTCGCAGCCATCAATGATTAAGTATTGGCCAGTGTCATGTCGATATAACGAGACTGGATGAATTAATGAGTAATTTCGCTAGCAGTCCACCGGTTCTGTCTGAAGGTATAATCTTCGACCGCTTCGTAATTTCTTGTTTATTTTAAATTTCCTTGGCGCTGCCGATGCAATCTTAACACGAGCACGCCCCTACGTGCACCGCCATTCTTCTTAATAGCGCTGTCTCTTACAATATTTTTATACATTATTTATGATTAAAGTTTTTTGTCATGATTGCACTCGAGCAATAATGATAGGGTTTTTATCATTTTTATTTGAACCCTGTTTATAATGGTATTATTTTTATATTTACTATTATAAAATAGTATAAATGTGCCTTGATAAATGATATTGATATGTTATATTTTACTTCAAATCTCAGTTAAAGAATTAAAAAAAATATCGAACGAATAACCTGGCTCTGTTCCTTATTCAATGGAAACATTAAAAAAGTCGCTTTAATTTGAAATATTTAAAGAAATTAATAAATAATATTTCGAATTTCAAATATTTTAAAAGAAATGTAGGCACATCACTATTGCCCGAAGACGCGATCCCACTGCGCCCGCGTCGTAATTGGGATGCTAATCAGATGGTGAACTGTTGTCGTCTCGCTCGCACTCGCCGGACGGTGCCGGCGCGCTCGCTCGCACGTCAGGCCCGAAGGAGGCCGCCGGGTCTTCAATCATCTGGCAATGAGCGAGAGATTCCCTCGGGCTTGATGTATAATCACTGTAGTTCGCGATGGCGGAATAATTTTCGTTTTTAACGACCTGCCAGTACCGGTAGGTATGTAGGTACGTTTTACCACTGACGTTTTATAACGACATCTATGTTGTTGTTTTATGCTTGTGTGTATGTACAAAAGATTACATTTTTATTACTTATTGTTCAAACTAAAATTTCAAATGTAGTACAAAACAAATCATTAGATTTCTAACTTTATACAAAATGCTTTTTCAATTAATCATGTAAAGAAATAAGCTGGCTTTCTTTTGGTTTTCGAAGTTTTAAAGATCTGATTAATCAAATCATCTGATTTTAATTAAAAACACATTTTAAATATGATCTTAACCTATTCATTTTCGTGTTTCATATTTTATTATAGATGAGAAGATGCTTTAAGTACACGTCAGTTAGATAAGGGCATTGCGGTGAGAGAGATGCGTCTACGCAGCAACATTGTGTGTTTGCACTGTCGGGTTACAAAGAGCGCCGAGGCCTGGGTTCTTATATCTCTGCCGGAGATCGACCACAACCCGAGATACTATCAGCACAATCCTTATTATTGGAACCCGCTTTCTTTATAAAAAAAGTATGTAAAAAATTGAGCTATAGCATTTTTCTTTATATTTGTTAACAGTTACATTTTAGGTTATAATACAGGTGTGTTCATTTTTTTAAGCTAAAATAAATTTCTGCTATTATTGTTTTCTTAATGTTGTTAATGTTAATTGTAACAACATTAAACATTAGCTGTACCGCTGTACGTGCGCTCTTTTGCCATTGAAATATAAAAAACCTATAACAAGCGGATAATTTATCTTTTTTTATTCAATTTAACCTCATACAGCCAGCTTGTTAGTTCCGATGCACGCTCAGATACTCCGCGCACGATCCCAACCAGTCCGGCCGCCCGCCGCCGATACCATCGGAGTCATTCTTATTGTCCAACGGACACAGACCGCGTTCGAAATTTAAATCGGACCCTTCTCAAGTCACTTTCCCTTTTTCGAGATTCATTGATTTTAATTTATTAGATTAAAATAGGCAAACTTTTTCGTAAGTTTCGGCTACTTGTCTTAATTTGTATTATGTTTAATAGAAAAGATTTTATATGGCTTTCTTTGAGGACCAACTTCTAGGTTGAGAATTTATCAACTCTTTCATTTACTTTAGTATTATTTTGCCTTTTCTCTTCGGCTTATGGATACTTAAGCGGTACTTTATTATAGGTAAATCATACTAAATATTCACTAAGGGATACCCTTAGTGGCTAATTTCTATCAGAATTGTTAGCAAAACTGAAAACCTCACTCTTTAAACCAAAGCCCGAGTGCTTTTTCGCTTCGAGCATGTGGGTGGGCACATTTATAACATAGGCAGCTTGTTTGTTGGTTTTCGATGATGGATCGCCGTGTAATTAAGGAATATTATCTTTAGACCCGCCCGTCGGAACACTGCGCTCAGCAGGAAATCCAAAATTGGCTTTAATTTCGAAGAACTACGATATGGTAATGAGAGGACGTTTGTTATTAAAAAACAAGGTTAAAAAGTTGTGATATATGATAGTATACCGTTATTTCCGTGTTTTATATTTACAAGAATTTAATTAATCGGAAATATGCTCAGAAGAATTAATTTTATGAGAGGGACATTCCATTACACTTAGACCAACTGTCACTATTAACGAGTTGTTAAATCAACACTGCAGTTACTTTGACTAAGCTTTTATGAGAAATCTACACTAAAAGACTTCTTAAGCAACTCTGTGTTTGGCAGTTAGTCTAAAATTGTATTAGATGAGTGTTTGTTGTAGTTAGTTCTATCGTTTTACCCGGTCAGTTTAGAAATCAAATAAAACTTTCGTTGTTACACGAAGCTCTACAATACGGAGGCCAAAGTAAACTGATTGACTGGGTAACCATGATTTAAGTTAATGCAAGATTTACCCATTTTATTACTTAGGTAAAATAAAAATCTATATAACATTACATGTTTTTACTGACTGGTAAATAACTCCACTACGTTTGTTGTTTTGCTTCAGGTAAAGTAAGAATTAAATAACATATAGATTTTATTAAACTCTTTTTATTATTTTCTTTTATATTTGTTTGGTGTTTTCCTACTTACATGTGATATTTATTACATGTTAAAGATTCGTGTGTTTTAATTTTGAATCTTTTCACAAATGTCCTAATATATTTGAGACATTATGGTTTTCGTACAACTGATGCGTATGTCTGTTTAGCGCCTGGTCGTACAAACGAGCCGGCGTCCGCGCTGTTGTTTTAAAGCCTTTTTAAAAGCTTTCACAGCTCATTTTCACACAACAGTACATCGAATCGTCGGACGTTCCCGACTGGCATGACCCTGACAAGTAATATTTAAAACAGATTTAATTCTGTTTCAAAAAGAAATGGTAGAATCGTGGTACAAATGCAATGGTTTGCTTTTAATTTCTTTGATTTTAATACACGGATGTGAGATGGATTAGTTATTAACAAAAAAAAAATGCATAAAACGGAACGCCTATCATAGTATATGTTTCATTTAAATTTCATCATTATTTCCCATCAATGAAATGTGTCAGGATGTAATATTTTTAAAAATAAATTGACGGCTATTTCTTCCTGTTTCCTATAAATCTTTTGATGTGCGTTACATTAATAATAAAAATGTTTTGTAAACTGTTTGCAAGGAAACTATCATTAAAATTTTACGGTTCAAAACAAGTTGCGATTATATATAAAAAAGATATACGTAATTTATTCAACCTTTAAAAAAATCCTCTTTTTTTTTAATAGGCAAAAATACTTTTGTATTTTAAGTTGCCAGTCTTTCTTCGTTTTGTTGCAATACGTAAATTTTTAAATGCGTCGGTTGAACCAAATAAATGGTTAGGAGGCATTGTGCCTCGTGTCTGAGCCACAGGGAATAGGGCGCAGGTAGGTTTTTTTGTCTGTACGCACCGCTGAGCCACGGGGTGCTGGTTGGTAAAAAAAATGAAATTTATTGCCATCTGCTTTGAAACAGTAGTTTTGGTTCAACCTGTATAAAACCTGAAAGTTTATTTTTCGTTTGTTATATTCCCTACAAAAGAAATACATTTGTAGGTACGTAATATATTTTATCTTTGACTTGTTTAAAAATTAATATTAATTAAAAAAAAAAATAGAATTCTTTTTCATTGTGTTTTTCAACTTTAGTTGTAATTATGATTGAGGTTTTTCTTCTTAGAAAATATACAATTATTTTGTCAGAAATAATGAAATTCATTCATATTGGAATATTTAGAACAGACAGTAAAATGCTACTTTACATTATTTTTGATTTACATAACATTGCATATGCATGTAATATGTTGTGTGCGGAAAAAAAATTATTTCGTATACAGTTACTTTGTACTATAATAATTTGTAGATAGGTAGGTGATAGTAGGTAGTTTTTTGAATTATTGTAATATTCAAACTTTTATAAAATTAGACAAAAATATGGCTTCCGTTTAATAAGAATGTTGCGTGCATAGGATGGTGAATCCTAAACAAACAGTGATTTCCATTAATGTCCAACAGACGGACGGACAGGCGGACGCCGCGCCGTATACCTATTTATTGATTTATTGATCGTAAGCAGAAATCCCGACGCTCGTAATTTAAACACGAAACCAAAAGCCGCCTGAATGTTTTGAATTTGGAACAAGAAAACGATAGAGATGTTTATTAATAAAACAGATTTTATTTAAATAAATCAATGTTATTTATTGTTAATTTTAATATTTATTAATACAGTTGTATTAAAGCACATTTATAAGAGCCGAGAAAGTGTTTTCTATTAATTTTTAATCCAAAAAAGCAACAGTTTTGACATTAGTCTAAAAAAACTGATAGTGGCATGAAATATTTCTAACTTCTAGCTTTAGTGTAATTCGAATAAATCTATATCTGGATATACTTCTGATACGAAGGATAGGTGTGTTAGTATTGATATTTTTCAGCTAAGGAATTGAATACGTTCTTGTAATAATATCATCAACCATTTTAAGTTATGTTTCAATTGTAAAAAAATAATAATATTTGAAACGTATAAATTCGAATAACTACTCTATGGAGTAACCTATTCTTTTCTAAAGCCCCGCTAAGTTCCCGCTAAGCAGATGCACATGAGTTCTCCACAGGGCACCACTATCTATTCTTTTATTTCTATTTTTGTCTCTTTCCTTCGTTACATTCTAAATTAGACGTTGAGGACTCTAAAATTAGTTTTTTCTAATTATATTTATTACTTTAGAATATTTATGTAACAATCGTTACATACGTTACGTTTTTGTAAGTAAAGTCTTATATTTTTTACATTTCGTGATAAGATCAGCTATTTTGAACAATAACGACACAACCAGTTTGCTGCTTTATAAAAAATATTCAATTGTATGTAAAATAGACAGGTTTAGTCATAAATAAAATTATAACGAGACCGTTTAAATTGACTACGTTTGCTATCTTTCGAATCGAATTTTATAGTTATTTTGTTTCAAGTTCGCTAACATTAATGTTATTTTTACATAAAAAAAAAAATTGAAAGTAAATTAAGTTTAGCCTCTGACTGTTAGTTACTTAAATCTATATATATAAAAGAAAGTTGTGTTAGTTACACCATTTATAACTCAAGAACGGCTGAATCGATTTGACTGAAAATTGGTGGGCAGGTAGCTTAGAACCAGGAATAGGACATAGGATAATTTTTACCCCGTTTTTTATTTTATTTTTTTTATTCCGCGCGGACGGAGTCGCGGGTAAAAGCTAGTATATGTATAAAACATATCGTCATATTTGTTATTATCTTTGACAAAACGGAGATAACAATATGTTTTAAACGGATATTTCGTTCTCAGAAACCCACGGTTAGTGATAGACATCTTTATTCAATATTGATTATTGTAATGTTGATTGAAATGTTAATAAAGAGACATTACTCATATCTTTATAAAATTTATATGAATATTGCTGTTTCACGTATAAAAAATAAATAAATTGAAATCTATTTTCCTTATAATTCTTAGAATCGGTCAATATAAATGAGAATAATTTAATAGATAAAATATCAAATATAAGAGAAATCTTACTAATATTATAAATGCGAATGTTTAGATGGATGGATGTTTGTTAGAAGGCATTTACAGAACGGCTCAACGCTCTGAGAGACACATAGGTTAAACACAATCGCGGGTGACAGCTAGTCAATGGGAAAAATGGTATTGAGCCGATTTATCGGTAAGCCGATCATCCCAACGGGAAACACCATATATAGTTTTGGAGATATTCTGTACTGTAAGATAAATGTTGCTCTATTTTATCGTGAGTTGCCACAGCTATGTATTGTTGCCTCAGTTTTCAAAGATAAAACAACATTTTTGTATTAACAGTGAAATCCCACGGTTAAGTTAGTCCCATAGTGTTCGATTATAAATTATTCATTAGTTATACCGGAATCATTATTTGTCAGTGTCGCCGAGAGATTGCTAAACGACAAATACCTCAATAATCATCTAGTCTAGTGGATAATATATTACCCTAATAACAGAGCAAAGCACTCGTAGCGGGAAAGTCGGCACTTTGAACTCTATTTTGCATTCTGACAGCGGCACCATCAAAGTTATAATCACGACTGCTTTATAACGAAACTTTCTGGAGCAGTGAGAGACTAAAATGCTGCTTAAGAAAATTATTTACTCATTAATATGTTAAAATTATTCTAGAAATTATGTTTTCTTTAATTTCGTCAAGATCAAAGTAAATGTTCGTCTTACATTTTCAGTAAGAACATCTTTCAGCAAAAACTAATTAAAATTAATTTTGGACAAAACACAAAGACAATAAAAGTTTCAGATTAACTACCAAAAATTTATCAATACCTTTCGCTGTTCTCAAAAACCGTTTATATATATTTATATATTGCTATTGCGTTGCAAATAATATTTATATTATTACTAGCTGTCGCCCGCGACTCCATCCGGGACGAATTAAAAATAAACTTTATTAGTAGCCTATGTCTTCTTCCAGACTATGCTCTACATCTATAGCAAATATCATCAAGATGCGTTCAGCCGTTCCGGAGATATCTTCAAACAAACATCCATCCATACAAACATTCGCATTTATAATATTAAGTAAGATTGAACTTTATATTGCTCGATGCGTCATTTTAATTATGCGATTCTTTTTGATAACGTTTTTCATCTATTGATTAACGAGGCATGCTGTAATGAAGTTTGACGTGATCGAAGCAATGGCGTAGCGGAACATATTCTTTTTTATTTGATGTGATCAAAATTAAAAAAAAAAGTTCCACAATATTTCTTACACTACCTACCTTTAAAAGAAAATAAGAGGATGTTAATGTTCCCTCAGTCAGTTAGATAAAATATTGCTGATTCAACTTTGCTTGCCTCTGCATGTAAACTGCTGCTACTCCGAAATTACGATACGATGAGAAAATAAATACCGAATTAATAATTCTAAAACGATTATTGTAATACGTTTGAATTAGAAGAATACTCCTTCTTGCAGGAACGTTATTCGGTAAACATCTTTTTAAAGTTTCCGTTAGCGTTAAATAATAAATATTATATATCACAACATTTTAAAGGTAAACCAGCCTACTATCCAGGTTAATGTGCACGTTGCTTATTAAATCGAGGCTAAAACCTTTAACCTTAATTGATTATAAGTAACAAACACATTTACTTTTTACTTTTAAATTAATTTTTAACGCCCAACATTTAGAACGTAAACAAAGATTTATAAATGGTTAACGTAATGCATGGCGTTACTTCCTTAATAAACTCAGTTTAATTTAGAATTAGGCTATAAAACTATGAGGTACCTAGCTTTTAACACAAAACAGTAAAAATCTTTAATTTGTTACTTTGGCCCTTACACTTAGAACCCATCTTTATCTATGAACTCCCAGTATTTTTTATATGTATTACAATTATAATATCACCTTGTAATTTCATCTAAACATTGAACAATCTTCTATACAACGTAGATTTAAAGTGACATGATGTATGACTTTTTTACACCAAGCAAGACCACCCACGCTACTGGCAAGACTGCTCCTTGCTGTGATTACGAGTAATGAAAATAAGATCTTGTCTATGGTTCTAAAATACGATCACATTACTATTCAAAAGTAGTTACCGACTGTGTTTATGTTTAAAGTGTTTCTTCTTAATTATCTGATTTTTTGTACCAATAAAAAATAATAAAAAACTGTCAATCTTAATTTTGTAAAACAGAAATTTGTTTCTAATTATAGATAATAGATATTTGATACTAATCTACTTAATAAGGTTAGGCTGAACTGCGCCACCATAGTTGCTTTCTTCACGGCTTTCATGGATATTGTTGTATGCATAATAAACTGGTTTTGGTCATTAAGACTATGAACAATATTACACTATATTACTCTATAAAACGCACTTTAAAAATTCTTAACATGAGCGTTCTTTGTGCCGCTCTACAACGAAAACCAATTTAAATAAATTTCAAAAAGGCATTTATGAGAAAATCTTATAGTTTGAAACTATAATCGATGGAATTTCAACTTTATTGTTTCTTAGTAAGAGTTCATAGTTAAACAGCAATGAAAAAAGTGCGCCTGAGTCATTCTCGTTAACCGGGCCAACATCCACCGTCGCTTTACAATTTACAACCATTATTTAATCAAATAAATATATACCTACCGGTAATAAACACACGTCTCTTATTTGGATGCGTAACGTAGGCGGCTACGACTTTCTTTGATTTCATCTATCGCCTCGTTAGTAAGTTCATTGTTAACCGTGCGGTTGACTATCTTTTTCTATCGCATGGATTTTGTTATATTTATGTATATCCGTCTCATTTCAGTCGTTACGACAAGGTCGGCTCGTTAAAAGCTCTTCACAGCAAGGCAAAGGAAAAGCACGGGCCTCAGAGACATGGCCAAACAGTTTTGTTGTGATTTCTCTGGTAGACGACGATAGAGATTTATCGATGTTTTTATTGTTTAACTTTTTATGTTCTAAATTATTACTAACAAAGTAAGTTGGCGGTATAGATTTTTTTTTATTTTTAACAAAAATTAATCTCGGATGCTTTAATTTTCATTAACATTTATGTAATTTTATCCGTGTGTATTTTTAACAGTTGGTATTCTGAATAAAAAAGACGATGTTTCGATTACATATAATATAATATTTTTTTGACTATGACAAGCAATACACATAATCAACGTTTATCCTTTCACAACTATATCTTGTCCATCCCTCTCTTATTGTGTAGCTATCCTTGTCGATTGGTATCCCCATTATTTAAACAATTTTAGGACAACAGTTTTAATTTATACGTTACAAAAAGCAGATAAAAAAAAACCTAGTTATTTGTAATTTTTTCGTGTTTTAGTGATATATTTTACAATCAAATTGAAAAATTATTTTTTTAGTACCACAAATAATCTCAATTTTTAAACATAAAAAAAAACTTTGTCAGTTAAGTTTTGTAATAATATAATAAATTTTTGAAAATGTTATTTATATTATAATAAAGTCCAAATAATATCGAAAAGAATGGTTCCCCTTTTTATAACGACCATGGAGGCAATGATCTCGCGCCTCCGAACAAAATAAGAAGCGATGGCGGGAAAAAGTGGAATTCTTGTTGAAACTACTCGATCCATTATCTCGTTACTACGCCCATCGATTCTAAGTAGATATCGATTTACATAAATGTATCGACTCAGTAATTATCGATTTTTTATCATAATAACAACACTTTTCACTATTATTTCAAGATGTGTATAAGTAAAGTTGACGTTGGGTTTCAATTAGGAGATTTGATTTCGGAAATCTTGATTATCTAAACAATACATATATTTTAGTTGTATCAGTTCCTTTAACGGTCAAATCGTTCAAAATAAATACAAATTCTTAATAGTTGTTGCACCGTTAGTTACCAAATATTTGTAAATTAAACATCTCTTTTAATTTAAATCCCGCTTTCTACTAATTCGAAATCACCATTGGTCGGTATGAAATGTTATTCGAGAGTTTGCTGGGCCGTGTCAAGCTGTCAAACATTGTATTAACTTGGGCGGCGAAGCGTAAAGCTACGAAATAACTAGGTGCTTAGCGCCCACGCACCCAAACAATCTTATACATCTACATACATAACACGGCCCCAGATTAAGGCGCATGCACATTGTTGAATAACGGTTTTTTCGTTTAAAATTATTAATATTTATACATGATAATTGTAAGACTCAAATTTTACTTTAACGTTATTATTATTATTTCCGCGTTAAACTAACAAAATTTGGATTTTTACATTACTAGTGTAATTAAAAAAGATAAAAACTATCCAGATACAATATTGGCTTAATGTTGTTTTAAAAATCTTAGCCAAACTATTTGATATACGAACTATTGTAACTGGCTCTTAAGAATGTTATAATCGTAAGGATTATAACGAGATGCATAAATGTTCTCTTAAAATCTCTTAGAAGCATCCAACGAACGGCCCATTATAAAACCGGCCAGTCATCTTTTGATCGTAAGAATCGATTGTCATTGCCCTAAACAAAAAAAAAAACATTGAAAATTTAGTTGTGATCGATTGAAGTGGGTAAACCTTGACGTGTTAAAAGTTAACAAGCAATCGTTGACCCCTTGTACGATGTACAAGAACTTTATTATAGTTTTTAATCAGTGTCAGATGGAATCAAATAATGAAATCTATAAAAAATTATAGATACGTGGTAAATAAAAAATTAATCCGACTTGTTTCCCTTTAACGTTTAATTTGTGTAAGAAGTTCATAGCGTCAAATAAGGTTTTAAGAAAAAAAAAATTCATCTTATTACAATTTGTTTCTAGACCATTATTCTTTTCTTAGTTATAAACCCTGGAAGTTCGAAGGTTTCAAATAAAAATGCTGCTAGTATTTGTCTGAAAACACTTCTTGACGAGAAAAACAAATATAAAAAACATGTCTACAAGATATGAAGCGATATAAAACTATATTCATTTAAAATTCAAGCGAGAGTACAGTCGCCAATCAGCGGCGCATCCCTCTACCAAAGAAGATTTAAATGAAACTAGTTTGTATGCGATGTGAGTTTCGTCAACCGTTCTCGGTGCTCCATTATGTAAATATTAAGCTCTTGTTCCACGATTATTACAAAAACAAGTATCGTAAGACGACGACTAATGACTGACGTAGGCACTTTGTACCCTTTACGAAATGTTCAACAAGAAGGTTTAATAAATCTAATATTACACTCGTGTCCTATGTATGAACGAGAAAGATAAGGCGAAACAATTTTAAGAAAGAAGTTTAGCTTTTACGGATAATCTATTCTTAATACTAGTAGATATCTATTTTGAATGTCGTAAAGTTGATTACCGATTTTCTAATTAAAAAACATGGATGCCCAAAACAGCTGTCAAAACGCCACGCCATTATTTTTTGTGATTTTGTTCTGATCTTGCTTGTGTATGAGAGCGCCTATGGATCAGGAAACTTAAGCAGTTGACTTGTAATCTGCAGATCCTATGTTCGTATCCCGCCATATATCAATGTGCTTTTCCATATACATTTATTCAATGTTCTTATGGTGAAGAAAGACATGGTGATATTCATATCCGCGAAGAGATTCGTAGATATGTGTGAAGTCAATCAATCTTCACTGAGCCAGCGTAATTGACTATGGCCTATGACGTATGAATTTATACCCAAAAATTTTATTCACTTCTTTTTGCAATCGTGATCGCATGTAACTGATAACAAAATTTACAAGCATTCGAGTTTATAGTTTCCAAAGTTGACAGAATTGGAAGAGACTTCTATAAAACACAATTGGTATGCTCAGTGCCACCGGATTTTATAGACATATTATACACTGACTTCATTACTTTATAAACATTTACAAAAAAGACCGCATCAGATTCATTTGATCTTTTCCACATACGTTTTTTCTCGCAAATTGCTCACCATCGAATGGAAAAGCGTCGAGTATGGAATTATGAAATAAAAAAGGGGAATCACGGATCCAGTTCAATGCATATCAGCGTAGTGAGGTCGATGCGCGCTAACCAGAAATTATAGGCTGCCTCTGGGCCGGCCGCCATTTGCAATTTGCCAACGCAAAATAAACCCAATCAACGGAACGCCTAACCATAAACGAGGAGTCGCGTCGGTTAACAAGCCGGGCGAGTGGACTGGTCCTCTATGGCGTTGCACAGCCACTGTTCTCGGAATCGTTAGCGATCAATATTTATTAGTTCGGAAGAAGCGACTTATCGAAGAAATGTAATTATGGCCAGCGATGTAAAAGAATAGTAAATTGGTCTAGTTTTTGTCGATTTATAGAACTGCACCGGCATCCTGTTTTAAAAGATATTATTTAGTTTTTTTTTTAAATAAGTTAAAAAAACAGTTATATTACATGATGCATATTCTTATATACCATTTGATAAATGCATGTAATTTATTTATCAGATTTTCAGACTTCAGACAAACATAAATACGCATGTTTAATAATTATTTTTCTACGTATTAATCTTAGGGCCTGTGGATTATTAATATCATTAATTAAAGGAAGATCTTTCACTTGATTAACTCTGGCTAATGATAATAAGTCATCTCTCTATATTTATAGTTAGTGTCTTCGTACATATCCAGTATCACGTGAAAATAACTCTTTCTCATATATTATGTCAGCAAGTTCGTAATTCACTAAGTCAAGGAACACTATCTGACACTCTTTGTAATAAATAAACCACTAATTGGACAAGAGAACGAGCCATGAATCTTCATACAACCATTTATTTACATTGAACTAAAATATTTTCACTGGGAAAATACTTTCCACACATTATTAGGCAATCGTATTCATTTTTTGTCGAAATTTAAACAAAAAAGTTACTTTTGTATAATGAGAAGATAAATTTTTAATTATTGTTATGTAATTTTTATTTATCATTGTTTATGTTAATGCGTTGTGAAGATATTTCTAAACTTAAATGTCTTAACGTAAGTTACCACTGTCTTAACATAATACGAGAGATATGTCAATATGTCTTGGTTTTTTTAACCCGAAACAAGGTGAACCCCTTGTTTATTTGCTTGAGTATAAAAAACGTTCATAATTATAGGCTGTCATTTAAGAAAGAGCTCATAAAGTATTCCTTGTTAACTTTTTATTTAAATTTGCAGAATATATTCATCGACTACATTCATCTAATACATAAAAGGTTAATGTCGCGTTTAAATTAGGCCTATATTTTCCACCTGCTGCGAATATGTTCACCATTTTGGGAACGTTAAAGGTGGTCCATTGTTTACTCATTATTTTTCAGCGAACGATATCATTTACATTTCTGGACGTCATTGTTTAAGCCATGTTGAAAGTAAGCATGGCGGGAGGGCAGATGTGAAATTTTTCGATTAGTAAAAAAATGTCATCTGCTGACAATTAAGGAACAGTAATTTTTTTTAGGATCTCTTTAAAAGCCACAACATTAACAATGATTGATCTCAACTGTTTTCTGTCATGAATACTTGAATGAACATTTTTACTTTTTTAAATTCCTTTTTTTAAATAGTACGGCGGGCGTGCCATTTTAGGAATCCCTTGGATATATTTTAAGCAAAGTTGGATGCCATTATCGCTGTAAAAATGTTTGTGCTGTTCATAAATTATTTATATCAAAGTCTTTTTCGCATGCTTATTATCAATAGCTAATATCTTGCTAATCTCGGTGTCCAAGTGGCGTAGATCAGAAATAATGCATCCGGCAACTGTAAGGCGCCCGCGCCTGGCGCGGCAGGCGAGAGACGGACGAATTGGACGGGTAATCGATTTAACGAGCGCCAGAAATAACTCGGCCCCTACGTAGGGCCATGTTGACTTGTCCGTAATCTGATATGCAAAATTGATCCACGAGACAAAGAATACAAGACAATGAAAACGCACGAACATGAGACAAATTTTCAAATCGAAGAAAGTTAGTTTAAAAATGTTTAGAACTTAGCGGAGAAGTTTAACTGAAATTAAAATACAGAAATAACATAAGCGTATTGTGAATAGCACTAAGAAAAAATAACTTAAAATATTTCTTCAATATAAATCTTAACAAATAGGGTCCTAGTCATAAATGTCAGTTAAATTTTCCCTCTATATCGATATATCTCTGAAGAAAAAAAAAGTGAACTAGAAAATATATGGGGAACTTGCGTCCGAGCCAATAAATGGGTCCGTTCACCTAACTAGTGCTGTGGGTGTTGGATTTTATTGTTACGATCGTCTTAACGAGCCTTCTTTATGCGGCCGACCCTATCTCGCACCTAAGTAATATACTACGACCATACTTATTATTTTTACTACACGTCTAATATACGACATTATCACCAATTGGTATTCTGATCCTAGAACATGTTTTAAAGGAATGGCGGGAAAAAAACACAAAAATTTGCATATGACAAACTATGTACATTTATTAAAAAAAACTGTATAGTACACGATGAAAAAGCAAACTATCGTACCAAAAAATAAAAACTAATGCCATTTAGTATTTAAATTTTATCAGAAATAAAATAATGGCCGTTGTAAATGTCATGTTGACGTTACTGGACTCATTTTGAAATGAGAATAAAAAGATTATCACAGTGCGTGTGGTCTCATAGTTGCCAGTAAGTTGAAGAAATAAAGATATGGTTAAGACATCTCAGTTCGTTAACATTTTTCACATATAACGTAATCGATTAAGATTTTGATTTACATGTTTTATTGTTTCCATAATTCATTCGTAATCCAATCTTAGTAATATAGCGTGAAACCAATCGTTCCCCACAAGATAACGTTATCGTTTAATGGCCAGTTGAGGCAAGACACGAAGCGACCGCCATAAAAAGTTCGAAAAAACTTTAACGCAAACCTCTTTTCGTTTGACCGTAATATCATTTGCATTTACTCGATGTGTTTAACAAATGCATTGGCAATTTGTTTATTTAACACCATTTTTTGAATGCATACGAATGTATTAAAAATTAATGTTAAACTCATTATGATTTTTTTGCGAAACAATATGGCAAAGAGTATGCATTGAATAAATACTTTTTACAAGATGGCCATCTGGAAAGTTCAGTCACACGTTGTAGTTGTAGGTTAATAACCTTTATAAGTTAACGTTTTTCAGATTTGTGTATTCATTTATTACTTTATTACTGTTTTAGTATACGTTATTAAATTACGTTATTTGTCAAAGAAATTGAAGTTAAAACTATTTCTGGAATAATTTGGTAATTTGGTTTTTAAATTACTACGAAGACGATGTAATTACATACATAGTACTGACACTGTATCGGATTACAATAAATCAAACTAAAAGAATAAAATTGTAACCTTGCATTTTTAAACTTATTGCACAAAATAATTAAATGTTTGGCGCATTATTAAAAAATCAACATTGCATAACTGTTCATAAAATCTTGTTATGTTTAAACATAGGTTAACCTTAATACTGAATTTAATACGGGGAAGATGGTTTTATAATGTGAATTAATTCTCTATTACTTAAAGCATCGAAAAAGGTTACAAATATAAAAATATATTGGAAATTAACGGAAAATATATGCCATATTCTTGTTATAACAAAAATTACTATTTTGACTTGTTCTTTACATTAATTACAGTTATTTCAAAGAGTATATGTGAATGTATGAGATGAACGCAAATCGTACAAACATTAGTAAAATGTTAGCCGACATGCCGCTGGCGTCGGATGCCGGATCAAACATGCGAGCAAGCGAACAAACAAGAATGTTTGGACTATCGCTATCGCCACTTTCGGTTCTGTTCAAACAGGGAACTTTGTTTGTTCAAGTGCTAGCGACACGCCACTGCCTGTTTCTTTGTCCAGCATAAGACGACCTCGATGATTTTTTAGGACTTAGTAAATACCATATCTTGTTTCTTTAGGGTAGGTCTATTTAACATGGTGTCGGTCTTAAAACAAGGCGACACCTTTCCCGTTCGAGGTGGGATGGATTTACCTGTCAGAGTTTTTAACGAGCTAAGCAACGGGTTCACAACACTCGTTTTTCAGTTTAAGCTTTTTATAAGAAGCTTATGGTTTTAGATGTATATTAAATTCGTAACTCGATAGATCGTGAATTTAAAAAAAACGTGCTTCGTTCACATAAGTATAAGTTTATAAGTAGCTAGTTCTGACTCTTGGTTATAACAATATCGAATTATTCAATTATAATAATTCTAGACAATGTCGTGGCATATTAAAATTCTCTTATAAAACAGACTGTTCATGTCTAGTTGGTATAGCTAAAAAATGAAAGCAAATATAAAGTGGTAACTCATTTATCTTTTAAAGAATAGGCTAAAGGACTTGTTTATTCAGCCACGGCAATATTTCGATATGTAACCACCTGCCTATACAGCTGATGTTCTGCATACCCGACTTCTCGTTCACTGTTTAATTAGTGTAATTGTCATACCTTTATTATCAACGACTTTACTACATATATTTTAGTAATTTACAATTAAACCTAATGACTCGTTATTTATCAACTAGCTGTCGCCCGCGACTCAATCTGCGCGGAATAAAAAAAAACTTAATTAGTAGCTTATATGTTTTTCCAAACTATGTTCTATATTCATGTCAAATTTCGTCAAAATCCGTTCACCTGTTACCTTTTAACAAACAACCAACCATCCAAACATTCTCATTTATAATATTAGTAAGATTTAATTTCATTATTTATTTAGTGATAGCTTCTGTATTTAGTGAGTATAATGACTATCATTTTATGATTTGATAAAAATAAAAACAAATACTCGTACTTATACCCCCAAAAATCGACAATTTTGGGGGTATAAATATTCGCACTAGGTATGAGTAATAAAATTATTAACGAATAAATATGATAAATATTGATAGAAAGGCATGGTTAAACTAACTAACTACTTCTTATTCCAGGTGGGTGGTAGTAGCAGGTGCATGGCGTGCGAGCGTGCTGCGACCCCCCGCGCCTGGCGCGCCGGGTACTGGGGGTGCTGGCGCATCTCGTGGAGACCGGCACTCGTCGCTGCTGCAGCTGGCCGCGTGGGGGGTGCCCGCCGCGCTGGCCGCCGCCGTGCTTGTCACCAGAGATGTCGATGCGGATGAACTAACTGGTAAGGTAACTTTGTATGATAGATTATTTACCAGGCAAGCAGAAGTGTAGAAGTACAGAAGTGTGATTCTTCTAGTGACTCTCTTGTATTGGAGGATGGCCGTAAAATATCTATCTTGTACTAAGCGATACAGGTCCTTGACGTTGGCAATGTTATGTTAGAATTTAGTATTAAAGTGTAAGGTTAAGCAAAGAAACAGAGGGTGATAGATAAAGTAAAACAATCTATGACAGCAGGAAACTAGCAGTACCTATATTTAGGTAAAGAAAATTTTGATTTGTATTTTGAACTCTGCCTTCCAAAAACAAACGACCACAATGGGTCGTCTTAATAATACCTGAAATTATTTTAACTTATTTTTAGGCCAATTTTTTATTACTTTAAAATGGATAAGATGGATTATTCATGTATCTTAATTAACACGTGCAACGGATTAAAAAGGAATATTTAATTATTTTGTTCGTTCTTTAATTAGTATTAAAGATAAATTCAAAGCAACATTAACGTCGTGACGATGTCATAAAAGTTTTGTCTTGAATGATCGATGGGAATCGAAAATACAATTAAGGCTTACAATTTTACAAGTGAGCATATGAACTTTGAATCTCTTAAGTACATTCTGTCCGAAATATAATTTACTAATATCTATTATTAACAATGCCTACCTGTGCCAACTAGGTGCGTAATTGGATCTTCATGTCACCTTCTAACATCAGTTAAGCTTGAGTTGATGTAAAAATAGTAAACAATAGCCCAGTTAATGACTTTACGATACTGTACGAGTCGAAATTGTGGCTGGAGAAATTTGCAGCTTTTGTTTTCATTGCAAACAAATATAATCCACCGTATAATTAAAAAAAAAAATCATGGATCAAGAAGGATCGTATAAGTACGACATGGATCAATACAAGTCTAACATCCGTATCGGCTGCACAATGACGATTACGATTCCATGGTAATGTTCCCCTCAATTATTTGATCGGCGGCGTTTTTCAAAGCGATTAAATCTTGCGCGAGTGCGCGGGAGCATGCGTTTCATACAATAACCGCATTCAACGTTTTGTCTTCAACTACCAACCCTGCCTATTCAGCATCCAATCTTAATAATGCTGACTCTTAAGATTAAAAATGAAGCAATTGTTAGCTCAAAATACGCTGCGCAATATTGAATATATTCGGAACTTTTGTACCTTATTGCAGACTTCAACAGAAATTGTATCATAATTTTAAACAAAATTATTATATTTTTTTACCACGTAATTCCAGAACTGTTGAACACAGATTATCGTCTGGAATACCGTATAGGCTACTAACTCAGTTTTTTTTTAATTCCATGCGGACAAAGATTCCCTGTTGTACTATAAAAAGGATTGCTTGCTTTACTATAAAGTTAACATTTGTCTTTTAAAATAAACAAATATTGCATTGCACCTTATCAAGCGGAACTTTTACATAACAGGCCAGAACCTTATCATTAGTCTCGTGCCGCCCGTGTCGGTGTATTCAAATACTTCATCTTAAACTTTGAGAACAGCGCATCTTTCTCACTACAAAGAGATGTAACGAGTTTGCTCTTTGTTTTGTGTTACTTATTAATATTACTTTAAGCTTTATCAGTGCGGCATTATTGCTATGCGGTCTATTAAGAATTATATCTTTCGCAGCTTATTTGATAATGAGATTTAGTTTGATAACTTACGCGTACTTAGTGCGGTGTTTTTGGTCTATTGATAAGGTACTCTTACATGAATACCGCAAAAATTATGTCGCATTTCTATCGGATTTAAAATAATATTTTTGTCGGAATTTTCTTTGTATTTTGCTAGACTCAAAGCTTTTGTAGATACAATTTGACTTATTAAGAAAGAAGTTCAAACTAAGTGCACTTGGTATTTTAAAAAGTATTTGGATTTCTTTTAACGAACACACGGTCATGTGACGACGTTTATTTCTATCTTCTTTTGACACACTGGATATTTTTCGTTTTCATTCCTTTTCATATCCTTGATTGCATAGGTCTTATTATTTCTATTTAAAAGCTGTGAGCGAGCGGCCCATTTCTCAAGCACTCTGTTTTAATCTTGCAGAGTGTATTGTCGGTTCATTTTTTTATTTTTATTTCCATTATAATACTGGCCGAAAGAAATGCACGGCCATTATTCGAGCCGTTAAATACGACACCTTTCCACCTCGCACGATCGTATTTCAATTTTAAATCGGCCCTTTTAACCGCTGCCTTATTAATGCGAGGCTTTT
Source organism: Papilio machaon (assembly GCF_912999745.1). Taxonomy (NCBI): domain Eukaryota; kingdom Metazoa; phylum Arthropoda; class Insecta; order Lepidoptera; family Papilionidae; genus Papilio; species Papilio machaon. Next base: position 5,948,010 of record NC_060000.1, on the reverse strand, counting down.
TTCTCGCCGGCTGTTTGTGTAGGTGTTCGCTTTGAGAGCTGCTTTATAGGGAAACGGAATGTTATTCAGTACCGATAAATGGTACTCGAGAGAAAGGCTTCGTATCCGCTGTATTGCACTCCCAGAATAGTTATTGACTATTAGTTAATGCAGCAACTGTTTATTTTTATCGTCTATACAGTTCTAATTAATCGTACCGAAGCTATGAGCAAAAATAATATTATAATTGAGTGTCTAACATGGGACATAAAAAACAAATACATACATAGTATGTATAAACTGAAAGGGGCATTAGTTTTCTTAAAAGGTGATAACTAACATTTCTAAATTAATTTTATTTTTTCCAGGTACTTGCTTCGTAGGGAACCAATCGAGCAAATCGTTGCTGGCTCTGGTCATCATACCGGAAGCAATTTGCTTGCTGCTCGGCTGCCTGTTCCTGGCCTCGGGTCTGCGTACCGTCCTCCGACGACCGGCGCCCGTGCCAGCGCCCGCAGCGCTTCTCAACGCTCCCCCACAACCACATACAGATCAGAGTTTACTAAGACTGGGTGCGTTCGCAGCACTATATGCTGTACCCTCAACGTGTATATTGGCAACTTGGATATACGAGTATACTTGGCGTGACGATTGGCTGGCCGCTCCCGAACCTTCAACTGAACCGTCGACGCAGCCACGGCCGGCATTCTGGGTGTTTCTATTTAGAATATTTGCAACTCAAATTCTCGGCGTCATGGTCGCCGTTTGGATTGCGACGCCGCGTTTGAAAGCGCTTTGGAGGAGAATTTCTGGTCCAACGAAGCCTACGCTAGCTAAATGTCCGGCGGGACCTACGCCTACCCCATTGACATTGCAATGTTACAGCACTCATTCGCACTCTCTACCACGACATACACACAAGTATGCCACCTACAGACCACCACAGCACCAATCTTACAGGAAACCAAGGCATTATCATTATTCAGCCGGTGAAACCATACTATGACTGACGGGCTAACTAATTTACTCTAAACTGTAACTAATTGCTGTCAAAATGCTTCTTATGACGTTTATTGTAATCTGTATTTACTGACATATGGATAAACGAGTGCCATTGAAAAATTAAGTCTGTTAATATACTTGTATCAGTAGATTTTTAAAGTTGCGTAATTAAATTGTTGATAGGAGGCCTGATTATGTAAATAGGAAAGTAGTTTTTATTGATTCGATTATAGATTGTATATAAAATTTTAACTATAGATATTGTAAGTATGACATCTGAATAACAACAAAAAACAATTTAAGTGTGTTTGTTTTTGTAAACCTAATATAGTAGGTAAAAAGGTATATATTTTGGTATTTATGTTTTGTAAAAAACAGTCTGTTGGTTCTCATAAGAGCCGTGAAATTGTAATTAGTCACAAATATTGTAATTCTCAGTTTATAAAATTATTTAATTTTATTTTTAAATATAGAACTTAGTCACTTCATCACATTAACGATTTTTTTCAAAGTAACAACAAAGTTTGGGATGAAAATAACGTTTTTCACATTGAGTCAAATTAAATTTTACTTTAATCAGAAAAATCATACAGATAAGACTACAGTTTTCTTTTTAACATAATTATCATTAACTCAAAAGACTGCGAAATTAACGTTTTCTTAGAAATTGTTCCTTATCGCTAGAGTAAACAGTGAAAACTTAATTTAAGAGTGAATAAGATGAAATGAAAATCACTAAATAACCCACCTCCGTTTTGCCAAAATAGTGACTAAAATAGATAATTAAATATGTTGTAAATATAAGATTTAAGTCGGAAATTTTGTAAATAAATAATAAAGAATTCAGTTTTAAACAAATTGTGTTTTAATGGAACAATATAGAAAATTAAAACAGAGCAGCATAGCTGTTGCAAGAAATGATTAGCTTCTTGTTGGAAACTCGATGAACCAGATATAGATAGAGGATTTATGCTCATGATAGATCTCTGATTTTATCAATTTGGATTGACGACTTTTTAATGACATTAATATTCACTTAGCTATGTTTGTTCATTTCAACCATACGGGCTTTCATTGCTACATTGCCCTTATTTCATTATTATATTATCCTTATAAAACCTTTTAACAGTGGTAGATCCCGCAACAACAATATTTGTTGGGTGCACGAATCGGCCGTGTCGATCGGTGCAATACCTCGACCACACAAAAGACAGGCGTGAAGTGGAAGCAATTCCGCGTTTCGTCTGATGAGTTTGTTACCGGAGGTCCAATTTTAGTCCTCTTTCACTTCCCATCCTTTCTTAATAGGAAAGGACGGGAAGGGGAAGTGGATTTGGCGGAAGAGGGGACGCATAGGAAGGAGAAATATCCTCTTTCTGTGCGTCCCCTTCTCCGTTGAATAAAGGTAGGCAACGCATCTGCATTTGCGGATGTCTATGGGCAACGGTCGCCTCGCTATTGTGGCGAATCCAGGTGGCCGTTTGCTCGTTAGCCACCTTATGATATAAAAAAAACCTTTGTCGAACTTTTTCGAATAGAAAAGACCTCAGATAAAGAACCTCAGTTATATACTCTGTCCTAGGAAAAGAACGACAAGGAACTCTATGACCTTTATATTCTTTAACAAAGATGGTATTTGACTTTGACAGTCACAGATTTTTACTCTATGATACATTGAGGTGGTCGATTTTATTTTTAATAACTGTAGTTGTGGTTTGTGGAAAGTAAGAATAAAATATAATAATCCCTTATTTCATTATAACATAAAAATGTCTTCAATTACTCAGATATGTCGTCTGAGTAATTACGTGGTAGGAAGCTATAAAACTGTTTTACACACAAGGTAAGTTATAGGTTATGGACGCTTATTTGTTGTTATTGATGATAAACTTTTTTGTTTCATTATGTGTTAAAACTTTAAATGCGATTTATGTGTTTTACTTCTTTTACACCTCCTCTGTAAATCAGAAATCAATTAAGAAATTTGAGATTTGTTAATTGATTTCATGTAAAGCATTTAACTTTATTTATTTTAGTCATTGCATTTTACAGGACGAACTGGTTAAACAGTATACAAGTATGTACTTACACTAAGAAATCAGCTGAAGAGAAATTGGGTATAGAAAAACCTAAGAGGCCGTTAACACCTTTTTTTAAATTTATGGCCCAAATGAGGCCAGCACTGTTAGCTAAAAATCCTGGCATCACATCTAAAGAGTCTATTGCATGGATGTCGAAACACTGGCAACAACTTGATAGTGAGGTGTAAATTATTTCTCTATTTTAATTATGTTTCCATAGTGCTGCACATTATCTGATCACCGACCAGGGAAAAGAGAGGCAACTAACATACTAAAGAAGTTACTACACACTGATTTATCAACACATATAACAATAAATAAACAAGATTTTTGAATTGAAATAATTCTTTGTTTTTTTTGTACAATTTTCAGACAAAAGCGCAAATGGTAAAAGAATATGAAAAAGATCAGGAGGATTATAAAAAGATAAAGGAATTATATGAAGCATCATTGACGGAGCAACAAAAGGAAGATATAAAGAGACTTAAAGCAGAAATGACTGTAGCCAAGGAGAAAAGAAAACTAAAAGCTGTAAGTTTTTAATATGTAAAAAAAAATTTCAATACTATAAATATTTTTATGGTGAAATTAGTTAAAAGAAATGCTTGTGTAGAGGTATGTATGAGGAAAACACAAAAGGAATGCCAAGACCTTGCCAAATCTCTATTTGTCTATTTACCGAAATTCAACTCTTCCCCTTTGGGTCACACATTTAATAGTATACAAAGTAAAATGTATCTGTGCCTTTCTTACAGGAATTAAAAGAAATGGGAAAACCAAAGAAACCAATGTCTTCCTACTTTCTTTTCACACAAACAAAAAAAGATCTCCTCCAAGGTAATAATATGAAAGAGTACCAAGAACAGATGAAAAAGGATTGGTTAAAGTTGTCTGAAAGTGAAAGAGTAAAGTATGAAAAACAAGCTCAACTGCTAATGGATAAATACAAGTAAGTTAGTGTTAATTAAGATCCCTTACATCAGGGATCCCTAAACTATTTTGAATAAGTGACCCCCTTTTCCAAAATGAACCGTTTCCACAGACCCCTATGGTCAAATTATCTACTTTTAAGATCAAAAATTGATATTATTATTAATTTTCATTCTGACTTAGGTCAATAGAAGAAGACAGTGAGAATTAGCAATGCTTTAAGTTCAATATCGACCACTTTGGGAATCCCTGCATTACATTAACACAAAATAAAGTTATAACATACCTATTCTCTTGAATTAGCTAGTTTTAGGAAATGTAGATAGCATGATTCCAAATTACAATTATTTTTTTATTTTTAAATTTAACAGTTGTAGATGCAACACCAATATTTGTTGGGTGCATGAATGTGCAGGATCGTCCGGTGAAAAACCAATTTAATTATTAATTTTAATAAACAAAGCAATTTAAAAATTCCTAAATTCAGTATTGCTTTTATATTTATAATATAGTTTGATGTGGCTGATGTTCAGAGAACATTGTTGTGTTTAATTTTTACTGTTTAATTGAACCAAATAATATATTTACTACAGAAAAGATCTAGAAGCTTGGGAAATGAAAATGGTTGCAATTGGACGTACAGATTTAGTACGTCAGAAGCCAACACGGCAACCAAGGAAGTCGAAAGCTGTAAAGGGACAATAGGAATTCGGGTGCTCTGACGAATTTATTGACTTCAAAGAAATTGATAAAGAAAATGTTGATTTTAAAAGCATCAAGAAACAAACCAATAGTGAAACACAAGGTTTGACACAAAGTGAGGTGTCAAATGATTTTTATAACCAAACGCATAGTCCTTCCAAACCAGAAAAATTGATCAAAAATCAACAATTGAAACAGAATTATGTTTCAGATAATAAACAAATACATAGTATAAATAAAGAATCAAACAGTATTACAGATCTTAAGCCAAATGAATCCTTAGATCGTCAGAGCACGGGTGACACAAAAACTGAACAACGTCTGGAAACTAAACGAAGTAAGAACATGATAGATAGCATTAAGAGTTTCTTTAAGTTTTAATTTTTTTTTGCTTAATGTATTGTAGCTACCTCTTTATTTCTGTAAATGATCATTAATATCATCTGTTAATAAAAAATCATTTTTAGAATGACATTCATTTATTTGTTTGTTTTATTTTTATGAGATCTATTTTGATTTAGAAATATTTTATTACTAGTTTAATTGTGGATTCACTATATTATCAGTAATCTTTATATGGAACTGTCACCCGCAACTCCTTCAGCGCGGAATTAAAAAAAACTTAAGTAGTGGCGATTTCTTGTGTCGGAGACCAAGACCCACTTTGGGTCGCTGCGCCAGCGGAGTAAGTAATAAATAGCCTAAGTGTTTTTACAGACTATGTTCTACATCTGTGCCAATTTTCAACAAGATCTGTTGAGCCTTACCGAAGATACTTTCTAACAAACATCCATTCACATTTATAATATTAGTAAGATTTTCGTAGCTTAGAATGTAATAATTTTGATCCCATTAAATTAAACAGACACAGTAATACTGAAACTTCAGAGAGAATAATAGCTCAACAAATGCTATACCAAAATGATTAACATTAAGGAACATGGTTGCTATTGCATAAGATGAATAAGATTATGTAGTTCAGAAATTACTATATAACTAGGCCCAGTTTGCAAGTTACATAAGTTAAAAATATAGTATGTAATAATCACAGGTGGGCACAGTTAATCGAAAAGTTAACTTCGTTAATCGTTAATTCGTTAATTAAAAAATTAACTTCGTTAATCGTTAAAGCGTTAAATTCTCGAAAATTTAACGCAAGTTAAAGTTAATCGTTAACAGTTAACCATACCAAAATTATACATACTAATTTTACACTTAGGTATGTGGCGACACTTGTTCAAAATAGTAATTTGACTAATACATTCTATAACACATTAGTATTAGAGACAAGTATGAATGCATTATAGTATATTTCATTACGAGTGCTGAAAGCCTGTCATTGCAAAGAGTCCCGACAAATGTCTAACCGAGCCGAGGCGCAGCCGAAGGGGAGGGTTGACAGTTGGAACAAGTTGTAATGACAGTTCCGCACGTGTACTAAACAACTTAACAACATTTTTAATACAGTTGCGAAAAAATTAAGCAATTTAATAGAATAATAAAAACACAATAAACTCAACTAACTAAAATGTTTGAAAAATGGCGCCAACCGTAAAAGAATACAAACAGATTTTTTTGTTTTCTTCACTCATTCTGGGTAGGCAAAGTGAACTATGCCTTAACGGCCAAGTCTTCAGTAGATTATTTTTATTGATATGAAATAAAAATGAAATTTAATGAGATGAAATAAAATGAAACCTAACCTAATTCATTGAATCAAATCATTCAATCTGATATTGCAACAAATTAGGAGCTTCTTTTTAGAAATATTTGCATGAATCATAGAAACTTCAATGATTTTTTTTGTAAAAATCGTGGTTAGTTTTTTTTCTTTTTAAAAGACATTATTTTGACAGTTGGGAAAGAGAACGGACGAGTTTGGAAAAGATAAAGAAAAAGCACGAGTAAAAAAGTATTTTAATACAGTTGCTCAAAGAGTGGCGTATTGCAGGGACGAAGAGCGTTCGGAATGTGGGCTATTACATACTCTTGCTTTTATATACTCGTAATGAAATATACTATTTCGAACCTTCTTTAATTTTGTCCTGTTGTTCACGTCTTTCCCGGACGCTCTGATGCATCACACTTGCACGCGAACTTTACATATATCAATTATCAACTCGTTCGTTCACCATTCGAGTCGCCGACAGTCGCCCAACATAGCTGAACTTACGAGCGTGGCGTGGCACGTAATTTTAACAAAATGACACGTCTCCAAGTTACTAATTTAACGATTAACGGACTTTTATTAACGGAAGTTGAGTTTAACGGAAGTTAACAAAAGCGTTAACACTTTTTGAAGTTAACTTAAAAGTTAATCCGTTAAGCAAAATGTTAACTTCGTTAATTAACGATTAACGGATTAACGAGTTAATGCCCAGCTCTGGTAATAATCTTATAACATTTCTAAACTACTTGTATTTCAGAAACCAAGTTGTATGGATAACACCAATAAAACAAAAGGATTTTTTTTTACAACAATTTTTATTAGAATATTTTATTAAAAAATATAATTGAAATGAAATCTTTTTTGTTTCATTAATTTTCATATTGCCTTTACACAAATAAGTGATGCTGTCATCATGTAAGAGTTTACAAAAATGGTTGGATTCCATCACATATTTAACAATTTAATTAGAAAATTAATTTATAGTTAAAGTAAGAGATTTTAGAGATATTAACATCTTTGGTACATATTTACCGAGTTATATGCTTTGCGAAATTCATTACATACAGAAACAACGATTTATATGATAAAAGCTGATTTTTACAGCCATTGTTTATATTAAAAAACAAGTACAAACACCTTAGAATACATTTATTAGTAATTCTTATAATTTTTACCACATAATGGACTTTTATTTTGTATTGTCCTAATTTCAAGTGAAAGTTTATAACTATAAATGGAGAGCTCTGACATTTTAAACAATGATGTTATTAGCAAAAGTAAACTAAACCATTATGCCTCGTTACGCCCACTGCCGGGCATAGGCCGCCCCTACTACATCCAGGATACTCCCGCAACCTTTGACCAGATCATCGGTCCATCTTTCGGGAGGCCTATTGTTATTGAATTAAATAAATTAGGAATGGACAAGTTTCTTAAATTAGTCTAGTGTGATTGACACATTCCAAATATAATCAAAATCTATAAAACTTAATAATTGAGAATTATTGGAATAAGAAATCTAAAAGAGACACCCAATAGTAAGGTTGCAGAACGAAAAATGTAACAATTGTCAGAGCTCATTTTACAAAAGTTAATTGTTTAAATGTATACAAATTTATTTTAACCTGACCTGACCTCCAAGGTCAATAGGCAATACATAATATACAGTTCAAACACCGAAAGCTATGGTATACAATATTAATACAAGGGTTAAATACATTCCATTTTACTATACTTTTGCATGAAATCTCCAGGCAAGTTGGTGGCATTGAATGTGTTAATACAGCTGTTAAAAATATCAAGCATGTCATCAATAATCAAGTATATTATCAGATTAGTATTAAAAAGTACATATAAAAAATATACAGCAGTTGATATAACTGTGCATTAAATATTAAATGCAATATAGAATAAGAGCCGAGGCTTGCATAGGCTTAGATTTATTACATTACTAGCCATAATTAATTTTATTTTCAATATACAATCTAAAAATATAACAAAAACATATGAAATCTTGTTATAATTTTATCATAAAGAACTGGCACATAAAGTGAATTAATGTTGTCTATCAAAAAACAATTGAATTTTAGCAAATTAATTTAAAACATCAATATATCAAACTAACTATCCTCATTTAACACTCCAATGATCTCAATGTACAGAATCATTCCAGCTATCAAACTACAGGAAGTCGTAATGAATTAGAGACAAACACAGCATCAATTACAGTCTCTGAATACAGTTAAACCTGAATAAGTGAGAACAGAATAAGCTAGAAACCTCTACAAGCAAGTGTCACTATCCAGTTCTGATGCAAAACAACCATACTAAGAAACTTAGGTTAAAATGTAAACTTAAGTGAGAAAAAATTTGTAGACTCCCCTATCCAGGTTTGACTGATTTAACATATTAATAATAGAGGAAGTTTATCTGAATACAATTTGACTTTATTTAACATACACTATAGTAATAACCGGTTCCCTGTTCAACAAAAATTGAATCCACTATATTAAAACTAAAATGGCAATGTGACTACAGTAAACACTCCTGTCACAAATTCTCTCTTCAAAGGCACAAGCCATCATAATTACTGTTCCAAACCATCCCTAGTGCCCCAAAACATAAACAAAAAAGAGCTGTTTGTAAAATGGATCTCTTCCTGATATTAAATTTGATATTACACTGTACACTATGTGGTTACATCTATTAACATGGTGTGAAGTGATTGTACACATATAGTTGTAAACAAAAACACACAAACATCTCTTGAAATTACCATAAACAATTGCATTACATTTAATATCACTTTTACATTCTGTGCTGAAATTCCTTGCATTTGTAAAAGAGTGTTAGCAATGCTGGAATTACTTTCCTTGGGAAAAAAGAATAACTTAGTGACAACATATAAGGCTAATGGTAGAAAATAATATGACTGTTCTACTTTGAAAATAGACAGTCCATCAAGTATTTGTATGACTAATGATAATAGAACTATGTCATATTTATTATCGACTAGTTTACCGATTAAGGATGAGTCTTGTGATGGTGAATGTTCGGGTGTTGGTGGTAGAAAAGATGTCAAGTCATTGAGTACATCTGCATTTTCACTTGTAAATGTCTCCAAATTACGAACTGCCACTCCATTATTTGCATAACACGTATTAACTGTATTAACCTCTGTTATAAGGGGTACGTCAACATTTTGATCAGGCATAGGAGTTCGAAGAGAATCTGTAATGGAACAAAACTATTTTAATACAGTCTTTAAGTATGAATAGTAAGACAATTTTACAAAGATGTACCTTTGCAACAATCATCATTAATTTTTCCTGATATAAGCTGCAATCTATTGTGAGAATTTTCTAAAATTCTTTTTCTGCGTGCCTCACGACGTGCTGCTGCTGCATCAGCCATGTTTGATAACCTGTCAATGTCAAATGTCAATTCAATTGTCAAATGTGTGACAAATCAGTGTTGCAAAGAACATATAAAAGATGGTGAGTAATGTTGCCTGTACCATAAAGGGCAATTACAGAACGAGAAAACTTGTAGAGAGTTTTCTCTACAAGTTTAATTTTTGTTAGCGGATTGGCTGACAAAATATCGTGGTCATGCTTCAGTATATAGACAGCTGCAATACAATTATTGTACACTGTTCCGCTTGCTTAAAGTTTAAACCCACCGATTCCATCAAAATAGTATTTTGCTTTTCATCATTGAGTATAAAACTCCTCTATGATTTTTTTATCTTGATTAACCGGAAGTCCCATTGTATTGTATTGTCTGTTGGACGGTAACGCCGAGAAAAGGTTGTTGTTTGGCGCCTTTACGGGGCCGGTTAGATATTGTAAATTATTAGGCATTTATTTAAAGGCGAACAAAAGTTCGCTATTAGTATAAAATGGGTGACAAAGGCGATGGAGGTAAAATAATAATTCATTTTGCTTGTATTTTTAAAATAAGTGATCCATTTCAGTGACAGCTTACCTTTTGTTTTTTGGTTAACAGTACAACAGCGTTATATTGTCATTTTTTATGATTATAGAAACGTTCGATGACGCGGTTGAAGAGAGAGTTATAAACGAAGAATATAAAATATGGAAAAAGAATACACCTTTCTTATACGACCTGGTGATGACCCATGCTCTGGAATGGCCCTCGCTTACTGCTCAATGGCTCCCAGACGTCACCAGGCCAGAAGGAAAAGACTATTCAGTACACAGGTAAAGCAGCAATTAAACACTTCATTTAATTTCAAATTCATTTTTTTTCAGTGTCAATTCTTTTTGAATACTGGACGTTTATTTTGCATTACGTTTATCACGTATTGAAAAGTCGAATTAAATTAATGTTATTTCATTACTTGCCAAATGAGACTAGAACAGCTATATACATGAACAACTACAAAGTAACTGTGCCTGTATGTGCAGAATTCTTGTTTTGTTTGTAGAAACCTATAGTAGACAAATAGTATCTTTAATGTTTGTTGAGACATAAAGCATTATTTATTTTTATTATATTACATATTTAATTTTTAGATTGATTCTGGGCACACATACATCAGATGAGCAGAATCATCTGCTAATTGCTAGCGTTCAGCTTCCAAATGAAGATGCACAATTTGATGCAAGTCATTATGATAATGACAAAGGAGGTAAGAACATGTTTTCATAAAAAAAGTAATATTGTATATCAATTAGTGATGCAACGGAAGTGTCTTACCGGAACCAGAAACGGAAACAGATGTCAAAAATAAATTTTAGCAGAAACGGAAACGGAAACGGAAGCGGAAACAGAAGTGTAAATAATAAAAAAAAAACATATTTACAAATATTTTTTATAATTATGTACATTTATCCGACGTTCCTACGGTGAAGGAAAACATAGTGATGCTGCCTGCACATATCTGAGAAAAAATTTAATGATATGTGTGAAGTCAACCCGCTCTGGGCCAGCGTGGTTAACTATGGCCTAGTTACCTCTAATTTGGGGTAGGCTCCGAGCCCCTCAGTGGGAATGTATAGTGAGCTGATGATAATAACGATGATGATATATTACATGGTTATCACTTATTCAAAAGTACATTTAATAACTCGTAAGTATGAAATAGTCATATTTTGCCAGTTGTCAAATTTTATATGGACAACAACTAGACAGCTTACTCCAGCAAGAGAAACTGATTGTTTCAAACAGCAGCAGAAAATATTACGCGCTTAAATTCACGAAAAAGTACGTAAACAAACAAATGCGACAAGTGCCGAAAGGCCGTGCACGGACTGCGCGTCTCGCGCCGCGCATTTGGATCTCTTAGCCGTCGTAAAGTTCCGTTTTATCTCCGTTATAAAAGTTGCGGAAACAGAAGCAGAAACGGATGTTGAAAAGCACGCGGAACTTCCGCACTAGCGGAAACGGAAACAGACATCCGTTGCATCACTAATATCAATTAATAAACCACTTTCTTTATGTCTTACATTCTGAGTTTTTCCAAATTCTATGTTCATATCAGTCATTACTCGTATATTTCTTGTACATATTTGGTTTCTGCACTTCTACCTACACTAAAAGACTTCTTTATTAATCAGCTGTCTTAAATTAAAAAAAAATTGTGTTCAAGAAATGAGTATAATATTTTTGTAAACATTTTAGAATTTGGTGGTTTCGGTTCTGTGTCGGGTAAAATAGACATAGAGATCAAAATCAACCATGAAGGTGAGGTAAACAGGGCTCGCTACATGCCTCAGAACCCCTGTGTCATTGCGACTAAGACACCATCCTCTGATGTCCTTGTGTTTGACTACACAAAGCATCCTTCAAAGCCAGAGCCTTCAGGAGAGTGTCATCCTGACCTCAGGTAAGGTTATAAAATCAAACACACTTCATTTACACATCATGTATTATAGGTACTGGGCTTTGTTTACTATGACACCACTACTCATTTATATTGTATGTAGTTGGTAAATGGACTATATCCAGCTGGGCTGAAGAATCCCAACAACCTTTCAATTGATTTGTCTTAGTCTTCAGTTATGTTTCCAAAACAAGATCTAGGATTCTCCACAAAGTTAACAAACATTAAGTCAGTCAGTAAATATGCCCTTTCTATAACTAGTATTCACCCGCAACTAGGTCCACGCTGAATTAAAAAAAACTTAATAAGTGGCCTATGTCTTCTTCCAGACTATGATCTACATCTATGCCAAATTTCATCAAGATCCGTTGAGCCATTTCGGAGATACCTTCAAACAAACATGCATCCATCCATCTAAACATTTGCATTTATAATATTAGTAAGATTTATTTAAATTAATTTATTCTATTTTAGATTGCGAGGACACCAAAAAGAAGGCTATGGTTTATCATGGAACCCTAATCTGAATGGATATCTACTGTCTGCAAGGTATGCATTTTTTAATTCAAATTTTTTAACTTGATATAGCAATGAGCAGTAGTTTTCAAATGTTCATCAAAAATTGTCAAATTTTGTACATATGATGTATTTACATTGTGGATAATAAAATGGGTAACTTTTTGTTGGAATTGATTGGAATAAGCCGGCGTCAGATTTTCCGTCCAAGTACGACATCGGGGCCTTCAAGAGTAGAGTGAATAAGCATTTACACAGCTAGTGCGTACCATCTTTAGACCACATCATCACTTCATCGGGATCTTGGTCAAACGCTAGCTTTTTAAATATGTAAAAAATAAAAATAAATGCGACAGCTACTTTTTATTTTAGCGATGACCACACAATTTGTCTGTGGGACATCAACGCGACTCCCAAAGAGGGCCGTGTTATTGAGGCCAAGTCTGTGTTCACGGGGCACACAGCTGTAGTCGAGGATGTCGCCTGGCACCTGCTGCATGAGTCACTGTTTGGTTCTGTGGCTGATGATCAGAAACTAATGATCTGGGATACCAGGTACTTTATTTTTGAAGTTGCCATATATAAAAATGTTTTTATTTTTTTATATTAACTATATGTGTTTGTTAATGTTCAATTGCTTAATGATTCCATCTTATTAGCAATTGTAATTCATGTAATGTATTTTCCAAGTCTCAAAATTTTGATAGTAGAGAAATACAGATTTTTTATACACCAAATATTTTTTAGATCTCCTTTAATAGATCGACTTGTCTAATTTTTTTTTTTCTTAAATAGTTATTAAAAGAAAGAATGATTACAGCTGATCCTCCATTCTAATTTAATTTCGTAATTAAAACCTTTTTGAATGAGCAGATGTAACAACACGTCGAAGCCGTCGCACACTGTGGACGCTCACACGGCTGAAGTGAACTGCCTCAGCTTCAACCCTTACTCCGAGTTCATATTGGCCACAGGCAGCGCTGACAAAACGGTAAACAAAAAAAGATATTCAATGATCTTACTTCTTACTTATAAATGTAAATACGGATAAAAAGATGGATGGATGTTGTCTCCAGAACAACACCATAGATCTAACTGAAATTTGACATAGATGTAGAACATAACAGAAAAACACATAGGCAGTAATTACAGGCAATAGTTAGTTGTTAAATTAAATTGAATAAATATTCCATTAACATTTCCTTGATTAAATATAATTGAATCGGTCATTTCAAAAACCTCATAAGTCACAAAATTATAATTTTTCAGAAATCAATAAAAACTGTTTCATACACAAACAAATGAGTTTTGAAGAGCTTCTTTATGGTTAATTTAGTATTCGAGGGGTAAAAAATTAAAATAGCGTATAATCTTTTCGCTTTATTAATAGAAATAATGAAAAAAACCTGATAAACAGTTCTTGACTTATGTTGTTTTAGCGAGAAATAGGTTTAGTGGTATATAATTTAACCAAAAAAATTGTAGTAATCATATTTTTTATTGCTTGTAATTAAGAATTACACTTAAAAATAATCTTATTAATATTTCACATGTATTAATTTGTCATGTTTTAATATCTTTATGGTACATAGTCATATTCTCCATCATTCTCATCTGGACTAAAAATGTTGTTATAAAATGGCATATGCTCTTCCGGAATGCTATCTTGAACTAGTTTTAAATCGTCTATTTTATTTTTATTGATGGGCACTTTCAAATTATAGGCTTTCGTTGATGGAAGTGAAACAGAAGTTGTTATTTTCTTCAATAATGAGAATGAATGTTCAATCAATCGGTATTATTAAAAGAGGAAGGAATGTTTTGACTTAAGTTGTTTTCACCCAGAATACACATCTACCTTTGAAAAACCATTTTCTGTAAAAAAAGCATGTTGGAAAAAATGTTGACTTAAGTGGTTTTTGAAATGACCGATTCAATTAATTATTTATTTAAAAATTATAAACATAGTTTTCGATGTCATTTATGTTATGTGCAGGTGGCGCTGTGGGACTTACGCAATTTGAAACTGAAGCTGCATTCGTTCGAGTCTCATAAGGACGAGATCTTCCAAGTACAGTGGTCACCGCACAACGAGACCATACTTGCCAGCAGCGGCACTGACAGAAGGTAACATATTGTTGATACCAAACGCTACCTAAATGTTAGTAAAAGGAAGACAGGAAACTCTTTGTAGATTATTTATTGACTCTTTTTACTATTATAAATTATACAAAAAATTACTAAAAATTAATTTACATAGCAAGGATGGCCTTATCGCTGTAAGTGTCATGGTGCCTGCTGTGTACAACCAGTCTCGTCTCATTTAAAAATAGATTAAAATTATGGCTTGTCCAGAAAGATCTGTACAACTATGAAGAATATCTTTCCAAAAAATATATATATATGTATATAAATTGTGTGCTCATTTTAATGAAATTTGTGTAAACAATTTCTTGGTTTACATTAAGATTTTGTTAATATAAAATAGGTTTTATAATTTTTACTTTTATGTATATAGATATAAATATAGACTTAATGTACAGTTCTTTTTGCAAATATCTTTGATCTTGTGTAAGTCGCTAGTTGGATATTCAATTCATTTTGAATCTTGGATTATGTCTAAAAATTAATATATTATGTCCTTTTTCGCTTAATTATAAACATATTTCAGATTGCACGTGTGGGACTTGTCAAAGATAGGTGAGGAGCAGACGGCGGAGGATGCTGAAGATGGCCCTCCAGAACTGCTCTTCATCCATGGAGGACACACCGCTAAGATATCAGACTTCTCCTGGAATCCTAACGAGCCCTGGGTTATTTGCTCCGTCTCAGAGGACAATATTATGCAGGTAATGTGTTACAAAGTGTTTAGTATATGATTTATACTAGCTGTCGCCCGCGACTCCGACCGCGCGCAGTTAAAAAAAAAACTAAATGGGGGGGGTTATGAAAAATAGATGTTGGCCGATTCTCAGACCTACTGAATATGCTCACAAAATTTCATGAGAATCGGTCAAGCCGTTTCGGAGAAGTTCAAGTTCGAACCTCGTGACACGAGAATTTTATATATTAGATGTTACAAATAGTTATTTTTGATTATATTTAAAGGATCAATATTGGTTCTTGTCAGATTTTCAAACTATTCACGCTAGTAAATCTTAATTTTAGTTTTTTTTAATGATTAACGACAAGTTAGATAATACCATACTGTTAGTGAATTAAAAATTATATTTATTTGTATTGATTGAAACTAAACAAAAAAAGGTGAGCCGTCATGGGACGCCTGGCAGATGTGAAACATCGTATATATATGTATACCTCAGTATAGCGTGGCGACCCGTCGCCACGGTAAGCGTCGCCACGCCAACAATTCGGTTTACAAGTGATCCTATAGATGTTTCACACCAAAAAAAACTTGTGTGTCTTTGGTAATAGCAGGAATGTATAAATTACAATTTTATATGCAGGTGTGGCAAATGGCGGAGAACATTTACAACGATGAGGAACCAGAAACGCCCGCCTCTGAACTGGAGTCGGGCGTCAATGTGAACCACGGCTGAGCACAAACATACACCATTTCATACACAACCTCATACACAGCTCATACACGACCACGACATAGACTGGAGACCATGTCTGTACTTAATATTGTCAGACATAGTTTTTAAACACTTGGTCCTAATCTTGGTTAATATTTTTTTATTATAGTTGAAATAATTGCTGTTTTCTGAAACTGAATAATTTGACATCTTTAATTAAATAAATATTTTAAGGTAATTTATGAAGTCAATGTAACATCAAAAATCCTATAAAAGCGTAGTTTTTATCTCATTTATTACAATCAAGTTCATAAGTTCTGGATTGTCAAACTTTATTGTTGTTAATAATAACTTGGATTTAATTTAAATATAATACATAAAAACTAAAATATGTCTTTAAAAGGTGTCGTTTTAGGCAAGGTTCTGAAGATACTGGCAGCGTACCCCCTTTGAATGGCTAGACTTCTTTGTCCGAGGTATCTGCCAGCTCTTCGGTCTCCTGTGATGTCAACTAACCTTTTTGCTGTTTCCTTAAAAAGCCCAGCACTAACTTATTAGTATAATAACTTATTACCGTATATTTGGGTATAACATATGTAATTAATTTCTTGAAAAGATAACTGCAATTTCTGTTTAATCAGTAACCGGGAAGTGAATCAAATTTAATTTGCAAGATTTTATAACTCAAAGGTGTAATCTCGTAATTTCTGTGTTATTCTTGATTTCTATGAATTTGTATATAAGCGCTTGAATAAGCGCAGTTCTAAATTAAAAACGAAAATAAATTAGCCTATAATATGTTGCGCATTAACAAACTTCCCAAGTCCCGTCAAAAATCTGTTCAGCCGTTCCGGAGATTACCCAGAACATACATCATCATCATCAACCTGCCCTTATCCCTATGGAGGGTCGGCACAGTATGTACTACTTCTCCATACATCTCTATCAGCCGTCATATCTCAATTTACCCCCTTCTTACGTTTATCCTCTTTCACACCCGGAACATACATATTAGACATAAAGACGGGGGACAAGAATAAAAAAAAAAACAGGTTTTTATTGTGAATATTTTTTTCAATATTACATACACTCCAATTTTATTAATGTATGGATCATTATTGGAGAGAAAATTTAAAAATTTATCGATTTTAACTTTTGAATGACATTAGTTTGACATGTTGACGTTAGTGTTGCAATATACAAGGCGAAAGTGGCGCCCCCAAGCCCTTTTATATATTCTTAGACTATATCTTCTATGTAATATTTTTAACTATTTAAACTGAATGATTGGGACCAATGTGTGCGAGGTCGAAATATCACGTGGTTTGAAGATTTATTTGAAATGCACACATTTTTTTATTTATAGAAAACTAGCTTTTACCCGCGACTCCGTCCGCGCGGAATAAAAAATAGAAAACGGGGTAAAAATTATCCTATGTCCGTTTCCTGGTTCTAAGCTACCTGCCTACAAATTTTCAGTCAAATCGATTCAGTCGTTCTTGAGTTATAAATAGTGTAACTAACACGACTTTCTTTTATATATATAGATATCATCGGACAATGATTTTTTTTACGAACCAAGGTTCAGTGGGAGCGAGTCCCGCAATTACAAATGGTCGTGTGATTCAATTCCGTGTTAATTTATTTTTCGTACGTCACCATAGTTTTCGTAGTTCGTTGGTGCGTCGTTAAAGATGCGACTGAATTTCTTTTTTTATTGTAATAATATTTCAATAATGGTATGTATTTTTAAGCTCTGCTAAATATTATTATTAATTAAAGACTATCGTAATATTTATCGTGTTTTATTTTCCATGATTTTAAATATTAGATAGGGTTTTTGCTGCCGAAACCCAAACATACATTTAAAAAAAATACAGATTAAATAAAAAATTAAACCAGTGTTTTGGCAGTGGACCTTTATTTTGGACTACAAAACAATAAACATTAAACTTGTATCTTGTCAGAGAAGAGTTTGGGTAGTTTCTGCCAACATTCGTAGTATTTGGTGTCTCGCTTATGACAAGTCTGCAAACCCCAGCGTGTGATGGCCATACTCAGAGATGACTCGAACATAAATGCCTGTAAAGTAAATAAACGTATAATAAATGATTTCAAATATCTTAAGGGCACTTAACTTCGTGCGAGTTGCGCAAAACAACGTGTTAGGTAGTGAGGAGAAACTGAATGCGGGGGGACTTTAGGCCGCCTAGATATTTTAAGTTTTATTTTTTGTTCTATTTTGTTAATATCAAAGCAGTAGTAACTATTAATTTATAACGCGTACAAACAGTATTTTTAACAGAAGTAGATTACGCGTAAGTTGGTATAAAAAGTCGAGTCTATCGAGATGAATAGAAAAAAAGTATTGCAACTTTGCCAGAATGAACATGAAGGGAGAATTAATACTATATTTGATTTTAATCGTGAATTTCCATTGCTGAAACACCTGCATAAACATATTGCATGACGGTTTATTCAAAGAAGAGAGAGGGTTGGCAACATGTTTCTATACAAGTGTTTGGACAGCGTTTCACAAACCTGAGTGCCAACTGCAATCTTCTGAGGTACTAATGTAGCATTGGACGCGGCGTCAAAACACTGCGAGTCGGGTCCGTGCGGCGTCATCATGGAGTGCAGAGACGCACCGCCCGCAAGGAAACCGTCCTCTTTCGCCTCGTACGAGCCGAGGATAAGTCCCATGAACTCACTCATACAATTCCCTTGAAAAATATAATATACATACACAGAGCTGGGCATTAACTCGTTAATCCGTTAATCGTTAATTAACGAAGTTAACATTTTGCTTAACGGATTAACTTTTAAGTTAACTTCAAAAAGTGTTAACGCTTTTATTAACTTCCGTTAAACTCAACTTCCGTTAATAAAAGTCCGTTAATCGTTAAATTAGAAACTTGGAGACGTGCTATCATTTTGTTTAAATCACGCGCTACGCCACGCTCGTAAGTTCAACTATGTTGGGCGACTGTCAGCGACTCGAATGGTGAACGAACGAGTTGATAATTGATATATGTGAAGTTCGCGTGCAAGTGTGATGCATTAGAGCGTCCGGGAAAGACGTGACCAACAAGACAAAATCAAAAGAAGGTTCGAAATAGTATATTTCATAACGAGTCTATAAAAGCACGAGTATGTAATAGCCTACATTCCGAACGCTCTTCGTCCCTGTAATACGCCACTTTTTGAGCAACTGTATTAAAAACACTTTTTTACTCGTGCTTTTTCTTTAGCTTTTCCAAACTCTTGCGTTCTCTTTCCCAACTGTCAAAATAATGTCTATTAAAAAGAAAAAAACCAACCACGAAGTTATAACAAAAAAAAAAATCATTGAAGATTTTATGATTCATGCAAATATTTCTAAAAAGAAGCTCCTAATTTATTACAATATCAGATTTAATGATTTGATTCAATGAATTAGGTTGGTTTCATTTTATTTCATCTCATTAAAAATCATTTTCATTTCATATCAATAGAAATAATCCACCGAAGTCTTCGCTGTTTGGGCATAGTTCCCCTTGCCTACCCAGAATGGGTGAAGAAAACGAAAAAAATCTCTGTTTGTATTCTTTACGGTTGGCGCCATTTTCAAAACATTTTAGTTAGTTGAGTTTATTGTGTTTTTCTTATTATTTTAAATTGCTTCATTTTTTTTCGTAACTGTATAAAAAATAGTTGTTTAGTACATGGGCGGAACTGTCATTACAACTTGTGCCAACTGTCAAACCTCACCTTCGGCTGCGCCTCGGCTCGGGTAGACATTTGTTGGAACTCTTTGCGATGATAGGCTTTCCGCACTCGTAATGAAATATACTATAATGTATTCATACTTGTCTCCAATACTAATGTTTTATAGAATTAAGATTAATTTTCATTAATTTTTATATTAATAAAAATTAATTTTCATAATTAAAATAATCAAATTAATATTTTAAACAAGTGTCGCGACTATAAGTGTGAAAGTAGTATGTATAATTTTGGTATGGTTAACTGTTAACGATTAACTTTAACTTGCGTTAAATTTTCGAGAATTTAACGCTTTAACGATTAACGAAGTTAAATTTTTAATTAACGAATTAACGATTAACGAAGTTAACTTTTCGATTAACTGTGCCCACCTGTGTACATACATTTTGCTACTAACTAACCTAATGTGTAGGTTTGAAACCATATAAATCTTACTAATATTATAAATGCGAATGTTTGGATGGATGGATGTTTGTTTGAAGGTACCTCCGGTACGACTCAACGGATCTTGATGAAATTTGGCACAGATGTAGAACACAGTCTGGAAGAACATATACTTATTAAGTTTTTTAAATTTAAGCCGCGCTTTGTTAACTTGTCCTACCCTTGTCACGTAATATTACGATTTTATAACCGCGTAAAATACAAATTATACAAAAATTGTTTTACTGTGATAATACGGAGGTCTGAATGTGTTTTCCTGCACAGACCATCGCGGTGGGAAGATGACAAAGTCTGCGATCGCCACACCGGGCTTTGTCGACGGACATGTCAACACCGTGAATATAGAAGGGTCCTAAAAAATTACAAGACAATTAAGGGCTTTATGATAATATAAAATTGAATTTTTGATGACCTGTATCATAAGTAATAATTCAATCAATGCTTACACAATGGTCGAATGATACGGAGTTGATGACCATGAAATTGCTCAGATCGTATTTATAAGGCACATAGTTCCCGTGCCAAGCCACAACATCGAAAGGAGAATGGTTCTGGACGGCTTCGAAAAGTGCGCCTTGGTATTTGTTTATTATTTTAAATCCTGTTGGAAAGTTTATTTATATAAGGTAGTTGTATATCTTTTTATCAACCACTGTAATAACAATAGCATAAATCAGACGACTAGTATCTAACGACTGTATCTGTCGAAAGTAACTACGTTCCAAGTTCCAACCAATAATCTTTGGTTTTTATATAAGTAAAAATTAAGTAATGATAAATGTTACTCAAGAGAGAAGAAAGATATAATGGAGGTAAAGCGGAAGAGATAAAGGTATACCTGGTACGTCTTCGTCTTGGTAGCAAGCAACTGGGGTTAGAAAGTCACGAGGGTTTGCCAAACCATTTGCCCCAATAGGACCCAAATCAGGCAGCTTGAAGTGGCCATCGAATACTTCTAAAATGTAGCCCCTGAAATGATTTTTTTGCAACGAAATGGTTTCGTACAACGGAAAGATGTGATGATTTTTATCTAGCGCGTAAAGTTTTAGTAAAAAATATTTCTTACCGGCTAGGACCTTCCACTTCGACAGCGAATCTCATGCCGAGCTGTATCACGGCTATCTCGTTGGGACATATCTTCATTATACCGAATTCCGTAGTGATCTTCAGGTTTCCTTGTTGTGGTACTGTATGAAAGAAGATAACAGGCTTTAAATCTAATTTCCATACAGACTATAGACAGATCATTGCATATGAAGATTGTTTCAATTTTTGTGGAAGGGAAGAAATTAATTGTAACTGTACAGTCAGCTTCATAAATATAGTGACAGTCAAGATATCCAAATATATAGGAACACCTAAAGTGATCAATTATATAAGTACAACCAAAGTCATCAAATTAATTGAAGCATCCACTCTGCTCAAAAAGATCGAAGCGTTCACATCGTCATATATATGAGTACATTCAAAGTGCCCATAATTATAGTAACAGACAGAGCGTCAATAGTAACGAAGCATCGAAAGTATGCAAAAATATCGTAACATTTGACAAAATTGAACTCTATCTCTATTGACTTAAGATACACTTTGAAATATACTACATCTGTTAAAATCATTTGACGCTTTGTATCAACATAATAGGTTGTCCAATAAGTTCGTTCCAATTTTCAATAGGTAGCTTAGAATAGACCCGAATATATTACAATTATTGAAAACATATGACATGTTTACATAATACATCTTATATATATAAAAGAAAGTCGTGTTAGTTACACTATTTATAACTCAAGAACGGCTGAATCGATTTGACTGAAAATTGGTGGGCACGTAGCTTAGAACCAGGAAACGGACATAGGATAATTTTTACCGCGTTTTCTATTTTTTTTCGCGCGGACGGAGTCGCGGGTAAAAGCTAGTACATACTAAACGAGGATAACTTCAGCCATATTTTGACAAATGGTAGGACACGATTCGTTCTTTTCTATCAGTTTTATAAAAACTGATTCACTTAATTTTTGCCGAAATACATAAGACGTTTAGCAATAAAATCGAACAAATATAATTTAAAAGACGTATTCCAAAACTTAAGGGCCTTTAAAATTTCCCTTAAAAATGGGCACGAACTTATCGGACAACCCAACATTTTTCTTCTTATTATTATAAAGTTTAAAATTTATAAATTGACGATACATGACAGATACCTAATCTATATATATAAAAGAAAGTCGTGTTAGTTACACTGTTTATAACTCAAGATCGGTCGAACTGATTTAGCTGAAAATTGATGGGGAGGTAGCTTAGAATTAGGAGACGGACATAGGAACTTTTTATCTTGTGAGCATTTTTTTAATTCCGCGCGGACGAAGTCGCGGGTAAAAGCTAGTAAGTAACATCAAATTTTACTCTGTCACAATATGTGCTAGTTTCAGTGTTTTACTATTTTCGCCGCAGTACGTAAGTTTAGTGGTTCGAATTCCAGGCTTACAAGGTTTTTATTTTTCAATATTATCAATCATATATAGAGCTTGATTTTTTTAATGAAAAGGAGAAATCTGGTAATGTACTTAGAGTATGTTTTTTACTTAACAAAAACAATTTATTTACTTAACAAACTATGCGCCTGGATTTCTAGCTTCTTGGAGGGTCGGAGCATCAAGGTCGTTGTCGACGGTGCGTGCTCTGACCCGAAACCAATCAACGCTGGTGTCCCACAGGGCTGTGTACTGTCGCCCACCTTGTTTCTTCTGCATATCAATGACATGCTGCAATTCAGCAACATTCATTGTTATGCAGACGATAGCACGTGTGACGCACTGTACACGGCCCGTGCCAATGTTTCTCGGGCTACTGCCGATGAGAACCGGACCAAACTTGTGTCTGAACTGGAGACCCTACTGGGTGAAGTTTCGGATTGGGGTCGACGAAATCTCGTTGAATTCAATCCCAAAAAGACACAAGTGTGCGCCATTACCGCTAAAAAACAACCCTTTGTCGTAAATCTTCGTTTTGAGGGCACTCCCCTGGTTGCCTCAGCCAGCATCGGTATTCTCGGCGTTGACATATCGAGTGACGTTCAGTTTCGTGGTCACTTGGAAGACAAGGCAAAGCTGGCCTCCAAAAAGCTGGGTGTGCTCAGTAGGGCGAAGCAGTATTTCCAGCCGGGCCACCGCCTACAACTGTACAAGGCGCAAGTTCGGCCCCACATGGAATACTGCTCGCACCTCTGGGCGGGAGCACCCCAATACCAGCTTCTTCCATTTGACCGCATACAACGGAGAGCGACTCGAATCGTCAACGACCGAGCTCTTACCGATCGGCTTGATACTCTGGCCTTGCGGAGGGACGTCAGTTCCCTCTGCATTTTTTATCGTTTATACCACGGGGAGTGTTCCGAAGAACTGTTTGGAACGATTCCTGCCGCCGAGTTTCGTCATCGGACGACCCGACAGACCGCCAGGTACCATCCATACCATCTGGACGGCTGGCATTCCACAACAGTGCGGTTCTCGCGAAATTTCTTGCCGCGCACGGCCGCGTTGTGGAATGGTCTGTCCTCGGCGGTATTTCCTAACCAGTACGACTTAGGGTCCTTCAAGAAGCGAGCGTATCACCATCTCAAAGGCCGGCAACGCATTTGCGACTCCTCTGGTATTGCAGATGTCCATGGGCGTCGATGAACACCTAGGTGTTCCCGCTGCTCGTTTGCCCCCTTCTCTTATATAAAAAAAAAAAAAAAACAATTTTAAATTTTTATTTTTGGGGTATTAAATATTTATATAAAATTAATAACGATTAGGTTCGGCCATCTCGGAATAAAGCGAGTGGGCGGAGAGTGTTTTCACTTGTCATTGCGGTCATTGAAATTGAATTCTACTCGTATTTCCATATCCTTGAAATACACTTTGAAAGTATACAACTTCTGTTAAATTAATTGACAATTTGTATCAAAATATTTTTCTCTTACTGTTAGGTATCTTCAGTCCGGTTGCAGTAGAATTTTTCAAGCATAGATTTATTACACGTATTCGATGTCGCCAGTGACATAGTCCGCGCGGAATTAAAAGACGAAACTTACAATAACAAACGTGAACAATAAAATAGTAATAGTAACCAATAATTGTTGCGATAAAGTTCAATTTTATATAACGCTTTGATAATAAAATTAAAAACCTTAAAAAATGTAAAAATAAATATAGTTTGGGATTCGAATCACCAAAACTGCGTATAACAGCGAATAGTTAAGCCGTAAGGCCAAACTGGCATATATGGTGACATATTAAAATTTGATATTGCTTATCTATCTAGTATCTGTCATGCGGGACGTAAACTTGTAGTAAATAGCAAAAAAATGTTTTGATATAAAATGTCAAATGAATTTAACAGAAGTAGTATATTTCAAAGTGTATCTTAAGTCAATAGAGATAGAGTTCAATTTTGTCAAATGTTACGATATTTTTGCATACTTTCGATGCTTCGTTACTATTGGCGCTCTGTCTGTTACTATAATTATGGGCACTTTGAATGTACTCATATATATGACGATGTGAACGCTTCGATCTTTTTGAGCAGGGTGGATGCTTCAATTAATTTGATGACTTTGGTTGTACTTATATAATTGATCACTTTAGGTGTTCCTATATATTTGGATATCTTGACTGCCACTATATTTATGAAGCTGACTGTACAAGAATATTGTTCGGGAAAGGGGAAAAGTTATGATACAAATGATTTACCAATAAGTAAGTCTCCATCGCTGCTATAAAATGCACTCTTATCCATAGATGTGTTGCAGAGGTAGACATGTATGGCGAGGCCGTGACGTGCCCGCGGGTCCCCTGCGCCGCACACCGTGTGCAGACCCCGCACGAAGTCCACCTTCTGATCCGCTGGCGGGATATCGAAGGGTAGCCAACGAGACTATTTATTGAGAAATTAATAAGATGATATTTTTTGTTAAGAAGTAAAATAAATAGTGAGACTGAAATAATACCTGATTAGGATCTGGTTCCACTTCATCCCAGTTGTGGGTGAGATATTTAGCGATGTCTATCTTTTTGAACGGCTGGTGCACGACGGATGGACGGATTCTATAAGAATACGTATTAATATTAGGAATTAACATGAACAATTCATTCACCATCTACCTAAGAAGGATTATAAAAGATGATAAAATATTTCAGACCTGACTTTTCATTTTTCTAATTTTTTTATTAATTATAACCTCTACATAAAAGATTTTATGAAAACACAAATACCTTCATTATATGATAACTTTAGTAGATTTTCCCTGCCTTGTAACTTGACATTTTACTGCACCCAAGTTTGAATGTCGCAGCACAAGGGTTTATTCTTAAATTCTGATTTGTTCCAAGTTTAGAATATTCCTCGTACAAACAAGAACAAAATATTGCTCCAGGTGAGGCTCGAACTCACAACCCCGGCATTGCTCACGAACACTGACCTATAAGTACCGTGCGCTAACCAATTGCGCCACTGGAGCGTGTCGTAAATCATCCACTATTCTATACATATTATAAAACGCTTACCTATGACACCGACGTGTTAGTACTTACTCATTTTCGTATTATCCAACACATTGTAGTTTACCCAAATTTTGATCACTTAAAATACTGGGTAAACGATTTTTTTAAGATTAAAGACGATAGAAAACGTCACACGCAGTCGATTGTTTTTTTTAGTTACTTATAAAATGTTATAGTGCCATTCAATTTTTACAGCGGCTCGCAGTCTCGTACATCACTGCGTATGCTTTTCTCTGACCGCAGTGGAATGGTACCCATCTGCTCATATACACCTTCGCAACAACCCACGAGCACATGATCCGTTATGAAATTTGAATCTATCTCGAGATTGCCTACCTGTAGAGCCAGGATCGTTTGTTCTCTGTTCGGGGCGCGGTAAATGCGGACCCAGAGAGTTGTTCAGCGTAGAGGCCGTACGGACAGCGTTGAGGAGAGTTCTGACCGACTGGCAATGCGCCCGGCCGACGCGGGTCTTCTGAACTAAACTCCGATCCGAATCCTGACAGGTACTGACGATAAGAGTTGCAGTTATATTTTCAGTGTATTGTTTGATGTAATTAGAAATTAAGTATATGGTAGGTTATCAAATGGAAAGTATCAAGTGGAATTAAGTAGTTATGTTACGAATTATAGCAAAGTTGTAACATGGTTTGGATTGTTTGACCAGAATAGTATGAACTTATAGAATATAACAAGAAAGAAAATTAGCAGAGTACCTAATTTGATCATGAATGTTGCGGAAAATTAATAATTTTATATTTTAGTCCAGGTTCTATAAAGACGTATGAAAGATATTATTAAAAATTATAATATTTAATACAGTATTTATAAATGTCAAAGGACATGTTTATTGCTAAAAAAGTTAAAGCAATGTAAACTGATAAAATAATCTTTCGCGAACAAAATCCTCGCATAATTCTGGTACAAACGTTGAAGATAACTGCAGATTTTATCAAATCAAATAATACTATAATTACTTACTTTTAGCTCCGACATTGTGGGAAGACTAATCTCTGCGAAGAGATGTGGTGTACTGAGGCTATCAGGACGGCTGCAGGTATGCTAATGTAGCCAGTTTGTTTGTGTTCTCGTCAACTTATCAACCAATCAGGTTATACGCAGTTAATTATCATGCTAAATTGTTTTTATTTTTTTAAAGGGACGATAAAAGTTACATTAATAATTTCGTTTATAAAATAATTTTAAGTTAAAATTTAATATCGTCTTAAAAATACCTTAGTTGTTTTAAAATTAACAGTTCTTTGTATTACATAAATCTCTACCTCGGAGACTTCGCGATATTTAAAATTTACGTTTGATTTGTTTATGAGTATAAACATGTTATGATCTAGTCAATTGACCTTCGACTTGATGGAATTTATTACGGAATATCATTCAAAACATCATTTATTTACAACTGCAATTGTAATGAAATCGACAAGCAAACAAACGTTATTAATTAACTAGTCTTAAACTGAGGTTATCACTGCCATTATTTGGTATAATCCCAGAGTCGTAACTGTTAACGCAGAAAGAATTATTCGAATTGATTGGTTTCACTTTCTGTAATAGCATTTTAATTTCACTGTTAATTTTTATTCGTCTTGTCTAAGATTTTCTAGAAAGATTTATGGAATCTCGGCAATGCAACATTTCCAGTCCCCGCTAACTGGTTGTGACTGGGAGGTGTGTTTACGTTGTCTATGTAAAATAAACAGGTTTCGATCTATATTAAAATAAAGTGTCGCATTTTAATATTTTACTTCTATAAAGTTGTTTACCCACTTTTAATATTGTTACAAATTATTGTGAAACATCATAATATGGTACGCGTTAACATCATATTTTTAAGTTAAAATTGTTGGAGAAAAAACCAGGTTCTAAAACCATAAATGAAAAAAAAAAATCACTAACTTAACATAACATAAAAAAATTGTAAATAAAAAAAAACGAATGTTATATTTTCCCAATATGTGTATCTACTTAATGTTACATGAAATAAATAAATAAATAAAATAAAAATAAATAAAAAATATCTAATTTACGTACATTTAAACAATCACTCGCAGTTCATAGGTTTAAATGAAACATCAAGAATTTTGTGAAGTTCATATATTCGATTATGGAAACATATTTGATTACAGTTGCTTGTAAAACCGACGCGACTAACATCTACATGGAATATACAATGTAACATGTTACAAAATTACATGACAAATGTTACAACACATTACAAAGTCACATGACATACTAATGTCTTTCAGTTTGTGCGTGCAAGGAATTGTAACATTTTCCTCATATTTATGTTATCATTAAATTTTGTAACATTGTATTTATATTTGCTCCTACAATATAATGTATGTTATAAATATTTATTATTGTTCTTATTAATACTTCACATGCTACAATTCAAGATAATGGAAATTATTATTTCAAATACAAGACAAATACAAAAAGAGGCAAGAAACATATAAACATAGCCTTTGGGTTGTACGTACAATATTTTTATTGTAAAAAAATCTGTAATATCAATTTTATTTGAAAGCTTGAAAAATCTCAATTTAAATAAATATCCAATTGTCCATTATTTATAGAATGGAATAATAATAATTAATAGATCATCATTTTGTATATTATATACAAAATTATCTTCACATAAGGAACAATAAAACTTGTAAACACTGAAAGCTAAAAAACATCGACAAAAACTTATTATGCTTAAATAATAACTTACACAACACTAATCACAGTTATCGAAGCATTTACACACACATAATTACATTGTTCACTGATCGTTATAGTATGAGTTTTTTATGTATGGATGTATGAAAATTTGAGCAATATAGACATAAGTTTTTTCATAGGGACAATTTAATTATTATACTTTGAACAAATTAGTGGTTCGATGAAAAAAAACTTCGTATTACATATCACTCTAAAACTGACATTTGAGTTTTTTTTTAATAAATTCTATTAGAATAATTTAAAAAGTATTTCATTATTTAAAAAATTATGTAACATTTATATATTTCTGTGGACATAAAAACTCATACTAAAACGAACAAGATACAAGTAGAAATACAATCATAGATTACATTAAAAAAAAAACACGTCTTTAAACAAAATTTTGGCTAAAATTCATCAAGTAATTTCAATTCGAATATAAATTAAAATAAATAAATAATCACTGGGATATAATTAATTTTGCTTGTGTAAAATAAAAATTTCACTAAAGATCGCGTAAAAATACCTCAGAAGAAATTTTCTATAAATCATTAAACTTTGTAACATAATAATATTATTGCGTTATAACATTTATTATTATTATTCTAAATGTAATAGTATTCTTGTATTTTATCATTTAAGTACGCAAATACAACCATTAAAAAAAGAAAACCGTAAAAAAAGTATAAAAAAACAACTAATCCTTAAGATTATTTAATTATATTATGCAAAAAAAAGTGACGACGAAGGAATCGAAAGTTATGATTTATGAAATTGAACCTTAATGAAAAGAGATAAGGTCCGGCTTCTGAGGCACGCTCGTTTCAATATCCTACCCTAAACATAGATTAATATCACATGGCTCTTACAATAGCCCGATAATACAAATACACGATACCTGATATAGATTATTGATTTTTTACAGTACAAAAATGACAGGTAAAAGTAATCTTTCTAAACATAAAAATACATAAAATTTAGAAATTATATAAGCCAACAACCTTTAAGCTAACAAAATTGAACTCACTTATTCTAATCTTAAGTTGCCACTATTAAAATAATTCACAGAAAACATTGTAATCTCTTCAAAAATTACTATCACATGTTTTATGTGAATGTTACGTCGATGTAAACTCACGGGACAACAAAAGAGGCAGTGCTTGTGCTCTAGCACGACAACTTACCAAATATTGCAACCACAATCCCACCTGATAACAACAATCTACCAAAACAAGCAACTTTCCAAAAAAAAAAAAATCGTCATAATATGAGGCTCGTTTAGTCAGAACAACGAACACTTCCTACTTAGGAACGAATATCAAAAATAACAAACTGTCATAAGTGATATAATTTAACAAGTATAGACCAACAACGTTATTTGACCCGGTGGGTGTAAGCCAAAATAAATTATGATGGTTCACTAGGGCCCTCCTGTCAATATCAAAAATTGTCACAAAACCTTTTTCGTACTACAGCTGCCATATCATGTTTCTTTTTTTATGCCATTTTCTATGGCCATGTATTTACATATTTTCTGAGAGAATTAACCACGAGAACTGCGCCCCTCACCAGGCCAAGTATCCTTGTACTATTATACATCGTACTTAAAAAAATTCCGACCTAATTACCTTGTTATGTCTAGAAAATAAACATCGTCTGCTAAACGAGCCTATGAAGACGATTATAGTCAATAATTTAAAAAAAACAACGAAACCATTAAAATTAGCTTTAAAATAAATAAAGCTACAAAAGGCTCCGCGAACAGAACAATGTGTTCGTATTATCAAATTTTAAAATTGTCAAGCCAAGCCAGCGATATCACTCAAAGCAGTCTTATTGCTTCAAAACTTTCGAGTGAACAGGTTCTTTTTCCTTCTCCACTTCAAATAAACAACTACATAACCTCAATAGAGTGATCAGAGATGACATAAGTTGCCTATAATTTCCAGAACTATCAAGATATAAGTTTTCATCTAATATCATAATAAAGATAAGATTATTACACATTTTGTCTATTAATTTAAATTACCCAAAGTAGGAAAGCAATTTAAATATATACAAAATATTAACTTAACCGTAGTTCACACATCCTAATAACGTTTACAAAAGCATATATCTCTCTCATCCTGTTTGAAATAATAGATATAACAATATACCGGTTGTTTAAGAGACATCGCACATAACACGCAAATACGTTACGTACTCGCGTACAAACGTTTATTTATTTGTCATATATTAAGCCTCTAAATATTAAATTGTGATGTAAATGTGGAATACATATGACTTACTACTTAGATATTATAGTCCTAGATTTTTTTTTAAATAAATAGGTACCTATTCGATATTAACAGTCTACGCGTTGCCGAGATCATTATAGGGCATTGAAGGTAACCAATGTATTTTTGAGACATCGTATTAAGTTTCATTAAATACATAATAATGCATATAATATATATTAAGATAGTATTATATCCATATTTACGTTAAATAATGAAGAAGTAATTAATAGTAACAAAGGCAATTATTTTCTTTGTATAATTAGAGGGACTTTCTATGATGTCCAATTGTCCAGTGTCCAGCGTTCGAATTCATCGCTGGATTACAAATCGAAAAATGTTAACCATTACTGGAATGCACACTTCGATAGATGGACTGGAATAATCTAATGTAGGCAATAAAAAGGCTCTAAAACAGCAAATAATACATAGATGCTAATTCCACTGGGTTTTTTCCTAAACCCCATATTATTTTTATATATATAGACTTTATTTGTCAAATGACTATTATATATCACACAAAATATTAATAATAAATAATAATAACACATACAGATTAAATATCATTGAATTATAAATTAAATAAATCATTGTCATAACCTAATACTACGAATGTTTCAACCGCCTAACTACACGCAGCCGGACGTTATATCGCTGCTTTATTATACTACTCTATGACGATATTTAAAAAGCTAATGTCACAACAAAATTGCACAGATTAAAAAAAAAGACAAAATTATTTAATCTATGACATTCACTTCTGACAGTTTTTTTTTAATTTGGATTACAAAAAATAATTCTGCCTGTAAACTATTACAAGTTATTACGTTAAAAATATTTAATGAAAATTAAGTCAAGCTTCTAAGCAATTTTTTGCCACATTTTATGATTTTAAATTTTAATATTTTAGCATTTCTTTGCAATTTTGTTGTAACGGTTTAATTATTACGTATTAGAATTAATTGTGCTCAACACTTTGCCTCTGTTTAACAAAGGCTTGGCATAAAATATACAAGATATTATGCGATTATTGAGTATTAATAAACACGTTTATTAACGCAATTGTCACATTTGTGGTAAAAATTAGTTCTATGATCTTAAACTTCATATTGCCAGAGTCATATATTTCGAGAATTTTCAGGTAACGTTTGTCGTTGACAGTTTTTAGACCAGTTTTAGGCTTTGAAAAGCATCATTTATATGTAGCTATCAGCATTCGCCTATTAAAATATAACATCATTAGAAATTGTAACATCGATTAGATTCTGTAACATTAATTAAAAATTGTAACATTGATTAGAGATTGTAACATTAATCAATTGATGTTACAATTTCTACGAATATTAATGAAAAAAATCCTAGTTATTGCATATTTATGTTGATTACATTTTTTTCCATCTAATTTACATTTTTTTTGTACATTTAACATATCTCTCATATGTTATACATTTGGTAAGTTACTGTCGGTTTACATTTAATACATGTATCTGTCTTATATGTGTCTGAAGTGTCTTGGTAGTGTCTTTCCTTGTCTTATACGTGTCTTACTTGACATAATTGTGTCTTACCTTGTCTCCTACACGTATAAGACATATGTCTTTACTTGTAGTTATTGCTGTGCGGGCAACATATGTGCCCATGCAGCCTCATACTTGCTATGTGCGATGCTGCACGCTGACTTGCAAGCTTCTACCACACTCAATGGGAACGGCTCGCTCTAATAAAATACAATTAATGTTTGTTAAACGTTTTTAAATGTACAATTTTAAAAATTATGATTGCAAAGGCTGTTACGTAGTAATTTCACATAAATATTCCGTTTGTGTGTCGTTGGCTCAAGGTTTAAGCACTTGACTTGTAATCTGCAGGTCCTGGATTCGAATCCCGTCATGTACTAATGTGTTTTTCGATTTACACATGTACATTTATCCGAACTGTGAAGGAAAACATCGTGATGCTGCACATATCTGAGAAGAAATTCAATGATATGTGTGAAGTCAACCCACACTGTGCCAGCGTGGCTGACTATGACCTAGTCACCCCTAACTTGGGGTAGGTTCCGAGTCCCTCAGTGGGGATGTATAGTGAGCTGATGATGATGATTCAGTGTATTTATTTACCATCACTTATATAAAACTAGCTTTTACCCGCGACTCCGTCCGCGCGGGAAAAAAATCGAAAACGGGGTAAAAATTATCCTATGTCCTTTTCCTGGTTCTAAGCTACCTGCCCACCAATTTTCAGTCAAATCGATTCAGCCGTTCTTGAGTTATAAATAGTGTAACTAACACGACTTTCTTTTATATATATAAGATTATTTGATAAAGCTTGTTCCTTAAGTATTTACTAAAAGGTGTAAATTAGTATTCACAATGGTTTGTGCTTACAGTTAGTTTGCAGTATGCGTATTCCAGTGCTGCAATGAGACGTTCCAGTTCGTTCCCACTGGCCAACACCAGCGCCAGACCAGCGCCACGTTCACGAGCCTCACAAACGCTCCACTCCTATAAAAAAACATTCACTATATCAAATGTACAAATTTACTAAACAGCGATACTAATATTATAAATGCGAATGTTTGGATGGATGGATGGATGTTCGTTTGTTGAAATATCTCCGTTTCAACGGATCTTGATGATGTTTGCCATAGATGTAAAACATCCGAAAATACACATAGGCTATTAATGGTTTTTTAATTCCGCGTGGACAGAGTCGCGGGCGATAGCTAGCTTCAAGTATATACAAATTAATACTTAAATAGAATTAAAAAGGACACAGGATAAGTATCCTCTATCCGTCTCCTGGTTCTAAGCTACCTCCACACAAATTTTCACACAAATCAGTTGAGCTGTTCTTGAGTTATAGTGTACCTAACACGACTTTCTTTTATATTTTTTTGTGAAAATTGTAAGTTAAAATTATGTAATATTGTTAAAAAAGTATCTAATATTGAGATTTTTTTCTAATTCAAGAATTTTTGCGTAAATTGTCCTTTGTCTATGGTTAAAGATTTTAATTGCAATCCGTTATAAAATAGAGCAT
The DNA here is from genome assembly GCF_912999745.1 of Papilio machaon. NCBI lineage: Eukaryota > Metazoa > Arthropoda > Insecta > Lepidoptera > Papilionidae > Papilio > Papilio machaon. The sequence goes on along the minus strand of NC_060000.1, from coordinate 5,913,950 downwards.
AGGCTAAAATGCTAAAAGGTTTTTTGAAATAATAGATTAGCAACGAAATAAATATTATTTTCTAGTTTAATTCCAAGCAAACAAAGTCGCAGGCAACAATATGTGTTTAATACATCAATAACTTACCAAACAACACCAATTCTCGTCGGTATCTGGAATCTTGAATGCTGTAAGATTTTTGATGGAGCCGCAAGCCAAGATTTCAATGTCCGTTCTCATATCTTCTATGTACTCTGAAAATTTAATTTAATTGTTAAAAATGCTATAAATTTTATAACTACAGTGATAACATTCTTATTTAATATAAATGCGAATGTTTAGATGGATGGATATCTCTTTAAAGAAGGGATCCCCAAACTATTTTGAACAAGTGACCCCCCTTTTCCAAAGTGAACCGTTACCACAGACCCCCATGGCCAAATTATCTACTTTTAAGATCAATTATTATTATTATTTTTATTTCATTCTGACTTAGGTCAATAGAAGACAAGAGTGAGAATTAGCAATGCTTTAAGTTCAATATCGACCCCAAGGGGACCCCTGGTTTAAAGGTATCTCCGGAACAGCTCAACGGGTATTGATGAAATTTGGCAGAAATGTAGATCATAGTCTGGAAGAACACATAGGCTACTTATTAAGTCTTTTTAATTCCGCGCGAATGGGGTCGCGGTCAAAAGCAAGTATTACATAATTGTACTTATTTTTACAGTGTGTTGTTAACCTTATATATAACTTGCAGTAAATTACATAAATAATGTCGTTAAACTTATGTTTTATCTTAATAACTTTGTAAATATATAAAAACATGTAACAAACATAGTGTCAATAACCTCTATATCTCTATATGGTTTAACATATACATTTAATTAAATATAAAAAACTAGCTGTCGCCCGCGATTCTGTCTGTAAAAAATCATAAGTAGCTTATGTGTTCTTCCAGACTATGTTCTACTTCTTCAAGTTCCATTGTGTCATTCCGGTGATACCTTCAAACATTCATCCATCCATCCATCTATACATTCGTATTTATAATATTAGTAAGATAGTATTTCTCTAGCTGTCACATCCAGAGATATTAAATTATCAATAAGGGTATCTCTTAGTGTAGATTTAGTATTAGAAACCTACACTAAGCGACTATTTAGATGACTATTAAACGACACTTAATTATTTAAAATTGTATTCTACGCGACTGTTACTATGTTCAGAGATGTATAGATATTTGTGAAGTATGTTACCTTTGAGCAATGCATCTGAGCCTCTGTCTTTGAGATATGCAGCTGCTCCTGCGACAAAAGCGGCGTCGAGGGTGTCTCGTACACTGACCACCTCGTGGGCAGTCACCAGCACTGTACACGCGGGAGGAGGTCCACCAGCGCGAGGATCCACCTTCTTAGCGCCATCCTTCTCTTCTAAAGCCTAGCATAAAATAAACTCTCATTAAGAGGTTAATCGTGGGTTTTTGAAGCCATTGTAAGTCAAGTATTCCAAAAAAGGGGGTAGTTTTTATTCCCAATAGGAAGGAAAACTGAAAATATAAAATCTTAAAAACTCCTGAAAGTCTGTGAGGATCTATTACCTGTGCAGCATGCAGCAGCAGAGATTGCAGCCATGAAGACGCGGTGGGGTCATCTGGTGCTGCCAGCAGCAGTCGGCTGGCATCTCCCAGTGCTATTTCGAAGCAATGAGGACGACGAGATGAGTCCACGTGCCGTCTTACTCCTACTACAGAGCGGAGCGCGATGTTGTGCGGCAAGGGAGACGTGCCGTCCGGTGAATGTGGACCCCAGTGGAGAACGCCCGCTCTGGTGTTAAAAGGCCTTGTTATAGTGGCTCACATGATGTGTATAATTACTAAATTTATACAAGGGATGTGATGGAGTTAAATACAAAGGAAGATGTGACAAAAAAGAAAGGTTCAGATGTAACCTTAATTTACATATCAAACCGTAACATATAAAACATAAAGTTTCCCAAATTTATGTACAACTAGTTGTCGCCCGCAACTTCGTCTGCGCGGAATGAAAAAATTTAATAAGTAGCCTATGTGTTCTTCCAGACTATGTTCTACATCTGTGCCAAATTTCATCAAGATCCATTGAACCGTTTCGGAGATACCTACAAACATACATCCAACTAAACATTCGCATTTATAATATAAGTAAGATAAAAGTAAATACTTTGTTGACGTATACTTTGGTTATATAAAAAGTTTGTTTTTCAATTTGTAATTTAACCTCTTAATTATTATAGTAATAAACAATGTATTTTTATAACACGTCTTATCATACCAGTGGACATTCACCTCAATTTTAATGTCAGTCATTATATTATTTACTGTATTCAGTACATAAGGTTAACTGTAATTCGACCTTATTACATTAATTTTACATTACAAGATAACAAAACAAACGTCCATTTGATATCGCTAAAATAGCGAAGTAAATGCTGCTTCGTAAAATCTCGAGTTACATTTTTTTCAATGATCCTATTACGTAACTAGCCATTTATTACCTTAGTAAGAAGTAGCTGGGCTCGAATCGTTTGCTCTTGTCAGTCCTGCACATGAGGTAGCCCTCCAACGGCGGGGCAAACGCTCCCGGGGCTTCGATCAGCCTGTCCCCTGCGTCACCGGAACACGCCCGTCCGTAGTACAAGATATCTGGAATCTAAACATTTACATTTTTTATTAATAAAGAAGAGAAAAACTACCAAAATGACTACGAACATTCTTATCGTAAGTTTAAACTGCCTAAATAGTCTATATAAAACAAGTTTGTAAGATTTAAATTGTCTTGTGTACGAAAACCTTTTTATGTAACTAGCTGTCGCCCACAAAAAAACTTAATTAGTAGCCTATGTGTTCTTCCAGACTGTGGTGTTCTACATCTATACGAATCGATATACATCCATCCATCCATCTAAAAATTCTCATTTATAATATAAGTTATCTCTCTAAATATGAATAGTAAAATACAACAAATATCTTTATCATTTCGTAACTTAATTTCGAGGGCCATGGGACGTTCTCCGTTACATTGACCCACACTCCGAGGTCGCGGTATAGCAACAATAATCGCATTTAACTGATCTCACAACTGTAACGACCAGTAAAAAGTATTGTTTTATTTGTCTTACAAAACACCACCAGTTTTTTTTTAAAGATAACATTCCCCAAAATCTATCTAATACATTTCATATACGAATGTGCGAGTCAATGACGTCGATCTAAAACAGGTTTTAACAAAAAAAAAAAAAACTGAAATTCAGATTAAAAAAACAATATTTTGAAATGACTGATTTATTGAAGCTAGCTATTTTAAAGACGGTTACTATATTACTATATCTTTATCTTTAAACACGTTGTAATTTCCGTAAACAATAACAGCACAGACTATAATTCCTTCAATTTATGCATGTAGTGGGATACAGTCATCGTAGCGTGAGTCACAAGGAAATATTCCAGTGGACTAATAGCCATTCTAATATTATACTTGAATAATAAATCTATATACGGTGTTTTCTTGGCAAGGGGTATACGTTCGTAGTATTTATTTTGCTTGAATTAGAATTGCTAGTGATTTATGCGTCTGTGAATTGCTTTGAATGTTCTGTACGCAGTTTTATAAGAAAGAGACGAATTTTACGAATAGAGAAAGTACATATCTTCCTTTCGTTTCTTTTAGCGTACTCTCAAATTTTATAGGACATTGGGACCAAATATTTTTTTTAAATTATCTAGAAGTTTTAAATTGAGTTAGTAGTTAACATAAATAAAATATAAACTAATCATTGTATTATGTCTTTAATTAAAACGAGTATTGAGCACTAAGAACTGAGTTGACACCAGTGGTAACTTGTTAGACTTCCTCATAGTATAAATGCATTACATAGTTCTATTGTCTCACAGCTATTACGTAAAAGTGTATTGACCTCATTTTTGTGTAGGAAATGGAAATAATCCCAATCTCTAAAGAACTGAGGAAATAATTAGTATCTCAGTTGACAATTGTCAGTTTACAATATGCCTAATATGATTACGAATTTCACATTCGATCGGCTATATACAAGAAAAGCTGCCGAAAAGATGTTGTATTAAAAAAATGAGTGCAATCTTGTGATCGAGGTTTAACGAGCACATTTTCATTTGAAACACGTAATAAATTATTTTTGATACCACAATTTCTGGTAAAAAAATAGTAAAAGACGTAATATTCTTGACCTTTTTTGTACCTCATTAGGGTTACATACCCTCAAGTGTTCGCTATACAAATTATCGGGGTTCATTAAATGGCGAGTCGGTGCCCTACTTTAAACTTTCGGTGGCATTAAATTATTGTAAAGCTTGAAGCATTCCTCAAAAATGTGTTTAATTGGGCTTTTAAAAAGTTAACGTCTCTATAAAAGCCGTGGTATTTTGTGCCTATTTGATTTTCGGTAGGTACTTTGACGATGACTCAGATGTTGAGAATTCAAACTAATAATAGAGATATAATTAACTGTCAGTAACATCAACAGACGCATTTAAGTCGGACCAAAGCAAAATCTGTCATTTTCAAGCAACAATCTGTCCATCCATAGAGATTAATGATTCTATCTGATTCTTTGTTAGCACCATTCACGTCAGGCAAAAGTAATTTTTTTAAGTAGAGACGGAATGTAATCATGTGTCATATAAATTACTCCAGGCGTAATATGATTTTTCTAATTTCTATTGCGGATTCAACACGCTCACTGCCATTGACTTATCTGGTAAACTCACTTCTATACGAAAAAATAATAGTGGTATGGAACGTGATTAAATGACTGTTAAAAAACTATTTACTTCATATGGCGGGGCCTACACCAGTGTTAAACATAAGACTGTTACGGATGTGGCCTTTAAAGGCGTTCGTTACGCTTTCATTTTCGTAGATTTTGTACGATAACACCATTTAGAATGTTAATTACTATATAGCTTTTAGAATGCCAGAAAAAGAAATTAAAACACTGAGAATCACATTTGAAGTGTCTGTACAACATACTTATTTTCTTCAATTTATGTTAGTGCAAGGCAACTCTTACAAGTAGTATATATTTCCAAAAATCCGATTGGAATTAAAAAAAAAACTTCATAAGTAGTCTATGTCTTCTTCCAGATCATATTCTACATCTGTGCCAAATCTCATCAAGATCCGTTGAGGCGTTACAGAGATACTTTGTAACAAACATCCATCCATCTAAACTTTCGCATTTATTAGTAACATTGCTTCCCTTACCCGTTTCTCGTGACGTTTCCTTGTCACCGCAGCAGCGAGCTGTCTACAAGTAAGAGGTAGCATGGCTGGAGGACGAGCTATACGCAGGGGCGAGGTTCTCGCGCTCCATTCCAGCGAAGACGCCAGTCGAGCGCCCAGCGAACCCTCCGCGGTCACAACTGAACACGCTATATTACCAGCTATGTCTATTACTTGGATGTACTGAGCTTCTGGACCCACCTGTGATAGAATAATTCAATGAAATACATAAATTAACATGAAATCATAAAACTAATGTCACAAGTAGTTTATATCTATCATCACCAGCTCATGTCTCTACTAAGAAACTTGGAGCCTGCTCTACGTAAACGTCGACTAGGCATTTGTCAACCACGCTGGCCTAGTATGGGTTGATTTCACACATTCGTCTTTGAATTTCCTTTGCAGATATGTGAAGGTTGTATTACGAAGTTTTCCCAAATTGTATGAACGTTAAGAAAACACAACATTCGAAACTCAAAAAATACAATAGTACACAGCAAAAATCGAACCCCGAGCTGTAGATTATATGTCCAATGCTTAACCCCTGAACCACTGATGCTCAAGCCTATATCCTAACATATTAAAAAAGCAACTTACTGCAATAGCATCCAATTCATTATGAGGTAGGCGGCATAAGATTTCGTATTCAGTACCACCAGGCTTGAGGTCCGCTACATACAATGCATAATCTGTGATGAACACCAATAGAGGTGTCCACGAACCATCGTCCATGTTGTAAGCTGACTGTACTTTCATCATCTATAAGAAACAAAATTATTACATAAATAATAATAAAAGATTTATAAGGTATAGCAAAAACAAAACATCATCTTTTGGATTTTTTATAGGTTTTGCTACCAGCAAAAGGTTATTTTTGTTGTTATATGCATAAAAAAAAGAAAAACCTAATACATACCCTATTCAATGTTTCATTAGGGTATGAAAATAGCTGCAATCTTAATTTCTCACTGCATTCAATAGCGACATTGTCTTCAAAGCTGTCAAAGTACGACGGCTCGTCGGCTGTCAGCAAGCGAACAGAGAGCCTTTTGTTCTCCACAACCTCTTTGTGTATGAGACGGGACATCCTTTCAGCAGACACGGGAAATGTTTCTGACACATTTTTAAAGGGAAATATAATACTCGGAAATTCTTTTTCCATACGTAATTTGAATTGGAAGAACTTATTGTTTCTGATTTTAAGTTCAAGGTCCTTCTTTTGGCAAACATTTTTTAGATACCTATTGAGTAAGGCAGACTTATTGGTCTGAAGCTTTTGGTTCGCCGGACTATCGAAATACTCATCATTTAAATCATCGGCGCCTTTTAATGTCGAATTATCAGTATTTGAACAGTTATCACTATTTGCTTGTGTTGTATCATCATTTTTCTGAACAGTAGATGCAAATTTTCGACTATATCTGTTCACATTTTGTTTCTTAGGTGAGGACAAGTGTTTTGATACCCCATTCTTTTGTTCAGTCTCATCTTGAACATTTTTATTAAACTGCCTCTTTGGTGTTGAAGTTTTACTGGCTGTGTCATCACCTTGTTTCACATTCAATTCAGTCTTACTAGCACTTGTAACAATTTCCATAACCGGTGTAGTCTCAGGTATGGGAACAAATGTTTCTTTTGGTGCATCAAATGCTGTCTGAAATGTATCATGAACATAACTGTATGATACACCTTTATGTTCATAAACTGTGCTCTCACAGTTAACAACATACTTGCTCAAAGGTGGGAATGCATCAGCTTTGTTGACAAGTTTTTTATCAGTTTGTGCTTTCATATTTAATGTAAGTTTGTGACGAGGTGAACCTTCATTAGGAGTCCTATCTCCAGAAACAGGATTTTTGGAACTATTTGGTATTTGTTTAGGCTTTTCTACATTTTGTTGTGGGTTGAGATTGATTTCCACAAAATCCTCATCATCATCAATTTGGAATCCGGAATCAAGGCTTTTGGATAAATTTCTGTTTTGATTAACATCACATGGTAGAGCTTCAACAACATTGTTTATCTCAAAACTAGTTTCTGGAAGACCTTTTTCAGGTGTAAAATTGAAATTAAAGTTTCTATAAAAATTCTTCAGAGAGTCTAGGATGTTGTTTGCATCCAATAAACTCAGTACTTTATTGTTTTGTTTTCTTTCTTCAACAACATTGGTTGTTATATAACGCTTCTTTTTCAGCACAGACTTAACTGTTATAGGACTTTGTGACACTTCTAAAGGTTTCTTCATTCTATCATGGTTTTGATCTATATCAGCTTCAGAAAAATATGTTTTTCTCATGAATGCTACATGACCATTATTAGAAAATTCATCACACGAGTAAGACTTTTGAGTTTTATCACATTTTCTATGAACGGGTGATGTTTCCGTTTTATTGGAATGTGAAGATGAAGAGTCACTTGACGATGATTCAGAGTCACAGCTAAAATTAGAATCGGAGCTATTCGAATCACAACCATACAGTTTTCCATTATGTGGTGTCATATTATTGTTGTCTTTGTCTTTATTTGCATTAACATTGCTTGGTTCATTAGGTTGACAGTATTCAAATATACCACTTCTGTCATGTTTAGAATCACCATAACCAAGTATATCAGACATGGTTTGTTGAGCAACATCAGCTGCAAACTTGGGGGCTTGGTCACCTGAGGCACACCATGAAAATCTATCATTGGCAACTGTATTCTTTTGTCTAAATCTATCACAGTGAGAATTGTCTGGTCTGTATGATATAAAACCTCTCTCTATATGAATGTTATCAGTTTTAGTATTGTTAAGAATGTCTTCATGGAATGAAACACGTTTCTTTTGTGAACTAGGTCCACTTTGTGACTTCTTTCTACATCTTCTTCTATATACTATATCCTCAGATAATGACTTCTTTGGTTCCGTAGTCCTCAATGCTGGCTTTCTTACTTCTTCTGTACTGACTTTTTCACTTTCTAAGGCTTTTAAAACAACATCAGGTAAATTTTCATATACTGGTGGTTTTTTGTTTGTTTCAACAAGTAATTCAGGAACAATATCATCGCGACCTACATTTTGGTTATCTATGTCACTGCGGGTCATGATACTGCTTGTGGTACTTTTTATCATGTCTTGTGAACATGAAGGTAATGCATCATAAATACTATCGCAAGCTAACTCCTCTGCTCCAACAAGACTGTGAGTCATGAGCGCCTGACTTGTGGCTTCGGAAGCTTCACTATCGAGGCACAGAACACCAGAATCTCCTGGAGTATCAGCTAAACTGCTAGTTGTACTCGACATCAAGTGAGAGTTTCCTTGCAAACATAGATCCGTAGGTTTTCCGGAGCACTCATCCTCTTCCTCCATTTTTGTATAAGGTATTGTATCTTCACTACTTCTATTTATCACTGTCGCAATAACAGTGTCGTCAGGTTTATGACGACGTTTGATTTTATCGATCTCATTGCCTTTTATTTCTGCAGCTCTTTCAGTCGACATGACTGTTTATAATGATAATGGCAATGTACGAGATTTTTTTGTATAGTAATCTTTATTATGATATAATTTCATTAATTACGACACACATTTTGTATTACATTTTACATAATTCACATTAAATTCGGTAAAGTGAGACGAACACAAACTACATAAAGCAGCCATTTGTAACATTTTGACATTTCACTTGATGCGTTTAAAAAGCTGCTTGGGATTTATTGATTTTTTTTTTCATCTTGACTGATTCAATAATTTTCTAATTATCTTTAATATAAAAATGTTGATAAAAAATTATCGATAAGATTTCGTATTAGTACAAATTTCCCTACAATGCTTTTCACGGAGAAAATTCAAGGTTTAATAGTCTATTTTTAAACGCTTGATAAAAAAAAAACAAACGTCAAGTTATTTGAAATTCGCGAGTTCAATTTATAGGTTAGAGGTATTAAAAATATGACATTTTAAACCGATATCCTAGTTGTTTGATATGTGAATAAACATGGAATTACTTCATAAGGTTGTGGTTCTATCATTAGTGATATTTGCAAATACTGTAATAAGTGACTGTGCCAAAATAAATAGCCCGAGGGTACTGCTGCCATGGTTTGAAAATTTGTATGTAAATTTCACTTTTGAAATAATTGAAGGGGGCTGTTATAAGTGGTAAGTTTACTATACATTCTTTATCAACTATATAATTTACTTTTTAGCTGATAATGTATGTCTTATACTTTTGTGCAGGAGTTTATCCCGCGATGACATCATCGATCTTGAACCCCTTTACGACGATACTTGGGGTCACTGTTCCCGGGCAGCTCGGGTTTCAGTTTCTAAAACGTGTGTATCACCAGGTTCAGTTATTATCCTTGCCGAAGAAGTGAATACCGGCGAGGTAAGTAAAATTGTTTAATTTTGGCGGGAATTTGCATTTTATATGTAAACAAATTATTATAATCAAATTTTACATCCAAAATTGTTATAAATGATTAAATTTTAACTTGTTAGCCCTAATAAAATGTATTTGTAATTATTTTAAGATCTGTTTAAAGTTAATATGTACATTTACTTGATTTTCTGAGTACCATGACTTTGTAACTTTTTATGCAAACTATTTCATAGTACAAGTCATCAATAACTATTTCAACATTTAAAACTAAATAAGTAAAATAGTACAAGTCATCAATGCTACATTTAAAAGTAAATAAGTGAAATATTATGAAGAAAATTCTATTATGTGCCAGTGATTATTTTTCCTTTTTTTAAATTCAAGACAAGTTATATTATATTCCAGATATTGCGAGGTGATGTTGACATTGATAAAATTAATTCATTGAATATAACAAGTACAACATGGAAGCTGTTTTTGGAGGAGGCTCCGGAGGCTTTTGAAGTTGTTGCTTTTGATGATCAAGGTAAATATAGTAGTTTTAGTAATATTACTATGTCTAGTATCACTATATTCATCAGTGAAAAACTGCAGTGTACTACGGTAAATATAATTTTACCATATCAACATTAAATTTTATATACACATTATTTGTGGTATAATTTTCTTTTAGGTAATACATTCTCTTCATTGGAAGGTGTAACCTTCAATTGGAATATAGAGAACCTTGGAAATAATTATGGTGAAGAACCTGTAGTTACGTAAGTAATATGTATTACCTTTGTTAATTGTTTATGCTTAAAAATATCGTAACTTAATTTTATTTTTTTCACTAATTTGTATGTGATTAACCTAGATCTCTGAAGTGTTAGAAAAGTACAGAATTTAAAGAAAAAATATCAGCCTAAATGTTAGTTTTCGTATATCTACATATAATTAAATGTAAAAATGTTATATCCTTCAAAATTTGCTAAACAAAATATTAATTAGGGACATTGTCTTGTTTGTTAATTATATTTTCTCTCCACAGATTAGTTCGCTGGCGTGACACTGACTATGAAGCACCTCCGGGTACTGCGGAACTGGAAGCTAAAGGTCTCAGGTCACATGCAGTGCTTTTGTATGGACAAGCTATGGGCGAATGCCGGGTAACAGTGTGTCTTGACAATATTTGCACAGGGTTCAACTTGAAAGTTGTTGCCAGTGTTGTGTTGAACCCGGTTACAGCTGTTATTGCACCTCAAGACACATTACGATACAAGTAAGTGTAAAAGTAAATTGGTATAGTAAAACACTGGATTTTTATTTATATTTTTTACTAGCTGTCGCCCATTCTTCCACATTGTGTTCTACATCTGTGCCAAATTACATCAAGATCCATTTAGCCGTTATGTAGATACCATTAAACATCCATCCATCCATCTATAATTCATATTTATTATATAAGTAAGTAGTCTTTTGAAAAAAAAAATATTTTTAAGAATACAAAGTTAATGCAGTTTAAAAACTAATGTCACAGTTAAAAAATTTTACCTTTTTTTTTTTTCAGGGTGCTTAGAATGAGAGCAGGTCGACTTACAGTACAAAATATTGGAGATACTCTGTACAGTTTAAGTGTGCCAGATAATGTTGTAGCAAAACTGGAAGATGCTATCAGCTTAGTTCGAGGCACAAAGATTGGTACAACTAGTGTCATCCTAATGTCTGGAATGACAGAAGTTGCTAGAGCGACATTAACAGTTTCAGAACCTCATAGTATTCGTGTCACTTTAAGACCGGCTAATTTGGTTGTCTATGGTGACATATTTACAGTGCACTGTGTCATATTTGATGGTGAAGGTCGCCCTTTAATGGCTGGCGATGAGATATTGATACGTTTGTCAGTGGAAGGAGAGGCTAACATTGATTTGATCAAGTCTACGGATAATGGAACAATAACAGATGCTATGGCTAGGAATGCAGGACAATTTACGATTACTGCGAAGCTTTATTCTATTGCCGGAAGGACTATTATGACTAAGGTATGTATGTTTTTTATATAGGATATAAAATTACTACTAATCCTCTTAATCAAAAACATTGTTTTTTTTTAATTTATAAATTTGTTTTTTTTTATGGCAACATTTCTTTACGCTATGTGCTTTAGGTTGAAGGTCAAGTTACCGGAACAGCTATAGAACCATTGGAAATTGTACCACCTGAACTTTTTATTGCTTGGACTGAAAATATTCAGTAAGTATTGATGCTATCTTTTTTTTTCTGAAAAGGAATGACTGGGATGAGAATAAGTTTCGTATATTCTATGTTTTTTATTTGTAGAGATATACAGTTGAAGTATCGTGGCGGAGGTGATGAGGAAGTGGTGTGGGCAGAGAGTGAGACATCATTACAGAATCAGAATTCGTTATCAGTGGCACCAACAGGAATTGTTAGCGTACATGGATTTGGTTATTTGGATGTCAAAGTTTATTTGAAGAAGTATCCTCATATTAAAGCTAACGGAAGGTAATTTATTTTCTTATGTGTTTAACTGTTATCATGTGCTTACTTATTAGGTAGGTAGAAATAAGTATTATTAGAAATGAATTATTTCTAGAATTTTTTTTAATTTATTATTTTTAAGTAAATTTTTGAATTTGAAGTTTTATATTAAAGGTATTTCTTTTTGTTTTTTTCTTTTCTGTTATTAAGGCAGTCATTTGGAGATTATTTATACTCTATGTCTAAGATGTGGAATTTAAATTGAATGGAAAAATAAATGTCTAACACTTGATAATATAATATAGCCATTTTGAATCAATCTCATCTATTGATGTAAATAATGTTTTGAAAGATCAATACAGGACAACTATCAAGAATAGAACTTGAAGTTGTATACTATTTTTATTTTTGGTCTATTTTTAGAAGTAATTTTGAATGATTTATTATGTTTAATTTTAAAATAAACCTCGCAAATAGGGTTGTCAACAATCAGGCGGCCATTAAAAATTAAGCTAAATCATTGAAGGTTATAAAACCTTGTATCCCACGTGTGTGGGTTAAGGCAAAAGATGATTGATTCGGAGGTTATTCATATCATGTAATAATTTTTTTAAGTTTTATATTTTAATGCAACTATCTGCATGTGTAGGGTGTGGTCCGCTGCACCGGAGCTGCTGCAGGTGTCCAGCTCTGGTCAGGCGCGTGTGTCTCGTCCTCATCATCTGCACATCGCCCTCACAGCAACACATCCCAATACTGGGGAATTGTATAATTTTCATGTGTAAGTTATTCAATTTTTAATTTGGTAATTTTTAATTGTTTAAATGTCTTATGAGATATAGATTATATAAAATTGTTTTGAAATTTAATACAGTGAGTAATTTTTATGCCGTGCTGATGCAATAAAAATAATGTTGTAGACAATGTTAACTCGATTTTCAATCAAATCAATTAATGTATGTCATTTGCTTGTAATTTACTATATGTAAAGACCAACAATATCTGAACCGGTGGTTATAAGTCAAACTGTATTATGACTGCTCATTAGCGCCTCTCAGTCAACGTCAAAAATGTCACAAGATCCTCTTTGTACTATATATTTGATATAATTTTTTATTTTATGTCATTTTTTATGTTTAAGTAGGTTTTATATGTAATCTGAAAGAACCAACCGCGATAGTAGCGCCTCTCACCGATTCAGATATAGTTTGAGTTTATGTTACTTGTAATGTCTATGTCCAAGTAAATATAGTCAAACAAGGATGTTTAGATTGGTGGGAGACGCGCTGCTATCGGTTGGTTCTGTCAGAAAATATGCAAAATCTACATGGACTTAGATAATGGAATAAAAGGAGGGCGCTAGTGGGCTAACATTTTAGTTTTACTTATGTCCACAAGGACAGACATCCCTGTCTGTCTATACTCAATATGACTATATTAATCTAATTGTATTAAGCCGTTGTGTTAACACTTGATATCTGCAGATGTAATTGCGCGTCATTTGCAACGACATTACTGGAGGGCCCCGAGCCTCATAATGTAACAGCTGCTACTTGGGTGCAGCCAGTCGGTAAGATGCTTTATTTTTTATGTTTCTGCCATTACTGTAACCTTACTAATATTGTAAATGCGAATATGTATGTATGGATGGATGTTAGACTGTATCTCCAGAACGGCTGCATGTATTTCGATGAAATTTGGCGTAGATGTAAATTTTTTTTTAAATAAGTTTCTTTTTAACCCCGCTGATGAAGTTGCTGGCAAAAAGTAGTTAAATATCTGATGTGTATGTGTGTGTGCACTCTCTTTATTTCTCTCTCTCTTTCTCGGTCTCGTGGATTTCTTTTAGTCATTGCACCTATAGTAGGTGAAATATCTTTATTGAATGGTGTAATTGTGTAGATGGCGCATGCTGCGTGCTGCAGGGCGTGTGGACGGGACGCGGCGTGTCGTTGGTGCGTGTGTCACGCGGTCGTGCGGGGGATAGCGCGCGTATAGCAGTGCGAGCCGCACCGCGTCTGCGCTGGCCACAACACGCTGCTGCGTTACTATCTGCTACCGCACCGGTAAATTATTGTCGGGTAGAGGGCGCTAGCTACGTAAACACGAAGATAACGCCATCTAGTCGGAATTTGAACGAGATTTTATGTCTTTTCTTTATTGAAGATGACAATGCAATAAGAGCTTCACTTGGTATGAAGTAATTGTACCTTTAATGGAAGCTGAGAGATATTTTTCTAGTAATCCCCTCCCCTGTTAAATTAGCTTATAAATATGTTTTGTTTTATAGGTGTTAGCAGAAGGGGAATCTTTAGTTCCGTCATCAAGCGATCCCCGTGTTGCAGAGTTGGTATACAGAGATGGACCCTCACCCCACAAGTATCCGGAACTGGAGGTCTTTACGTTAAGATGTCGTAGGGTAAGTTTGAAGTGATATAAATATTGCCAGATTTTTCTATGACTATCACAAAGAGATGAGATTTGAATTACTCATCGATTAAACTGGAATACCATCGTAATATTGTGTAATGTTGCAGAAAGGAGACACTAGACTGGAGATATCATCTCAGACAGACACAGAGCGAGAGTCAGTGGAGCTGGAGGTGGCTTGTGCTCCGCATGTGTCGCGTCTGCGTCTGGAGCCCCCGCCCAGCCCCGGCAACTGTACCGGAGGACCAAAGTACGTATATTAAACTAGCGGTCGCACGCGACTTGGTTATCTCTAAATAAAAATAAAAAAATATTTCAGACAGACAGACAGAGAAATTTTAAAAAATGTTTTTTCGTTATTAACATCTCAAATATGTAGGAATATGTCATGTGTACGAAATATGACATTTTTTACTAATGTTACATACAGACGTTCCAATTTTATTATTATGTATATATTCCTTAAATTATAGTCAAATAGTACAGTTAAGAATGTTATGACAGAAATATAAGGGACTGACTATGTTTTGTAGTAATTAATATTAATGTTTATAAAATAGTGAAGTGGAACTAATTCCGCGTTTCGTCTGACGAGTGTGGTACCGGAGGCCTAATTTTAGTCCTCTTTCCCTCCCCACCCTTTTTCTTATAAGGAAAGGATGAGAAGGGGAGGTGGATTTGATGGAGGAGGAGATACATAGGAAGGTTAAATATTCTCTTTTTGTGCGTCTCCTCTGTCGATTGAGGGTAGGCAAGGCATCTGTAACTGCGAATGACTATAGGTAGTGGTCACTTCGCCATTTCAGCGAATTCATGTGGCCGCTTGCTCGTTTGCCACCTGGTAATATAAAAAAAATAGTTTATATTTTTAGTATTGTTGGTCGTTGTAACCGATATGTCTTGCTCGATGTCGATTAAAACGGTTTTTACCATATGTAGCACCAACTTAACGATAAGTGTGGTTAAATGTACAAACAATAAATGCAGTATTTAGAGTAATTTGAAGATTTCCTTCAATATTAACCATAGATATGTTAATTTTTTTAGACTATGGCTACGTCCAGGACAAGAAGTGACAGTGAAGGTGACATTAATGGATGCAATCGGCAGAGAGTTGTTAGATGAAAACGGTCCGAGGGTGTCATGGGAATTGCAACCTAATCGTGCGGGAATAGAGTTCACGGCAGCTGATAGATTGTTCGTAGAAACTGATCCTGAGTATGCACCAGTGACAGTACCTTTAAAATATTATCAGGTAAGAAATTAACTTAATTTTAATAATTTTGCGTCATAAATCTGTGCTTTTGTTAAAAAAAATCGTTATTTTTTTCTCCAGTTGGTGGTAGCCGAAGATCAAGCTATAGGATGGACAGGTTCAATCAAAGCCAGCATTCCTGAAGCAACCGCTTCTATACAAGCTAGAGTTGTAGCACCTTTGAAATGTGATCCTATTAAGGTTTGTATCATTTATTAAATCTTAGTTTCTGAGTACTGCGTGATATTCTTAATCTATATATATAAAAGAAAGTCGTGTTAGTTACACTATTTATAACTCAAGAACGACTGAATCGATTTGACTGAAAATTGGTGGGCAGGTAGCTTAGAACCAGGAAACGGACATAGGATAATTTTTATCCCGTTTTCTATTTTTTACCGCGCGGACGGAGTCGCGGGTAAAAGCTAGTCTATATATAAAAGAGAGTCGTGTTAGTTACACTATTTATAACTCAAGATCGGTCGAACTGATTTAGCTGAAAATTGATGGGCAGGTAGAACTAGGAGACGGACATAGGAACTTTTTTTATCTTGTGTGCATTTTTTTTACTCCGCGCGGACGAAGTCGCGGGTAAAAGCTAGTAGTCTATATCTTGAAAAAAAAATATTTTATTTCTTTTTAGACAAATATTGCTTGGGAAGGTGAATCTGTGTCAAGTATAGCTACTGTCAGCGGAGGCAGTGGGAAATACGCGGTGCAGGCTCCGAAGGGCGTGGTCGCTAACGTTGAGGGCGGGACCTTAACAGCCTCCGCCCCCGCGCCCGGTACTTACGATCTTCTGGTCACTGATCTCTGTGTTTTAGGCGAGAAACAACTCATTGAGGTATTTATATGGATTTCCATTTAATAATATGTAAATAAAAAAAACTTTGACTTATTTATAAATTGTATTTGATGTCAAGCATCACATAGTAACCAAAGCAATTTTTTTTCTGTTTACCCTTGCAAAGATTAGGTTGATTGCTAGTTTATTGTTTTAAATATTAGTTTTACTGGAATATTTAACTGTTTTTATATGACGTAGTAATAATAAGTATGTATTTATTGAGTCATACATTTTACATACGATTTTTTTTTATCTTTTTGTAGTATATAGCAAATGATATTATATATGTTGTGACAGGTGAACATAGAGGAGGTGATAAGTGTGGAGGTGGTGACGTCCCGTGCGGTGTGTGTGGGGGGGTGTGTACCTGTGAGTGCGGTGGCGAGGGGCGTGTCTCAGAGATATGTGGACAGTTCGCGGCCCGCTGATTGGCGCGTCTCCGGCGCTGTGAGGGTTAAAGATGGCAAGCTGTGCGGGCTGCAGGAAGGCTCAGGACGAATTCGCGCGTCAATAGCTGGTGTCTGGAGTCCTGAATTGGAGGTTTGTTGTCAAATGATCCAATTATTAATGAGAAATAAGGTTTAGGTTAGCTAGTTTACCTTATTTATTAATAAGGTATAACAGATTATAAGGATTATCGAAAGAAGTGTAGTCGTAATAATCGATAGTATTTGGTGTTTGCTTATAGCTTATAGCAATCAACTATTTTAACCAATGCCGTAGTTTTTTTAGCTTAATATAATAACAACGCTTTCAAAGTTCTGGTAACTTAAAAAGATCTTTAGTTTTTTTTGGCGAATCTAGATGACAAGCAACCACCTTGATTCGCTGAAATAGCGAAGCAGACGTTGCTTATAGACTTCCGTAATTGCAAATGTATTGGCTACCTTTAATCGACGGAGGAGGGAAAGTGGGATATTCCCTTTCTCTGCGTTTCTCCGTTTAATCCATTTTCCTTTTTTAATCAGAAAAGAAGGACCAATTTAAAGACAGAGTGGTGCTAATTAATGTGTTATTTATGTAGGTGGTGGTGTTCCCCACGCTGCGTGTGGTGCCGAGCAGCGCCCGTGTACCACCTGGTGCACGACTGCAGCTGCGACATGCAGGTGGTCCACCACCACACCTCGCTGACCTGCATTACCACCTCGCCTCACACACTGACAAACTAGATGTGAGTTTCATATAGAAAAAAAATTGCCTATTAAATGCCCCCGTGTATCAACTACCTTCCTGTTACAGTCCAGTCTTGCAGACAAACAGACAGATAGAAAGACAAAAAAAATGATATGTTTACTAGTAGTAGTAGTAACCTACTTCTAGTCTGTGAGAATTCCTATTTGTAATTTATTTTTTCATTATTAATGTTTTTTTTTAATTCCACTCAAATGAAGTCGTAGGCTACAGCTAGTATATAATTTGGTCGATTGTTTCACCTTTTCAGGTATCTCCAAGTGGTCTAGTGCATGGACTCGCGATGGGCACAGCTCATGTTAAGCTGGTCGCTACCGATATAACTAATGTTGAAATGGCAAGTGCAGAAGCTGAAATTGAGGTACATTTAATATTTTTTTTTATTTATAACATCATATATATGTTATTTACGACAATATGACTAAAGTACTATTTAATACAGTCGAACCTAGATAATCATTAGTCCAAGAAACCGCAATATTTTTCTAGCTTGTACAGGTTTCTCTCTAACCTGAGTTCCTCGCTCATGGAAATCGTCAGTCGGGACTGAAAAATGACTCTTATCCAGGTTCGACTGTAGATAATATATTCGTATAATTGTATATTTTTAGACAGATAGGAAACATAAGTATTGTATGTTTTTTTGTATATGTGACATTAAGATTTAATGTTATATATACAAGTGGGTCAAAGTGGGTGGTTAAAGAGCATCGGTGGCTCAAGGGTTAAACACTTGCAATCTGCAGGTCCTGGATTCGAATATGTAATATGTTTTTCGATTAACATATGTACATTTATCCGATGTTCTTACGGTGAAGGAAAACATCGTGATGCTGCACATATCTGAGAAGAAATTCAATGATATGTGTGAAGTCAACCCGCACTGGGCCAGCGTGGTTGACTATGACCTAGTCACTCCTAATTTGGAATAGGCTCCGAGTTCCTCAGTAGGGACGTAAAGTGAGCTGATGATGATATAGTGAGACAGACAGTGGTAGACGCCAGCAACAACAACATCTGTTGCACAAATGGGTCGGCTCACCCTGTGAAATACCACGACCACACAGAAGACAGGCGTCAAGTGGAAGTAATTCCAAGTACAGTCTGATGAGTGTGGTACCGGAGGCCTAATTTTGGTCCTCTTTTCCTTCCCACCCTTTTCTTATAAGGATAGGATGGGAAGGTGGATTTGATGAAGGAGGAGATTCATAGGAAGGTTAAATATTCTCTTTTTGGGGTAGGCTCTTGAGGGTAGGCAACGTATCTACAATTACGAATGTCCATGGGCAGCGGTCGCTTCGCCATTTCGGCGAATTCATGTGGCCGCTTGCTCGTTTGCCACATTGTAATATAAAAAAAAACAGGTGGTGCCGATTTCTGGTCTACGCGTGGTAGCTGCGACACAAAGCCTGCTGGTGGGGTCTCCGGGGCCGGTGTGGGTGCAGGCTGCGGGTCTGGCTCCGGCCTCGCTTGCAGCTGTGCAGCCTCCGCCGCGCGTCACATGGACATTACGAGACCCGACTACTGCCAGATTGTATACTGGACATATTGATGGTATGCGATAAGTATTTAAACCCCTTTTTCACTAAACTATTTGTCATCTGCGACTTCTAGCAATTATAAGTCCTATAGTAGGTGCTATTTTAGACAAAGATCAGTTTTGCATGTTTTTAGCACTTCTATTCTTTTAGATTACTCTTAACCGATATCCAAAAGGAAAAAAGTTATCAATTCATCTGTATTTTTTTTTGTTTGTTACTCTTCCTGTCCCCCTTTCTCCCCGCTCTCTCTCTTTCTTCTGGTCCTTCGATTTTGATGATTTTTTTTATTTTTAGATTTATTAGAACGATCAATAGCTGAAGGCTTGTCAGTGCGCGTTGTTCCATTGAAACCAGGCGTTATAACTATTGATGTTAGAGTACGGAACATGGGACAGGTAAAATTACAAAACTTAACCATTTCAAAATAATTATTTGACCAGTATTTAATAATATTAAATTATTTTAGGTCGCTGAAACTCGATCGTGGGACAGTACGATAGAGATTCTTGGAATATCTGACATACGTATATCAATGGATAGTACAAATGCTGAATTATCTACTGGCAAACGTTTGGCTCTAGCTGTAGGTTCGTCTGTACGTCTAAGGTCAATACCGAGGTGTGGCTGGACCTCTTACGGTGAAGGTGTGTTTGAACTGAGCCCTAACGGAGATGTCAAAGGATTGAGGCCTGGTCATGGAGTGATTGCAGCTCAACATAAAGATGATAGGAATAATATTTATAGAGAAACGGTGAGTTTATATTTGGTTTATTTGAAATATGGTAAAGGTTTTTCGCTGGTGACCGATAAAGATATCTGATCCGTTGGGCATAAGTCAAACTAAATTATGACAGCTACCTAACGCCCTCCTGTCAATGTCAAAAAAGTGTCACAAGATCCCTTACGAACTGTAGCTGTCATGTATTTTTTAATTTTATCCTATTGTCTATGCCCATGTAGATTTTACTGATTTTCTGGTAGAACTAATCGCGATAGCAACGCCTCTCACCGGCATAAATATCCTTGTTTTTGAAGTATGATGTGTCATTCAATTTTGTTCTGCTACAAAATGTCATTTTGGTATAGTCTGTAGTGTTTATTAATTTTTTAATACAACTTTTAATTAATTTAATTTAATTTACGAGTTAATAATAAAGTATATCTTTAAGATCAATTACGAATATTTTAAATTTTTTCATGTAAAACGCGTATATTAACAAAAATTACTAATTTTAATTGTAGATAATTCACGTAGAAGTGGCAACACCACACTACTGCACCGCAGAGCCATCTGGCGACGTGGACGATGAAGCTCTTAGATTAGTTCTGAGAAACTCCGTAGGGCGGGAACTTATAGCGCACGAGGCTAACGTATCCGTTACTGCGCCTGTACCAGCACACGTCAGGCGAACCACCACCGGGTAAGAATTTAATTTACACTCAGTTTACACCATTCCAGTCCAGCGATCGAATCCAGTGCTGGGTTGCTACTGGAATAATGTAAACATACACTGGAATGCAATGTAATCTTGACATTTTTAAAATTGATCATAGCAGCTTAAAATAGTTTCATTCAACTTACAATTAACAAGATTTAGAGCTTTTAGCTTTGACATACTTGTCGAATTACCCTTTTTGTTGTAATATGAGGGTAAATAAAAAAAAATAGTACGATCTTTGTAGTTATTTGTTTCAGTGGTCTCGGAAATGAGATTGTGTTCACTGGACTGGACACCTCCGGCACCTTCGCAAGCTTCCAGGCGACTGCTGGCGGACACACTGTCACTGATGAAGTTCTTGTCATCGGATCTGAAGCACATGGGAATAGAATCATTGGTAATTTAGCTTTTTTATTTTTAGCAATTGATTTACTTATTTTTAATATCCATAATGAAATTTAGTAACTTGGCAAAAACAACACTAAAGGAACTGTAAATCTCTAAAGTGTTCTAAATATTTTTTTTTGTTGAATTATTAAGTCAACATATGCATCAAATATTTTACATAAGAACCTCATTGTCTAAGTCGTATACGATTGTGACTTATATAATGTGAAAAGAGATAGTCCATTAATCATGTGAAGGTCGAAAAAGGGGGATTGGTTTCGAAAAAAAATCAAGAAAAATCATAAGGAGGAAGGTAGGCTAAAATATGTCGTCTATCTTACTTATATTTTAAATGCGAATATTTAGATGAATGGATGGATGTTTGTTTGAAGGTATATTCAGAACGGCTCATAGTCTAAGAATACACAGGCTACTTAATAAGTTTTTAATTCCGCGCGGACGGTGTCACAGACGTCAGCTAGTATATTGATAAATATTGAACACTTCAATATTAGTTTTTACTAAAAAAATAAACGTGATATTAGTTATAGGTGGAGGGGGGTAGCTAACCTAACCTTACCATCACTTTACAACTATCACCAGAGGTGGAGGGGGTGAGGGTCAAAGTTACTAAAATAAAATCACGTCATCAATGGACTTGTATAAATATGTACTATGAAAGTAACTAAAATATTGTATTTTTTTATTAGTAAGTGGCAGCTGGGCGGTGTGTCTGGAGGGCGTGGGATGGCGTGCACCGGCTGGTGTCACGCTGCACGCGGGGGCGGGTGTCACGCTCGCCGTGCTAATGAAGGACACGGCGGCCAAACACGCTCTGCGTCTAGACCGTCCGCCCGCCGCTGTCACGCTGCACCAAGTGCCTTTAAACAAGGTTCGTTCTTTCTAAACATTTTCGTTTCTTTTATACTACTCAAAGGCTTTTTATTTTCACTAAGGACTTGGGGAAGTTCTTTGATGTAGATTTATTATGAGAAATCTGCACTTAGTGGATATTTAAATGACTAATGAACGTCTGTGAGTCAATGGAGCGCTTAATAAATATTGTATAATAAATATTTTAATCGAAAAGTAGTGCTTGCAGATGGGTCCCATATTTTTGATTATTTTTTTTAAATAACTAGAAGGCTAGTAGATTTTGAGTTTAGTTTCAAAATGCGTTGCGAAAGTTAGGGACTTTTTTGCTTTCAGCGTTTACGTAGGCTTAAGTAGGGACATAAACGTAACTATGTCTAATACATCTCAAATATAAAATGTCACCTATTTACTTCGGCCGACACCGACTGCGAAATAACAATAATTATACAATATAGACATGTTACAAGAAAGAAGAGAACTTTCTTTAGAGTTTAGAGGGTTTTCATGACATTATTTTGTTACTTTTTAGTGCATTTTGTGAGATTGTTTTTTTATGTTTCTTTTTAGTGCATTTTGTTTGAGATTGTTTTTTTATGTTTCTTTTTAGTGCATTTTTTTTTGAGAATGTTTTTTTTAAATGCCAGTTGGAGTTTTTACATGGAGAATGGCCGTATTCAATGGTGCCGCTGTCATTCGAAGCTAGCGGACTTACATCGGGACCGTTATTGTGTTCGGAAGAACAGAAGTATGCATTGCAGGGGATTGAAGTGGAATTACCTTATATTTGTCGTACTAAAGCACCGCATACAGCACAACCTATACTTGATATAGACAATGGTAAGATTGGAATATTTTTATACAATATTAGTAGTTGACCGCGTAAAATAAATATAGGCTATGTTTCACCTCAACAGTGAAAGATTTTTTTAAATCGGTTCTGTAGTTTCGGAGATTTTTCCTCTTCATCTGTAGTATATAAAAATAATTATTCATCATCATCATCATCAGCTCACTATACGTCCCCACCGAGGGGCTCGGAGCCTACCCCAATTTTAGGGGTGACTAGGCCATAGTCAACCACGCTGGCCCAGTGCGGGTTGGTTGACTTCACACATATCATTGAATTTCTTCTCAGATATGTGCAGGTTGCATCACGATGTTTTCCTTCACCGTAAGAACGTCGGATAAATGTACATATGTAAATCGAAAATCGAAAAACACATTGGTACATGGCGGGATTCGAACCCAGGACCTGCAGATTGCAAGTCAAGTGCTTAACCCCTGAGCCACCGACGCTCTTAAAAATAATTATTACAGAGGTACTATTAATATCATATTAAATTACTGGAAAGATGCTCTATTAACTAAAAAAAAAAAAAAAAAAATTAGGTTACATTTTTTTCCAAAGACTTAAGTTCATTTTTTTACAGGTCAATTGGGCTGTTCTATAATACCATCATCATCAATAACTGAATCAACAGAAATCGAATTATGCGCCGAATGGGGTACTCACAGAACTTGCACTAGGGTACTACTTCTACCTCCAATAGAAGTTCCCCTAACTAAAGTCTCTTTAGCAAATCCACCAGCTACCTTCACCGTAACTGGTCATCCTCGTGCGCTAAAGCTGGTCAAAATGACCATATCACCCGGTCTTAAGATAGAAATGAGTTCCAAAGACAGTGAGATTACGGTAACTGTGACAAGTGAGAAAGTGACCTGTGGTGTTGGACTTGTTCATGTAATTTCTAAGTTAACTGCGCAAGATATTACTGTAGAAGTGGAGAGAGAATGTGATATAGCTTGTGGGACTCTACTTGGTGCTATCTTCTCTCTTCTGAAGCCGTATTTACCTACTTTAATGACTATCGTTGCTATGGCTGCTGCGTATCTTTATGGTGAGTGTTTTGTCTTTTGTAAAATCTTATATATATATAAAAGAAAGTTGTGTTAGTTACACTATTTATAACTTAAGAACGGCTGAATCGATTTGACTGAATATTGATGGGCAGGTAGCTTAGAACCAGGAAACGGACATAGGATAATTTTAAACCGTTTTCTATTTTTTATTCCGCGCGGACGGAGTCGCGGGTAAAAGCTAGTATGTAATAGAATAAAATATTATGTATTTCATAAGTCACAAAAATTAGATGATATGCAAGAAAACTAATAAAAGTACATCCTTTTGTGCGAGAAAAGGAATTTTCCTTAGAATTATCTACGTTTTACGTATCGTAATTATAGTCCTCTTTCCCTTCCCATCCTTATAAGGAAAGGATGGGAAGGTGAGGTGGATTTGATGGAGGAGGAGATGCATAGGAAGGTTAAATATTCTCTTTTTGTGCGTCTCCTCCGTCGATTGAGGGTAGGCAGTCGCCTCGCCATTTCGGCTAATTCATATGGCCGCTTGCTCGTTTGCCATCTTGTAATATAAAAAAATTCTAAGTTTGTAATTTTTTTTATTGATATGTTTTATTTTAGTGCAACAACGTATGCAGAGCAAAGGAAAGCTTCGTATGCCAACACCGCCGATGCAGACAGTGTTGCCACCTGAGACACCGGCGCTGCGCGTGCGTACCTGGTCTCGTAGTCCGTACTCATCTAACGGGCACAGCGTACCCGCACCAGTATACGGTGATGCAAGTGTATTACCTGATAGTAGTTTCTCACCGAATTCATCACGGTTACATTCTAGATTGTTGTAGCAGGGAATATGAAATGGATAGATCTTAAGTGTATATAGGTTTGGTTATCTATACCCGATTGGACTATTTTTTGAGTTGGCTATTATGATGTTCTGGACATAATTTATTAGGTTTGACGATTATGGCCAACTGAAGTATTGTACTTAGTTATTTAGTTGAAGAAATTATAAGTGAAAAGGTTGTCATATATTGAAGTGACACTTATATGAGAGATACGATCGGAACCCAAAGTTAAAGAAAAAGAGGTATTCTAACTATTATTGTAGTCACCTAAATTGAGAATTGTAATTTTTACATGACTTGAATAGTTTCAAGTAAATCGTAGAAAGGTAACTAAATTTTTTTTCTATAAGATAGTTAGAGAAAAATTACTGTATACTATTTTTGTATGTAGTTAATAATATAAATAAATGTAAACGAAATCACATAAAAAAAGTTAGGTTATAATCTAAAAGTACGAAAAAATAATACTATATTTTTACTTTTACGATTTAATTTGATAATGTATTGTTGTAAAAGGGTTGAACATTTTAAACCAACGAAGTGATTTGACATTCTCTAGTCTTAGTCAAACTAAATTATAATAGCTCACTAACGCCCTCCTTTCAATGTCAAAAAAGTGTTACAAGGTCCTTTTCATACTGTAGCTGTCAAATCACGTTTTTTTTTTAAGTTTTACATATTTTCTGAAAGAACTTACAGTAGTTCTTCTCATCAGGCCAGATATCGTTGTTTTACTATACACAGATAAAAAATTATTTGCTTTCCTTTTTTCACATTGAAATATTGTAATTTATAATAAAAAATAGGATATTTATAGGACATTATATTTATATATGCGGGATCAAAGTTCTTGTTTAATACAATATTTATATTAACATTGTTAAATTATTTTGATCCAAATACAAAAGCTGGCTATTCCTTTGACAAGTATGGAGGTTAGACATTGACCTCTACAAATGATTCTAGATCTGGTGAACAGGTTTCTTGGAAATAACAGCTTTTTGTTCCAACTTAAAATTACCAGTTGAAGTTACCGTCAGCTAATTCTATCTCATTATTAGTTCGAGTTTCCAACATCTTTACCAAATCCCTACCTTCAGCGTTGAAATGCGAAAATCAATAAATCGAGTAGGCACAAAATATTACGGCTTATAGCCTAGCCAGTCAAATATAAGGGTTCAGTGGTTTTAGAGATATTATTTGCTTGTAAATAGAAATGGAAAACTTGTTTAGATAGATTTAAAATAAATAAATTAGCCATCACATATTAAGGAGTGAGAGTGAGGAAGAGGAGTTTTGAGTGAGCTTCATTATAAAAAAAAAACGTGTCACTTTTTGGACCTAAAAGGTTTAATAGGCCAATTTCTCTGTCTAATTCAATAAAGTGAATGTGAGAGCTTATTAATTTTGTATATAATATAGAAATTAAGTATCTTTGGTTTTTTCTGAGTTGTAATTTTTTCTTTAATGCTTAAGTAGTTTTATGTGTGGTTGTATTTTTTTACATTAAGTTAGATTAAGTAGAAACAATCTCATTTAAACCAGGAAGCTTTTTTTTATGTATTTGAATAATAATAATTTAAAACTTAAAAATTATTTTGATACTGCCTTTACTAGACCTGTTGTTTCATTCCACACATATTTCTTATGTATTATGCTTTGTAATAAGATAGTAAATTTTACATACTTTTAGTTGATTTGGTATCTATCATTTTTTTTATACCAGAGTGAGGGACATGTGCCTGTTTCGACAAAGGAAACTAACGATTAAGTATAAAGTTGACATTATAATAGTTGGAAGTGGTTGTGTTTTAACTTGAAATTTTCGGGTAACTTCATTTTATATTCTGTTGGCAGATAACATAAATTTCTTTTGGTATTGAAATAGATGTATAATATTTTATTACTGCAAAATGATTACACCAATTGTTACAGCGCATCATATTAAGAATTACATGTATTATGTTAGTCTAATTTTTTTACTAGTAATTATTAATTACGTTTAAGTATTTGTTAACAAATGATTTTTGTAAAAAGTTTTGTGAATAAAGTATTTTTGTCTAATTTTTTTATTTTTTCAAAGATTCTCATTGAATTTTCTACAATTTAATGACAAATTACCATGCAAGTTTTTTATTTTTCATATGTCATTTAACATTTTCAAAAGATCTTCTTGAGGGGATTTAGGAACGTCAGCTACAAAAGATAGATCATTTCCTCTTTCTATAACATTTGTTTGGATTTTTTCAAAGTAATCTTTGTTTATGTTTAGAATTCTTCTAGAATTTGCCTCCATTTCTAGTGGCAACTTTATTTGAATAGATTGTTTTTCAGAATTTTTCGTAGTTTCTATATGTGCCAACAAACAGTTTATTTCGTTATTATCAGAAGTATGCTTGTCATATTCTTCAAGAGAATCCTTCTTATTATCATATTTATAAATATTTTCTCCTAAATTTTGAGCAATCTTTGGATTTATTATTGTTGAAGAATTGAAAGTCCCATCCTTATTTTGTAGACCTAATCTAAGTAAAACGGATATTTTTGTATGGTACTCTGAAAACCATAGTAGTATTGTATTATATAAGCATTTATAGGCATCGTCTGACATTTTTTCCTGTAAAACTTGAATTTGTTTCAAAACATCATCAAAAATACTTTTTGAAAAATTGTCCGGCATTAGTGTGGCCACACCTTTTAAATGTCGGCGAGTTATGTCAAAAATGCTGTGATTATTTGTTATTGATATTTGCCATTTCAATATCATAGTCATTAAATCCCACAATTTATTCATGGAGTATTCATCAAGTTTCATAATTGATGCAGCCGATATATCTTGCAAAAGTTGTTTTATAACTGAGTGGGCCGCCACCGGTTGGGGTAAAAATAGTTCCTGTTGAAGTTTAGGGTGAAGAAGCACCGTAACTATATCGGTTAGCACTGAAAAATTGTATTTAATTATATTAATTGTTAATTAGTTTCATAAAAACAGTAATTTGTTCAGTTCCAGATCAAAACAAACTAACCTCTTTCGGATTTATCCATGGGAATATTTTGACTTTTTAATCGCTGATCAATAACGTATATCATTTCACAACCTAAATTTATTACAATAAATGGTGTTGCAAAGTGCGACATTTCTATTAAATAACGGTAGTCATCATATACCACCAAGACAATGATTATTGATCACTTGTATGAAGGTCTTCTTCGAAAATTGACTGCACAAGGTAAAATAAAAGATATTTCAAATAAATTGTTATCTTTGCAAAGCAATGATGAACGGGTACTATATGTCTACGAATTAGTAAAGGATTTAAATTGTTTTCCCGTACTTAACAATGTGAAAAAATCAGACAATGTGTCTACATATTACCGTAACCAAGGAAACAAATGTTTCCAGTTACATGAGAATTTGAAAGCATGGCAATTTTATAATTTGGCCTTACTATATGCTCCTTTCAACTCCAATAACTACTGCTATGCTTTATCAAATAGATCAATTATATTTTTGGAATTAAAGAAGTTTGAGGAATGTTTGGTTGATATAGATAAAGTACTTGCTCTGGATTACCCTAAGGAACTACAAGAAAAATTATTGAAAAGAAAAGAAATATGTGATGAAAAATTACTTAAAAATACTTTTAAAAATGCAGAGAAATTAGATTTAAGTGAGATTTTAGCTATGAAAAGTACAAAAGATTCTAGATACTTGTGTGCAAGTACAAAGTTAGAGGTGCTATTTACTGAACAGTTTGGGCGCCAGGTGATTGCCAAAGAAGATATAAATGTGGGTGAAGTACTTGTTGAAGAGGAACCATACCTCACTGTGCAGCTAAAATCACAGTTCATTTTAAGTTGCAGCTATTGTCTTTCAAGACAAATAAACTTGTATCCATGTGATAATTGTTGTTATGCTCTCTATTGTAGCACTGAGTGCAAGAATAAGGCTTTTAAAGAATATCATGCTGTTGAGTGTCAATTAATGGCAACACTGTACAATATGGACTTTACAAAATTGGAATTACTAGCACTTAGAACCGTGATAAAGTCACGAAATGACCACAACAATTGGGCTGATCTATTTAAAACAATCAGCGATGCAGAGGCAAATATGAACAATGAATTTCGTGGGCATGTTCAAGTAAATGGCAAATGGATATTTGATTCCAAACATTATGCTACAATACACACTTTAGAAAGCAACATTGATAAACGGTCTGTATCTGATATATTTCAGAAATCTGTTACGGGTGCTGTATTTTTAAAATTTTTGAAGGAAGATACTAACTTTCTTCAATTAGAAGATATAAAATTATATGAGACTGTAGTAAAGACTGTTGCTGGACTGTTACTGCTTCATTTAATGACAAGTCCTACTAATATGCATGGTATCACCTCAACTATGGAGACAAATGGTGTCTATGTAAAAGAGGTGAATTTGGCAAGTGCACCTTATGGATATCATAGCCTTTTGAATCATTCTTGTTCCCCAAATGTTGTAAGATATAACAAAATAGGTTCTGGTAGAATGTCCCTAATGGTATTACGTCCCATCAAGAAAGGAATGCAACTATTTGATAACTATGGGTAGGTATTTTTTTTTATTACTAGTCTTGAATTTGGCATTTCCAAAGGACAACATATGCAAATTTTATAACTTTTTTCTCTCACTTTTAAAGACTCATTCTTAATATCCCTTTCTAATTTTAATAGTGATAAATGTAGTGAGATTTATAATTATTTTGTTATATCTAGTATTATTAAACTGTAGTCTTCCCTCTCATATTTCAGAGCCCACCACGCCTTAGAGCAGAGGGACGCACGTCGGGCAAATCTTAAATTTCAATACAAATTTGACTGCATTTGTGAAGCATGCGTTAACAACTGGCCAACATACTTAAGTATAGGGCCATCTATACATGTTCCTGCAAAGTTGATAAGTATTAAAAACAAATTAATAAGTAAATGTGTTATAGGAGATTTAGAAAGAGGTAATATAGCGACTGCACAAAAAGTTTTTAAAACATTATGTAGTTTGTGCCAAAATTTTGAGCCTTACGCACCATGTGTGGAATTGTTAGATTGTCAAGAAGCATTGAAACAGTGTTTAGCTATTTTCTCTGGTCTACTGCCAGATGGTAATGAAATATTAATACCATGGACAGCTATCCCTCCAGAATTTTCGATTTAGATTTTTTTTGAATATTTAAAAGTCTTCCAGTATCTTAACAGTCTCGAAGTGTGTCTTATAAACTTGCAGCACAAACTTATTTGCGTTAATGTGACAGATATTTAAAAATAAAACTCGCTCATTATTCAAAAATGATTTTAATATCGAATTTACATCGTTTTCTGTGTTAAGAGGCTTAAAATTATCTCACAATTTTTATAAAATACGCCGCACATTTTTATTTTTTATAACATACAAGTTGTATAGAGATAGAATACATGTTCTTTCTCTGTCGTACCTATAATTCGTGTGTATGTCGTCTCACTCTAAAGTGCCCACAACATTTTTTTTAGTTTTTTTCTGTCTTAGTTGATCTATAATCTATATTGAATCAAAACACAAAGAATTTCAAATTGATCTTTATTTGGTATTATATTAACTAGATATAATTGATTTATTAATTTTTAAAAATAATACGATTTGTTCTTTTTTGTGATTAGTTTATTAATTTTAATATTATTTTGGAACCATGAGTTTTCACTGCCAAAAAAAAACGTCAAAATAATTGTCTATTTTTTTTAAAGGAATAATATTGATAATAAGTGTGAGTTTTGCGGCAGTGGGAACACATGGTTACATTTAATGAATACAGTTAAGTAAGTCATATTGGATGTGCCCATATTTTAATTTAATAATTTTACATGCAAATACGATTTGTCTGTCTAATATTTTAAAAATATATCTCTTATAGGTTGTCGTTATTATTGAATCTATTAATATTAAATAATTTTATAAAATTTTATTAAAATATTAAACAATAACAATTACTTATTGTAGAATAACAAAGTTAAACTAAATATATGTATAATTTTTAACATTTTAATATACAAAAATATTTATAACCTACAAAAACATATTATGTGTAAAAACACACAAGTTATATAGTGATTATAAAGAACGTAATTAAAAATATATTTCGACCAATTTTTTTTAAACATGTATACAATTACAGACATTGTGATTCATAGATACGTCATTAAAAAACAGCTATAACATATTTAAATATGTACTGTTTTTAAGTCTGCGAATTTTCATCACCTTAAAAATTTTGCATAGGTTTTTTCAATTATTTACAAATTTAATTGAATAGATTTGTTTTTTGATGTTTTTAGGTTAGAATGTGTATTTTTGCGATTGTAATAATTTATGCAAAAAGAGCATCAAATTCTGCCAAGGAATTGTAAATGTAAGTTTCAGAATGTATAGGTATACGACAGCTGTTAAAATATACCTGTAAAATGTTTAACTATTTTGTAACTAATATTAATATTAAATTAACTTTATTAATGTTTTATAAAGTAATCTAAAATGATATATTGTACGTTTGTTTTATATTGATTTGGTAATAACATTGTTTAACATTTATAAAAAAATATATAAAAAAATAAAATAAAATTGTTGATTTCATATTTTTATAAATATTTGTGTTACCTTTTTTAATATTAATTAAAAGATAAGCTTTAAATAAAGGTGACATAAAAACACTTAACAACCATTTCTACAAAAAAAAAGAAATTCATAATTTCTTTCTATTTATACTTAATCTAAAAAATTAATAAATGTTATGTAAAATCATTGTTGCTATTAAGAATATATTTATATGATTGACATTGGATTTAGAATTGTCTATTGGTTTGTTAAATGCAATTCGTGAGACATTTTTAATAACTACATCTTCATTAAGTACAGTAATACGTCCCGATTGTTCTGGATTAATAGGGCTATAAGTTCTTAAATAGTCTAAAGTGCATGTCAATTCATTATAAGATAAAATGTCCTTTGGTAATTTTTCAAATATACTATAACCATCACCACCGTCTGCCAAAAAACCGGGCATTATTACCTTATAGGTCAAGTAATCTCGGACTTCGTCTAAGGCAGAGCATTCAGTGCATATCGCTTTAACCACTTTAACGCGACCTCCGGGCTCTTTTGACAAATCATATGTCACTTCAACACCTGTCAGTTGTAAGAATTGTCCAGGACTATCTATAGTACGCCACGAGGCCACGGAATGTTCTAGAGCTTGAATTAACATTGAACCGTTCATCGTTACCACAGATAAAGTATCCGAAAATGGTAGAACTGTGATGAAATCTCCCCTTGTGATGTTATATGGTGTTTCACTACGTCCTAGAGAAGATCTTATTCGACCTCCTTGGATAAACACTATATTAACATCGGCGTATTTGTCTTTACTAATACGTTTGGTGTAATTCAAAGTTGCATCAGTTATTAGACTACCCAAGTTGCATTCTCTCAAACGACATTGTTCACCATCTAGAAATATTAAAGAGCTGCCAATAATTTCATTGTTAATTCGGTCAATGTCCCCTCTATACCTCTTTATTATTGTTAAGACTTCTTCGTCGTTCGGTATTCCCTGATGTAACAATATAGGATCGCCGAAGCATTTTAAAATCTCGCCTGATGAATCAAAAACTAAATGTAATTTACCCAAATACTTTGTGTAAGCGTACGCTTGAACTACTGGGACTATTCTACCTGATGATTGTTTTATCATTGTGGGGTACAAGCCTTGCGGATGCTCTGGAGATTCTGTGAAATGTTCTCCGTTCCACAAGAATGTGTTTGAGTGACCACCGATCACTAAATCTAGTCCATCTACCTCCTTTGCAATTTCTATGTCTTTAAGAAAACCAGAGTGACCTAAAGCTATAATAATATTGACACCTTTTTTTCTTAACAAGTTTACTTCTCTTCGTATAGCTGGTATTTCGTCTTCATAATCTACATTGTTTTTAGGTGCAAGAAATTTTGTGTCCGGAGTTAAATAGCCTATAACACCTATTTTTACGCCTTTCTTTAATAAAATTATCGATTTGTACAAGTTAGTTATATTCTGGAGTTCTGGTACTTTGTCTAATATCAGATTTGCAGCTAATACCGGTGTCGTTAAGTTTTTTATGAACGGTACAACCCCCTCCACGTCCTCGTCGAATTCATGGTTTCCGAGACACTGAAAGAAATGCAATGGTTAATTTTCAAACTATAGAAATTAACTGCCTTTATGCGAAGAATTAGACATTTCTCTTAAGCTTAGACTAGTGGATATCGACATCGCTGTATAATCACCCTATGGGATGTTTTGTAAAGCGATAGTAAATTCTTATGGCCGTTTTTGACATCACAGGAAGAGTGGAAAAGTGGTGGTTGAATGACATACATCGTTGTTTCAGTAGAGTAGCTGCTTAACTTTTTAGTTCGTCATTTTTGTTAGAATATTTTATAAGGTTTGTACAGTTGGTAATAACCGTAGAACTTCACTGTCATGATACTTAGGTTTCATATTTCAGGTAACATCATCAAATATTGTTTTCCCTTTCATTCTCTTTAACAAAACAGAGACTAAAAGTATCACGTAAGTTGAGTTCTATGGTAATAAATAAATGTGCAAGTTTTTAATTATTTATTTCAATTCAATCTCATGTAACATAATTTTTTATTTGCTAAACTAACAAAAAACTTACAACATAAGTGATTTCTTCCTCGATTTTTATAGTCAGTATAAAATTTATGTTTAACAAAATAATAGATTTGCTAGTAAATACAAAGATCAACAGTAAAATTTGAATCAAAATCAAATTTATAGTAGTATCCTTAATGATAAAAATGTTATGCTAAGAAATATTTACATACTTTTCACAGTGGGTTTCTACTGCTTAAACATATGTACAAGAACATATTGATATTTTCGTTTTTTCAAATAGTATGAGAGGCATATACTATTTACGTGATTTTGTATATGATAATGAATATGTTTGGGCAATGTAAACCCAAGGTTACATTATATTCTTAATAATACGCAATCATCTTTCTTGGACGGCGACGTTCAAAGAATGTAAAACATTAAAGCTACATTTCTTCAGATATTTTCGGTTAATCGGTTGGAAATTAACAAATTCATGAGCATATGTTGACTTTATGGTCAATTTGTCACAACATCAATGGTACAACTAAACAAACAAAAAAAATTAAGATAAATAGGTATTCCTTATAAAATTCCTCAATAAAAAGTCTTTTGAGCATCTAAACGTGGCTTTGTGATGCTACATTTATAGAAAGAGCTTAAAACTTTTTTGCTTATAAATAGGCTTATAAAGTGATGCAAATTCCTACTGGTATTCTCTATCTTAATTTGAGTAACGGATAATCTAATGTTTTCGCTTCACTGGGAACATCAAGAACTAGGAAGATAATAATAAAATTACAGGGGTTTGCAACAATAATTTTCGTGGTATCAGAACTGGAATGCATAACATAAATATTATTGCAAGTGAAATAAAGTTCTCAAGTTTGAGACTTATCACCGTAAAAGTTTAAATACATAACAAACTTATGTAATAATTCTATTCATTTTATTTTAATAATTTGTGCTTTACATAATACTAATGCATAATTTTCCTAAATGCCACTTTAATACAAATCGAAATGTGTTCTCAACAAGTGTGTTTTATCAACATTTCGATTCCAAACTTAATTATTTCATTACATTACTACTTTATTTAAAACAATTTAGAACAATTACTGTTATTAAAATAAACAGTGAAGGTGCATTAGATATTGATTTTGATTCATTTCCTTCAATAAGTGTAACTCTCCCTTCGACACCATGGTAAATAAGTTTGTGATGGGTCACATAGAAAACAGTAGCGGCATGTTCATTGTAATTTAACGTATGTATTGGCAAACCTTTAAACATCCAATAACCATCTCCACCTTGTGCTAAAAAGTTAGGCATTATAATCTTATATTTTTGATCAGGCTTTATGTCTGAATAGCTTGGTATATCGCATAAACCACATCTGGCTTCAGCTTTCACGATTCTCGATCCCGATGGTCTTCTTAAGTCAAAGACTACTTTAATTCCAGATACTTGCAGGAACTCGCCAGGATAATCCAAGGGATCATAATTAGATACGCCATACTCGAGCATCTGTAGTAATACTGTTCCACTCATCTCGGCTGTGACTAAAATTCCTTCAAACGGCATTACACCTAATAAATCTCCTTTAGTTATATTAGTAGGTGCTTTCGTATTCGCTATCGAAGATCTTATTCCACCTCCTTGTATGGCTGCTATTGGTGCATCCGTCCAATACTTTCCCTTGTAATCTGTCGCGTATCGGAAAACCATTGCATCAGCTATCAAGTTCCCGAGATTACATTCCTTATTTTGGCAACTCAAACCATCGAGTACGACAGACGTTTGTCCAAGGACCTCTTCAGTAATATTAAGAATATCCCTTCTGTATCGTTCCACGATTTGCAGAAGTTCTGGGTCTTGAGGTATGCTATTATCTAATAGGATAGGGTTTCCGTCTATATTTATAACGTCTCCATTAGAATCGAATACCATGTGTAGTCTTCCAAGATACTTCGTGTATGCATACGCTTGTACAACAGGTACTTGTTTACCGCTCGCCTGTGTGACATAAGTAGGATAAGGGCCTTGAATCTCGTCTGAATCGGGCGTTGTACCGTTCCACAGAAAGGTATTTGAATGTCCACCGATCACTAAATCTATACCATCTACAGCTTTCGCTATTTCTAAATCTTTCAAATAACCAGAATGACCAAGTGCGATTATTATATTGACACCTTCATTTTTCAAGTTTTTTACTTCGTCTCTAAGCGCTACTATCTCGTCAATATATTCGACGTTATTGTGGACAGCTAATACTTTTGTTTCTGGAGTTAGATATCCAATTACTCCTACAGCGACATCGGACACATTGAAGACGACGGATTTTCTAAGGTTTGCTTCGGCTGGAAGTTCGGGAACATTGTTTAGTTTTAAATTGGCTGCTAAAACGGGAGTTGTCAGATTTTGTATGAATGGCGTGAGCCCACTGACTCCGTTGTCAAACTCGTGATTTCCAAGGGACTGAAACAAATCAAAGAGTCCAAGGTTACTAAGGTTTAAATATTTCAGAATGACTAAAAGCAAAAATTAAGCCATAATTTATGAATGCACGCTGCAGCCTCTACGTTTTAATGTTATTACACATAAATTAAATTTTGCGCGGGTTAATTCTCTTTTAATAAAATAATCTAACTAAAACTGTTTTAAACTTATCATGTTTATCAACAGTAATAGTATGTGTATTAAACAAAGAGGCAACTTATAAATATTGGATCACAAATGAGTCTTTAGATAAAAATAGCAAGTGTTTTGGATTTACTTAATTCTTATAAATGAAAGTTTTTTTACTGAAACTTATAATCTTACTAATATTATATTTCATAAAATCTTTAAATTTTAACCCACTCGCTTACAACGTTATACTTTATATATATTATATATATACTATTTATATATATACTTTATATATATACTTTATATATACATATCTTATACTTTATTAATAATACGTGTCATATATTACAGCTAAAATGTTTTGAACTTTCGAACTCATAGTACAAACAGTTCCTTAGCTAACAATACCGCATAAGTCATTTTTATCAACTTTACAGGAGACGAAAAAAACTGTCTATTTAAAAAAAATCGGTGGTTATTTTTAGTAATTTTCAATTATCATATGACCGATGGTTAGATGCGGAATTAGCAGCCGCATACAATGGCATTAAAATGTGAAAACCGCCAATTTTCGACTTGGCGGTGTTGTAAGCTAAGGGACGATATGTGTCAGGACAGTACTAAAATATATTTTTTTACGTCTAGTCGCAGAAATAAATGCAAGTTACATGTACAAGAAAAATGATAACATCAATATGACTATTACTCATGTGTATTTTAATAAATTTTTAAAGTTCATTACCTTTGCACACTGAAAACGATGATAATTATTGATTAGTCAATGTGATATATAACTATAAAATAGGAACTACCTAAACCTACCTTTTTTATAAACGATGAATTGATCAAATACATCTGTTTGTACTAAACTTGCTTAGCAAGCATTTTATGGCATATATCAAAAAAATATACATATGACAAAACATAAGAGAATGTTTACAAGATGTATACGCCTCTTCTTAAAAAAGCCACTATGTTTTACATTTTTATATTGTTTCTTCTTATTGACACAACACACTTTCATCACAACCTCTCATTTGAATTTATTTTCATAATTATTAACATTCAATATGTTGATTTAATATCTTTAAAATAATTATATCTCTCATTATCACAATTCTTTAAGAGATTTTTTACGACTAGAAAAATAAAATATAGTAAAAGTTATCATTAAATATTTAATGTACCACTAACCGTGGGTTTCTAAGACCAACATCTCCTTTTAAAACGTATTAATGTGTCTGTTTTGACAAAAATATTATATATTTTATACTGAGATTTTGATCTAGGAAACCAATGGTTAGTATCTCGAGTATCCTTAATCACCGTTACAGATATATAATGAGTAGGAATGAAAGACAATAAAATGAAAATTTGGTTGAAGTTGCATCACTTTTTGATAGTTTATCGGCGTTATGTATAATTATCCGACCTTCCACAGCTGGGTATAGAGGTTTATGATTTTCAATGTATTCAATTGTTGATTGTAATTCGTCATAGTCTAAAGCGGTTGAGGGTAGATCAATAAATACAGAAAAACCACCGCCACCCATTGATAAAAATGAAGGCATCAATATATTATACACTTTCGTTCGGTTCAATAAAGAATACGTAGGCAAATAACAATTGCCACAAAGTATGGATACACTTTTAACTCTCATGCCCGGAGGTTTCTCGAAATCATATTCCACTTTAAGTCCTGAGAATTGTAGGAACTCTCCCGGAGAGCGAAGAGGAAGATAACCTGCCACAGAATGCTCTAACATTTTCCAAATATTTGATCCATTGATTGACAATTTAACCATGTTTCCGTCAAAAGGCATTACTATCAAAAGATCGCCTTTAGTTATATTTGTTGGTAGATTAGTGTGTGCTATCGATGCTCTGATACCACCTCCTTGAATAATAGCAATAGGCGCATCTGTCCATCCTTTTCCATCATATTCAGATGCATATTTATAAACCATTGCGTCTGTAATCAAGTTTCCCATATTACACTCCTTTAGTCGACATGATTGACCATCCAAGACTACTGATATTTTTCCTACCACTACCTCGGTTAATTTTGCAACGTTTTTACGATATTTTTTCACGATTTCTAAAATATCAGCATCTTGTGGTACCGAGTTATCAAGTAGAATAGGATTGCCATTGAAACTAATTATGTCACCGCTACTGTTAAAGACAATTCGCAATTTGCCCAAATATTTTGTGTACGCATACGCTTGAACTACTGGAACTATTTTACCACTAGTTTGTTTAACTAGTGTAGGATATGGACCGTCCACTTTTTCTGAATCAATAGTTTTACCTTCCCAAAGGAATGTGTTAGTATGACCACCAATGACTAAATCAATATCTTCTATTTTTGCTATTTTCATATCTTTGAGATATCCCGAATGGCCCAAAGCTATGAATATTTTAACATTTTGCCTTTTCAATTCAGCAATTTCATTTCTGATAGCTATTTCTTCCTCTATGTATTCCACATTGTTTCGTATTGCTAGAATTTTCGTATCGGGAGTTAGGTAGCCTATGATTCCTATTTTTGTTCCGTTTATATCAAGTGTTATAGACTTCATTAAATTCTTTTGGGCTTGCAGTGAAGGTTCCCGATTCAGGATAAGATTTGCTGCGAGCACTGGACATGTTAAGTTTTCGATGAAAGGCGTCAAACCGGAGACACCGTTGTCAAATTCATGATTGCCAAGGGACTGAAATCAACAAAAAAAAAATGTATCACTATTTCATTAAAGGACACAGACATACAAACTCATGGAGAGATAACATTAATTAAATTTTAAAGTTTGTGTACTTTTATGATGAGTTATTATTTCATGTAAAGTTTTAGTTACATATATGGTGTACAGAATTATTATCACAGAAGACAAGAAGTTTGAAGAAGAAGAAGTTGAAGTCTGAAGAAGAGAAAAATAATAAAATAAAATACCATTTATTTGATTTTAAGATTCATATCGACTGTAAGCAAAAAGTTAAAGAATCGTTCATAATTCACATGGACAAATAAAATTAGTGTAATAGATATTTCTTAAATTATGTTAACTTTAAATCTTATCACTCTATTCGCTGTACATCATATTTGTTGTTGTAAAAATAAGGTCTGTTAGAAAGAAAGTAAAGACAGTTTTTAGTTATTAGTAAATTGGAAAATATTGAAATAATCAAATTGTTAGTATCTTTTCATTGTAGCATGGTGAGGCCATTTACCATTTCTAAAAAACATTCTACGTTCATATATGGTGCAAGTTAAAAATTTATATTTCCATATAATCATAATCTTATACTACAATGAAAAGACCTCTGCAAGTTTCTTGTTAAAACATTTTTAATTTTCAACCCCTGGTGTACTTACTGTAAAATAATTGGATTTAAAATCACTACGCGTCACATCGGAAATTTTGGTTTTATTATTTTTTTACGTTATAAACTTCAGATCAGTCCGTAAAATTTTGGAGGTTGTCACTTGAAAACAAGGAATTATGAAATTTGAAAATCTTATTTCTCTTTTCAATCAAATAAAAGACAACATTAATTTTAAATATGTTTACTTAAAGAAGATCCATTCAACCAAGTGCATAAGTTAATAAAATAACCAAAAGAGTAATTGAAGTGCCTATAGTAGGAGCTGAACTTGAAGCTTTTTCTGGATTAAGTAAAACAATTCGACCCGATACTTCAGGATATACCGGACTACGTTGAGCAATATATTTTTCGGCACCAAACGCTTCGTCAAAGTCAAGAAATCGTCGAGGAAGTCCGATAAGCATGGAATATTCTTCTGCACCATTTGCTAACGATAATGGCATCAGTATCGAGTACTCTATTGAATCATTGATAGTCTGAAACTCAGGGATAGAACAAGCCCCACATCTTACAACGGCATCGACTATTCTAGAACCCGGTGCATTAGCAATATCATACGTCACTCGAATGCCAGAGTATTGAAGGAATCGACCGGACGGATTAATTGAACGATAGTCCGCGACCGAATGCTCCAGTACTTGTTTCAATACAGTTCCAGTCATTGTAACAGCGACTAAGTTACCTTCTGATTGTATAGCAGACAACAAAGCACGCTTGGTAACAGCCGCTGGTCGGTTTTGTGGTGCGATAGATGTGGTTATAGCACTGCTATGAATCATAGCAATCGGCGCATCAGTCCAACGATCACCTTGGTGTCTAATAGAATAATAATACATCATAGAATCAGTAATTAAGTTGCCAAAATTACATTCTTCTGCTTTGCATGTGTCTCCATCTAGAACTACAGCGGTGCTGCCTATTACTTCTTGACTTAGTAAATCAATATCTGCCATATAGGTCTTCATTATTGCTAGAGCATTTGTATCTTGAGGAACAGAGAAATCTAATGGAATCTGTTCAGCTTGGTAGTCTGATAATTCACCATTGCTATTAAATTTGGTAAGTACTTTACCTAAATTTTGATTATATGCAAATGATTGGACGATTGGTACTCTCTTACCAGTCTGTTGGGTCACTGTTATTACATTTTCTACTTCATGTTGTAAATTCTTTGTATTGCCGTTCGATCCGTAAACATTTTTATATCCGTTTATAATTAAATCAATGCCATCAACTTCGGCTGCAATTTCTGTAACTTTATCTATATTTGCGTGTCCTAAAACTATGACTATTGACACGTTTTGTTCTTTTAATTTGTTTACTTCTTCCTGTAGAGCTATAACTTCGTCTATGTATTCCACAGCACCTGCATTATCAAGTGTACTCAATTCCGGAGTAACATAACCAACTATTCCAACTTTATATCCTTTTACATTAAATACAACGGACTTTTGTAATCTTTCTTTTTCTTCAGTGTTTAAAATTATATTTGTGGCCAGTATAGGCGTACTTATACTTTTTAAAAGCGGTGATAATTGTGCAGAATCTTTTTCAAAGTCGTTTCCTCCAAGTGACTGAAAAACGGATTATAATTTATTAGTATAAATTCTTTAATTGTCGATTAATTCAACAAAGCTGTTTTGTTTAGTAAAGCTTCCTAAGAATATTTAATAATTTAAAGAAAAGTAAATAAAATTATAAATTAGTTAACATTTTTTTAATAATTAATAAGTATCTTAGTAAATAGGTACATTTAATGTAATAAAACATATAAAAGATTGACAAGAACAATATTACATACCACAAAAATGAAAACCACATTGAAAGCCTTTGCAAACAAAGATATATACATCAAGCCCTCCAACCCATGTTTAAAATATATGGTACAATATTATAAATAACCGATTAATACTATATAATAAAAAACTTGAGAGGTGTCAAGGGACACCCGGACGGAACGAAGTTCCTTTCAATTAATTAGTGAAGGAACCAATGTTTATTCTATGAATAAAAAACTTAAGTCTTCACAAGAAGTACATTTTATTTCTATGAATTTTCGTTATATATTGTCACGTCGTTGCCATGGTGATATAGCAAAAAGTGTCGTGACAACTTTTCGTAAGAATTTTTTCCGTCTAGCCCCCTTTCACAACGCGCGATAAGGAACTTCGTTCCAAAATAAAGACAAAATTACGTCTCAGAATCAGACTTAGATTTAAATATAATTTTAAATTCTACCACTACTACTCAATCTAAGTTAGTTTTTGGATTAAATGTGTTAGTTTCTTTTTAAATGTTATTACACTGATAAAACTAGATATATTAAAGGATAAACTTACGTACATATTTA
The DNA here is from genome assembly GCF_912999745.1 of Papilio machaon. NCBI lineage: Eukaryota > Metazoa > Arthropoda > Insecta > Lepidoptera > Papilionidae > Papilio > Papilio machaon. Next base: position 5,872,121 of record NC_060000.1, on the reverse strand, counting down.
CGACGATTATCTTCGAATATTCGATACGATAAAATTATCGATTCAGATAATGTTCATTGTATAACTCTCGTTCGAATTACCTTGTACAATATAGTTTCTAGTGCAAAAAGAATGAAAAAAGTTAATAAATTAAAAATACATGCGTAATAAATTTTGTTACTTTTCTTTGGCACTCTAAATACTTACATTATACGCATAATTATATTTTCAAAAAACCTTTACCTCTATTATTATTTTAAAATTAGCATTTAGCTGACGGAAATTAAAAAAAAAAACGTAGTAAGTAGCCTATGTCTTCTTCTAGACTATGTTCTACTTCTGTGTTAAATTTCATCGAGATTCGTTGAGCCGTTCTAGAGATACGTTCCAACAAACATCCATCCATCCATCTTAATTTTCGTATTTATAATATTAGTAAGATAGCATTTAATATTAGAATCGTTCTTGCTTTCAATTGTAATGGCTATTAACAGACTTCCTAACACTATAAACAAATAATAGTCTACATTCTTTGACTTTAGGCTATTTCAGTTATATCTATTATTTAAGTTGTGGGTCAAGACGTTTGAGTCATAATGTAAAATGTTTGTTGAGTAACAGCTTAAACTAAACAACAGAGTAGAAACCCTGGCCCCAAAATACTTGACCATGACCAAATGACCTGAGATGTCTTTCAGTCAGATAGTATTTGTAATAACAATAAAAATCCGGACCATGTTCGGTGATAACTCTCAAGTTATTTAACTGAGTATCACGTTCGGGATCTAATTTAGTATATAAGGAATAGTCCCATCTATACTATAAAATGTAAAAGTTTGATATTTGTAATTAATTTTACATTACACCTTAATACGCATATTAAAATGGTTTAGCTGTACAGAGGAATCAAGCATTTAAAACATCATGAAATATTTACAGAGTTCTACCACATAGGTTTTATTTCATCTGATTCGGAGGAGGCAATTATTTTAAATGAGTCTAATGTGAATAGCAGTAACTATACGAGTAGCAATACGCATTCATCGGTCAATTCTCACTTGATGCCCGCTCTGGCATCATTTGTGACACTTCTTTCGTCGTCTTTTGTTTTATTTGACACGAATAATTTGAACAAATCAATGAACCAAATAAATAAGTTATGGTGAAATCATTTGATTAAGTTTTGTTGTTTGTAAAGTTATATAAATAACGTGAGACAATTTATATAATTGTTTTACCATTCCTCGTTTTTTAAGTAGATAACCTCTAGTCGTTATGATTGATCCATTTGGACATAAGTAACGATTAAATGACTAGAGCGCTGACCTATTTGTGCAGTAAATATTTTTTACGCTTAGATACAAAAATAATTATTGTATTTCTCACTGGTATTACAAATTATCTTCCAATGATGGAAACTTACGGATTCGAACTTCACTCAGGTACCGTGTAAGTTGACTATCTAGTGGCCTTTTGCCATTAGGAACTCACAAAATACAAACTAGAATAGAATAATAGAACTTACTCTAGTAAAACTTGATGTAAGTTTTTTACTCGTATTCAACATATTTTACCTCAAATGGGCATTGAAGTTAGATCCTCAGTCTTATACCTACGTATTTCTTTATCAATATATCAGATATAGTAAAATTAATTGAAATAAATTCGACATAAAACAGAATTATGCCGCTTTGTTTCGAGTTTATTTCGTATCAAGTTATATAACCAAACGCGACGCAACAAGTTGTCAAGTATTGATTTTCCGCTGGTACATAAGCCGTATGTATCGCGCGTATGTAATGTTAAACGTATATACATAGATAGCCCGACGCCACAAAGCTGTCAACGCTAGAAAATTTTCCAGCAATGAAAATCAGACTGCATTCGCCCGTCGCGCCACCCGCGGCACGATTTATTCAAACTGACATTCGACCTTTTGTTTACAGGTCGAATATTTAATTTTATTTTGTGAACTTTTATCTTTTTAAAGGTTTTTTTTATTGCAAAAGGTGGCAAATGAGCAAGCGGATAATTCAATTTGCCAAGATAGCGAAATGACCGTTGCAGATGCGTTGTCTACCTTTAATGCACAGAAGAGGGGACGTACGAAAAGAGTTTCGTCTTCGTATGCGTCCCCCCTCTGCCAAATCTCTTTACCCTTCCTATCCCTTTCTAATAAGTAAAGTGTCTCATGGGAAAGAGGACTAAAAGAAGGCCTCTAGACACTCATCAGACGAAACGCGGAATTGCTTCTAGTTGACACCTGTATTCTATTTGGTCGTGGTATTACACCGTTTGAGCGGGCTATTCGAGTCAAAGATGTTACTATGGTCTCAACCACAGTTAATCAAAAGATATTTCATAAGCAAATAAATTCTTAAATAAGAGTGATACACTCTACTTATAACATTAAATCAAAACACCAATATTTTTAGATAAATCCGCGGTCGCTACCATAAAGTTTTTTCATTTGGTTAAATTTCAATTGAAAAAAAAAAACTTTAATTATTGTAATACTGGAACAACACGATAATAACATTTTGCATTTGAAGCCGACATAATCAAGCTGGTATTTGTAACATCTTTGTTATCATTTAACAATGACAGAATAACAAATAACGATTGTCACAAATGGTAGCTGTCACAAAACAACTAACTTATCACTTTAAAAGTAACACCAGTAATTTGCACAAACAAAAAATGCAGAACATGATACAAACACAAACAAAATATACCTAAAATTGAACAGATGTGAACCAATGGAATTCTATTAAAAACAATTCCACTCTTCCTGTGACGTTTTACAATATTTACTAGATCTCCAATTACACAGTAGCCAAAAAAACATTCATTATCTACGAAGCTTTTATTTAAAGATATCTCATCTTGTAGGAATACAAGCAGATCTTGGGTTTGATGCTTTTCAAATACTTACATACTTATAAGAGCGCAACAACACAACAAACTTAACTACAATCGTGTACAATAACATGAACCTAACGATGACGTCATTGCAAAAGGACTAACGAATATAAGTTCGTGTGGAAATGAGGCGTGGGGTGAGTAACATTTCACGCAAGTTACATGTGATTATACACGAGTTGTACACTACAATATGAACGCAGACACAACGAACTTCTTTTAATAAGGAATAAAACTTACAACGGCGTCTGGTTGTAATGCGTTGAGGAATTCAGCGGCGATTTTCCACTTATAGATGGTGAACCAGGCGGTACCAGTGTATGTGTCACCAGCGTTCAGGTACAGAACCGGCGGCCCTTCGCCAGACGCAGCCGCTTTTCTCGCCTCTTTCACTCTGGAATTAAAAGATTTAAATCATCGTTACTTGTGCATACAGCAAGGGATTGGAACAGTTTGCTAGCGTTAGTTTTTCCGTCCAACTATGTGGGTACTTTCAAGTGTAGGGTGATCAGGTATTTCGGCCACATCACCACATAACATAAGATGGGATCGTGGCCAAGCTCTAGTTATTCAGTGTAAAAAAGTAAATTCAAACGTTAATTAAATCTGAAGGTTATAAAATCAAATGAAATAAATTATACATTTTATCTCGTTTCTATTAAACACCTAAATGATGTAAACAGAGAATACTCCAATGTCTATACGCAATTTCAGGTTTTCAGTTATTTTGTAAGAATTATTAAGAATTATTAAGTGGAGTGACATTGTTTGTATGGTTAAATAATATTATATAATATGTTATATTCGAATTGGGTTAAGTATAAAATGTCTATGGTTTATAATATTTATGGCTTCGTAATGGAACAAGTTATATTTATTGTTTACTACGTTATTACTACGTCCGTGACTCCAACCGCGTGGAATTAAAAAATCTTTTTAATTAAAAGTTCTTCCAGACTATGTACTACATCTGTGCCAAATTTCATCAAAATCCATTAAGCCTTAGCGGAGATTCCTTAAAATATCCATCCATCCATCCATCTAAACATTCGCATTTATGCAATTAGTAGGATAAGATTAAATCATTGTAATTTTATTTATTGAATAATGAAAATAGCCGTTGTCTTAGGCAAGGGAGCTAACGATCGGTACGTTGTCAGTGAGTCGTTAACTTCAGTAAACAATGAGACAGCTTGACAATATCTTGCATGTCTTGTGTGTATTTAAACACTTGTATGTACATACATATGTATCTCAAAATGTATTGTTATATTTGCTATATTTACTCTATCTAATTAAACTGATATGAATCAAATAAACGTGTTCCTTTTATAGGAATGAGAAGATTTTAGAATTGCGCTTTAAGCTATTTCTTGCATAATTGAGTTTAATTAAACTGTGTGAAATTAAAATTTGTACACTTTTTTCACAATTGAATTATACTTTTATGAGACGAAGAAATTAAAGAATAGAGTTTTTTTATTTCCGGTATTATAATTTTTCCTTCATAGCACAGAATACGCACGGAATATATGAATGAAAATTAAATACAATGAAGCTATAAAAATAAGCTTTGTTTTCGTATCTAAAAGATTCTTGTACAATAATTATTGATGAAGTTATTAAAGAAATACGGTTTTTTGCTTTTCCTGAAAAATTTGATTTTTCCTATTGGGCGGGGTTATTCGGCGGGGGCGTCGAAATCTTAAACTAGAATTATCAGATCATAAGAGATTACAAGATTTTATTTATCAATTTTTTATTCGTCTTTATTTTAAATCTTGAATATAATTTCGCCTATCCCCAATGATTGACTGATTTGATTCCCTCCTGAGAGGGTATTCGTGTCGGCCCGATTCGGGTTGGGTTGTCTATTAGGGTTGGGATAAATTGGATCGGGATAGGTGAAAGCCGAAGTGGGTTGTATGGATTAAAATAGAAAAAGTAGCCTGTAACTGTTCCGTTTGCCTATTAACCTACCTTTTCTAGTCCTAATTTAAGATAAATTTTGTTAGATTTACAATAAATAAATTGTCTTCTTTACTATAACCAAATATATCTGATAGAAAGGGTTAGATTTCTGATATAAAAATTCTGGTTACAAAGTTATATTATATATTAATGGATGGGCTGTGTAGTGGCGTTTATTATTGTTTACATTTAACAAAATAAAACACGGATAGTGTTTGCAAATACTGTGTTTTTGTGCTTCAAACTACTTTTTAGCCGACTTCAAAAAGAAGGAGGTTATCAATTCGACTGTACTTTTTTTTTTATTTTGAAGTTTAATTTAACTAAGATGCATTTCATTATAGTTTTTTTTAATGTTTGTTTAATTTAACTCTTTTGCTAATAATAATGTAAACAGAAGGCCTCGTTTATATGTTTTGTATAGTACTAGAACAAAAAACAAAATGGCGTAATATTTCGCGGCTAAATTGTAAGTTGATCGGCGTCCGTTGTTCCAATTTGCAATAAAGTGGGCTTTGTTTGCAGTACCGTTGTGTACACTGCAAATCGATTTTAGGATGAGTAAACAATTTTATATGGTAAAACAATTGAATTATTCGATTTTTTAATTTAGTTTTTTTTGTTAAAAAAATGTAAAATGGTTTAAGACCATATCCTGTCATATCAAAATGGCGAAATAGCCCAAAGGTAAGGAATTATAACAACACTTAAACAAAACTCAAAATATGCACGAAGTAACCAATCTGCTTTCATAGTCCACGCGTTTCGTTATTTAGTAGTCAAAGGGATAAGTAATTTAAACCTACGTGGTTTTTACTTACTGAAAGCTTATAAGAGACGGGATTCTTATAGTCCCGGAGCCAGGTACATTTTCGGTCAATTATTTCTTTTTGAGTGAAACTTCGTAAAATGCATAAAGGACTTATACTGTATTCATTGTATAAGTCCCTTATGCATTTTACGAATTTTCGATTGGGAGGGACTTGGTCATGAAAATCTGTCACTGGCTCCCGGACTATTACGATTGGATCTTTCAGCTCGTTATTTGGTACAGTTGTATGTATGTTCATGGACTGTGTACAGTGATCTACCGCAGATGTGATCCCGTGTCTTAAGAGTTAGTTAACTTACACATGTGCTACTCTCGGAAATCCCCCGTAGCATTTTCCCGCTTCTCTATCAGATGTAGTACAAGCGCCACTTAGCTGGGACGTCTGTTCGAAGCGGGCGTGCATGTCATTGTTGTGCAGAATGAGCAGCTCGAAGTTGCCATTAACCGGCGCCTGGACAACACTACTCGATACTAGCGCTACAGTGGCAGAAACGCACACTGCTAGGGTGAAGTACGTCTGGAACAGGAAAATGTACGTTATTCTTCTATTGTTTTTAAATATTAGGTCCTTACATATGAAATTGGCGTTTTTCGTACTGGCCACTTTAATCACGAATTTCTCCTCTTTGGTAAGGAATTCCAAATTCAAATTTGTACAGCTATAGACTCATGTATTTGTGGTTCGATGAACGTCGTTCATTTGTTTTTTTTCTTCCGTTTTTTTCTGTTTGCGTCACTCATTTTACAAAACGGAAAACTTAAAATATCGCATTATTTACGAGTACGAGTTCCGCCGTGGCACTAGTGCTGCGGAAACGACTCGAAGGGTGAATGATGTGTATGGCGGTCGTGTTGCAAAAGAAAACACAGTTCGTTTTTGGTTCCAACGTTTTCGTTCTGGAAATTTCGATCTGCAGAACAAGCCCCGTGGACGGCCTGAGACTCAAGTTGATAATGAAGAGTTGAAGGCTATTGTGGAAACGGATCCACCGCAAACCACGTCCGAGTTAGCTGCAGGCTGCGAAGTTAGTGATAAAACTGTTCATAATTCACTTGAAGCAAATTGGGAAGATTAAAAAGCTTGAAAGGTGGGTACCTCACGAATTGACTGAAGCAAACCGGCAAACGCGCGTCGACTGTTGCGTTACATTACTAAACCGGCACAATAATGAAGGTATTTTAAACCGAATCATTACCTGTGATGAAAAATGGGTTCTTTACGGTAATCGGAAGCGCTCAGCGCAATGGTTCGATCATCCAGCCAGCCAAATCCTGCCCCAAGCGAAAATTAACCCCAAAAAAGTTACTTGTAAGCGTTTGGTGGACTAGTGCCGGTATTGTTCATTACAGTTTTCTCAAATCTGGCCAGACTATTACGGCTGATGTCTATTGTCAGCAATTGCAAACCATGATGGAAAAGCTAGCGGCTAAACAACCTAGGCTGGACAATCGCTCCACGCCACTGCTGCTTCACGACAACGCTAGACCACACACTGCGCAACAAACGGCTACTAAATTAGAAGAGCTTCAATTGGAAAGTCTAAGACATCCTCCGTACTCCCCGGACCTTGCTCCAACAGATTACCATTTTTTTCGAAATTCGGATAACTTCTTGCAAGGGAAAAAATTCAACTCCGATGGGGCAGTCTAAATCGCCTTCAAAGATTTTATTGATTCCCGTCCGACTGGTTTTTTTAGTAAAGGGATCAATGAACTACCTATGAGATGGCAAAAGTGCATAGAAAATAATGGTTCATACTTTGATTAATTAAATATATTATATTAAAAAATATTCGACTTTTTGTTCCTCCCATACAAAACGCCAATTTCATATGTAAGGACCTAATATTTACACATATTAATAAAATTGGTAACATCGAAAAAAAAACATTTCGCACACATGTTTAATTTGCGTAGCTATTTTTAAAATTTTTGCTTTTCTCTGGTACTGGCTGGACCTAGTTTGACGGGAAGATAGCTGATACATGCGTGCATATATTAGCTACTTTTTTATGCGCTGGCAACCACTATTTGTTAAATCATTTCTGTAAGAAGTATTGCTGTGTGTAAAAGTGAAATTAAAAATAGTCTTTGTCATACAATGAAAGTAACAGGATTACAAATCTTGGGGCAATTTTTGCCTGAATCAGTAACAATGCATATTTTTATTTGGTAACCCTAAATCTTAAACGTAGTCTATTCTTTTCCTATACATCTTAAATAGTTAACAAGAGTTCAATACATGTGTATAACAGGCGGTAGAGATGAACTCAATACCACTTTAACTACTCAATGATTATCGTCCTCTATATGGCTATTATCCAATAAAAAAGTCAAGTGTGACTTCAGTTACCCGTATTATGTAAGGTAACAAAAACTACAACAGTACAATGAAACTGTGGTCTTTCAATGCAGTAATTCCCGTACAAAAATGTTTTGTCATTTCTTTGTTTCTCATTGAAAAAAGATACCATATTGTATTTGAATTGCGGATGTGGAAAATTCAATAAATAATATAAGTAATAATAGACACGGAATAAACTTTTACTATTATATTTCTAGATTATTATTTATTTATCTATTTTTACCAATATTCATACGTAGAAAAATTATGTTTTAAATATTTATTTAAGATGTAATAAATTATATAATCGATTTAATACATAGGTATTTGCATAATAAAGTAAAATCGATTTTATTTTTTAATTATAATCGAGTTATGGTTAAAGCGAGCGATGGTGCCTTTCCTAATCTGGTCTAGCTTAATTGAATCTGAACGCGAATAAACTGTACCTTTATAAAAATAACGTTGCTGACAAAATGCAACGGACTTCCCTATTTTATGAGATATTCCTGTGAGATAATTTTACTGTTAAAGTGTGACATCATTTTGTGGTTCTGATAACGTAGGAGTACTCTACTTGATTCTTATTTATCTCGTATACAAAGAATAAAACTTTAATAGATATAGGTTATCCCTTCAGATCATTTTTGAAAAGATTTCCCTTTGAATTATAATTTTGTATGAAATTTATTTGTTATTCTTATTTATTAATGTTATGTTTTATCCGTAAAAAAACAAAAAACGATCATAACTAAATACTGTTAATACAACTACTCTCAATATATATTCAGCATAGGTCTGTTTGTTGTATTTTTGAATGAAAAAAAAAAAGATTAGGAAGTAAGTCTTTTTTGTTTTTCTTATATTACAAGATAGCAAACGAGCAAGCGGCCACATGAAAAATGGCGAAGCGACCGCTGCCCATGGATATTCGCAATTGCAGATGCGTTGCCTACCCTCAATCGACGAAGGAGGGGACGCACAAAAAGAGAATATTTAACTTTCCTATGCATTTCCTCCTCCACCAAATCCACCTACCCTTCCCATCCTTTCCTTATAAGAAAAGGATGGGAAGAGAAAGAGGACTAAAAAGTCTAAGTCTGTTGAAAAGTTATGACTCCTGGTTAACTTTCACGATATGAATGAGGTATTTTTTTACAACGTTTAATTGTATACCTTACTGTGGTTTTCTGAGATCAAAATCTTCGTTTAAAACATAGTGTTTTCTCTGTTTTGTCAAAGATAATGACAGGGATGACGATATGTTTTATATTGGTGGTCTTAGAAACCCACGGCTAGTCCTCAAATACGTTCAGTAACGAAACAATATACCTTTGAGAGTCGAATACATTTTTTTTATCGTAGTTTTCTGTCAATGATACCGGTTATTATATTTGACACCTTTGTGATATTCAACGAAGGACGTAATTGAGTAGCACGATTGTGTTATTTCATTGAAAATGTCACTCTACCTGCATTTCTTAGAATACATTGTGAGGTGCATACTTAACCGCTTTCTGAGTATCCAGATGATGTCGGATTGTTTTTGATTATTACCTTCGAAACATTTAACAGTTATTTTGTATTGAACGCGTAAATTATTTTTATTATAAGACTGTAATTGTTTCTTTTATAAGCAAGTTTGAATTAAATGGAATAAATAGTCTCAGATGTGAAATTGAATATTTTTATTTTAGTTTATAGTTTAATGAACACTGTATTGGTGTTATAAATAAAAACGCCTGCGAACAGTTTTATCTAGCAACTACTCGTAATAATAATTAATGTATGCATGTTTATTATAACGTGAACAAATTATAATAAACTAAATATAAACGGCTAACACGCACGAAATTTATCCGGCACCAACTAATTTCTGCCGAAACTAGTCGGTGCCTACACCGGATAAATTACGTTGCCGTTTATATTTAGTTTATAATAATGTCTCACGAAAGTTAAAATAATTTAATTCCACAAGTTAATAATAAGCTTGGAAACAGTAAAATTTTATTATTGTTTTAAAGCACTTTTAAAAAGCTTTCGTTAAAAAAAACCGTTAGCTAACTCTGTCTTTAATTAAGCTTTCCTACGGTTTCAACTTAAGCAATGTCTCGACGTCTATTTCGGTTAAAAAGGTTAAAAGGACTTTACGTAAGAAGAATGGAAATAGAAAATCATACAGTAAGTTTTTCAATTAACCAATGAAATCTTTTGACTTCTAAAATAGAAACGGTAATCAGTTTTATAGATTATTTCGTAGAAAATTTTATTAATTTTTTAATTAATGCTAATACATTTTTCTGAACCGAAAAATATTCTTCAAAGGGGATTTTTTTTGAACACCTTTTGACTTTAAAAGTATGAAAATTGTATAACATCTGTGTTATTTATTTTTACCTTCGCTGATCGCTTGTTTTTAGTAATAAATAATTCATGTTTAGGTCATGTTAGCGATTAATCTATCATATCAAACAAAAATATCCGTGTGGCTTAAGAAAAAAAATTACGACACGTATTGAATAATGTTCATAGTCAACAACATAAGTAATTCTATGGCAGTCGTTAACTGCCACTGATTGCTATCTGCTGCGATATGAACTGACGTATTTCCTTTGTAATTTTCCGATATGTACATAGAGCTATAAATACAATAGAACAGCCGGAATTATTAATTAAGATCTAAAAATTTTACGATGGAGAATCTCAGAATTTTAATCTTTACATGCACCTTAAATATCAGCTATACAATATTTTTTGCTTATCAATTGTTTGAATCATATTTTATATACATTATCATTACTTCGATGACGTGCCTACTTTAAATTAATTTTCGTTAAGATAGTTTTACGTAGAAATGTCGGCGACGAGCGGTGTGTACAAACCTCTATAACATTGTACTGGGTAAGTCGCTTAGCGACTAAAATAATCGGGATTCGAAGATTTAACGCGTATTGTTTACGAAGGGCCTTAATTGTCTGTTTTACAAAGATAATGAGTGACGTGACAGAATGTTTTATACAAGTGTTTTGATAGTGTAAACCCGCAGTTATGAAAAAGTGTTCGGTGACGTGACTTAGTGACATTGGTTCATTTGCAGTCCCCATGGAGCGTTGTCGAGCCGGTCCGTGCTCAATATGCGATATTCGGCGCACGATTTACACGTTGCAATTAGCCGAGCCATTGCCCGACATAATGAACTGTCGTTTGCATAAGTCTTTAAAGTAGATCGAAAAATACCGTTTAATATGAAAGTTTGTTGTCATAATTACGGTTCTTGACAAAGTAAAAATTTGGAATAGTAAGTTAATTTACTTTTTTATATATTTTGCTACGCCCATAACATTATTTAACAGTATTACAGATTACAATTTACAATATTTTATTATAAAATATGCAATGTTTAAACATTAGTATTTTTTTCTCTCCAAGAGATAAATTAAAAGATATAAAATGGCTGCATATTTATATTAAAATAAGGTATAAAAATTAAAAATAAGTCATGTTTTTGTTTTCTGTACAAAAAACCTTATGTTAATGAAACACAAAAAGTTGCATGTACTGGGTATAAAAACGATGAATCAATGTTGAAAACAAGATGGCCGCGTGGCGGGAGACGTCGAGATTCCCTCGCGCCGGCCGCAGATCGATGCATCTTATCCTGCTTTCCGCCTGACCTACATATATGTATCTGTCACCGACATGATTCCAACGAATTACTTTCTTCACGTTTATCCAACTTAGAAGACTTACGAAAAACCTATAATAATTAATCGACTGCATCTTAAATTGTCCGGGCGCCATTTTGTTAAAATGACAGCTTTTTTTGTAATTTGCATTTGACAGTGGATGTCTGGTTAATATTTTATTGAATTACTTAGCTCTCTCCGTGCGGCTTAATCTGCATTAAATTCCATTAATTTCATTACTCAGAAAAAATTTTTTTTATAGTTTACGAGTATATTGCGTAAAATTTTCAATTGTAAATGTCAAAATTCAAATACTCAATTGACAACGAAGGCCTTCGCCATCTGCTGAGAAAAACCGTTACCATGGCAACCATCCATCCTTACTGCTATTGGCTTGCAATTTTTCACCCTTTCCCGCTTAACATTTTTCTTTCAATACTCGCCAATCTTAACGGCGTGAAAATATATAGCCTAAAGCGTACTTGGTATAAGTCATTTTATTACAAAAAGAATTATTCAAAAATATGCCGTGATTATTATATTAGTATAGATGTTACAATATCAATTAAAAACTTTTGGGAATATTATTGCCACAGAAAATCTTCTAAGATTCATAATCCGATTTCTTGGCAATTAAAGTTGTGACAGTTGGGAAATCTCTTCAGAATTGACTGGCGTCTTTGCAGTGGAAGTAGAGCGACGCGATCTTTATTGCATCTCCTATTTTAATTACAGATTGTTCGTGAGCTAAATCCCTTTAAGATTGCAGGTGATTAGAAATTGCCGCATCCTAAAGGATCGAGCTTTCATCGATAGAAGCTATTTTAGTTTTGTACTACATACAAACTTATACCATAGTTTAGCATAAATGTATAATATTTGTAAGCAACAAAACAAATGTCAGATCTTTTATTAACTTTGAATTATTTGTGATAATGATAAAGTTGTAGACTATGAATGAATGAAAACATGTTATCTGTAATTATTTAGCTATAATTATTTAGTTTGTATTACATTTAATTTTAAGTAATACCTCCCAAGTAGGGTTGGCGACAGACAGGCATGCAGCAAAACTTTAAGGTTTATAAAATCATGTGTGCCGACCCCACGTGAGTGGTCAGAGAAAAGGCCAGAGAGAAGATGATCTGTAATAGCTTCTAGACCAGAGTTAAGGCGGCCTTCCTTTACTATTAAATTTTATAATGATTTTGGTTGGTAGCGTCCAATGACGTGCTAGTGTGTTGTATTCGCAAATGGTCCATTTTAAATAATCACATTCAAAACACTGTTCTACACAATAAATATTATCTATCATTATCTCAAATACATTATCATAATCACTTACCCACGGTAACTTTTCTGAGACCAAAATCTCTGTATAAAAAAAACATATCGTCATCCCTGTCATTATCTTTGACAAAACAGAGATAACCATATGTTTTAAACGTAGAATTTGATCTAAAAAAATCACGGGTAATGTAGAGTTTAGATTTAAAAGATGTGTCATAACCGCGGTCTTCCACGGCCGAAACATATATACAAAATATGTATGTCATCTCGCTCATTTTCTATGAAAAAATAGAGATAACGATATGTTTTTAAACTGATGTTTCATCAGTATAAATGCACGATAATAGTGTAATTTGTTTCACGCGGTGTTCACGCATTTGTATGCTATTTGTTAGTACGTATAATATGTAAAAATGCAACGTAATGATTTTGAAATGTATTATTTCACGCTCGACAACTTAAATAAATGTTTAGGTAGATTATAATAATTATATTTTTACTACAAATGGACGTTTTTGTAGTTTGTCTGCAAAAATGAATCGCTATTAAAATAATTATGGTTCGAATAACACTCAAAGATTTAAAAATTTGTTTTAACATGACTGAGAAGAGGCTAATATTTTTCATATGTACTCGTATAAAGGTTTGAATGTACAAGTTTCTTTGTGACGGCTTAAAGTAATTTCAAAATGGTGGGCGTAGATTAGAACTTGTTTAACATCAAACTAAATTATGTATAGCGGTTAACCAAATATAGGTATAGTGAAGTTGTTTGAATTAGTTCATTTGTTTATGTACCGCAGGTGCAAGATAGTTTATTCAGTTGGAAATCATGTTACATTATATTGATAACAAATGCCCTTATAAAAGAGTCACAACTTTTTCTTTACTTTAAACAATTATTCTCTTTACTAAGAAACTTCTAACTCCACTTGCATTATATAAATTATCATTTATTTAAAAAAATACAAGTATAATGTTCAAAATATATCTATATATAAAAATGAATTGCTGTTCGTTAGTCTCACTAAAACTCGAGAACGGCTGAACGGATTTATCTTATCTTAGTCTTGAAATGTTCGTGGAGGTCTAGGGAAGGTTTAAAAGGCGAGAAAAAATCGAATAATTTCCGGGAAAACCCTAAAAACAGCCCTTTTCTATTTCCCATACAAACGTATCCCTTGGTCACGCCATCACGCGAATGGCTGGACCGATTTCACTTTTTTTTTGTGTTTGTTATTGTCAGGAGAAGGTTCTTATGACAGGAAAGATTAAAAAAAATTAGATGGATGAATGGGTCCGATGGATAATGATTCCGCGCAGACGAAGTCGCGGGCGACAGCTAGTATATAATATATACTTGTTTGTGAATGAGAATTATGAAATGCTGTTTTTTAATGGCACTTTTAACACAAACTAATCTAAACGGTAGAAATTTGTGAGATTGTTATTCAATTATTTTTGTTTTCCACAATATTTTTTTATCCTATAACCTTAGAGGAAAAATATTTGCGACCTGTTCGTGGTTGAATAATAATATAATTATGAACATTGGTAAAGTAAAGTAAGTAAAGACGTTAAAGGGATCTTGAATTCATTGGAATTTGTTTATGTAAATGTACTTCAACAAGTTTTGAAAGTGCTCTTCAAAAATACATTTCATAAGCCCGGAAAAAATCAACTCGGTATTTTCTACTTTCTAAATACATTTTTCCTTTTATACTTTATTCTATTATCAATCGTAATGGTAAAATCTAGGCAAGACATTATAACAGTATTTATTAACATTATAATTGTTTAAGCTCGATTGATAATATAATAAATGCGAATGTTTGGATATATGGATGGATGGATGGATGTTTGTTAAAAAGTATCTCCAGAACAGCTGCATGGATCTTGCTGAAATTTGCCATAGATGAAGAACATAGTCTGGAAGAACACGTAGGTTTCTCTAAGTTTTATTTTCAATCCCGCGCGGACGGAGTCGCGGGCGACAACTAATTACAAAATAAGTTATCAATATATCTCTAATTTTAAAGAAGTTTATATAAAAATGTAGGTACCGTTGACTAAAAATAATTAATTTTTTATTAATGAAATAAAAATTAATATGCACAAAAATTCTTATCATAGTAACATATAACCGTGGAATTTTCACCGAAGTATAATTTGAAAAAAAAAAACTTATTGCTGTCTCTCTTCGTCTCTCTGAAAACAATATGTATTTGACTTTTTTTTTGCAAAGGTAATTTCGTCTGTAAAAACCCTCCGTTAAAGATTAGTTTTAAATAACGACCGTCATCAATTCGATCACACCGGATACATTACAAACTCCGCCGGCGTAGCTTCTCAAACTAGCCTAATTATAATTTCTACTCACAAGCAACGCTAATTACGTTCAAGGAAGTATAAGTGGACGTAAATACAAGTATAGACCGTCTCGTATCATCATTAACGTCTGGCATAATATCTAATAGGAGCGTCGGTGGCTCCGGGGTTAACCACTTGACTTGCAATCTGCAAGTCCTGGGTTCGAATCCCGCCATGTACCAATGTGTCTATCGATTTTCGATTTACATATTATGTACGTTTATCCGACGTTCTTACGGTGAAGAAAAACATGGTGATGCAACCTGCACATATCTGAGAAGAAAATCAATGATATGTGTGAAGTCAACCAGCACTTGGCCAGCGTGGTTGACTATGGCCTAGTCACCCCTTACTTGGAGTAGGTTCCGAGCCCCTCAGTACGTATTGTGAGCTGACAATTATAATCTCTTAAGCGGCTTTCAGCATTTTTAATAAACAATGTTTATTACTAATATCACCATACCAACCTTTACTTTAAACAACTATCACAATTTAGATCCTTGAATATATTATCTTTATCTTACATATCTATGTAAGTATTATCAAGTTTTAATATCATTTTTATGATATTAAACATTTCTATCTTAATTCAACTTTTCGTGAAATAATTATATCGCCTTACAGTAACAGATTTAGGTCTATAATTGTGGTTAAACTGTCAAGTAGTCGTTTACGTTTAATATGAGTTATAAATAATTTTTCCTAAAATTTCTTAGCTTTGAAATATAAAACGATGGTGTAATTCCGTGATAAGGGTGATTTGAATTTAAAAATCTTTCATTACTGAAGTTAAAATAATACAATCTCACATAGAGCATTAACCAGAAATATCAATTAGTTAAAAAAATCAACATCTCAAACAGATTTATGAATAAAGTAATATACATTTTTATTCGTACGTAAAAATCATAGAGTATTTAATGAACACGAAAAATTTATAGAACGCATCCAACATCCAATATTGAATGAACTACCAACGTTATTGGGATTTCGAATGGATTTAAAAATTACACTGCAATATTCATTAAAGGTATATTCTTTCATTCATTGGATGTACATATAAGTTATAAGATGTACATATATATATATAGGTAAATTCATGAACCAAAACAGCATAACATTTTCTGTTCCAAACTTAGATCCCTACCATTTATTTTCTTAATAAAATATTAACTAATTACTGTTGTTCGCGACACTAACAAGAAAACTAAGTCTAAGCATTATTTAAGACTGTAATCGGACTGTATCGGACAAGTAGGGTTAGCGAAAGGCAGGCGGGCGTCCGTAAAAAATTAAGCCTAACTTTAAGGTTTATAAAACCTTGTGCGCCGACTCCACGTGAGTGGGATAAGGCCAGGGATGATGATAAATCGGACTATAACGGATCTAGAGTTATCCCTATCCGTTTAACCGTTCTGGTCTTACGTGATAAACTGTTACACATCCACCTAAACGCATTTATAATATTAGTAAGATTGATAAGTCTATTATTAACTAGTTTTACAAAAACCAATCATGCAAAATTCAATACACAAACTACTAAAAATTCAGTAACGATATTAAGACAAATTTTTGATAACATTTATTCTTATGTACAGAGTAGTTCGCACGTGTTTACAAAACACGTTCTCGCATGTTTATCTCTTCAGACATTTATTAAGACAATTATCGGCGATTATCTGTATGAGCCAAAAAATAGAATCAACATATTTATTTAAACCGGTATTGCCATTGTTGTACCACCGATTTTGCGATGTTAAAACATTTCAAATATACTTATATGTTTATAAAAAACGTGTTCAAAAAAAGTTAAATGATGCGTCGTGTTCCAATATCCTTGAGCGCGTGATGAATATAAAAAAACCACTGCGGAAAAATACAAACCATATTTTTTTTAAACGCTTTAGCCTTTGTAAGAGGCTAATAAAGAAAGCAGATTTAAAACTATAATGAGATACTATCTAAGGATAGAGAATAAATTTTTCAAAGATTGTTTGAATCAATAGTTTTTACGTATATTTCGTCAGTTGAAATGTACGTGATATAACGTTTCAGCCTCGGTTTTTATTGATCGCGCTATCAGAGTCACGGCCGTGTCCCGGCTCTTGCTATTACACCTGCCTCATTAACTAGGATTGAACAAATTATCCTAACATTATGCGCAACTTTAATAATACCATAATATCAGTGGTTTAAGCTTTAAATAGACTCACAAAGTTAACAATATGTTTTATTTAAACGGAGATTTTGGTCTCAGAACTACCACGACTAGTCTTACTGCAGATGTTTTTTTCTTTTATGTCACTTCCCTAATCCATGTACTTTTACATATTTCCTAACAGAATTAACCGCGACAGTAGCGCCTCTCACCAGTACAGATAAGATTATCGTACTATATGTATGTACTTCTACATCATTCGTGGATTTATTCGAAATGTTTTTAATTACTGTTTATATTTACCGTAGTTTACTACTGCTTAAATTTAGTTATTTATTTAAAAGAATTACTACTCTCATTGAAGAAAACTAATGATAACAATATGTTTCTCTACAGGTGTTTGGCAGTGGAAACATACAGTCGGATTGAAAAATTAAATATATAAAAAAACTAAAGGTTAACTTAAACCGGAATTTAACGAGAAAAAGTAAATTTCTTTAGTGTTAACTTTCGATTAGATGTAAACTTTTGTGTTACACTCCATCTATAGGTTGTTTATGTTACACTCTATCTATTGTAAGTTCTTGTCATTATTAATTAAATTATAAGTAGTTAATGAGAGTATAAATCATTTAAACTTAAAATTAACTCTGCTACACTTTCTCGGTGCAACTTTAACAATGGAAACTACTTGACAGTTTTCGAAAGTTTAAATTTGCTATAAGTTCCCGATTGTTTTTGCTTATTAATTAGTTTTGACTTGTTATTTATTTGAATAAATTCATAATATTGTTTATGAGATAACATGAAAAAGTTGAAATGATATTTTCTTATTAACTTATTCGTTTGTTTAAAATTTTTATTATCACTAGCTCACATAGAGAGCAACACACAAACTTTGTTTTCCGTTTTAGAAATAGCAACATGTGTGTGTATGTTTCTAAAGTGCGAACTCATGGCTATCGTGATGAATCTGACCATGTAATCTTCATTTATATTTTTTTTTTTTTTTTTTTTCATTTATTGAGGTAAACTAACAATAGCACAAAAAAGTAGAAAATAAACAATATAAAATACACAAAGGAAAGTCTTAAGTAAATGTGCCATCAACAATGTTCACCACATATTGCTCTTAAAATTAGGTTTAGCTAAAACATTCGAGTAGTAGTATTCTAGTTTGTTAATAGTTTTTATATAATATAATTTATAGTTAGATGTATAATTAATAGTTAGACAACGATTTTACAATTTCTTTTTTAAAGTTATTTTTATTAACATGCATTATATCTATATTATTAAAATTGGAGTTATATGTGTCCACAATTCTGTTAAGTGGTGATCTCTTGCCAGAATTTGTACGACACCGAGTTAGTGCGAATACTTTACATACCTTTCTAGGATGTGCCCTTGTAGGCACTTTGTAACAGAGTCTTTTAATCAAACAACTACAATCGTATCTATTGTGACATAGATCGTGTAGCAGCACCGCTTCATGTTGAGCACGTCTAGATTCGAGACGTAGTAATTTGAATTTTTCTAGTAGGCCTTGATAAGGTAAGTATGTATGGAAGCATTTATAGTTTAGACAACGAAGATATTTTTGTTGTACCGTTTCTAATGATTCGATATATTTATTATAATATGGGTTCCAGATGGGCACAGCATATTCAAGTTGTGAGCGAACTAGGGTTTTATATAAATAAAGGTAAGTAGATGGACGTTTAAATTCTGAACTCGCGCGCATGATAAAACCGTACATTTTAAATGATTTGTTTATAATGTTGTCAATGTGCAGATCAAGGTGTAATTTACTATCTAAGGTAACCCCCAGGTCTCTAATATGATTAACATTTTCTAAGGTAATGCCATTCAAATTATAGTTGAATTTGCTTACATGTCTCTTTTTAGTAAACGTTATTGCTTTACATTTAACAACATTGAGTTCAAGTTTATTTTGTAAACAATAGGAACACAAGCGGTCAAGGTCGTGTTGTATTTCATAGTGATTGTCAATGTTGTTAATGGTATGAAAAACTTTTAGGTCATCAGCGTAAAGTAAGAAATCGCAGTAGTGAAAACATAAATGTATATCATTAATGAAAAGAATAAACATAAGGGGTCCTAAGATCGAACCTTGAGGTACTCCAGATGTGATATTTTCGAAATTAGATTGACATCCATTGACAATGACTTTTTGAGTTCGGTTAGTAACATAGGATTTGAACCAACGCCATAGGTTACCACGAATTCCGTTAAAAGCGAGTTTTTCTAGTAGTATTTTATGGTCTACTCGATCGAAAGCTTTACGAAAATCAGTATATATACTATCGGTTTGCTTATTTACATCTAAATTATCAAAAAGATGTGATGTATAAATTAATAAGTTAGTTGTTGTTGAACGACCTTTAACAAAACCATGTTGTTGTTTTATTATGATTTTATGGAGCGATGGGTATATACAGTTGTGAACTAGCCTTTCAAAGATTTTAGAGATTATGGGTAAAAGGGATATGGGTCGATAATTTTCTATATCAGATTTATTGCCGTTCTTAAATATTGGTGTTATACGCGCGGATTTCCATATCGCGGGAAAAACTCCGGTTTTTAGACATAAATTAAAAATATAATGTAAAGGTTTATAGATATTCAGTGCAGTTTTCTGTAGAAAAATTGGAGGAATGTTATCTAAGCCTGGTCCTTTCGTAAGGTCCAGTGAGCGAAGCTCTTTTAGTACTGCATCGGGACATATTATTATATCACTAAGAATTAGGTCGGAGTTATGGTTGTCATCAGGAATGTGGACGACGTCATAATCATCATCAACATTTGATGGCTCAAAGACAGATTTGAAGTACGATGAGAAAAGACTCGCTGCTTGTTCGGGATTGCTTGTCGTACTATTTTTATAGAAGACACTTTGTGGTATATCCGATTTAGTTGTCTTATTTTTTCTTTTATTTATATATGTCCAAAAATATTTTACGTTCTTTTTAATACTATCTTCGATTGTTGTAATATATTTTTTATAGCATTTTTTTGATTCGCGTTGAAAGCGTGACCTATACATAGAGAATGTTTCGTAATCAGATCTATTTTTATATTTTTTCCATTTGCACCATGCTTTATTCTTATTTTTAAAGATGTGAATTAACGCCGTTGAAAACCAAATTGGGTATTTAGACGGCTTAATGAATTTGTATGGCACATGGCTTTTAATTACTTGATGCAGCTTTTCGTAAAATTGAGAAACTGCATTTTCTGCGTTTGTATGAGATAGAACTGACCCCCAGTCGATCGCTGATAGGTCTGAATTTATTAATGTATAGTTAGCTTTATTAAAATTAAATTGCGTCTTCGGTTTAGTAGCCATAGGCACTATACATTTATTTATAGTCAGAAATGTATAAAAGGGAGGATGATACTTATCGGGTTCGACTAACGGTAATGGTGAAGCTGAGAGTGTGCTATCTCCTACGTTTGTTATGAAGAGATCAAGGATTTTATTTTTAATATTTTTTACATTATTAATTTGTCGGCAATTAAGCAGTGAAAGAAAGTTAATTAAACATTTATTTGAAAGGCAGTAATCACTGTGAACAATAGGCTCCATCCATTTATGACATTCGCGCCATTCTAGGGTCGGTAGATTATAATCGCCCACCACAATGAAGTTATCCACTTGATTAAGTAATAACGCGTCCGCCAAAAAATCGAAATGATTGCTATAGACATCGGAAGTTAAATTGGGTGGTATGTATGCAGCGCTAATTATGAATGAGTAGTTCGCCGATTTTAATTCCAAGAGGACGTGATCTACTAGAGGGGCGCGCGGGCTGAAGGCGGAGGCGCGTGCGGGCGGCGTGGCGGGGCGTGCGCGTAGCTCGCGTTGTACGGCCACAAGCACGCCACCGCCGTCGCGCCGCCCGCTCGTGTTATGATCCCTGTCACAGCGGAACACGTCATACCTTACATCGATTATTTCACTACTACTTATCTCCTCTCGTAGCCACGTCTCTGTTAAAATAATAATGTCATAGTTATGCGACAAAATATTCATATAAATAGTATTTAACTTGGTTCGTATGCCACGGCAGTTTTGATAAAATATAGATAATGTAGTACTAGTCATGGCTTTTGTAAATTATTGTATTGTGTAATTAAAGTATTTCATAGCTATTAATTTCCTTATGTTATTGTTAGCCGTGCGAAAAGAATGTATATTGAAGTGTTGGAATAATAAACATAAGAGTACAAAATAGCCTCCTAGTTCACCGTAATACAGTACACATAATATTAAACTTATTTTAATGCTCAAGTAATCGAAGCGGTAGCTACTTGCGTCCCACAATCTGTTACAAAAAGTGTTGTTTTTTATAATGCTATAAAATATGTATAAGTATTCCTTACAACTAAATATGTTAATGTAATTTATAAAATGACGAGCCCATATAAACTCAATATAAATACTAGTAATCATTTTAAATACAAAATTATTTGAACTTTTCAATATCTTGGTCTGTTCGAATAGCGATAACCGGGGAGGTGTCCGTCTTCCGTGCAAGAATGACTCCGTGCTTAACCCACACGTACCTGAAGCCATGTTTCTTCGCAGCCTCGCGAGATTGACGAAACAAAATTTTGTTATTCAGCGTAAGGTGTTCATTCACATACAGTGGCGCCGGCGACCCAGTTATGGACAGCATAGTTGAGTTTAGTCCTTTTGTTGCGCGCGATGCTGAGATGAAGTTATCACGTAGTATCCTCGAGGTGAATTTAACGATTATATTTTTGGGTCGCTTGTTGTTTTGGTCAGCGTGCGGGACTCGATGAACGGCTACAACGTCAGCTGCCCTAATTGGTTGTTTGATGATGTTACCCAAGTTTTCTACTATTTGAACTAGATTCTCGCCACGCCGTTCTTTAATATTAGATATCTCTAAATTACACTGTCGGGCCTGTTGTTCCATTAAAGAAATTTTATTTTCGATTGTAGCCAATTGTATTGTAAGATCAGGGGTGCGAGTAATCTGACCTTCTAGGGCCTTCAGACGAGTTTCAAAGCCATCTTGTCTTTCTGATAAGAAATTTAGCGATTTTTCAATTTCTGACAACCTCTCATTTGTTTCACCTAAGGATTTATTGATATTGATGTTGTCATTTTGTAATTTTGTCATCTTATTGTTGATATCTGTTAGGGTCGATGTTATTTTAGTTAATTCATTGCTGATTGTTTTTGAAAGTCTCTCAATGCAATCTAAGGTTTGTGCTCCATCACAGTCGGGCTGTTTACGTTTTCGACTGTTCACAAAACCGATGTCTATCGTTGCGGGTATATCCGTGTCGGATGCGAATTTACCCGGCGGTGTTCGTTGCAGCGACATAATTAAATCTCTAAGACTCACGTGCGTTTGTATAGGTGTGACGGAGATAGACACGCTGCACTGCCGGTCCTTAATTCGTGCTCACGACAAAGACAAAAGATGTGTTTGTAGTTTTAACTCAGTACCTCAGTTACTTGTGTAAAAAAGTATCAACACCACCACTCAGAACGATAGCCGACGAATGAATATTGAAGCTACACTGATTGTACAGCATGTCAGTGTCGACCTGTAATACTGGTTTCACAGGAAAACCATTTCAGGATACGCTCTTATTTCAAACAGGCTTACACATTATATGCATTGTTATAATTGTATTGAGATAATAAAATGTTTAAATAGTTTTATGTACATTCTGTAATGTAAATTGTGATCTAATATTATTTAAGTATTTAATGAAAAAATACACAATTGACATTGGAAATTAATTGATTGAGCTTCGTTAATAAATATTTAGTTGATGTTTTTCTTTTCTTTACGCATTTTTATTTGTGAATTACTATTGTTATTACTACGTATACTCAAATCTGTCACATTGTAGTGAGAAATAAGAGTACTTAAATAAAGTTGCAACATAAAGAGGAAATATTTCAGTGTAACTATAGTTTGAGAAATTGCCAATAGTCAGCCAACAAATTGCTTACTCTACGGTTTCGCAGATGAGTTTGAAGTTCAAAGCATTCTTCGTGTTACGAACTTCTAGAACTAAAGAGAAATTACACGAATAATCCTTACAACAATTCATGTAATTTATACATATAATAAAATTGGAATGTCTGTGGTATAGAAAAAATGTCATATTTCGTACTCATGATGTAATAGCGTTGTTGATAACGAAAAAGCACTATTTTCAATTATCTCCGGTACGGCTGGACTGATTTTGACAGCACACGGGCATATAAGCAATTTTTTTTCAATTCTGCACTGTTAAAATTGAGGGCGACCACCAGAATGCTAATAAATTTATATTTTATACTGTTTCGAATTTTATCACGTTCAGTGTTCACTTAAAGAGTTCAGTTTAGATTCATTCAGTCATCGTAACCTGTAGGTATATATTGATTACAATCATGAAACCAAAGTGTAGTCACAACTATTATTGACTAGCTGACGCCCGCGACACCGTCCGAGCGGAATTGAAAAAAAACTTAATTAGTAACCTATGTGTTCTTCTAGACTATATTATACAGTTGTGCCAAATTTCATCGAGGTCCATGCAGCCGTTTTTCCTTCAAACATATATCCATCCATCCATCCATCTAAACATTCGAATTTATAGTATTAGTATGATATTACTATTACCAGATTATAATGCATCAAGTATTAGCTATTATTTATAAATAATGGACTTTAGCATAAGCAATAAAAAAATGTAATGGGATTTGCTGCAATTAAACTTAATTACATTCTCATTCGATGTATTACTATAGAATGTTTAGTCAAATTACTAGTCTTCGTGCTTTTGTTGGGTAATATGTTGTATGAATGAAATATTAAATTATTGTTTATTTAGTAAAGGCTTTGTAGAAATTGAAAGCATCATTGTTGTCTGAATTAGGTACACATAAGATTGAAGTCAAGTTATAAAAAAATCTTCTGCAGAATATATAAAGAACATAATCTTGTAATTTAAACACAAGTCATAGTTATGTTGCTCTAATTATGTTGTAAATCTCTAGTATTTTATTGCGTTTATATTAGCGTGCTAATTTGTATTAATTTCTGCCGCATATTTGTCACAGAAAGATGACGTTTGTATGTACGCACATAATATCTTGTAAATTGGAGCGTACAAATATTATAAACGATAATGTTTAATTACCATCGGTATAGTAAAGCAGTGGTTAGATTACCCGGCTTTAACACAGTGGTGGTAGATTCGATTTTATGGGACGCAATTTTTTATAAAATCACAATATAATTTACGTCTATTGCTTCACTCAAATGACAAAAAATTTGACATCATAATCGTGATTTTCCTTTGCTACCTTTAATTTTTCAAAGAGCAATGACCGTTATTAAAGTGAATATTCCATCGAGTTTGTCTTATAAAAAACTTATTTTAACAACACAGTCAAAAGCAATTAAAACTCTACTACTCGGTTCAAGAAAACTACATTGTAATTGTAACGTAAATATTTTTTTATAATTAGATCTAATCGCAGTAAAATCCTTCGCATACACGCTTCTTAATGCTGATAGGAACATAAAACTTATAACACTCTTTATCAATTCGAGATATAATATCGTTACTTTTATATCTTAACTCTATAAATGAAACATACTTAAGATGATGCGAATTATGATAAAAAATATAATAATTCCAGAGGATTAGCCGTCCACAGACTCGTATAATGGTGATTTAAAACAACTAGTTTCAGATTTCTGATACTAAGCCTCCAACAGAAGAAAAACATTTGCAAAAACATAGACATCACTGTTATTTCACAATAAAAAGAAGATTTGACAAGATGCTATTGTACAGGAGATTAAGCAATGAAAATCTATGGTAAAAAGAATCGTTTGTTTATCAAAATTTCTTCGTATTAGGGGCTGTCACGTGATGTTTTTAACAACTTTTTGACCCTAACCGGTGATATGTCTTTTTAGACTATCTCTTCGCTTTATACCTAAAATCCCATGTATTTTTTAGTACAAAGTTAATAATTAAGTTAATGTAAAAAATACACGTAATATCTAATTTAAATCCACCTAGTTTCGTAATTTTTTTCGTAACCCCTCATTCCATTCAAACCTCACTTGATTAATGGAATAAACACAGTGAAATTAGAATGATATAATAAAAATATTGCACATGAAGCCTTTTATTGTTAAACTACGAAGCAATTATCGTGATTTATCTTACTAATATTATAAATACGAATGGAATTAATTTAGATGTATGTAAATTTAGGTATCTCCGGAACGGCTGAACGGATCTTGATGAAATTTTGTACAGATGTAGAGCATAATCTGTAAGAAGACATAGGCTACTCATAAAGTTTTTTTTTAATTCCGCGCAGACGGAGTTCCGGGCAACAACTAGTGTTTATTATAAATTCAACACTGTCAGTGGCAGTGAGAATGGCTGACCTCGACAATATGGCAGACCAACGACTAGTTGGCTTACTTATGGAGTTTTGGATGTTAGATATTTTAGACTTATCAAGAAGTTTTGTAAGTAGGTGATAATTGCTATTGTTAGCTAACTTTTTGTACTTTACTAAATAGAAATAATCTGAAGGCAAAAATCTGAAATGATTACTTATTTTTAAACATGATTTTCAAGTAAGTTAGGTGACATCATTTAAAAGTTTATTTCGAGCCGAAACGAACGTTGTAGCTTGTTTTTTGTTTTTGAAGTCTTGTTTTTCGTTGTTAAATGTTAATATTTTTATATAAAGTTAGTACTTTAACAAGTACTTATAACTTGTATTTATGTGCTTGGAAGTTGAAGGGAAATTCGTTTGTAAGCTTCTGTCGGAAGTTGTCTTTGAGAGTTTGTAAAGAGAAAACAAATTAACATCGACTCTTACATGTTTCAAGATTTAATCGAGGATAACAAATTAACAAAAAGATTTAAATTTGCGCACGTTTTATAGTAGAAATAACGTAAGTTTTATACTATTGATTTATGTTGTAAACAATTGATGATTTTCAGTTTTAGTTCCAAAGCCTTGCAGATGAATAAAGCCTTGATTACAATCACAGAAAATTATATGAGGAAAAAATATATGAGATTCAATAAAATACAATGATGATTGTGTTCCAAATCATTTGTAGCGCAGAATTTTACCTAAATCACTTAAGCCTCTAGCACACTGCAAAAGCGAAAGTAAAGCGAGAAAATAAAAATGAAGCGAAAATGGAACGCTCTATGGTTCACTGGAACATACTAAATTCATGCCGAGTTCACATCAAAATTGTATTTCTTTCGGTTCGGTTCGCTTTCGGGGTAGTGTGCTACAGGCGTTAGTTTACGATTCAATTAGTTGTATGTTAGTACATTTGTTGTTACGCAAAGTTTGCACGTTAACATGTCCGAATTATTCCTGTCTGTTTTTTTGCACATTAGCATTTTCTTCAGTTCAGTGCCTTTTATCTAGATTTAGCAACGTTATGTATACGGTCGATTTAATAAGTTAGTAATCTAAATCAAAAATAATGATTTTATACAATCTTGAAAAAGAATATAAGTTACATACTTGCATAGAGCAGTACTATTCTTAAAAAAAAGAATGGCACAAGAGAGGGGGGACTAGAAAAGGCTTAATTGACAAGTACGCCATACTCCTTAAATGTTTAACAATTATTGCAACAAAGGAGGCCATATAAAATTGTTGTTAAATTTTAAAAGAAAATTTAAACATCTTTTTCACATTGTTCTGATGGCAAACTGTTCTGGTGACAAGAATTCTGGTGTGTAAAAACTGTAGATTCAAAAAATTAAAAACAGGTTTCGAGAAAAAGTGAAAAAATACTACGATCTCTTGTGATGTTGTAAACTTATAACACAATTTAATTTCTCAATTGCCCGTCTCCCAGCGGTCGTTTAGACTCGTGTAGTTTCCATCCTTCCTTAATTAATACCCGTATACGAAGTTGGTTGGTAGTTTTTGTTGCGTAAAGGACTGGAATAACTTGCCTGCGTTCCGATATAAAGTTCAAGAGGAGAGAAAATATGGCACTTACAGAATTGACGCGGTTTTTCATTCACGAACGTATTGCCACTTAAATTGTACCAGTACGATTCAAGTACGAACTTACAGTGAAATAAAAATTTCATTTTTTTATTAAAAATTTTCAACAGAATGTGTAAAAACACACGGCATTGTGAGCATGAAATGTAGAGTTGAAATTGTACTTAACTGTAATGTTATTTTATTGAAATACTTGCAAATGAACTATTGTCAACTATATTGATACTTTAACTTTTCAAAAGTGTTATTTGGATCTAAAACAAAATTAAAACATAAGTAAAAACTTAGTCAAAATCAAAATAAGTATTGATTGACCTGAAAATAAGTTGGTCATTAGAATGTAACACAGTAAAGACCAGTTCTCTCTTGGGTTCTCACTTAATACTATGTTCATTCACTTTGTTGGCGATTCCCTTGAAAACTAGTTCCTAAGTAAAAAGAAACAAGTTAGCTTCCATTCGCATGAGCGTACTTTTAACGTGCGCTAAAAAATCGTACAAATAGAATAAATTCAATTCTGTAACTGTTCGTATGGTAACTCTTTTAAAACGTAACGCTTTTTTTATCGCGCTATGTTGATTTTATGCCGCTAACGCCGAGTTTTAACGCGGCGTTAAAAAAGCGTCCGTGCGAATGCGCTCATAGTGACGAATAAAATCCATTATTTTTATATTACAGAAAGAATACACAACGAAATGTTGGTATTTGAAAAAAAAATCTATACTAATATAGTATAGAGCAAAGAATTGATTGGTTGTTTGTTTGTTTACATTGAATAAGCTCCTTAACTACTGAACCGATTTAAAAAATTCTTTCACTGTTGGGAAGCTACACTACCCCCGATTGACATAGGCTATATTTATTACTGTTTTTTTTTAATTACGCGCGGATAAAGTCCTTGAAAATAAGAAACTATCAAAGCTATTTTAATGATTTAAAAAAAAGGAATATTAAATCGTGTAAGTTGTTCAACGTTTTTTGTTACAATTTTTAAATCTATTTTAGCTAAACTACTGGAATATATGCCAAGCTGAACCAAAGATATTTGGCAAAAGTTGTAAGAAGGAAGATGGTAATTAACCGAGAAAGAAGTGAACCGAAAACTAAAATTAGAGGTAATAAAATAGTCACAATGTGAAACTAAAAGACACAAGGTTTATTGTTAGTAAATATAAACTTTAAGATGCCTACTTATTTTGGTAACTAACTGAAAATTTTTGTCATCTTGTTAATTTCGAGCATTTACCGTCTTTCATACAATAAAAGGAAAATGCTTATTTTTTACCGGTTTATATTAGGATTTACCGGAGTAAGTGATTTTACAGTAACATATCTATGTATGTAGTTAGTATTTATTTTTCAACAAAGAACATAATTATTATATAGATAAGACTCATAATAGTCAATGTCGATTTAAAAAATATGTCAATCATAATAACTAGATTACGTTTTACAATGTCATTT
Organism: Papilio machaon; assembly: GCF_912999745.1. NCBI lineage: Eukaryota > Metazoa > Arthropoda > Insecta > Lepidoptera > Papilionidae > Papilio > Papilio machaon. The sequence continues at coordinate 5,843,027 of NC_060000.1, read as the reverse complement.
TTTTTATAGTAATGTGTCATGTGTTTACAATTAGGCGGCACAAATGGCCTGTAACTAAATTTTCCAAACAACTCAACAATCACAAGCATTGTCTTCATAGCTGAAGAAATTGCAATTAGACACGCGGTTTTACGCACACGTTGTTCTCGCCGATAAAAATACTTTGAAATTTTCTAGCAAATTAAACATAATCGTTTTTCCATTGTGTTTATAAATCTGCATTATTATCACTAATTATAAAACACGTCACTCACCATAGCGATAATTTGAAACACGCGATTCGTGCACGCGGTGTTATTTGACTCACGTCCGTTACAACACGTCCGTTTTGTGTGCCGGCAGGCGCGCGACTGCAGCCTTCAGTGCTGCGATCGCAACTCAAATTGGCTGCGTGTGCGCATCTTCAATGATAATGATAATGATAACGCAATCTGTAACATTTTTCATGATTTCGCTCGTTCGTTTTAATTGTTTGCAATTAAATAATAGTACTTATAGGTCGACGCAGTGTGGACAGTCCTCCTAAGATGGACTGACATCTGTGACATAAGGTTGTACTGAGAAAAAAGTTATCAGAAAAAGACAAATCTAAAACTAAATAAAGTCTATGTTAAATTAATCTAGCAGTTTCATGTTTATCCTTTTCTTTTTCAATCCATCACCTTCTTAAGCCAAGATGAGGTTGTGGATCAATTGGCTTACGGATCTGTTATGAGCTGAAATTGTTAAACTTCAAGTGAGCCTCTTATTCGTCGGCCTTCTTCCCAGAAACCTAAAATTGTTCTCTGCATATCTAATGTAGACTGTACGATAAATTGTAGTTGATATAGTTACAGCCCTCGTAGTAAAATATGTCACGTCGACTTAATAAATTGCTCTATTTCCAGAAGGTTTATGTTCATGTTCAAGTCTCTGTCGAGCGTCGGTCGCGTCGGGGGCTGCCTGATGCGTCGCTAATAAGGAAATCCGGTAACATTGGGTAGTTTTAAGTCTGTCTTTATATCTTCAGGATTACCATACTTTGTACCTTAAGAGTTTAAGGTCTGATATCTGAATATAAGGGAGATATCTTCTGAATTTGTTCATCTTTGTATATACATGAAATTTAAGCAAACAGTTATTCGAGTGTGGTTAAAATGATTAAAACGTAATGTGATTATTGATTGTTGTTTCCTTATTATTTGTTTTTTTAATAAAAAAATATAATTTTTATGTTACTACTATGAAATTAAAATTTTCGCAGATCAAACTTTGTTACTCTGCGACCGACTACTGTAGACCTATATATGTATTTAAAACCTATCTCGTAATAGTTGTCTATACAGTTAATAATATTAGAGTGTCTGTAAGTAATATTGAAAACAAATATTTCGTGCATTTACTATAACTAACGAAAAACCAGAATTTTAATTTTTTGTCTGTCTGTCTGTCCGCAAGCCCAGTTTGTTCCGAAATTGCCGAAACGGTTGTGCCAATTTTGATAGGAGTTTCACTGGAAGGTTTTTGATATGTGCTATAATAGACTATTTTTTTTTTAATTTTGCGTTGACAATACTAGTAGTTAAATATAATTTTAAACAAAAGTATTCCGTTATCTCTTCAAATATTCCTATTGCTCTATTATAAAGACAAATGAACAAAAAAAAAACAGGCTGCATGGAATAGAATCGGGATTTCGTTTTTACCTTTTAAAGTTCAATCATGATTCCAAGCGGCCGGTGTTTCGGAAAAGTCCATTTACGAAGTCAAAATTCCAACGACTCATCCAGCGGTAACTAAAGTTAGACGGGTTGTTCGTTTTCAGGTTTTTTTGATAGCGTAACTAACTGGTTTATACAAAGGACGAACATTTCTTTAATAAAAAGAAAAATAATGAAGGACGTTAGAATATTCCATGTAATGGTTTTTTTATTTATTTTACTAAAAATTTTTAAAGGCTTTTGGACGAACATTTGTACAGTCATTATTAACCAAAGGCCAAATGGGAAGATAAAGTAGGTATTTCAATTTAGTATATTTTTGGTATATCTGTAATGTTTTTAAGTCTTTTTTTCATATTGTATGATTGTTATTAATATTTCAGTTTTTTCTGTCTGTAATAAATAAACAAATTATAGTTCACTTGATATATTTGCAATGAACCGAATACATGCCTTGAATATAATAATAAGCGTATGCAATAAAATAAAAACCAAATAGTAGTATCCTTTTTTTGTATCATCTAGTGATTGTTTTCGTTACCAATTTCGCCATGAAAAATGAAATCGAATCTCACGTGGCCAAGACACGCGTTTGTAGTCGCGTTTTTTCTCGTGAGCACAGAAAACAGGGACCAATTTCAAAACTAGTAGTGACTCATCGCACAGTGTAATCGTAATTTTTTGTAGACTGTTATTTCTTCTCTATTTTTAATACCAGGAAAAAGATAATACGGCAAAGTTTATCGTTAAAATGTAATAAGTACTTATAAATGAACTGGCTACAGAAACGTGCTGTAACCGTCAAATTACACTTAACAATCAGTGTCCCTGTTTTTTGTAAAGTATATGAAAGGGACGGCAAGTTGTATACAACTGTTTTATAATAAAAACGAGCAGTCACTTATGTAATTCCTCTCCTTCTGAAATTCCTGCAAAGTGCAACAACCCGATGACGAAACATGTCCGGACTCAAATGTCTGTCGTCCTTCGTCGCTTCCCGTTGTATTTTTGCGCTGTCTCCGACCGTTCAACCTAACAACGGTTTTGTGATTGACAAACTCAAAATAAAACATTATAGTTTGGTCGTAAATAGATCTCCAATGGTTTGCGAGACTTGTTGGCGACTGCCGTTTTTATATTAAGGCGACTGCCGTTTTTATATTAAGACGTTACGGTACTATTAAATAATTAATAAAATATTTTTAATTTGTTCTGAAACTGAAGGTGTTAATTTATGAGTTTTAAATATTGTTTTTAGGATTTAAAAAAAAACAAACACCCTTAACGTTATTAGCAGAGCTGGGCATTAACTCGTTAATCGTTAATTAACGAAGTTAACATTTTGCTTAACGGATTAACTTTTAAGTTAACTTCAAAAAGTGTTAACGCTTTTGTTAACTTCCGTTAAACTCAACTTCCGTTAATAAAAATCCGTTAATCGTTAAATTAGAAACTTGGAGACGTGCTGTCATTTTGTTTAAATAACGTGCCACGCCACGCTCGTAAGTTCAACTATGTTGGGCGACTGTCGGCGACTCGAATGGTGAACCAACGAGTTGATAATTGATATATGTGAAGTTCGCGTGCAAGTGTGATGCATCAGAGCATCCGGGAAAGACGTGACCAACAGGATCAAAACAAAAGAAGGTTCGAAATAGTATATTTCATTACGAGTATATAAAAGCATGAGTATGTAATAGCCCACATTCCGAACGCTCTTCGCCCCTGCAATACGCCACTTTTTGAGCAACTGTATTAAAACACTTTTTACTCGTGCCTTCTCTTTCCCAACTGTAAAAATGATGTCTATTAAAAAGAAAAAACCAACCACGAAGTTTTTACAAAAAAAAAATCATTGAAGTTTTTATGATTCATGCAAATATTTCTAAAAAGAAGCTCCTAATTTGTTACAATATCAGATTTAATGATTTGATTCAATGAATTAGGTTAGGTTTCATTTTATTTCATCTCATTAAATTTCATTTTCATTTCATATCAATAAAAATAATCTACTGAAACCTTGGCTGTTTGGGCATGGTTCCCTTTGCCTACCCAGAATGGGCGAAGAAAACAAAAAAAATCTTTGTTTGTATTCTTTTACGGTTGGCGCCATTTTTCAAACATTTTAGTTAGTTGAGTTTATTGTGTTTTTAGCCGACTTAAAAAAGAAGGAGGTTATCAATTCGACTGTATTTTTTTTTATTATTCTAATAAATTGCTTAATTTTTTCGCAACCGTATTAAAATAGTTGTTTAGTACACGTGCGGAACTGTCATTACAACTGGTTCCTACTGTCAACCCTCACCTTCGGCTGCGCCTCGGCTCGGGTAGACATTTGTCGGAACTCTTTGCAATGACAGGCTTTCCGCACTCGTAATGAAATATACTATAATGCATTCATACTTGTCTCTAATACTAATGTGTTATAGAATGTACAGTCAAATTACTATTTTAAACAAGTGTCGCCACAATAAGTGCGAAATTAGTATGTATAATTTTGGTATGGTTAACTGTTAACGATTAACTTTAACTTGCGTTAAATTTTCGAGAATTTAACGCTTTAACGATTAACGAAGTTAATTTTTTAATTAACGGATTAACGATTAACGAAGTTAACTTTTCGATTAACTGTGCCCACCTGTGGTTATTAGTAGTTTCACTACTACAAGCATGTTCGTAACTGTTTTTAGTTTGTAGATAAAAATGTTAGCGATTGTGACCTCAATTAGATTAGGTATTTTTACATATGTGTGTGTTTTTCTTTTTACGCGAATTGTTTTCACAATTACTCTAGCAATAACCGTTACAAATGTTAAAATTATGCCGATTATAGATATGTATTTGTTAAGCATGAAAAAAAATGTGTGTATATATACACAGCTAATAGTATAATAAAGTAATAATAGATACAGAAAACAACAAACAGCACAAATTATTGGTTTTAAAATTACACTTTATATGTAGAAGCAGCTTTCTTTTAAGTTAACAATCAAGTTCATTTAAAGCAAAAACCTAAATTCATTTAATATAGGAGTTTTACTAACAATGTACTAACATTATTATGGCAGATGTCATGACTTAAGTTATTAAGTTTCGAAGTTGTAAGACCTAAACTCTGCAGATCGATATCTCGCAGGGGCTAAGTTGTTAGATATCTTGAAAGCGCACGCCCTCTTATAGCTCAACTATGCAACTATGAATATGGAGTTTACTAATTTGAATTGGACATAAAAGGAGATAAGATAAGTATTGACTACCATAATGATAGATTTAATCATTAAATAAAAATTAAAAGGCAGACTAGTTTTAAAATATAGGTAAAATAACTGTCGTTGTTAATAGTGAGATCTGTTTGATAATGGATTTAACCTCGAAGTTTAATAAAACTATTCGGAATTCAGAAATACGTACGTTCATTCGTTCATATATTCCAAGGAAGAACAAATTACTTTTCTTTTTTTTGCAACTTGTTATAAACGATATTAGGAAATGTTTCAGAGTTTTTCCAGTTTTCTCTTTCTGCTCGAAGTTCTTTTGACTTATGCAACGCTTGCTTTGTTAGAACACTTAATAAGAAACTATAATGATGCTCCCTTTACGCCGCTCATATAAAATGCAAAGTTGTCTGTGTTCTTCCAACAGCAAAAGTTAAAAGCGCCTGCAAGTAATAAAGAAAACAAAATTTATATTTTGCCATTTCTTAACTGCAGGCGCTTTTTCTGTTTTATTTTAACTAACAGGAGGTTTTAAAAAATTGTAAGAAATATTCAATAATACTATTATTGATTTTAGTCAAAATTTTTAACTCTATTAATATGCTTAATGATTATACAGGCGATATACCAAATATATTATCTCAAAGTGTCATATGTGCAACTTACATGAACATCATGCGATTAGATACGTCTCAGTTCTCGATGCAGGGTTGAAGCTAGGAACGGCTCATAATGTTACAAAGGTTGCGTTGAATTCTACGTTAGTTTGAGCCTCTGAGTGAGAAGGTAGTCGATGAATATATTTATCTTGTTTCAATCGTAACTTTAAATATTTTTGTTTTAAGTTTAAAGGCGGGTAATCGAAGGATTTCACTAAACTTTATATAATGAGCTATCGGTATGGGTATGCAATTACACTTCACTTTATCCAACAATTTTCAAAACTAACGGAAACAACACCGTAAAACTCGCCGTGCATAGAATTTGACGTTCCTCTTCGTACGTATATATCCATCACTAGCAGTCGCTCTTGACTGCGTCAGCGCAAAATTAAAGAAGTAGCCTATAATATGCCTGCATGTATCACCTTCCTTCTCGTCAAAATCGGTCTAGCCATTTCGTAGATTACCCGGAACAAACGCGGCCTTGCGGCCAGACGTATGTCTGACAGACAGACAGATAGACAACGCAAATACATCATGTGTACGAAATATGTTTTTTTTTCTTGTTATTATATACAGGATTTCAAATTTTATTCATATGTATTGATTATAAAATAAAATATGAATATGCATTTTTTCCACATTAGAGATTTATGTAGATTAAAGATGTATCTTTCGAGTTCATTTTTTTATATCTAACGTATGGTAACCCTAATCTTGTGATTTTATTGCAACGACGCGTCGGCCCACGACTATCTCCTCGTCAGCTTTTGTTGTGCAAGCAAAGATGCTGCGTGGATTTTTAAAATGCAAATATGTACGCTGATGTATGTTTTGTTACATATGGAAGATTTATTATTAATATCATAAAAGTTATTTACTTCTGTAAACATACATATAAAATGATAAAGACGTAGTCTCTATCACGTAACAATTTGTTTTTGTGCAGATGTTTCGGTAATGTGAACTCACAATAACAACTTTAATCAATAAACACTATTTGCTTCTGATATCTGCTAAAAACTACAAGCGTCTGTTAGAAGCGCTAATAGAATAATTGCTATTCCCGGTGCGTTCCATTTAAGATCCCGGGTCCCTCGCAGTTGCACTTGAGGATGGCAACCGAGGGGGTTTTAGTTAGTAAAAATCTCACATAACCCTGTCCCGAAAAGGCAGGTTATCTTTTTGAAGATTTCTCCATCAATAAAAAAAGACTTATTGTTAAGAGTAGAGTTTAACGGCCGAGGGTTCAAATCCGGTCATTCGGCTATAGCTGTGAACCTTATCTTAGCAGGCTTAGTTGAAATGGTTACAAGAAATGTTAGTGACTAGTTGTCGTTCGCGACTCCATCCGCGCGGAATTTAGAAAAACTTAATAAGTAGCCTATGTGCTCTTTCAGACTATGTTCTATTGTACCAAATTTCATCAAGATCCGTTCAGCGGATCCGGAGATATCTTCAAACAAACATCCATCTATCCATCCATCTCAACATTCGCATTTATAATATTAGTAAGAAGTAAGATATATGAAACGATCCTAATATTTTATTAACAAAAAAAAGTGTTTATACCTAATTTTACATTGGTAATGTTATTATTTAACACTCAATATGATGTTATATTCAAGTAATCCGCTTAATAACGAAGCGTGTATTTACACATGAATTGCACGTAAACCTTTTGTGCTGGTAAAATAATAATCAAGTGGGAAGTTGTGTGCATCTCTCATTCGTTAGTGCGCACTCGTCGAATAATTCTGACGTATGAATTTATTTTTTGAAATGTATGATGTCATGAGTTATTTAGCAAGCCTTTTCGCAATTGAAATAACTGAATAGTTCCAAAAGTTTATTTGTTTTTGTTTTAAATTACAAAATAAATAAATGACAAAGCAACTTGTATGAAATGTTCTTCGGAACTAAGAGTTATTAAAGCCAATGTCAGTGCGGTCAACTTAATTTCAAGCCAATTACTGCCTGCGCAAGAGATTCTGTATCAATTATGTTTGTGTGGACTCTGCCTTTCTTAATGTATGTTTATTTTTAAGCTTAAATGATAAAGGCATTTCAATTGAGATTTCCTTGATAAATATTATAACAATAGACAGTATTATTTAAGACCGTGATAATTTACCTTGGAAGTAGTATCTAACCGTGACGAAAAAAATACAAAACAACAAATTAGTTTTCCTTAATATCAAAAATACTCTATATAATTTTCTTTCAATAGCTCGCAGGAAAGAAGAACGACAATTGTTTAATTATGAAAAACAAGGAACTAATAGAGAACCTTTTTCTTTTTTTATTCGTTTTAAAACGAAAGGATTTATCGTGGTTTTCTGAGACCTAAATCCTTGTTTAAAACATAATTGTTATCTCTGTTTTGTCAAATATAAAGAGATGAAGATAAGTTTGTAATAGAGATCGGTCTCAGAAACCAACGGTAAAATATCTCTTAAAAGATTTAAAGTTAATAAACATAGAAGTTATGTAAGCGCTGTAACTGGGTCTTAATTTGAATTCCAGTAAGGTACGGCCCAATAATAGTACATTGGGTTTTCCTTAGACATCAAGGTTCATTTGGTGGACTGCAAAACGAGTAGTTTATTAGCAATAGCAGTTTCCCGCGATTCTGTTTGCGCGGATTTAAAAAAAAAGTAATAAATATAGCCTATATCAGGCGAAGATAGGGTAACTTCCTAACAATGAAAGATTTTATTGAACCAGTTCAGTAGTTTCGAGGCCTATTTAATGCAAACAAACAAACAATTCAATCTTTTCTTTTTATAATGTCAATATATTTTAGATTACTTAAGAAATTAGTAGAAATTCTTAGCTTGTATCCAAATAATTGCTACTACCGAGGAAGTTTGTTTCTTTCAGTGAATGTTGTCGCTTACAATGCTGGTGCTATATTAAAGGACATGTGACGACGGTGATTCAACGTGAGAATTAATTTCTTTGACTGTATACTTCGGTTTGTATATCAAATACACGATGTGTACAGATGCAATATTGCATTGTTCTAGAACATAATGTTATTATCAAATGATTGACATTTTTGATAGTGTAAATATTTAATCTCATATGATGAGTAATGGTTGACTGTTGACTTTCAATTGAGTATATTCTATGTTCTTTATATATCTCCAAAGTCAAAGCTAAACAATTAATTAATTTCGTTCTTTGTTCTTAATTTCGACTCCAAATTAAATTCATTTAAACTTATCATTCGTAGAATTTCAACATTTCGAAAACTTGTAACTAATTTACAATTTTGAATAATTTTTTTCTCGTTAAATTTTTTTATAATTTGATTAAACGGAGTTAATTTGTTTTAGAAAATACTAGCCTTTACCCGCGACTTCGTCCGCGCGGAATAAAAAAAAATGCACACAAGATAAAAAAGTTCCTATGTCCGTCTCCTAGTTCTAAGCTACCTCCCCATCAATTTTCAGCTAAATCAGTTCGACCGATCTTGAGTTATAAATAGTGTAACTAACACGACTTTCTTTTATATATATAGATCTATAAACATGATAACGGTACATTGTATGATCGAACACTCAAAAACTGAGTGAAGTAATAAACAAACTTATTCGTTACCTGTAGTTGAAATAATATCAGTGCATTGAAACATGAAAACTAAACGTAAAATGGAACACAGAATATGTTCCATATTATTGCAATTTTCACTACACTTGTATTTAAATATATTTTTGTTTCTATTTTTTTTAAAGAGATTGTAAGGGAGGACAATATTTGTCGATGCAAGTCACTACATTTTTTCTTGTGACTGAGTGGTCACTGTTTGCCTTGAAGAGTCATTTACAGCTTCACCGGGCTTGAGGTGGCCGGGCGCAGATGGCGCTTAGCCTTAACCTCGTTTAAGAGTAACTGGGCTCGAGGGCTCTCTTAGGAGCCTCGGCTTGGGTTATTACTTCTTCACTACATTAGTAACCCACAGTTAGTTTTGCTTTCGCGTTACCATGTCTCCTGGACGTTTCGCCAGTTGTATATAAATTTTCGCTTCGGTTCCGCATCGCTTTCGCGGCTATGTGCTACAGACTTAGAATTATACTAATTGCGTATAACAGAGGTTACCTTGATTGAACGTCGCAGTTGACATTGTTATCGGTAGTCGAGTCAATGACATTGCAAAAGGTTTATCCTTAAACTTCGTCTTAGAGCAATATCAAAATAGCACACACACGTCTACTGAGACAATGTATAATGAGAGCTAAAAATATATATACGTAATATAGATATTTTACTTTGGATTCTGAAAATTGCAAATAAATTTTAGTTAAAAAAAAAATTTGAAATTTTCAAAACGTCTCAGAAAAGTGTCAATTTGATAGATCCTATTTCAAAACATTATTTATTTACATTATGGTTAAAAAATTATGTTAATGATAAAAAAATTAAGGATGACAATATTTTACAAATGTTTTTGTAGAAAAAAACCAAATGGCGACAAATCTTTGCCAATTATTTAACTTTCGCCCGCGACTAGCTCCGCGTGGAAATAATAAAAAAAATAAGTAGCCTATGTGTTCTTCCAGATTATTTTCTACATATGTGCCCAATTTCATCAAGATCCGTTGAGTCGTTCCGCAGATACCTTCTAACAAACATCCATCTAAACTTACGTCATTTATAATACTAGTAAGATGAACTTCGTTGAGAAGTGTGTATCAATAGTGGGATCAATTACAAGGGTCTTTCGGATACGTTCCTTTAATTTTCATATTAATATTTTATCAAAACATAAGAATGTTGGTCTAAAAAGTATAGCATCGTTACACGTACGTTATCAGTACACGTGAATATTGTACAAATTGGCAAACTATTCCATTTATTTTCCGAGTTTTGACAAACAAGCTCATTACATATTTTAATGAAAATATTAATTGCTTCCACTGAGCGGGAGCAAATATCTCGCTTCGTTTGTTTTTGTAATTACATGTCATTGACAGCAACACTTTCAATATTTGATTCATATTTATTTTTAAACTAGCTTTTACCCGCGACTAGATAAAAAAGTTCCTATGTCCGTCTCCTAGTTCTAAGCTACCTCCCCATCAATTTTCAGCTAAATCAATTCGACCGATCTTGAGTTATAAATAGTGTAACTAACACGACTTTCTTTTATATATATAGATAGATAGATGTAGAGAAATCGAGCAAACTGACAAGGGGATGTACGTAGTTACATTATGATCCGTGTTACCCTTAAATAGTTAAAAGAGCACATCATAATTTGAAGTAGAAAATCATAACTAGAAATCGAAAAATGTTTTTTGGTCAACAGAAGACACTTAAATTATAAGTTTCCATTGCTGAAATTTCGAAACAGAGATAACAGTACAGGTGTACCTGGATAAACTAAAGTTCAAGGGACCTCGATATTTTTCTCCCTTTTTATAAAAAATATATATAACAAGGTTGCAAAGGAGCAAGCGGCCACCTGAATTCGTCGGAACGGCGAAGCAACCGCTGCCCATACTGACTGTCTACTGTCGTGCAACAGATGTTGTTGTTGCTGGCGTCTACCACTGTTTGTGGTTATAGAGGTTTCTGTCTAACCCGAGTTTCTCGCTTATGGAGGTCGTATTTTGGGAGTGGACAATGATTTGCATACAGAGGTTTTTCACTTATCCAGCTTTGACCGACGTGTAAGAGAAGGATTTTAATTACTACGTAACGTTACGTAAAATGAAAATTACGACTCATTGAAATGACACGATAAATTAGAAGATCCTCTGAACATACAAGATTATGTAACGTATTTAAAACGAAGTGCTGAACGCGTCATAAACAAGATTTTTTGCAAACATTCACAAGGACGTCTTTAACACTTTGAGCAATAAACGTTTTATATTCAACTAAGTATTTTTAACATTGCGAGATAACAAATCGCCTCTTTACAAGAACATCGTGATATTTTTAAACCACAACTTTAGAGGAAAGCAATTTTTAACATTTAAATGTTGATAAATTCTAAAATATTGATAATTTTACCGTCGGAAAATAATAAAATTGTTGCGATAATTAATGTGTAAAATTAATTTATCAACGCTTAAATGTTTGTAATTGCTCTCCTGTAAAGTTGTGGTTTTAAAAATATCACGTTGTTCTTGTAAAGAGGCGAAATGTAATATTAAAATGTTTAATAAAAAAATGCCGTATTTTTTAAATTAAAAACTGATTTGATTCCTTCCTCTGATATGATATTTTAACATGTTATGTTTTATGAATTCAGTACAATTGACTGACTTTTTCTATACAATTCACATTAACAAGCAAAAAACAGACAGTAATAAAAAAAGTCATTTGTTGTTGTGTTTGTCATTATATTTTAAATAAATAATATAGATTTTTAAGTAACATATATATTTGGCACATTTATGCAAATGCAGTCGTTGGCGCTTAAATAACAGTGGAGGCAGTGTTTATAACTGCAGAACTAAATATACAATCCATAAGATCAATCCGAAGACGACAAAAAATGTAATGTGGTCTAAATGAAAGTACAAGTTTTATTAATCTTTAATGCGATACTAAGATAGAAATATAAAAAAATTGTTGAAACATATTTTTCGAGATATGAATTCGGACGCAGTTGCTGCCATTTTGACTAGTCGTGGTGCATTTGGTTCATTTAAAGGGTAGCAGTTCCACAAAAACACCAGGACTTAAGAATGCAAATTAACAGAGACATGAATAAGTTTTCTCTGTGTTACTTATGAAATACGTGTGCTGGAATAATTTTGTATGCTTTAAGATAAAATTTAACATTAAATTAAAAAAAAATCCGACAACATAATTTAATCAATATAAGAATATAGGGTACGGATATAAATTTCACCTTGAGTAATGTTTAGAAGTAACTAATTCACTCTGAACCATAAAATATACTGATAATAGTTTATGACTTTAGAGTAATAAAAGACTTAATCAACAATGTACTTTATAGACAGAATCTAGTACATTATTTTATAATACAAAGAACACGTGATGTACAAGTGATAGCATTAGTTTTAAATAATAAGTAAAAGGACAAACGTGTGGTTAATCTTATTTTGGGTTTCGATTGCAGAATTACACTTGTATAGTCATCCCGTTATTGACATTGAAAAAACCGCGACAAATATATGTATTAATAAGTGTGTCCAGGTAATTAATGTGACTGACCTATTTACTTGACATAATGATGCGTAGAATTTGAAAACGTATTTTGATCTATCAAATAAATTACACTGGTTATCCTTTGGGATCCTTTTATTTTGATATAAACTACCTCTTTATATACATTTTATGACATCAACAGAACAATTTAAAGAGCCTTCACACATATCATACTTGCCTATTTCTATTCTATTCCATTTCTATCATTAAATCATTGTCGACTGTAGAAATAGACGCCATAGTTTTCACTCAAACAAATCGCTGGTTGACACTAAAAGATTTTAATAATTTAACATTTGGTACAAAAGTTTTGGTTTCAGTAACATTGTTGCCATAACAGAGAACGTGAAATCGTTTGAAATCATTTGAAAATGTTTGGATTGTCATGTGACCATTGTTGACACACTTTGACACAACACTTTGTTAGCTCTCAACTAAATTCTCAACAAGTTTTCCAGCTGTAGTTACCGTGCTGTATAAATGGAAGAATAAATAAAGTAATAAACCGACACAGATAATAAAAAATAATATGCAAAAGCACACGACACATTCGGACACGTAAATCCTGAACCTGTCCGCTCTAGTGATTCTTGCACCGGGTATGTCCACGCTTGAGTACGTCCACATTTGTGTTAACGTTGACCGCAATCAATGCTCTGGAACGAGAAGTAAATTCCTTTAAAAACTGACCAATTTAAAAATAAAATAAACAACAATAAAACCTCTTTTAACTGTTTATTTCTTCAAACACTAGCCGGTTTACGATAAATAATAAACAACAATAAGACCTCTTTTCAAATTATACTTCTTAATTCACTAGTTTTTATTTTTATTCTAAAATTACAAATTTGGAATGTCAAACATTATTTTCTTTTATTTAAAATAGACCGGTTTGAGCAAAAAAAACAAAAACATTATTACGTTTAACAGCAAAATCTAGAAGACGATTTGGAATTTCGTGAAACAGGTTTTCGTTCGTTTACTTAGAGACGACATAATATTATTATTCATTGGTAAAACGATTGCGAATAATTTAAAAATGTACGTTTATTTTTTACAGTTACTCTTGACATCTTAAATAAATAGTGTTCATAAATTCATGGTCACTACAACAATAGTACATTGTCTGGAATTCTGATAACGTAGTCTATATATTCTATTAACATTACTATATATATTCGCTAGGGGCCAAATTGAATTAAATTTAATATCACCTTATTTTAATAATTACTATAAAAGCAATTCACCATTTCAAGTATCCTCTAATTTTCTTGACCAAAAAGCACTTATTTTTTGAAGTACACTTTTTGTAGTTAATTTTCTGTTAAGATTCACGTTTTTTTCATCCCAATAATATACATTTGACGTTATATTAGCTATTCACATTATTGTATCTATATGTTGCTTGATTTTCGAGTCACGATTTTCCGGTTTGTTTTTTTGTTTTCGCGTTTTTCGGCAGCAGCGCGACCGCACTCCTGCGCATGTAACGATACTGTGATGTAGAATGGAATGCTCTCTCGCTCATGCGAATTGCGCGCGAACTTTGATAAGCAACTATTTATCACGTCTTATAGTAAATAGTCAACGTTTTCCTGGCATTTTAAGATTTAAGAAGATGTAATTTAATAAAATCATGAAATTAAATATTTTGACAAAGGTTATTAATATTAATAGTCATGGTTATTTGTAACACTTACTATTAGTAAATGTATGTAAAAGAAGTGTATTTAAATAATACTTTGAACAATTTTGCACACGTGAATTATATATAGAATAGAACAGTTGTGAATTGTATAAATTAAATAATTTAGTAAGAATATAGAAGTCATGTTGCTAATAGATCAAAATTTGCACATGTTGAGTCCGATTATAAAATTACGTAGTTTATCGTCGGTCAGTGACATATAAATAAATATATCTTACTAATATTATAAATTCGAATGTTAAGATGGATGTTTGTTTGAAGGTATCACCTGAACAGCTACATGAATCATGCTGAAATTTAGCATAATGATGTAGAAAATAGTCTGGCAGAACACATAGGCTACTAATTACGTTTTTTTGAATTCCGCGGGGACGGAGTAGCGGGCGACAGCTAGTTCGTTATAATTAACATTTATAATATCGGTCAGTTAACTTCGCAGATGATTACTCTATTTGTTGCATTCACGTGCAAGTTATAAGGTCAATGATATTAAAATGTTTCTTATCAAGAAAATACTAACATTCTAATGTTTTTTTTTTATTTTTTTTATTATGACATCTACAGACTTCGTCCGTACTCTTTTTCGTATTCTTATGACTGTCTCACCCCATAATTCTATTTACAATCATCACGGCGACCGAACAGAGCGTTATACAACCTTACAAAGTTTACAGTCTTGTCACCTTACTAATATAACCCTTTCGTATTTGGGCTTTAACACAGAAATTTCAATTTATTTGTAGTAAAATTTCATTTTGTACAAAAAAAGAGATTTAACTTTAATTTAACAGATGGCGTTATTTTTAATGCCATATATTAGAAAATTATAAAACCAATAAAATGTGCATGATTATGCCCTATCAATCTGACTAATATTATACATGCAAATGTTTAGATGTATGGATGGATGTTTGTTAGAAAGTATCTCCGAAACAGCTCCATGGATCTTGATGAAATTTGGCACAGATGGAGGACATAGTCTGGAAGACTACTTATTAAGTTATTTTATAATTCCGCGCGGGCGAAGTCGCGGGCGACAGCTAGAACTCTATACATTAAAAGACATAATATTTTATAAATATCTATTTAAGGACATCGCGGAAAGCATCGTTTTTTACTTGTATAATCCTAATATCTAATCCCTCCCAATTTTATCACCGACATAATTCACACAAATTGTTCCCTTTAAATGTGACCACATTATGTATTTTATTTTACCTATTTGGTTATTAGTTCATTTTTATTTATTGAACACAAATCGGAAAATAAAAATAATGAAAGTCCTCTTTTGTTTGTAGAAAAGCTTTTAGAGTGTTTAAAAACAAGCCGGCTAACCGAATTAATCCGAGCTTTCATGTTTGGGGATTTAAACTCCGTACTTTTTTCATAGAAAAATATATACATATGTATTAAAAATAGAGAATGTAATGTTTTACGTAAATACATTGTCTAATTAAAACTCTGATAACAACTAAAACAAACTCTACCACAATTTATTGACCTAAGTAGTAAAAATATAAACACACACGTAGGACACATTTGATATTATGTATTACTAAAGAGTTTTAAGTAATGTACTAAACATTAGCTTACTACGAGTTATTTATTTATAACCTTAGCAAGAATATAAAAATCCTGGCATGACAACACTACGATCGGCTTCTTTATTACATCACAATCAAATGAATTTAATCTTACTCTTACTAATATTGTAAATGCCGAATGTTTAGATGGATGGATGGATGTTTGTTTGAAGGTATCTACATAACGGCTCGGCGGATCTTGATGTACATGTCATACATCAACATGTTCTAACATAGCCTGGAAGGACACATAGGCCATTTATCACGGCGACAGTTAGTATGTTCAATATTTTTCAGCAATAAGCTAGCGTGGCTAGGGTTTTCTGGTCTGAGTTATATTTGTGGTCTATATCTGCTACTTTACAAAGGGAATGAGTAGGTTGCCAATTATTTATTGTAAAGGTATTTTGACCGTGGAAATTCATAGTTATACGGATGAATGAAAATCTGTTTAAAGCTGCACGATACTATTGTTGAGAAGATGTACATAACTTCAATTATACAATGATAGATCCCGCAACAAAAATATTTGTTGGGTACACGAATAGTCGACCGGTAAAATACAACGACCACACAGGAAACAGGCGTCAGGTGGAAGTAATTCCGCTTTTTGTCTGATGAGTGTGGTTCCGGAGGCCTGATTTTAGTCCTCTTTCCCTTCCCACCCTTTTCTTATTAGAAAGGACGGGAAGGGAAAGTGGATTTGGCGAAAGAGGGGACGCATAGGAAGGAAAATATCCTCTTTCTGTGCGTCTTCTTCTCCGTTGATTAAAGGTAGGCAACGCATCTGCATTTGGGGATGTCTATGGGCAACTGTCGCCTCGCTATTACGGCGAATTTATATGGCCGTTTGCTTGTTTGCCACCTATTTATATAAAAAAAAAACTTGTAAAAAAATTCTACGACATATATACAAGCGTAATAAAATGACTGTTCATGCTGAAGTTTTCTGAGGAAATAAATAGAGAATTTAATTACGGTGATAGAAGTGGCTTCATAGAAATGTTGGCAGGGGGAACTGTTATTAATGAATTACGAAAGTATTTCCATCTCTCTCGTTCTGCTTTAAATTGACAGAGAAAAGAATATAGTTTGTATACAAGTGTCGTTTGAAATTCACAGTTACAATGTACAACTTCACATATCAAGTTCTGAATGGATATATGGTTTTACAAATGTTATGCTTTTTGGCGACTATAAAATTTATTTATATCTAATATACGGATGTTCGGAAATTTATTAAACAAAAGAATGTAGAAATACGTGAAGTTGTTTAAAAATAAAAATAAAGTTCAGTACAAAAGAATTCTTTTTCTTCGAGTTCAACTTTTAATGCACCCTTTCTCTGATAATAATTTATTGAAATGAAAGTTTGCAAAGTTTGAAATACTAGGAGCAAAATAATGACTTAGTTTCCCGTGATTCCGTATTCGAAATGCTGGGCTATAGAAATGAGATAAAATAAAAAAGATTAACTTCAATATTTTTTATATTTATAATAATTTTTCATCTATACTAATATAATAAATAGAAAAGATTTGATTTCAAAAATTCTTTTACTGTTGGGAAGCTACCCTATCCTCTTCTGTCCTTACTAGCTTTACTTTACCCTGTGTCGTAGGCTAAATTTATTACTACATTTTTTTAATTCCGCACGGACGAAGTCAATGCGTACAATGTTTAAAATATAAAATAATGCCCGTTCGAAGTTGAGACGGATTGTTAGATACATATAACAATAGTTATACGCTTTTACAATATCATTCAAACATTTTCTATGTTCTAAAGAACGAGAACAAAAGAGGCTTGTGTATTTGTATAAGACCAATTTGTCCCCATACCCTTGAGGGCTTTTGTTTCATTACATCCATACGATTGTTGACACATGTTTATTTTTCCCATGACCCACAAGAGGTATGAAAGGAATCTGATCTATTGTTCAACGTAAACGATTTACCCTTTTCAGTTTAGCTTTAGATTCATAAATTGTAAAATACATGAACATTTTTATTCGATACTAGTAGTCGTCCGCGACTACGTCGACTATAACGTCACATGTGATCGTCAACCTATAATGTGGCCACGTGCATCAGCTACCATCCCGTCAAAACCGGCCCAGACATTGCGAGGAGACATACAGACTAAAGTTGAAAAGTAGTTTTTATGATATACGTTTAATTAAAAATGTTAAACATTGTTTTGTAGTAATCAGTTACGCAAATACATCATGTATATGAAATATGTTTTTTTTATTCTATATTAAATACAGACATTCCAATTTTATTAATATGTATAGACTAGCTGTTCAACTTATTTCCGTCTGCCTCATTTTATTACTAGATGCCCGCGACTTCGTCCGCGTAAATATGCTATTCAAGACTGCAATCGATCTATAATTAAATATATTAATTGAATCTAAAATAATTAAATAAATAAAACATATTATATAATTGTGCAGAACCAGACGCGGAATCATATAAGCAACCAGTGGACAAGGCTGTAGAGAAAGGAATATCTTCGTAATGCGCGCGGTTTCTAAAATAGCCTTTTGTATCAGGCCATAACCTAGCCGTTAAGCGAAAGATTCTTAAGGTCACAGCTCTTCGCTATTCACTGATACGATTGTAGGAATAATGTTAGTTGAGTGATATTTAACTACGTTACCCTCCATCGGATTTGTCAGAGGTGGGGACGTATAGTAAGGGGAAATATTATCTTTCTGTGCGTCCCCGTCTCCGTTGATTAAAGGTAGGCAACGCATCTGCAATTGCGAATGTCTGTGGGTAGCGGTCGCTTCGCTATTTCGGCGAATCAGGCGGTCACTTGCTAGTTTTCCATCTTATGATATAAAAAAAATTAAATGATGGTAATTTCCATTTGCCATTGTAATACGATGAGATTACATATTAATATGTACTAAGTACTACACAGTGTAGCCCTTTTAAGCTTTGCCTCGGGAAATAAACCCAGCGGTAATACAATGAAATTGAAAAGCAAATCCCATAGTGCGCTCAAAAAAAAAAATTGAAAGAGCTGTCTGTTCTGAATTTTGCTATTCTATTTTTATAGATGGAAAATATGTTTTTAATCAAAGTTTTACATATCAAGCATGATGATTTAAGTTAATAAAAATCTGTCCTAAATCTTACTAATATTATAAATCGACTATGGCCTAGTCACCTCTAACTTAGGGTAGGCTCCGAGCCCCTCAGTGAGAACGAATAGTGGGCTGGATGGATGTATGAATGTTTGTTAGATAGTATCTCCAGAATGGCTCAACGGATCTTGATGAAATATGACACAGATGTAGAACATAGTCTGGAAGAACACATGGGCAACTTATTAAGTTGTTATTTTATTCTGCCCGGACGGAGTCGTGAGAAATAGCGAGTTATCTATATTCAACAATTTGTACACAAATGTTGATTTCAAAATGGCATCTTTCCAACTTTAAAAAATTCAATTACAATTATAAATCAATTTATAGAATAAATAAAGAATTGTAGTAACAAAGAGCTAAAGAAGTGAAGTTGCCGCGAATTGAAAACTACAACAATAAATCGAAATGTACAAGTTCGTTTCGAGTTTCTTTCAGTAACATTACTTAATGAAAGGAAGAAGTTCTCTAAAGTTTCACATTCTGTTTGGAGCGCACCAAGTATTTTAGGTTTCAGACTGTCTGCAAAGGGTTTAAATATAAATTAATCGGCATCTAAGAAAGTAACTACAGTGAAGTTTCTGACGCACAGAAAGAGAATATTTACCCTTCTTATGCGTCCTCTCCTCCGTCGTTTTTATAAAGGTAGGCAACACTCCTGAAATTGCGGATGTCTATGGGCAGCGATCACTTCGCTATTTCGGCGAATTCAGGTGATCGCTTGTTCAATTGTCGTACCAATTTGTAAGATAAGAAAAAATGCTATTAATGTGGCTGGAAAATATTTCATTATGAAATAGTCAATATTATATACATCTCATATATAATAGCCAAATAATACAATGATAAATTTGCTACAAAATAAGATAAAGGTTAGGTTACCACTAATAAAATTAAAAACTACCTGTATTCGATTTTAAATTACTATCGATTTTTGAAATCGCACACAAAACTCAGTACACTAAGGACTACGAGAATTATAGTTTTTTCGTTTATAAAAATGTTAAAACTATTTACTTTATATAATACATTTACATTCGAACATAATCTATCCATTTAATACGAGTTACGTAACAAGCAAATGTGGAAATGAAAAGTTAGGAATGGCTTACGATATTCTCGAGTAAAAACTCCACAGTCGCCAAACAACTTACTAAGTTGGGCAACTAAACCAATTATTCCTGCGAAGTTTATATATAAACCCAATTAGAACTTACGTTGGTATGGTATCTCACTTAAAATGTATTAAGTAATCTTTTATGATGTTTTTTAAATACAGTCGAGTCGGATTTACCGATGTACTTATTATTTCGTAAGTTTGCAACATTGAAATTTTCAAGTAAAATACTTTAGGATCTCAATTTTCCAGGAAGTATCGTCAATTATGTACATTTTGTTTCATTCAATGTTCACTTATTGACGATTTTCACAAAAAAAATCTGACATCACGACTAGTTTTCATGTGCATTTTTTGGCATAACTAATGTAATTTTGAAATGTTAATTTTCATGCAAAGGCTAGATTCTAGCTTGTTTTAAAATTACCTTATAAATAAATAAATATAATTGTGTAAATTTAGTAAAAGAATAATGGATTGTAAATAAATGGAAATTTACTGTTGAAATTACTCGCTTTTGTACTAAATATAGAACGTGAAAAGCTGTTGTAAGCCGATTATTTCCCGGTACGTCCCACGGCTCGCCTGATATTCCGAGAGTAGTTTTTTCAATGGTCCACGCAGCGTTGGAAATACATATTTCAAAATTAAATCTTCACAATTATGCTATCAAAATGCAACACGCAATAGCAAAAAGAAAAAATAAGGGTAGGAGGTAAGAAATGGAATATAATATTGTTGGATTTTTTTTTACATGTTTGACATTTACCACTTTTAACAGTGGTAGACGCCAGCAATAACAAAATCTGTTGCACGAATGGACCGTTGAAAAACCACGACCACACAGAAGACATTTATTTATAAAGTGAAATCTATTACGCGTTTCTTTTGATGTGTGTGCTTCTCGAAGTCCAAACATTTTGTCATTGTTGTGGAAAGAGGCAATGTACATATAAATAAGAAAGTAATGAGAATTAATGTAAATGGTTACAAAGGCAGAAATTAGAAGAAAGTAATTAGAAGAAAGAAATTAGAAGAAAGTGGATGACATGAGTAAAGAAGGATATGCCGAAGAATAGAGTGAATTTAGATATGAGTTCTGATAGAGATAATGCAAGAGTAGTAGATACTATACTGTGCCGGAAGGAAAATGATGGTATATATTCTGATTTAAATACCAAAGATAGAAAATATCTAATTAAAAAATATTTCCTAATGAAATCGAGACAAGAGAAATGTCCACTGAATTCAAAAGTCAAACCGACTAAGCCATTGATTGTGTTTGAGTTCGTGGATCCGATGTTAATGTTTGAGTTGACTCGCTATGCTGAAAGTAGTCGGCAAACAGGATAACTCCAGTAAGTCCACTACTGGACTACGTTTGGAAGGATTAATGAACTAATTCTTGATAGTATTACGTTGGCTACATAAGGGCCGCCAAAATCGGACAACTTGAAGGTGCCGCTGTCGACTGCATAAAGTTATCCGTGTAGCCCTAATTTTGTTTTTTAAAATATAAGGCCATGTTCCACTAAATTAAAGCCAATGCCTATTCAGGCTAACTGTCAGCTGTTATAAACACGATAATAATTTTACGTTTTGCATTAAATTTACAATTTGTATTTTTATTTGCATTAATAAATCTGATTTATGTATTGCATTTAGGTTATTGATAAGTACGACGTTAAATAAAAAACATTTCGTTGACATGTAACAATGTAAAACAATTTTAAATTCATATACTTACTAATAAATTTTCAAATAACATTGTAAAATCTACGGCAATGTCATACTCGTTTACAATGCTGTTCAAAATCGATGCTTATTCAGCCCTCACTAAACCATATGTTGGGGTAAATCACACAAATAGACCCCAGCCGGCTTCCAGATGCACCCCTTCATTATAAATAACATTCAAAACTGGATTTAAATGCAATGGTATAAGGATGCTTTTGCATTGGAGTTGGGTTCGGAAACGATTCTCAAAAAAGGAACCATCGATAGCGACCAGGCGGTCTCGGTCGGGCATTTTGTCGACAGTTCCTGTGCGATTAATAGCTCAGTGGTTCGGTAAAGAATTTTTTTGTAAGGAATAAAGGTGTAAATACGACGTTTGCGCAAGATTGTCCGACGCAGGGGCGCCAAGTGCAAGGTGGGTATTCGTTTTTTCTTTTGATTCGATTCGTTCAATAAACAGGATGTTCCTTACAGGTTTCTTTGTACGACATGTGCTCTGGAATTTCTATTGACTCATGCGCTTTCAATTGTAGACTCATTCCCTACCATTGCCTTTTATTTACTATTTTTTTGTCTAAAAAAATAATCTTTTTTGTCATATTTAAGTTGTAAATATGAGTACATATTTCTTATATCATTCTATTATGGATTTTGGAACATTCTATATTTAAAATTGTGTATTAACCTTTTTGATGTTGCACATTTGTGTAAAAGAATTATGTCAGTGACACTACAAATAAAGTGCAAATTGTATTTCTTGTAATTTCGTAGGGTACTATCAGTATAGTCCATTCCCTTTATTAAGATATAAAGACTTTGCAGTTTTATTAGCAAGAAGGACAATTTTGTAGTTAATTAATTCTAACAACAGCCTATATAAGCTTTTTTATAAAATTCAAACATATAATTTCTTAGGAAAACCTCTTAGTCTGAAAAGTAAATGTTTGAAGGCTTTATCAAAGGAAAGCTATGAAAACATAAATCATATCAATGTCAACATAAACAACTGTTTTGCAATCTTTTAGTCTCTTTCTTTATCTGTAAATCTTTTCCACAATCTTTACGAAATCTTTTCGTGACCTAACTCTTAATACAATAGTCGATTATTGATAATAAAACTTCTTGAAACAGAAATAAATCCTAATAAATATTCTAGAACGTAATAGGATTTGTCTATGGCCGTAATAAAACTTAATTAAAACATTCATTTCAGAATGATCCCTGAACTATCATTGAGTAACGAGGATGAATTTCCGAGGCCGATCAAATTGACGGCCGATGAATTCCACAAAATGCTGCTAAATTCATTTCTAAAAGATTGCAGTCTAAGCGAGAAATGGACGAACGAAGAAATCAGAAAAATATTACTGGAATACGCTTACAGAGGTAGTAATATAACATATAACATACATACCTCACAATAATATATGTAGTAAAAATATAGACGAATGAACTAATATGTAATCTGTCAGTTGCACTACTATGTTTTTAAAATGATAGTGTAATTTGTTTTTTTAAACATAGTTATTTGTAATGAAAACAAACGAATACTCAAGTATATAAAGCAAATGTAAAGTATTAAATGGAATTAATATTCATAAGAATAGAAAGCAATATAGATAATTGTTTACTTATGTTTAAATTAGTTAAATTGAATTACTTACTGTAGTTAACAAGGATATATACCAAAGATATTTTAGTTATTAACAATAATATTTAACAAACGTAGCAATAAATAAAGGATAAATGAAATGTACTCGTATTATAATAACAACTTCTTAAATTAAGAATTAGGTGGCTTGTGAACCAAATTATCAAATTAATTCTGCAAAGAAATATATTGCTTTTGTTTTCCAAAAATAATTAAATATGAAACCTTCTATTGTTTACTATAAGGCATGGTATTTAAAAATATTTTTTAAGTTTTGATTAATATTCATATAGATATCTGTATTTTTATCATAAATACTTTCTAATTTATATTGTCAATAAATTCAATTAGAAAATGAAACAAACATTTGACAACGAAATTAATAAAAGGCGTGAAAAATTAAACAACGAATCAAATATGTAATTTTTATTGTTTATATATACACATAGAAACATTCAGAATAACATTTATAAGAATTACGATACATATTTTAATTTCTATAAAGACATTTACCAAAGTTTTTTCTAGTCTAGGTTAAATAGCATAATTATATATTTATAAGTAGGAATAATTTTTATTATTGATGAAATCATGTTTTAGAAATACAAACAATATACAAGCATTTTTGTAAAGTTATAAATAAAGTTATTAGATTACAGTATTTTCTTTTATTTTTAAATTTAAACCAGTGTTTTGTCAGCAAAAAATAAAAATTTCACTAAAGGCAATCAAAATTATTTTACTAATTCTCGCAGCAGAATTATAAAAGACATAGAAAATATAATGAAATAATTGAATTAAAATTGTTACATTAATGAAGACATACAAAAAGTTTTCAGCACAGCAATATTTTAAATCAATTTTCCAGGACACAAATCAAACACACTTTTCTACCGGACGACTTTATTTCGTAGTAGTTATTATAACAATAGAAGATTTGCTTAACCAATAGTTACATATAATTCGTACGTAAACTTTGACTAGAGTCGACTAGAACGGCCAAACAGGCCACTTGTTGCTTGATTAGCAACGGTACCTTACACTAGCGTATCATAAACCACCAGAGCCTCGGTTGTGGGAATAAGAAGAGTTCATAGTTAGGAGACACTGAACGACACTTGGCAACACTGAAAGTGGAAACGTTCAGGGAAGGGGCAGGGGGAATGGCTTAGGGTCTGGGAGGCTCTGGGCCGAGCAATGCTCAGGCCACCGCCATCTCGTCGATGCCGCGCAGCAGGCGCGAGCGCAGGCGGGCAAACACCGGGTGCTCGATGGGTACGCCGCGGCCGTGCAGGAAGCGCAACGTCTCTTGTGCGCACACCAGGAAGCCGAGCTGCTCGGGGTCCATGTCCACCGGCACCGAGTCCAGCAGCGGGTCCTCGTTCTCGTCTCCGAAACTGTTGTTATCGGAGTCGCGGTTGTCCGGCGAGAACTCTTGGTTATCGGCGTTGGAGTCCATCTCGACGGAGCAGAAGCGGCCGAACAGTCGCATCAGGGCCTGCCGCTTCTCGGCGCTCACTGCGTCGTTCATGAGCGGCTCGCTGCGAGATCGCTTGCGGCGTCGCTGTCGCTTCACCTTGCGGTCAGTTTCAGTCTCCCGTTCTCGTCTGCGGTTACTAGTCATCGTTGTAGTTAGCCCGCCGGCGTCGGGATACGGACTGCGAATGGGCCGTGCACAGGGAATTGAAGGGCCGCGATGCGATCGCACCGAGAGCACGCCGTCTCGCTCGATCGTAGCGTCGGCCGGAGCGCGAGAGCAGGACGGCATGGTCAGCTGCAGTAGGAACAGCTGGGCGAGCAGATGCAGGGCGCGGGGCACGCACGCTTTGTTTGATGAAGTTTATTCGGGAAAATAAAACTGTTAGTCGCGATTGCGCGGGTAACGGGGCGGGGCGGGGCGAGACGCGCGGGGCGAGCGGCCCGGCCGACAGCTGCGCCGCATCTGCCGGGCTCAGGTGAATCCCACTTCGACCTTAAGATGCCGATACGAGCCTGTCAATTTGTTCTCTATGAGGAAACACAAACAAACACCCCCCGCCCCCGTCCCGTGGACTGCCCGGCGAGGACATCGCCGCGGCCTAATTAAAATTTCATTGGCGCACAAAAAGGACGGAGTCATTGTATTTGGGACGTGCTCGTATGTAAACTAATAGCTATCTGCGTAAATTGTAAAAATCAATACTCGGTTTATGTAGTACCGGGAAACGAGCTGTCGAGCTCTAGAGTTGCCTATATCTGTATAACCAGTCCGCTGCTATCGACTTACGTCTATGTCTTAATAATCCGCGCCCAAGTTACAAGCTTTTCACTTATCTCTTACTTAGTTTTTAGTTTCAAGGTTTTTTCGACTTCAATTAATTTCATTGAAATGTTCGTAAACTTCTGAAGTTTTTTGTTAAAATAATGCAAACTATTGTATGAAATGTAATTAGTTCAATACCTATTAGCACCTTAGCACTAACAATCGCATTCTAAAAATGACAGTGATTGACGGAACAACATTCCACTTGAATAAAGTTAGTCTTTTTTGTTAAAATAGTACATCACATTAACAAAATGATAAAAGTTATCAACACACATTAATACTTATATCGCGCAATTTAATAACAAATGCATCTTGTCAAATCGAAATTGGGAACAAACTACAAGGGAACCTTCTTTTCTTTGTTTGCATTTTGAGATTCCATCTCGTTTTAGTCAACATTTAGAATTAATTGTCTCTTATTTTTTCATTATCAGTTATTATTTTTTATGATTACACTAACATTATCCCAAGAACAAACTTACAGTAAGTTTCTACTGTTATGGCATCTGTGCAATACTATACTGTTATTTCATTTTTTACAGCGAGAATGAAAAAGACAACAATATGATTATAAGTTTCACCTTACATATTTCTAAGACATATTCTAATGGTCAATACGCTTACGTCTATGCATTCGAGATGCAGCAAATTCGTTACAAAGGAGTTGCCTCCTACAAACATAGCGTTATATGTTCAACGCGTATACACATAGCTGTCCTAGAAAATTAAACCTTAACTCAAAGGAATTAAGTACATTTTATTATATGTTGTTATTATTCGATAAAGCCGTTAGTATACAGATCAAAAGCGAATCCTGAGATAATTGTTCTATGTCGTACATCAATCAGAGACACGTTTGCGTCTTACAATCAGAAAGCCTTAACATTGCTAGATATATGTATGATATATGCTAGCATATTAATATCTCTACTATGCTTTTGAACTTCAAGACAATGGAATAAATGAGTTAATCAAATTTAGGTCTTAATTGTGGTTGTAACTTCGGACAAGCGTTTGCCATTAGGGTCATCGCCTTACTTCTTTGTTCTCAGGCGTCATGTAAATGTGGATGGACATAAGTTTCTTTGGTGTACGACTCTCCATCTATCTTGGTATTTTATTTTTAAAATAAAATGGTATAACAAATGGATGGATAGTTAGTTAAACAATAGCTACGCCCTTAGTGTAACTTTCCCATACTAATACTACACAGTGTATTAGTATGGTAGCTGTAAATTTTCAAATTTGTATTTATTGTATTAAATGAAATTTCGTAAAGCTCGCGAAAGTCTAGTAACGTTTCATTCTATGACTAATGAACCTTTAAAACAGTACAGAGAAGACAAAGTACAACAATATTACGTTTAAATAAAATGATAGCTCTGTTTGAAAATAAAAAGGGAAGCAAATGAACATGTCGTGCCCGTTTTTGCCTGTAAACTGAGCCGGAACTCCAAATTGAATTGTACGAAGCGTAATTTAAAAAGCATTCTTCTGAAGCATGTTGACTGATATACACTACAATGTTGTTCCGAAAAATTTAATCAAGTAAATTTATTCGTGTATTCAGATTTGTTTTTGATTAAATGTTTAATTTAATATATTTTAAATTTCTTATAATGATGGATTTAATTATTCATAAACTAATTGTTACACTTATATGAGTTGTTGATGATGTTCACTAGCTTGTGATAAACCTTTTTAAATAGCTGCCCAAAAAATTCAATTGGTAGTTTCTGATTTAACTGTAGTCCATCTTAACTGTATAATTATATTAAACTACTAACTGTCGCCCGCGACTCCGTCCGCGCGCAATTAAAAAAAACTTAATAGGGGTATGAAAAATAGATAGTAGCCGATTCTCAGACCTACTGAATACGCATATAAAATTTGGTAAAAATCGGTAAAGCCGTTTCGGAGGAGTACGGTAACTAACATTGTGACATGAAATTTGATATATTAGAATAGAGAAATGTTGTAATACAATTTCTATCTACATAAGTAAATAAAGTATAAATTTAAACGTTTGTAAACTAAAATTAAAGTTCGTTATAAATAGTCGGGATGCGCAAGTGGTCCGGTTTATGCAGTAAAGCTACAACTTCGTTGCACTTAATATGAAGTTTGATTAATTCGCTCGTTGCGACGCCCACGGCCTTCGCTATTTCTCTAATGGATGTCTCGTAACACAGCTATAAATACACAAATGACACAGTTATAATTTTTATGTTTCTAAGACATATTTTTCTTACAAGACAAGACGGCAAACAAATAAGTGAGAACACCAGAAGAAACTGATGTATTGTCAGTCTTGTTGAGATCGTAAATTTTTCTGGCTCATACACAAGGACAAAAATATGTAATTATATGAGTTTTAGAGTTACGTTACGTTTCGTAACAGTATACATTTCTTCTATGAGTATGCCATGTGGTATCTTAAATTATGCAATGTATAAATTAAATACAACATAAAAACAGAGTAATAAAAAATCATCCCAACATTTTTCAAGGATCGCAATTATATGTTGAGCCCATAGGTCACTTCGCTATTTTGGCAAATCTAAGTTGCCGGTTGCTCGTTTGTCATCTTATACTAAAAAAGACATGATTTTACATGAATAAATACAATAAGATTGTTTAAACTTTCGTGAGACATCATAATTAATTAATTAAGAAACGGCTTAACTCACGTTTGATCGTCCGGTGACGGCACCGACTAGTTTCGAACCCATCGGGGGTCCATCTTGGGGGGTGCGAGTGCGAGACGCGACGCGACCGCGAAGTCTTCGGATTAAACACTCGCCCTGAAGATGGACCCCCGATGGGTTCGAAACTAGTCGGTGCCGTCACCGGACGATCAAACGTGAGTTAAGCCGTTTCTTAATTAATTAAATACAATAAGGTTTAGTTAGACTTTCTGATTTCCATTATGTTTTGCTCCTATTTGCTTTTATGGGGTTTAAAGCTTTTTAAGTATCATTAATTCGAGTGAACTACCTTCAATTAGAAGATTTTAAAACAACATTCTTTTGGATTTACTATTCTAGTAATTATCTTTTTCACTGAGCCTTATACAAACAAGAAATAATATTTAATACCACGAAATTCTGTGAATCAATATATTAATCAAGAGAGGAGATGTACGTGTGTATTTACAAAGCGTGGAATGAATGCGGAAAATTTAAAGGCAGAATCAATTCACTATGTAATTAATTTTTGGTCAGATTACGTTTAAATTTATATTCGTTAACAGAATATGTAACGTATAATTAAAACGAGATAATGGTGAAAAAATAGCCACTATTTTATTTCAAACATAAACAGTTTGAAAAAACTAAATAATATGAAATAAAATAGACACTAATTTCTTGAGTAAAGAGATAAACAGGCAACGTTAGTGTCCACGGAAAAAGAACCTGAAATTTACTTGAAATTACACTAAATTATATAAATTAACTACTAACTATAAACTACCAGATTTTGCCCGCGACTTCTTATGCGGAGAATTAAAAAAGGCCAAAAAGTATCTCATGTGTTACACGAGGCTATGTTCTATAGGTATCTGTGCAAATTTGACGTGTTGAATTGTTGTATGAAAATCAAACGTATCCCACGGTAATTGTGCATTTTTCCCCTATGTGTTCTTCCAGATCCTATTGTTCATCTATATTAAATTTCATCGAGATTTATGCACCTGTTCTGGAGATAACTTCTAACAAACATTAATCAATTCATCCAAACATACGCATTCGTAATATTAGTGATATAGTAAGTAAGAAATGTTTTCCGAGGAGAACGTTATGTAATTCAAAATCTAAGCGATGTGGAAATAAAATTATAACTGCAATTTTATTGCATCTGACTTCAATTTCCCGGTTCACTTTAATCTAGCGACGCTGTATGACATCTGGAAGAAAATTATTTCCAGGAAGTTGACTGGGAAGCGATTTTTATGAGGAGAAAACAGACGAAGACAGACTTCTTACGATCGTAGTTAAATAAGCTGATACTCAAAGTTATTTAAATTGTAATAAAAAAACAAGAAAGTAATTTTTTAAATGCTGGTTTTTGTAATGATTACAATAAAATAATTTGTAGCGTGTTAGCGTTACATCCTAGCACGCTATTGATAATGTTGATAATGTGAAGTGTCTAACCATGAGATGACTAGCAGTATTAATGCAAGCTATTAATCCAACTTAATAAAGTCTCACAATTTCAATTTGCTGCACTTTAATCCAACAATACGTTCGTACATGTCCTAGTAGTGATTTGATTTAATAATATTTTAAATACATGAACTCTTTACTCTGATACTCTTTATAACCACATCGACGTCCATAATATCAATCATCGGTCGGTGGTCAAAGGGTTAAAATATCTGTTTAACTAAATGTGTCTAACAGTATTTTTTGGAGAAATGCAGAAATACTTTATTACCGTGTCTCATTTAACTTACATAAATGACTGCTCGATTTCAAAGCACAGTCTCTAGAAAGCTAATTTAATAAAGTTCCAAGTAAGGACGTCCTCTGACAAATGAATAACCATTCCACTGATGTATCTAGTTTCCGAGAAATTCATTTAGAATTGTAAAAATGGAAAAGGTTGCTTTTCATATTTCGCAAATACTATTTATCTGTTATTGTAACATTTTACAATTGTTCTGTAGAAATAATATAATTAACTGTTGCAAATTTTTCAATCAAATAAATCATTAATTGCGATATATGTGTAGTGCATCTGCACTGCCGAAAAAAAACTTAATTTTTTCAAGTGCTTCTACACTCAAAATCAACAGTTCATAAAAAAAAACAACAATCGATTATGTACTTTGATTCCGAAATTATTTTTTTAAGAAATAACTTAACGTTATAGTAGTTCTCTAAAATAATCTAGTCAGAAAGGATAAAGGTAAAGAAAAAAATTCCTGTATTAGTTTCTAATATTGTCGAAAAGGATAAGAATCCAATAAATGGAGCTGTATTTTAAGTTGGTTTAAAAGTAGTTAATTTTTCAATATCTATTACCGATTGCTGAAATAAATTTCCACTGGCAACATTGCAAAACTGAACAATTTGTAAAAGTTTGTGGCGCTTCGTGTTTTGAACTCTACAGTTGTTGTAGTTCTAACATAGACCGCTAGATGGCAATTTTATTTATTATCTCGGTCCCTTTATTTTTTAATTATTAATTTTTGCCGTAAACATCACATACTTTAAAAACCATATTAATAAACCACCCTCTTAGTCGCATGTTACTACGGTACATATATATTCTCACGTCATTTTCTTAAAAAAAAGGTGTAGTATTTTTTTTGTCTGTGTTTTCTGTGTGTTCTCTGTTCTGTGTAACGAACAGAACAGAGAACAGAACAGAGAACAGAATAAAGAAAAGAACAAAGAACAGAACAGAGAACAGAACAAAGAACAGAATAGAGAACAGAACAGAGAAATTACTACCCCCACTTTCAACCCCTTACAACTCTTTTTTCGCGTTAAAATGAAAAATGAAATGAAAAATGAAAAAATGAAAAAATATTTATTGACATCCAAAAAATACAGTGAATTATCCAGGATCCTCGCACTAGGCGCAGCCTGTATCGCGAGGACCCAGCTCAGTGATTTAACAAGAAACATCGTTAGATGGCAACACATGGGCATTAAACAATATTAGAATAGTTAGGAGTTAAGTAAACTACACAACAAAAACAAAAACATTCTCATTACAACTCAATCCATAAATAATCACTTAATTATTCTTATTTAATGTACTATTTTAATGATTTTCTCAGTTTCCGCATATGATAGTTTCCATAACCACGACTTCAATTTTAATTTAGCATTTATTTAATTTAAATGTAGGCAATGTCCTTCCTCAGGCTCTAGACTAGACTATCTGTGTACCAAATTTCATTTAAATCGGTTCAGTAGTTTTGCCGTGTAAGCGAGACAGACAGACAGACAGAGTTACATACTTTCGCATTTATAATATTAGTAGGGATATATATAAAAATATATATAGTAAGGAATAGTAAGGATTTTGTATAAGTAAGGGGCTATATTGAGGGCACTTCGTAAACAAGGTTGAGAGATCTTGTCAAAGCAGATTATTCGACAGCGTTGTCAGCAAAACGATGTTATAAGATCTTAGTAATTTTATGAAATAACATCAAAGATACTGATTGCTTCATTTAAAAGGGGTTCATTTTAATTACAATAAATTTCAAATAGGGATGTGCTTCAACCCGCGCCATAATGTGACGTCATATTGTTGCATTCAACTCGAAAAATATCGTTACTCATTCTTTTATCATTTCATTTATTCTCAAATCTTACTAATATTATAAATGCGAATGTTTGGATGGATGGATGGATGTTTGTTTGAAGGTATCTCCAGAACGGCTCAACGGCTCTCGCTGAAATTTGGCACAGATGTAGATTAGAGTCTGGAAGAACACATAGGCTACTTTTTATATTTTATTTTTCGAATTCCGCGCGGACGGAGTCGCGGGTGACAACTTGTTTATAAATATATTCGCAAGAATAAAATGTGCACTTAAAACCACAATATATATAAGTCTTAAGAGAAAAGTCAACGTAAAATTGCACTTGGTCATAAATTAAGCTGTAAAATATTGCAATAAATTTTTACTTAGCATAAATTTTAGATGCATGTTGGATGCGAAAGGCGGAGGACCGCGTACTGTGGAAGGCATTGGGAAAGGCCTATGCCCAGCAGTGGGCAGATAAAGGCTGTTGATGATGATGATGATGATGATAAATTTTAGATATAACTAGTGCACGTATTATAAAAAACTATAAATCATAAAAAAGAACTAAAAACAGCCAATAGATGGCACTATTTCATTTATTAGAACCTCAGTACGTCGGGTCTTTTGTTTTTTTTATTAAATTAAGGTTGGGTTACAGCCATTATTGCTGTAAATGAGCGAAAGAAAGTATTTTGCGATCGTTTTACGT
Organism: Papilio machaon; assembly: GCF_912999745.1. Lineage (NCBI taxonomy): Eukaryota > Metazoa > Arthropoda > Insecta > Lepidoptera > Papilionidae > Papilio > Papilio machaon. The sequence goes on along the minus strand of NC_060000.1, from coordinate 5,810,018 downwards.
TTATGTTTTTGGGCAAATAAATTTTTTGGGGTTGTTAATTTTCTTCAATTTACAAATATATACTCAGTATGGAAATATAATATGTTAAGCCGTTTATGAAGCACTCGTGTTAAAACAAATGCAATACTCGGAACTGATGCTACCAAATAAAGCATTTACTGTATTTCAGGATAGTAAATTCATTTGTATTATTAACATTACTGTGGAGTTGTTAATTTACTAGTTTTAAAATAGACACTGCGAGGAAGAAATTAATTTGATGTATTTGGTCAAATCTTTTATAAATTATACAAAATCGATTTATGTATGAATCAAAATGTGGTAGGATATTCTGAGGACAGAGATGGTGCTCTACAATAACTAAAATATAACAATGTTTTTCGTTTTAAATACAAGTTTTTGGTTGCAATTTGACATTATTATGATAGTTTTAACATTTCAATTGTTAAGACAGTTAAAAAACATATTAACATAATTTGATTAAAAGCCAACTACTCGTATACATGGCGTACTCTTGATAAGTTCACAGGAATAAAAAGGTCTAGTACAAACGAAATTCACTTTGATTAAACAACACGGCACGTTTGACCTCACTAATTGTGTTAAGAGCTGCGTAAGTGCGGTTCCAAAAAAAATGTTAAAAGGATAACTGTATTTTTTCCTCACAAGAATTCTTTTAAGTGTAGTCTACACTAATCTCTTAATTTTGTTAAAATGAAATTTAATTACCAAATATTCTTGTGTTCTTGGACGATTTTGGTCTTAGAAATCAAAAAGTAAATAAACACTTTTTTATATATATATCATAAGGTGGCAAACGAGCAAGCAGTCATCTGACTCCGCCTAAATAGCGAAGCGACCGCTGCCCATAGACCGACCGAAGCAACCTTTAATCGACAGAGTAGGGGACGCGCAGAAAGAGGATATATCCTCTACATCTCCCTTCCTCCGTCAAATCCAATCCCCTTTCTTATCCTTCCCTTATAACGTTGTCGTTGTTGGCATTTACCACTGTTAAAATCTCCCAAATTATCTTCAATAATACATAATACATCTAAGAAATGAACTTTTAAACGACAAATTCTGTCGACTTTGGAAGGCTTGAAATCTGCCCTCGTATTTAACAATGCCAAGCTATGTTTACAAAAGTGTTGTATGTACTTTTCAAATAGTATTGCGTCAGTACTGTTGTTTGGGTTTAGCAGAACTGGATTACTCCGCTGTTACGATCCTTCTATCCGCGAGACACTTGAAATACTATGAATCTCGAACTCGATTCCAAAGCTTATATTCATCCATTTTGTAGAGTGAGTTTTGTTTTACATTTTCAATGTAACTAATGTCATTTTTGTTATTTCACAAAGGATAAGAGTGAAACACTCATTGAAGTTTTACTTCCAACCACTAATATATAAATAAGTTTTTATAAGACTGAGGTCAAACAGAAAAGGGGTATTACTTTTTCTTATCCATTCCCTCTTTTAAACTTATTCCCCATAGCATCCTTTTCTTACTAGAAAATGGAACGGGGGAAATAGACTAAAGTCATTCAGACGCTCCTACCTTCTTTACGTCTATATCTTACTAATATTATAAATGAAAATGTTTGGATGGATGGGTGGATGTTTGTTTGAAGGTATCTCCAGAACGGCTGCATAGATGTCGCTGAAAGAACACATGTTCTGTGTCTGGAAGAACACATAGGATACTTATCCCGTTTTTTTTAATTAGCGACGAATTAATAGCGACAGCTAGTTAATTAATAATTTCCTTTTTTTTTAAATATCGTAATGTTCGTACGTAAATGAAAACGAGAATTAAAAACCCTTCTTACCATTTAAAATTTGTGTAGCTTGTTCCTTTAGTACCGATTTCAGTATTTCGCTGTTTATTTAAATTAATACAGACCACATCGGGCCCATATCTGAGGTCATTTGCTTATCCTAATTTGCATAAGGCCCTTGATTTGCAAATTGAAATCCATTCACAGCCACTAATCAAAATTTAAAGTATCTATTTGCATAATGGCTTTTCCCAGTGCATTTACATAAGTCTATGTAGATGTACAAGAATGATAGACGAATAGTACTTTTTTGTGAGTATAGTGACTATAGTATTAAAATTTTAAGTTACGAATAGGATTCTTTTTTAGTACAACTTATTGTTACTTGGGTGACTATTAAATTTAAAATTATGTTCCTAAATTTTGGTCCTATTTTCACTTTTAAATAATGAAATGGTCTGGCCATATTGCCCGCAGAACGGACGGCTGATGGGACAGAAAAGTCCTAAAGTGGCGGCCACGGACAGTTCGATGCAGCGTAAGTAGGCATCCAGCAAGATGGACCGATGAACTAGTCAAGGTTACGGGAGTGAACTGGATATACCGGGCATTGTGGCAATCGATGGGGGAGACCTACGTGCAGCAGTGGACCAACTCAGGTTAATTATGATGATGATGATAACATAATAAAAGATGAAATTGCGACAAATCCATGCCATTGTCAGTATATTAATTGTTTGCAGTTCTGGTAAAAATATTATGAAATGAATTAACATTTCATTTAGCTGAAATAATGGTATTTTCTTAACTTATTTTTAAATATTTAAGGAAATTGATTAAAAACTACTTATTTATATTAGACACTGTTTACTTAGGATAAATGGTAGTAGTGGTACAGCCGTATTTTTATGAAGTGGTCTTAATTTTTATGTGATTTTCTAGAATGGTGTTTTCTTCCCGAAGACTGAAACAACATGATTTGGAATTAACTTAATAATTTGTAACTTTTTGCAGCATAGTGTAACCATGGGATTCCATTGAGACATCATTGTAACATCTCCTACCTCTGTTTTTGAGCGAAAGGGATCACATGGTTTTATGAAATTTCTTCTAAAATAGCCATAAGAATTTAAAGCGTTAATTCTTTTCAACTGATACAATCCTAGTTCAAACTTCTGTACATTCTGTACATACTAAGGAAATATTAATGGCTGCTAATATTTTTTTTAAGTAGTTTCTATTATTACCTGTTGATCGTCTTCTGTTATGACGTCATTCACAAAAGCGTTAGGCACTTGAAAGTTACCGATAGAGCTTGGGTTTGGCCAAGTGAACCCGCTGTCGATGAAACCAGGTTCAGTTGTTCCTTCGTGCTCATCTTGGATCCTATGATTTTTGTGGCGTCGTGCTTGCAGAAAAAAAAGAAGTAACTTTATATTCTTTTGAATATCGGTACCGTCATTTTTCTAATATCAACACACTTAATATTCATAGTGTTTTCTTTGGAATTTTAGAAACAAAATCTAGGTTTAGTTATTAATTTGTTATCAAGCTTTTGTTTTTAAACATAACAAACATTCACCAAACTCACCACATTTAATATGAACTACCGTGAAAGCCAGAAATAAAAACAGTATAGTCTTCATTGTTCAAGCAGGAATTCGGATAGAATGTATTCTAACGATTTTTTTCTTTATCTTATATATGATTGAATACAACTGTTTGAAGACAATTATTATGATACTGTATAATTATACAGTTTGTATTTGCCTGATAATTGCTCAAATTATCCACTAAATAAATATGTTTCTAGACTCTATAGTTAAAAACGTTTTCTTTGCAAACACTAAAGTGGGTAATCTACACTAAAGTATAGGAAACGGATTTATGGAAAGAAATTATGATATTACTAGCTGTGGCCTGCCACTAATGAATTAAAAAAAAACCTAATTAGTAACCTATGTGTTCTTCCAGACTATGTTTTACATCTATGCCAAATTTCATCCATCCATCCATGTAAACAGTTGTATGCAATATTAGAAATGATTTACGAGTACATCATTTAATGTTCCTTTACTAAAATGGATTTAAAGCACGTTTTCATGACGCATAACATAAAAGTTAAATTATATTTGCAAATAAACATTTTCATTAAGCAACGAATAAATTAAGTAAGTAAGTAAGTAGTAATTTGCCTTTATATATATATTTCCTGTTCCTGTATATATTTCGTATGTTTTTATTTTCAACTAGCTTTTACCCGCGACTCCGTCCGCGCGAAATAAAAAATAGAAAACGGAGTAAAAATTATCCTATGTCCGTTTCCTGGTTCTAAGCTACCTGCCCACCAATTTTCAGTCAAATCGATTCAGCCGTTCTTGAGTTTTAAATAGTGTAACTAACACGACTTTCTTTTATATATATAGATTCATATTTATTGTCAATTTTTAGTACATTAAGGATATCAAAGTTTACTCATAAATATTTAAATATTCAAATACTCATAATGTTTTGTGCCCAGTAAACTCTGAAACTATAAATCTTCATATAAATAATGCTTTTATTTATGATCTGTAGCGAATGGATTTAAGCAACAGTGATTTAACTTGACAAAAGTTTTATTATAAACATTATTACAGAATAGTAGAATTTACGAAAATATATTTTCCTTCTTTTACTATTTTCATATGAAATATAGGTATTACGTGTGCTTGGCGTTGTGGAAAGTAATTCGACGTGAACCAGAAACTTTCAATACCCAGCCAAGTGTTTGACGTCTCACTAATGGTGTGCTAATGTACCATGGAATAAGGCATTTACATTTTTAGTGTATTTGTACTAATTTTCCTTTATGTATTTCTGTATTATTAATAATATAAAATTTGTAGAGTCCACAATAGCGTTAATTGCTACACGAATAGTACATTCGACCGCTGCAATACAACGATTACATAGAAGACTGTCATCAAGTGGAAGCATTCTGGTGTGTGTGGATCTCGGAGACCAAATTAAGTATAATTTAACCCCTTAAATAGTAAATTCACTCCTTCCTACTCTTTTCTAATAAGGTAAGGATGAGACAGAGAAGTAAATTTGGCAAGGAGGGGACGTACAGGAAGGGGAAGTATTCCGTTATAACTTGTTACACCCATTGTTATCTATATTATAAACTAGCTTTTACCCGCGACTCCGTCCGCGCGTAATATAAAATAGAAAACGGGGTAAAAATTATCCTATGTCCGTTTCCTGGTTCTAAGCTACCTGCCCACCAATTTTCAGTCAAATCGATTCAGCGATTCTTGAGTTATAAATAGTGTAACTAACACGACTTTCTTTTATATATATAGATGTTAAAATTTAGATAGTTTTTGAAAAGTTTTCATTATTTAAGAAGGAAATTTCGAGAACATTTTTTTGCATGGGCTATTTCAAATAAAGAATTGTTTTGTACACTTAAAGTCCTAAGTATACACACCATTCCGTTTCATGTAAATAACGCCCTTGCTCACAAATTTCCTCAAAACGCCGGCCCACTTGCCCTGAATACGTTGACATCGCTTTACTCTGACGAATACTTTCAACAAAAGCTTTAGAACTTTAAAAATGTTTACGTCTTCTTGAGTTTTTTTCGTAGGCGTTTACATTAATGGGTAAAAACATTCTGTTAACAAATTTAAACGTTAGTAAATTCAACACAAAGCTTCATCTATATCTATATATATAAAAGAAAGTCGTGTTAGTTACACTATTTATAACTCAAGAACGGCTGAATGGATTTGACTGAAAATTGGTGGGCAGGTAGCTTAGAACCAGGAAACGGACATAGGATAAATTTTTACCCCGTTTTCTATTTTTTATTCCGCGAGGACAGAGTCGCGGGTAAAAGCTAGTAAAGATATATAGAGCAAGGAATGCTAATGTTAAGTCAAGGGTTAGTTCAAAATATGTTTGTTGTATTTAAATATATTTTTAGACCATTTATAGACCATAATAAAAAATAGCAGCTAGTAAGTTAAAACAGAAAATTACCTTTATTACTAAGTCCGACAGTTTATTTTCGTATGGCATTCTAAGGGTTGAATAAATGCAATAACGTATTTAAGATAAAGACGTGATAACCATAGCAACCAGTAATAAAACTTTGATCCTCAGTAAATTACGAGACTAATACGATCCAAGGATTACTTTTATATAAAGTGAGACGCTGATAACAATAAAAGTGGTATTAATGGCCAATAAAAACAATAGCTCCGGTTGGTACTGGCCATTACTAATTTCTTAAATGCTTTAAACAAAATAATTTGCAGCAGTTTAAATAATTTGTCCCATTAGATCCTTAAAATTGCCAACCGTAATCACTTTAACAAAAAACATATCCTCATATTATTATTTTAGTTTGACAAAGATTAGTTTTTAAAAATCTAAGTTTGGATATATTTGCATACTAGCTGTCGCCCGTGAATCCGATCGCGCGGTTGTGAGAAACTTTATTAATAACCTATATGTTATTCCACACCATGTTCTAAATATATGTCAAATTTCAGCGAAATCCATTCAATCAATTTGGGGATACCAACAAACGTCCATCCAACCATCTAAACATTCGCATTTATAATTATTATTAAGAAGTAAGATTCAAACACACGAGTCTCTGTGTGCCACTTAACAATTTTATCAACTGACTATATTGGAATAAATTCACATTAAAATTAACTACAGATCGTATCAGGTTATCCAAGACCTAAGTAATAAAAGTTTAATAAACGCGTTTCAAGTCCTGACCATAAGGAGTTTTACAGGCCAATTATCGATAAGGAAATAAGCAAAAAGTGAGAGTTGCACATTTACATGTTATCAGTAAGAACCAGTGATGCAACTTTTTTGATTATGCAACTTTATAAATATGGGAAAAACAAAACAAAACAAGTTCCACAGACGTATAGGCAAAGAATTCGATTTGTCGCGAAACTAGCACAACTTCAATTTCTCTTACTTCTTTACTTCAAAGTCGCGATAAATTATTGTTTGTTGTTATTTATTTTATCTTGGGACAGTTCATAAAATGATGTGTTTGTGTAAAAGAAAGCGGCGTAGGAACAATGGTCAATATAAATTCATATAACGATGCGACAAGTACCTATCGTTGACTAGATATTTTCCTGTAGTTTTCCATGTGATAAATATGAGTTATTTAATAGACTATTGTAATTTTCACTTTTCTTTACATGCCATGTCAATATTACATATATTTAGATAAATGTGTATGTATTGTATGTATTTTCTACAACACTATTCCAAAACTAGGGTGGCTTCCGGTGGCAAATTCTTGTGGTGTGTACCTATGTTAATTTTTTTAATATCATTTTGTACCAAAGATAAAATATTAATAGAAAGTACCAAAGTAAAAAATTAAGTAGTGTACCAAAAGTAAAAACTTTTACGGGTACAGAATAACAGATAAGTGTCTACTTTATCTGGTCAGCGGAAATCATAAATACACACTGTCATATGTGAGGAGTTTGTAATTATACCCATTGAAGTTAACAAATTGATAACCTTTTTAATACAAATTTTGTTAAGCGTAATCCGCACCCGTGGACAAACCTACTATATGATTTATCAGAGCCTAATTTATCTTTGATGTTAAATTGCTTATTGCAATAAATAATAATTAAAAATTAAAGTTTTCCTCCTAACAACAATTTCATAATTAAAGTGTTTACATTTACATTGTGAAGAATCGATATCTTAAAAAGAATTTACGGATCTTACGTACGATACGATATTAAAAAAAACGGAAATTATTAATTAACTAGCTGAGACCGCAACTCCGTCCGCGCGGAAAAAAATCATAATAAGTAGCTAATGTGTTCTTCCAGACTATAATCTACAGCGATACCAAATATCATTGAGATCAGTTGAGCCGTTCCGGAGTTACCCTCAAACAAACATCCATCCATCTAAACATTCGCATTTATAATACCTATATTAGTAAGAAGGAAGATTTATTTGATTACTTTAATTACGTTATTAAGATAACGAATGATTGAAATAAATACCAGAGTTTTATTTAACTTTTTTTTAAATTGTTAACATAAATATTTTTACTAATAAAAGTATTTTATTCATACATTTTGTATCTTGTGTTTAATTTTATTTTAATGATAGTAAATTTTATAAAATTGGTTAACAAAATCATTTATTTTTCAATTTCCCACATTTCTTCATACAAACCATGCAGATCCAAGTGGGTTCTTCTGTGGTGGTCGCCATTGTTGTTGTAGGCTTTGCAGTCGTGGGTTTGGGCTTCGGTTTGCAGAAGTATTGATAAGGTAATATGATTTCTGGCTCTTCATCTATAGGTTCAAAATCGTCCCAAAATATCAGTGATGCATCTAGAAGTTTAAATTTAGTTTATTTATCGCAAATTTAATATTAAGAATGGTAAGTAAATAAGTCGTGTAAAATAAAAATAATTATTCAAATAATAGTCTTCTTTATCATTATGTTAAAAAAAGCAACAAAATCACCTTCATCATGTCTCCGTTGAGGGCAATAAAGTGGACAAATTTTTAAACACAACCATACTGGCTCGTTCTTTTCTGAAATTTAATTAAACAGTGAATTAGACAGAAGAACTTTTCATTGCGTAGTTGATTACTTCAGTAATTGCTATGTGATGTGGCGAAGGCAATAAAATTGTCAAATTGTCAGCTTTAAATTAAAAGTTATGACTTTTTTGTTAAAGGTTTTATTAGAGTTTAGGAGTTATTGCAAAGGTCAGTGTTAAATTTGAGTATGAGATTTTTATTTACAAAAGTAATTAATAAAAAAAAAATAGTGAACTTACCTGCAAAAAGAAAGAACGCATCAACCGAAAAGGAGTACAGTCCTAAAATTATAACGCAAAAATGGATATACATATTGAGAAATAATTAAATTCTAACTGGGAAATATTTGTTGAGTTCCAACACCTTTCACTTCGCGACAAAGATAGCTTTTCTTGGACACTTTCCGCAAACTTTATACCTATATTAGCATGTGCAGATTCACAAATAATATAGCACAGAAAATGTTCCTTAGTGGAAATTTTATACAAAGTGTCGGTGGCTCTGGGGTTAAGCAATTGACTTATAATCTGTATGTCCTTTTTTCGAATTTTGCTATGTACCAATGCATACTTCGATTTTCAATTTGAATATCTACATTTATCTGACGTTCTTACGCTGAAGGAAAGCGTTTTGACAAAACTGCGAAGAAATTTAAACATATATGTAGGTATGTGAAGTCAACCATCCATCACTGGGCCAGCATGTTGGTTTTGGCTTATTCACCCCTAATTGAGGGTAGGCTCCGAGCCTCCCACTGGGACGTATAGTGAGCTGTTGATGATGATGAAAAAAAAAAAACAGTTCTTAATTACCAACAGATAGTACATAAATAATAAAATACTGTGATAGTATTTGTATTTTTTTTTTTTTTTAATTTTTTTTCAGGAAAAAAATAACACTATTTACAAATTAATGTTCGCCAAACCACTCACGTGGTTTGTAGGCGTCGCACCTTTTCAACTTTCCAAACACATAAATATAATCTTAATTAAATACAATTTTAAACTAACGCTATCAAGTTATTTCTTATTTATATATTTATTGCTGAGCTTTCAATCAAGAACAATTCATTGTTGATTGAAAGCTACAGCAGCATATTTTTCAATGTTTGCTTCAGTGAGCCCCTACTATTAGGTCCTTACATATGAAATTGGCGTTTTTCGTACTGGCCACTTTAATCACGAATTTCTCCTCTTTGGTAAGGAATTCCAAATTCAAATTTGTACAGCTATAGACTCATGTATTTGTGGTTCGATGACCGTCATTCATTTGTTTTTTTCTTCTGTTTTTTTCTGTTTGCGTCACTCATTTTACAAAATGGAAAACTTAAAATATCGCATTATTTACGAGTACGAGTTCCGCCGTGGCACTAGTGCTGCGGAAACGACTCGAAGGGTGAATGATGTGTATGGCGGTCGTGTTGCAAAAGAAAACACAGTTCGTTTTTGGTTCCAACGTTTTCGTTCTGGAAATTTCGATCTGCAGAACAAGCCCCGTGGACGGCCCGAGACTCAAGTTGATAATGAAGAGTTGAAGGCTATTGTGGAAGCGGATCCATCGCAAACCACGTCCGAGTTAGCTGCAGGCTGCGATGTTAGTGATAAAACTGTTTTAATTCACTTGAAGCAAATTGGGAAGATTAAAAAGCTTGAAAGGTGGGTACCTCACGAATTGACTGAAGCAAACCGGCAAACGCGCGTCGACTGTTGCGTTACATTACTAAACCGGCACAATAATGAAGGTATTTTAAACCGAATCATTACCTGTGATGAAAAATGGGTTCTTTACGATAATCGGAAGCGCTCAGCGCAATGGTTGGATCCTGGCCAGCCAGCCAAATCCTGCCCCAAGCGAAAATTAACCCCAAAAAAGTTACTTGTAAGCGTTTGGTGGACTAGTGCCGGTATTGTTCATTACAGTTTTCTCAAATCTGGCCAGACTATTACGGCTGATGTCTATTGTCAGCAATTGCAAACCATGATGGAAAAGCTAGCGGCTAAACAACCTAGGCTGGTCAATCGCTCCACGCCACTGCTGCTTCACGACAACGCTAGACCACACGCTGCGCAACAGACGGCTACTAAATTAAAAGAGCTTCAATTGGAAAGTCTAAGACATCCTCCGTACTCCCCGGACCTTGCTCCAACAGATTACCATTTTTTTCGAAATTTGGATAACTTCTTGCAAGGGAAAAAATTCAACTCCGATGGGGCAGTCCAAATCGCCTTCAAAGATTTTATTGATTCCCGTCCGACTGGTTTTTTTTAGTAAAGGAATCAATGAACTACCTATGAGATGGCAAAAGTGCATAGAAAATAATGGTTCATACTTTGATTAATTAAATATATTATATTAAAAAATATTCGACTTTTTGTTCCTCCCATACAAAACGCCAATTTCATATGTAAGGACCTAATATTTACAGATCTATTCACAATTGAACTACGAACTAGTAAAGGTCTTAAGAATTTATTAAAAAGCTTTGGAGCCAAATATTCTCTGGTTCGTTCGCCGTAATAATTATAAGCTCTGGCTTCGCGTACGTTACCCGCAGCGACAGCCCTCGTGTTATAAACCATATCTATAAACCAATCAAGTAAATATGCTGAGGTAGTTAACATTAATTTGTATCACGAAAATGATAGTGCTTCGTTAAATAAATATAGGAACAGATTACCGGGTCTCGGTATTTCGTTATATTAAAACTGGATCCCGTGTCAGCAGAAAAGGTAAACGGAATAATTGAAATTTGGATAAAAACCTGCACTGCTTATAAAATCTACCAGCAATATTGTCGTAAAGGAATAGCAGCAACCGATAAAGGATTAAAGTAAATATAAAACATCTAATACGCAATTTATCCGGAGTCAGTACCGACTAGTTTCAAGTTCTTAGCTCTTTTTCCGGATGAGTGGGACTAGTATTACTTTGTGATCGAGTCCCGTCTCTGAGTGCCATGTGATACTCTTAAATTTCATTGAGAAATGTTATAAACGAAAACAAAGTTATGAATTTAGATGATTTTTTAATTATACATTTCCATTCATTAAAATATTTGCATAAATAATTGTTATTTCTATTCTTTTTTTCAACGATAACAAGATGAATGTCATTTGTTTCGGTAGTTATTCAACTAGTTCTATATGAAGGCTTCGTTTACTTAAGCGTACAACTTAAAACGTAAATATCACACTCAAAGGCGATTAAAGTTTAGTATAAGTACCACATGTAAGTAACCACACGGGTACAACTTAAGTAGATAATGTAGCTTTAGAGAATATAAAATTACTGTAATCACTTATTCTCGAATATTCGTAATGAATTTTAGCACATAAACTGAATTAATTCGTTTTGTTTAATTAAATAAACAATAACTCACGCCTGTAACCTAGAGGACTAGGTAGAGCCCACGGACCTCCATATGGCGTGGTTGTGATACACCTTTCTCTCCTTAAATAAAATAATATAGCTAACACATTTGGACATTTCCAAATCATTTTATGAACAAATAAACAATTAACTTGCATGATAAAGATTGAAAGCGGCAATCAGTTTTATAAATCGACTAATAATAACATGCTTTTGCATTCTTCGCTGTTGAAACTTGTGTTAAATACACGCAATCTATCTCGTCTGTTGAACACTGAATCAACATAGAGGCGAAGTCGAAGATTAATTAATACTTGGAGGACTTCGCATGGACTTGAAACTGTTTAAATTGGTTTACACTTTGTACCATCATGCTATCGATTTATGTGTGTACTTTTGCCTGCAACTTCGTCTGCGCAGGGTAAAAAAAGGGTGAAAATTATTTCGTGGAGACTGAAGACTATGTTCTATATCTGTGCCAAATTTCGATAAGATGTGTTGAACCGTTGCGGAGTTATCGAGTAAATATGTAAATCAAACTTATCCCACGGGAACCGTACACATTTTCGGGATGATAGGTAGCCTATGTTTCTTCCAGACTCTGTTCACCCGATCTGGAGTCATCATCTAATAAACATTCATCCCTATTTCCAAACATTCGCATTTATTATATTAGTAAGAATCAAGATAATATTTTAAAAATAGTCAATTCAAATATTAAAATAATAATCAAGAAGTTGAAGATAATTTATAACCGACTACAAAAAGGAGGAGGTTCTCAATTCGTCGGTATGTTTTTCTTTATATCATAAGGTGGCAAACGAGCATGCCGCCAACTTAATCCGCTTTAATAGCGAAGCGAACGCTGACCATAATCATCCCCCATTGCAGATGCGTTGCCTACCTTTAATCAACAGAATAGGAACGCACAGAAAGAGGATATATCCTCTTCCTACGCGTCCTCTCCTTCATCACTTCAAAATGTGAAACGGAACTGTTTTGACAGGATGCATCATGTATCAGTTACTGTATTTGTTAGTAAGTTATACAGCGCTTTATTTGGACATTTTGAAACAGGTCCCAAGATGTATTGTATGATTCTATTGTAGGTTGAAAACTGTTTTTCAAAACCATTATTGGTTTTATTCACCAATAGAAAACTTTAATCAAAGCTGGTACTAATTACTATTTATAAAAACAATGGTAAAGAAAATATTATGTATAAAGAGGTCCATTAAAATAAATAGTTTCGTATCACAAAATGACTGGTAATGGCAGTCGCGATAAACAATGAATAATACGACTAAACATCGACTGGGGAACAATTTTCTACGTTATTATGATAATTTGAAAATTCTAAAGACTACGAGACGCTACTGTTATCGGTTGTATAACTTTTGAGTACGTTCTATTTATTTTCTTTTCTATAATATTTTTGATGGGTTTGCACTTTGCATCTAGATTGTTATGACTAAATATTCCATTTGTTTTACATAGTGAAAACTAATAGGAAATATTTAAATGTACATTTTTTTAGTAAAGAAATTGCGTGAAACAAATCTTATGACAAGTTCGATGGGTACCGGGAATAAAGCCGCAATCGTAAAAATGAAAATGTTCAGGAAAAAATATTTAATGAAATTATGGAATAACTATAAAACCACTGAATATCTTAAAATAAATTATATGTCACCTTGTTCGTTATTTTTTGCCTAAAGTACTGTTGCAGTTACAAGATTGTATATTTTATCCAAATAGGAAAAAATCGGTAAAGATCATATTGCTACTATTTATGTCGAAAGGTTGTTCCCATAATAGTCACTTACAGCTTTGTTCCACGAAAAAAAAAATGAATGTTGATACAGTAATAATATGTTACAGCTTTTTTCAGTGTATTATAGGATACACGATGGATACAGTAACCATAGTTTGTGTTCTTATTCCTTGAACTTGATGAGCGTTTTGTGGACGGTATTCATATTTTACTGTATATTCATCGTTGTATGTTTTTTAAATCTTTTATCTTTGCCTGAATATCTTATTTTTATTGACAGTAATGTATAGTGCGTTTAATGTTTACATGTTTTATTCCCTGGAAGAAAGCCGTAATTACAATTGCTGGTCTAAAATTGAAACAAAAATTTCACTTTCAACATAACCGTATTGTTCCAGTAATATTTTTCTAAACGTTTACCAGGAACAAACAATTAATGTACAAAGTGATTTTTCTATTTTTGTCATTTTTCATCAGAATTAAGTAAAAAAAATATATAAGGTGTATTTAGGTCCGTAGATACCGAATCTGACTTAACCCGAAGAGTGTCGCAATATCCATTGCGACATTATTCCAACTACCCATCGAGTTGTATCCTGTTACGTTCAGATCGAAAGTAAAGAAACCAAAAATTTTGCTCCAAATTAATAAAAAATTGTTATTTATAAATCTAGTCAGACTATAAGCTGACAACCTTTACAATTTGATAGTGACATCCAAGTCTTTCTCGACTCTGATTTTATATTCTTCTTAGCTTTCGTCATAAGTAAAGTGCGGAAGTAATACGTGGAATCCGTCATGCAACATACGTCGTACTCAGTGCTCGTAGAACTAAGGCGCCACAAGAGGAACATGGAACTGTACTACTTTAACTGTAAAATGAAACAACTGTATGCAGGTATTCACTAAGTTTTCACACATATGTTTCGGAAAAATGAAATAATATATGAAGTCAAAAAATTAAATTCGGTATACACTTAGAATCAAATATTGTACTGCAAACTGTCACAATAAACTAAAGCTTATAAGACTAAAATCTCTGTATAAAACATGTCGTCATCCCTGTCATTATCTTTCACAAAACGGAGATAATGGTATGTTTTAAATTTTAAAAGGATATTTCGGTCTCGGAAACTCACGGTAAGAGCTATATATAATTTACCACGAATAGTCCAACAAATATATCTGGCAGATAGATGACAGAGATTCTATAAGAAAATATATAAAACCTATATGTGCATAAAAATGGCATAAACGAAAGCCGTGACGTGACAGTTACAGTACGAAAAGGACCTTGTGACAATTTTTTGAAAACGTCAGAAGGACGTTAGTGAGCTATCATAATTTAGTTTGACTTATGCCCACCGGGTGAGATATCTTTGTAAATCTGTATGTTACTACAACAATTTTTCGACTTTATTGTAATTGGGAGCATCAATAAAATTACACCGAATTAAAACGAATGGGTGGGAAATAAACTTCCTCGACTGTAAACGAAAATTTATTTTCTCTCAATAAGAACAGAGAGAAAAAAAGTGACTTTGAAGAAGACGTTTACTTTGAATTAAGACAAGAAAAATGTTCACAAGACGATGTTGTTAATGTTATACAAATTCTACAGTTTCGAGTGTTATATTTCATTTCAAGAATCTATTGCAGTGAGTAAAGAGAAAAGAAATGCAACCGTTGTGTAAACGGATGGATGAACACACAATTAATTTCCTTTGAAAGTAGATGTTTATTTTTAATTATCTTACAGAAAGCAATGGTATTTCCCGTCGTGAAGTTTTTTATTAAATACAAATAGTTCTTTAAATTTAATCAAGTTTTTTCAAGATAGAATTTACGTCAAAATAATTAGAAATTTTATCTTTTAAACGTAAGAGCACTATGTAATTAAATGTTTGTCAGAACAAAATAATTACGATCGTACTCCAAAGAGGTAAGTAGTGGTTAACCGAGTTTACATTACAAAACAAATAATGTATTTCAGATCATTCATTTTGCAACAACTCTACAGGTATTATATGGTTTAAAAGGAATAAAATTAGCATATATTTCAAGAAACATACACAACTAAATTATTTACCGCATGCATAGGAATAAGATATATACGAGTAAAGACTCCAAAGAGTATGGTAATTATAAAAATTAAAAACTCTTTATGATACGACAGCAAACTTGTATATTTAACTATTTAAACATAATGTCATTTAAAATTCAATATCTTCAACATTATAATAAATTTTTGAACAGTTTTGGATATCGAATTTGGAACCATAATTTTGTATGAAGAATGTGTCCTCCATTAGGTTGGGATTAGAGTAAAAATATTCTATTTGTACCGAATTAACTCAATGTGTTGTCGGCGTGTTGAACACATTTGTTTGATGTAGCGGAAGGTAATCGACTGCCGGATTGTTGCTCACTTCATTCTGAACTTCAGATGCGTTTGACATGTTATTTGGAAAAGGTTAGATGAGTGATTCGAATATCGTGAGTTTCCACATATTGTTCTCTGTTGTGTTGTGTTTTGTTTGGATTTTTCAGCTGTGGAAACTGACGGTTATGATATTTATGACCTAATATCCCTTACCTCATTTGCCTAATATATTATTTGCAAATCAAGTAATATGTTGTATTAATATTTATTTTTCGATCTAACTGTTGTGTTGTTGTTCAACTTGTTTAAAAACAAAAGCAACATATTATTAAATCTAGTTCTTTAATTAATTATATTATACTTGTAGGTAACTTGTTTTAATAATTTATCTACCAGATGATTCTAGTTTACTTTTCAGAACAAATATTGTTTAAACTGATTCGAGATAGTGATTTCTTGAAATATTTGTTTGATGCAGCAAACTTCCTGTTGAACAGTGTGTTGTAGCAGTGTTAGTTTAGTAAATATTTTATAGACTTTAGAACACGAGGCAAGATTCAAGACGAGTATCAAAAACAATAAAAAACAAAAATTTAATTACGCCTTTATGTGTACATACTCTGTGCAAGGATTCGAATCACATCTGTTTTTTTTTTAAATTAAACCGTTAAAGCTATAGAAAGTAACAATGGGATGAACTATCAGAGTGACTAAAAATAACATAAGTAACAGGAAGCAATATTTTGCCCGACTTAAATGAGGGCAATGTTTTTTCCTCGGTATTTTAATATGGCTTGCTTCTTCATTTCATTGTGCATGGAATCTGGAGTTTGACTTAATTACTGATGCATTATATCGTATCCAATGTTTTAAAAAGTTTAATGAGAATTTATTTTGAGAAATGTTTTTTTATTTTTATTTTACAAAAACTTGTAGCGTTTTAGTTGAATGCGTTTTGAAGTATGCACTGTTATTTCTAGTAAGTGATAAATTTAAAAAATGTACTCGTCAAGTATTATTCTAAGCGTATTTAATTATTAGACGATTATCATATAAATTGAATCGTTTGAAATAGATCAGCCACAGTTAAAATATTTGCATAGATTATGTACGCCAGAATCTTTTATATGAGTTCACTTTTGTCTACGAACTAATGCATTCATTATATTACTTGAGTTCATAAAACATCAGTCATTTTTAATCAAGGAATTATTTGCTTTTTATTTCAAGTCTGAAATATGTGGAATTTCTATAAATAAAATTTTCAGAAAGCGAATATTTGAACAGATAAATTCTATATATTATCTTTCAAAACGTACTCTTATTACGTTTATCTTTTACTTCTGAGAACGTAGATATGTTATATTATTCCAGGCACATTTGAGTATTCCCAAATGTGTTACAGAAGGTAAAAGAAACATAAGAAATGACGTGTAACCTTCTTACTAAGAGTAATTTCACACGAGAATTTCGATTCGTTGTATAGTCGCTGTCCTAATATTACTTCGATGGACTGAGTGCCTTACAAGAAAATGAGGCGAAGCAACACAGCAACACTCAGTTCTTCCAAGACCACGTTCAGGATGACAACGAAGTAGCATAATTCTAATTTGCGTGAAAAAACCGTCAATGTTTCTCAACGTCGACATAGAGCAATGTGTGGTATTGCTCTTACAACAAATAAATAAATGTATAGAGGAAAGAATTAAATATTTAGGGAATAAGCTTTACCGTTATTAAGAATTGAAAATCGAATTCTATTAATCTTTTTCTTAATACGTATTTTTCTTTTTTAAAAGCATAGATACAATCAATGTGGAGAACAACTAAAAGCTCTAACTGTGGGTTGCCGAGACCAAAATCTCTTTATAAAACATATCGACATCCCTGTCTTTGTTTTTAACAAAACAGAGATTTATTATTAATTAGTTTAATTAATTAAAACAGAGATATTAATATGTTTTAAACGGAGAATTTGGTCTCAGAAACCAACGGTTAATAGAACGTTATTAGCTAATTGAGAACCACTAATAATAATATTAACTCAAAGAAAAATTAAATAGTAAATTACAAAGTCATAAAATTCCTATTTTAATCATCATTTCTTTCCCGCACGAGTCTTATAAGGAAGGGAAGGTGAAGTGGATTTAGTGGAAGAATGAAATCCTTTTTCTTCTTTACCTTATGTACCTTCTTTCTTTTGTCCATTAAAGGCTTGACTATTTTAGTCCTCTTTAGAAAGTGGATTTGGCGGAAGAGGGGACACATAGCAAGAGAATTATCTTCTTTCTGTGCGTCTTCTTCTCAGTTGATTAAAGGTAGGCAACGCATCTGTATTTGCGGATGTATATGGGCAACGGTCGCCTCGCTATTTAGGCGAATTCAGGTGGCCGTTTGCTCGTTTGCCACCTTTTGATTTAAAAAAGGCAGGCAACGCGTCTGCAAACTTCTACATCTATGGGCAGAGTTCACTTCGCTATTTTAGCGTAATCAGATGACTGCTAGTGTCATTAAAAAGCATATAAAGTTATCAATATTAAAATAGCTATAGATAGCAATTGGTATGATTTAGGATGATAAATTAATGTCAAATTTCATTAGTTCCATTTGTCAGGTGAGGAAAAAAAAGAAAAGTCGTCTCAATAAAATGAACGTTGAAACGTGATGAATGGAATTGTAGCAATCGAGGGACCTATTACTTCGGCCGTACGCCTTGAAAAAAAAAACAACTTGTTTTAACCGAAACCATTTGTCTTTTTCTAAAGGTCGGCAAATGGTGACTTTCATTACATGTTTTACTGATAAAGATAGACCTCCACTGTTGTGAAACTTAATATATATTGTCATCCCTTGCGATCTCTTTAATAAAACCAAGACGTTAGAGTGTCACGGTAGTCGAATTCTAGGTGACATGAGTCGGCCACATGAATTCACCAAATAACAAAGTGTCTATAGACATCCGCATGTGCAGATGCATTGCTTGCTATAAATCAGCAAAGTTGTTTAAATTTATATTAATAACCGCAAATAATCAAACGGTTCATCTTTGTTAAGTTTATTTCACATATTAAGGCTCTTTGTACACACGAAAACGTAAATCTTCGAAACCAAAGTTTTATCGCTAAGCGATTTACAATACAATGTGATAGAGCCATTTGTCATTGCCAAAGCCAGTCCGCAATCTGTTTGTCAAGATCGTCGTGAGAAAAGTTGTTGCGATTTTCAAGATGGCGGAGCAAATCTACATGTAGTCGCTATGCCAGTACTAACCGAATTGAAGACGCGCGTCGACGATTCAACATTTAGTGTACGAAGAGCGCGCAAAACCACATTATAATATTAATGTCTACATAGTAAAAAAGGTGGACACTGACAATTATGTTAATTGTAGTATTGTAGACAATATATCGATGGGTCCTATTTATAAGGGTCAAAGTAATAAATTGATGATTTTTACTTTTATTACGTCTTAGTTTAATTTACAAACTACACTAAACACAGATACACATTTACAGGTGTAAACATGTTTTTTTGATGAAGTAAAAGGGCCTATACGGCATCTTTTCCTATATTGTTGAAACTTTGAAAGACTTTCCTGAAAAGTTGTCAATTTGCACATAGGCCCTAATTCGTAGGAGCCATCGATATTCTGAGAAGAAATTGATTTACATTATTTACATGCATTTTGGATCGGTGAGTGTTTGGGAGGTTATCTTAAGTATATATTTGTCTAATATTCTCTACTGTCATAATCGTAATTTTCCGTGACGGTATAAAAATTTTAGTACTAACCTTTTCGTTAAGAGTAAAAAAATACCGTTTATATCAAATTCAATTTGAACCACACTCAGCACGAAATATATACGAGAGAAATAATATAAAAAAAATCTACTATAGAATGCATGCTGTAGAATATAAAAGGAGATTTTGTTTATTTATGTGTTTTGTTAAATACAGAAAAAATACCACCGATATTTATTAATTTTCAGATTAAATATATTTTCGTATCGGAACATCTGGCGAAAGTAACTCTACGGTGAGATTTCCAAAGTAAATTGAAGTTCTGTTAGCTTTGATAATATTTTACAAATATAACATTGATTGATTTTCTTGAGTACACAATCTCCAATACTTTCGTAATACAAATAAAGCGAGGCTGTATTTATATTCTCTATTAAGCAAAAGAAAAAAAAATGAAACTCAAGAAGGCTATTCTGGTCTTGTATTGTTCCGTTAATCGGTCTCTTTAAGTATATTTAGTATAAGATATATATACTAAGAGACTCCCTTAATGACTAAATACAACTCTGAGTACGGCAATATTTTGTGAAAAAACTAACCGTGACAAAAGACTTACTCTTACTAGTACTACTACAAGTTCGTGTGACTATATAAGCTATTTTGTTAGAATGAAATGGGCGTACTCACACAAATGCAAACGTAACCATTTTAAGTCAACTAACAAAATATTATATTTTAAAAGAGTACGGATCTCTAAAATGTAAGTATCTTCCGGATGGCTGACGTACGGTTTAACATAAATTGCGGTACTTTTGCACGGAAGCGGCCAACACCGATAAGAGAATCAATATTTCATTCCGACGTTAGCGACACTTTTATGTCTGAGAAAACATGTAACGACGGTAAATTGCATTGGTATGAACACCATTACTTTTTGGGCTATTAATTTTAAAGAGAAACAGTAAATTTTCGTGTTTCGAAAGGAATTATTTTTAAAGCAATTATTTTTACGGTGTTAAAGCATCTATTCTGGATTAAACTTTGCGTTTTATTCAAGTTTCAGCTTTGTGTCTAGCGACGCTTCACTTTGGTTTCTGTTCCCTTTCATAGTAGTGTAATATCCCTTTCATACCCAATTGTCTTATTTCTTCTTACCCCTACTCCCTTTCTTTTCAACGTACATTTTAGTAACATATCTTAATTTTTTTTCTCGTTTAGCGACGAGAAAAAAATTAAGATATGTGCTTAAAGAATTAGCATTCGTTAATAAATCACTGGTAAACCACTTGATCCTATGATATCATTTCTTAGCGTGAAAAAAAATCTGAAAAAGATTTAAACAGTATGGCGTCTTCGTTTAAGTGTGAGATAAAAAATTGAGTTATGCAAATATCAGAAACAGAGTTTTTGTTGCTAGACATTTCCATATGATAATATATGACGTACTTTCATTTCTTACAATTTCCTGTCTTTTTATTTTCAATAATAAAGAAAATATTGATAAAATACAAAGGTTAAAGATAAAAATCGTACTGAAAAAGTATTGTAACGAATGTTGTAATATTTATCTTGAGTGGAATTTTATGAATAAAAGACGCAACAAAATTATAACAACGAACTTTTTTTGAAAAAAAAAGTATATATTATATATAAAAGAATAGCAATAAATTATAAAAATTCAATGAAAAATCAGCTCAATGTGTTAGAATTTTCAAGGAATACTTGAATAGATGGACTAAGCGATTTTAAATCTGAATATTGTCATAATGATTCCCTTGTAATAATAATTCGGAGTAAATTACGGTAAGCATGTACTTTAGAGTTGCTACATGTCTACCAAACTATGTACTATAGAGTTTATGCCTCTACCAACATATATAATGTACTCTAGAATTGTCTATGCGGCTACCAAAATGAGGTCTGTATTTACTTTGCTATTAGTTTCGCGTAAAGTGTCGCCGGAACTCGAACTAACGAAATTCAAACAATACTAATGTGACAGATACGAAATACCTTTTCATTTATTTAAAGAGAAAATATGAGGTTATACAAAAACTTTTCCTTATTTGATTTATGATATTGTTTGCACGAAAATGCTTACTTAAATCCAAAGATATGTATGTAATTCGATTTCCGTTTCAATTGGTTTGGATATATTTTTTTTTAAACTAAAATGGTTACTTTTATTTTGTTTTGACATAAATTACGACTACGAGAGATAGTCTATTATATAAAATTTGCTATCTCATAAACTTTGTGAAAAGTGGAAAGGCATGAACTTATTCATAAAGATGTTTTCAAAGTGCAGAAAATCTATAGACGAATTGAGAAGAAAATTCTCTGTCCTATGTCAACACTTGGAGAAAATCGTTCCCCTGTATTGTTAGTCAAGTATTAGCAATCATCAGAACTGGCCCCGACATAATAGAATGGAGTCTTGAATGTGTTTGAAAAAATCTAGAATATAAAAAGCTTTGGTTTATACATTACCAATATTAACACTAGATCTAGTAAGTTTATGTACGTAAATTATTGTACATATATACTAAAATTCTAAAATTAATAAATATAAACATGAGGTATTTTTTATAATAACCAAACAAGACAATCCGAGACTTTTAACAATGATCTTTTATATACAAAGAATTCAAATTGTAACTTCAAAATCTAGGAAACGACAAATGCGTTATTGTTTTACGCATATATATTTAACTGTAATTGGTGACAATTTTATCACGAACTCTAAGGTGATAGATAACAGTATATACAATAAAGCGTCTTGAGTTCAGTTTAAATTGGTTGGTATATTCTTACAACTATTTTTATAGACTACAGCGGGACGCGAAAAAGATAACAGAGTTCAGCGAGACAAAGTTATTTTGTGGTTATGCTAGTATGGATGTTCTTACTAGTTTTTTTTTTTAATTTGCGTATTGGTCGATTTAATCACCATTATCCTACATCGGTTCTTATGGACTTAGGTCTTACCTAATGCTTTCCACGGCATGCACATTTCTTGAGATTATTGGTCCGTTTGCTGACTTTCCTATTACCACTAAACGCTTTAAGGACGGTTTATTGTGTATATAAACGTTGCGCATATATTTTCATAATTTATTTAAGAAATACTTGAAGATAACAAAATGGGAGAGCGAACAACATTTACATAACGACAGTATTTCGAAGTAAAAGCGAAGGAATAACTAGATATTTTTGACAATTTTTATAACCATAAAAAGTATAATAATACGAATTACATTACTTATTAAAATTAGTACCATATCCTTAAGTTTCTTACGTTAACTCATTTGACAAAGTATAAGTTGAGAAACTTTACTGATTCAGTCGTCATTTTCTGTACTAGATTTCCCTGGTAACATGACGCTTTTGTTCAAACTTCCTTTTGCTTTTATTGTAATGACGTATTGGATGTCCGTTTGTAGCACTAAGCAAAAAAGAGGTTGAATACTTTATTGTAATCTAAATATATATTTCTGTGTGTATAAATTAAGTGATCTGTCAGACTTTTTGTTGTTACAGATCTACGGGTGGCTGACCCACATTTTAATAAACTTTGTCACTCATATACAAGACAAGGTCACTATAGAAGTCAAAAAGTAAGTATTGCAACGTGTGAATTTTAAATAGCACTATTTTTTTACAAAGTGTCCAGTAACATCACAGTTAAAAAATCTTTTGCTTTAACGACTATGAACATTTTTAATTTACACATTGCACAGTAAGTTTATGTTTCCAATAACATTTGAATAAAACACCCATCATTAAAATTCTTTGCAAAATCTATAGTAAACTAGCTTTTACCCGCGACTCCGTCCGCGCGGAATAAAAAAGTTCCTATGTCCGTTTCCTGGTTCTAAGCTACCTGCCCACCAATTTTCAGTCAAATCGATTCAGCCGTTCTTGAGTTATAAATAGTGTAACTAACACGACTTTCTTTTATATATATAGATTACATTATTGTATTGCTTGGTCAGTGAAAACTTTTACACGTTTATAATCTTACTAATATTATAAATGTGAATGTTCAGATGGATGGATGTTTGTTAGAAGGTATCTCCAGAACTGCTAAACAGATCTTGCTGAAATTTGGCATATATATTAGAACATAGTCTGCAAGAACGTGTAGGCTACTGATGAATTTTTTTTTAATTCCCCAAGGACAGAGTCGCGGGCGTCAGCTAGTATTATTATAATTTAAATGTAATACAACTGAGGTATACATTGTTTCAGATTATATGTATATTTTGTAAGGGGCTAGATGTTTCCTGCTTTGAAACTACTACACCCATTACATCTACTACAACAACGACTGTCAAACCATTACCTTCATCTTCAGTTAAATCAACATTACCTTTGTCATTACCTGGTGGTGATATAGTTACTAAACCAACAACTGCTGCAACTACCGCTACTGAAGAAAACGAAGCATCTGGTGAATCATAAGCGTAATATTTGATAGTCTGACAAATTTATTTGGTCCGGTACAGAGCGCTGTTATCGCTTAGTTAGTTTTATCAGTAATTATGGAACACAAGATGGTACATGGTACGACAGTTATAGTCCAACAAGCGATATGGTCTTGTGGCAATTCTTTGATATCGAAAGGCGGGGCGAAGGGCTGTAGGCTATTGTACTGTAATTTAACTTTTGCCTACAATTGTCGTACATTTGTCGGACTATTTATAATTACTTAATTAATTTTTGTACTTGTACTCTTATTAATAATGTCAATATTTCGTAGTATTCGCATTTTGAATATGTACAACATGTTATCTTATATACTATAAAAGGCTGAGAAAAAAAATTAGTGTTTATTTTACTTCAAATCTATATATATAAAAGAAAGTCGTGTTAGTTACACTATTTATAACTCAAAAACGACTGAATCGATTTAGCTGAAATTTGATGGGGAGGTAGCTTAGAACCAGGAAACGGACATAGGATATTTTTTACCCCGTTTTCTATTTTTTATTCCGCGCGGACGGAGTCGCGGGTAAAAGCTAGTTTATAATATTTAAAACCTACGTAATAGCCAAAGAACGGCATAAAATAATAACATCAAATAACATGACTGTTGTTAAAATAGCCTGTATTGCTAATATTTATTTATTTATTTATTTATTTATTTAACTGGAAAACTATGTTTTTATAGTTTTCGCAAATAGACAGCAAAAACAATAGTATCAAAATCGCGAAGAGAATAAAAACAATTGATAAAGAATAGGGAAGTATAAAAATAATTCAAAAAAAGTTGAACAAATTAAAAGTAAACAGGAAGGTAAAAAAACAAGCGGCTAGCGAACCGGACTACCAAAGAATTCGCTGCTTAAATGGTTTACAATGTCAGCAAGCCTAGTATTAAACAAGTCGATGTGAGGACTTTGCTTTGATATTGAGTTAAACTGTCTGGCCGCTCTGCAAAAGAAAGCGTTTGCTCTAAAGTTCGTCGTTACTCGATTTATATTAAGATATAGATTACTCCTAATTGGATTAATTTATCCTTATTGGATTGGATTACTCCTAATAATATTACACGATATCAAAGATTTACTGTGGGTTTATGAAACCAAAATCTAAATTTAAAACATATTGTTATCTCTGTTTTGTCAAAATTAATGAAAGGGATGATGATATGTTTTATACAAAGATTACGGCTTCAGAAATCTACGGTAAGACAATTAATGTCATGAATAACATCTTTCCTTCATAAATTCAACCCTAATAACATGTGTGAAGGTTGGCAGTTCATCAAAGTATTCACACGAGGTCTACAATTTTCTTTAGCGTGTACCAAAGAAATAAAGCCGAGTAATGTGTTCCACCAATCATTACAATATTCGTGATAAATGGAACAATTTCGTACAAGAAAAACAAGAAAAGAAAATCCATGAGCTCCACCAATGAAACAAAACGAAAAAAACACTATTTCTCAGTCATTTTCTTCGATTAATTTTTATTTTTATTAATACCTTTTAGTTACGACAGAATAGAAATGGCTAAATATTGTAACCGTAGATAGATTACAAAGCTTCATATTTAAAAAAAAAAACTTGAGAGGTGTCAAGGGACACCCGGATGGAACGAAGTTCCTTTCAATTATTTAGTGAAGGAACCAATGTTTATTCTATGCATAAAAAACTTAAGTCTTCACAAGAAGTACATCTTATTTCTATGAATTTTTGTTATATATTGTCACGTCGTTGCCATGGTGATATAGCAAAAAGTGTCGTGACAACTTTTCGTAAGAATTTTTTCCGTCTAGCCCCCTTTCACAACGCGCGATAAGGAACTTCGTTCCAAAAACTCAGTTTACATACAATTATATATTTTCTAACATTATACACCAAAAGAAAACACAGTCTAGTACTAACGTTTCAATTGGCACGTCGTGTAAAATAGTATCTTTATTCACAACGTGCCAAATGAAATACCATGTACTACGAGTATATCGCTTAATCCGGACTTTTGATTAATGACGTATCGTTTTAGTGCGTGTTACGTGTCGATATTAGTCAATCAATATTAATGATAGTAACCAAACCCTTCATCGTATGAGTTTCGCAACACATAATTAATCATTTACCTTGTTAACTTCCGTGTTATTTACGCTCAGAGGTAAAAAAATATTTGTTTCATTTTATTTCAGAAATTAAATTTATGATTAATTACATTTGATTAGAGTATCGGAAAAACTCAAAAGCTATTAAAAACTTATTTTACTAAGACATAAGTAGTTTATTTGTAAGTGAATAATCGTATTTTATTAATCTTTTTTATTAAAAAAAAAAGTTTAAGTGTCAAAATGCAAAAGAAAAGTTACATTAAACCTATAATTACACTATCAATGGGATATTTATACAAACATTGATTTTAATTTTAAATAACTTTGTAAGTGAACAAAGCCGGGATGAGTTACTAGCACATAATAAAGCACCATATTCTATTTGCAGTTTAAGAACAAACTTTCAAATGAGAGTGACGGGCTGTTTGATGTGGCGTAGCGTTGTTCTGATAAGAGATATTAACTTAAAACTTTTCCAATTCTCCCTCACCGTGCACTACCTTCAAAGTACCAACAAACTTTCGTAGGCAATTTAAATAAGATACCTCATATCACGTGTATATTTAACCAGCCTTTTTCTTTTACTTCGCTAACCATAAAGTTTAGCTTGTGTTTTTAACCTTCACTTGCCACGAACAAAGTATTTGAAGAAAAATCATCATTTTCTTTGGAAAAAATACATATTGTAATTTTATACAAAAAATACAATACATTTTTGTACAGGTGGCATCAAAATGTGAAAAAAAATCCTACCCGAAATTTAAGAGTACGGTGGCGTATGATAATATCGTAATATAACAATAAAGTAAATTCGTTATAGTAAAAATTCAAGCGCCTTCCGGAACTATTGGAGCAGATAATTTTATAGATAACAAATGCTATTAACGATATCATATTTTTATTATCATTCACTTACAATTTATGGAGATAGTAATGCATTAACGGCTTTTAGGATGTTTTTACACTAAGCTGCCAGTTTTATACATTGATCTATTTTAGAAAAAAATGGTCTATTATGCAACACGCCGATGGGTGCGTATACGGGCCTAAGTAACAAATTGATTTTTACTTTTTTGTGTTAAAAGCTACTTCTTAGTTGAGTTAATAACATGCACTAAACAAAAACCACATTTGCAGGTGTAGAGCGTCTCCTGAAAAGTTGTCAATTTGCACATTGACCCTTATTCGTAGGAGCCATCGATGTTTTTCATTTAAGTAGCTTCTACTAAAATATTTTACAAAATATTCCCATGTTAAAGCTTAAATACACTTTCCATATAAAAGTTATTAAGGACAAAATTCTCTAACACGTGGAAAGGTTTTAAAGTAGGCAAGACGATAACATGGTTACACTACACGTGTATGTAGTAAGTTTTTAAAAATTCCATGTGGATTATATATGAAATTAAAACAGGTTTCACAACAAATTTTGCTTGTCTGAAAGAAATATATATAGATTGACGGATAAATAAAATTAAGACAATATTTACTCTAATAAATAAAAAAAAAACTTTCCTCGTTTACAGAAGTTATGTAATTTTGATATTTTTCGAAACTTACACCAAAACTCAAACATACATTGAGTCGGTATTAAAAAAAACAAAGCGAATGGCTTTTTTAGTCTATAATCGAAAAGGAAATGAAAGGAGTTACTACCCTCACAAAAGACATCGTGTAAGGTCAGATATTGGTTAGCTGATGTTATCGGGCAGACGCAATCATGTCATCTACAAGGGATGCTTTTTCATGAGCGACGTGCAAACACAATTACTAGAGGCAAATACTACGTCGGCGCCAGTTTAGCGCGAGAAACCGTACGAAAGAGTTATATTTAAGTAGTTTTTTTTCTTGATAAAAATATCTTCACCGACTTATATTAAATCGTTTAAGTAATATGCGACCGCTATTCACAATTATTTAGCCTCATCACTTATCACTTATAATAAGAAATGATATCCAAACATTGCCATTTCAACTTTAGTTATATATTTATCTTTAGGAAACTCTTAAGCTCTAAATCTATAGCATACTTTAGTTTACGGATTATCGAGAAAAGTTTACAACGTTACCCGTTACTGTGAGACCACGGTGATATAGTAGCACTAAATTAGACTTTGCTATTGTACAGTCGAGAATAGAAAGTTCTATCATGCGTTAAATAGAGTTCTAAATCTAAATTCTGTAAATTTATATCTTCCGCAGTGTACAGAAGTTTAATAGGATTAATTAAAAAAAGTCATGCTCCTTCTACGAGTACTTCTCGTAGTACAAAAACACTTTTGAACGCCCTCTATTATCTTTACATAAACACTATGTACAATATATTCAGTAAACACTCTATCTGTAGATGTGAAAATATCTTAGATTATTGGTATAAATCAAAACGTATTCTGAATATACCAGATAGAACCTTTTCCGGTATTTAACCTAACGCACACAATGTTAGTACATTTACTACAAAAGGTAAATGACGCCGAGATACTCAATCTTCATTACATTTCAAAGACATCGTTAAATACGATGTCATGAATTTTCAAATTTAAAAGGTATTAAACTCAGATTGTTACCATCGTTCACAATTTCACATTTTAGTTATTATAATAAGAAATCTAATACAAACGATGTAGTTGAACAAAGTGAAGTGAACAAGATGAAGTAAAGAAAGTAATTTGCCTTGGAATAGGGCACTACAATGATATGATCTTATCATGTTGGTCATTGAAGAGTTTTTAGTGAAATAAGGTACAGTTTTAACTCTCTCCGCCTGTATCACCTGAAGCACGTATTTTATGACAATTACCTCCTCCGATACAAAAAAATGTATTCATTCCAGATTAGAAAATTTAGCAAGATAGAATGAATCGATGGAAAATGCTGAAATGCTGTGTTGCAGTTTCAAAACGATATTCGTATTGATTTCAAAATTGGATATACAACAATAAACACGTTAATAAAAATATATACACATATTGGTTTATATTGTCTAGTGAGTTGTTAGCATTTTCTGTCAATAAGAACATTTAAAAAATGTGGATAAAAAATGAAACAATCTCTATATGTAGCTTGAGATTTGAACTGCTGAAAACTTATATTGCCATCTCTTTTGTACTGTTTTAAAAACAGAGATAACTAATTAATATCTATATATATAAAAGAAAGTCGTGTTAGTTACACTATTTATAACTCAAGCAACGGCTGAATCGATTTGACTGAAAATTTGTGGGCAGGTAGCTTAGAACCAGGAAACGGACATAGGATAATTTTTACCCCGTTTTCAATTTTTATTCCCCGCGGACGGAGTCGCGGGTAAAAGCTAGTTTATAATAATAAGTGGTTACGACAGCAAAAACGCAGTTTAACAATCAAAGGATGTAAAGGACTAGCTGACGACCGCAACTCCGTCTGCGCGGTATTAAAAAAAACTTTATTAGTAGTCTGTATTTTTCCAGAAGGTGTTCTACATCTATACCAAATTTCATCGAGATCCATGCAGCCGTTCTAGAGATACCTTGCAACAAACAATGATCCATCCATCTAAACATTCGCATTTATAATATTAGTAAGACTGCATTCGTTTTAACATTACCGACAAATGTTTCCGCTGATATCTAGACCATGACCGCGTCATCTGGATAAATAAAATATGTACATTATCAATACAAAGAATCAAAATCGCGTTTGATGTATGCGAGGAAACTGTCACCGTAAGAGCCATAATTTAGCACGTTTGTATCTTGCTTTACCCACTATTCGACCTAATTGGATTGTTAGCATCAAATGACATTATCCCAGAATGGGAAGCATAGTGTCCTCGGCTGATTGTAATTAAGCAAGCTTAGAATATGTTCTTCGAATTCATGTTATTAGACAGATGAAAACTCTGCCTATACTAGAGAACCATAAAAATGCGTGAACAAAATTTGGCATTTTTAGTACAGTCCTTTACTATCAAGCAACCTTTTGATTTAAACGCTATATTTTTGGAGTAAGTCGCACTCTATCACGTCAGATCTCTCGTCATAATCTTGATTAACCCTTTTGTGCGACGAAAGCCACAGCGTGATGACACAAATAACTATTTTAAGTCACTTTAAGACCGTCTCTTTATTTATCGCCTTTTTATAGTAGCATTTTAATATTATTAAAAAATTTAAACAGTAATACATTTTAAATTATTCAAACTTTCATGATTCATTATCATTAACTAATATAGAAAACGGCTAAAACATTCTCGTACATTTCTCCAGTGTCGGCACTGACTAGTTTCGAGCCCATCAGTGAGCGACGGGCCGCGTCCGCGAAATAATACCTGTCCCACTCACCCTGATGAAGGGCCCCCCGATGGGCTCGAAAATAGTCGGTGCCGACACCGGACATATGTACGTGAGTATTTTAACCGTTTTCTATATAAGAATACATTTTACTAAAATAGAATGCATGTGTTAGAAATCTGAATATCGGTATGGATTTGGATTTGGAATGAAGCGAAAGAAGAAAAATGCTATGCATAATAATGCTTTAACGGTAGATAAATTAAGTAACGGGCCTAGAAATGTGACATGAATTAGAAGGGACCTGCTTTATCGAAACGGGACAGGAAGATACTGATGACTTTTTTATAAGAACAGTCCACCTTATTATCCAATTAATATTTAAATATCATTAAAATACGACAATAGCAAATGAAACAACGTAAATAATCCAAATCGGATGAATTCCACAATCTCATTTAGTCGATAGCCATGCATTTTATTTATCGCTTCGTATCATCGTTGTGGTTTTAATTCCAAATGACATTGCAGGAGAATATTTCGTGTAAATATCGTCAACGTGATTTATTTTAATTTTTAATATTTATTACGAATTTCCCAACATTGTGTACATTAACGCTGCCAATGCTAGATAGATGTGCAATGTTACATTTTTAAAAATAACTTCATTCATACGAGAGTGTTAGCATAACTTCGAGATAATTTGTACCGAACCATGCGCAGTCCACAGTTCTTCCCGTAACGTCCCGTTCAGGACTTGCGTTTGACTCCAGTCCATTCTGTGAGACAACGCCGTTAGGCCGCCTCTAAAGGAACGCTTGGTGAACGCAACTTTCAACGTATTCCAAAACTCTATTTTTAATAATATTTTATAAATTAATCATTCTATGATTATTCCAGATTATTAATATCAATTTAATAGTAAACTTCCTAAACTTTGTATACTTTTAAATGTGTTTATGAACGTTTAAAAGTTTCGTGCCTGTGCGAAAACTGTTATAATTTCTATTTTTAATTTTACCGTCATTAGTTAAAGTTTAATTTGGCTCAAGGGTGAGTGACAGATGGATTGCGGTCATAAAATCGCCAATGATTGATGATCGGCGCGTTGATACGGAAAATTTTGTTTTCCACAAATTGATGTGACTTTTGGTAAGTTGATTACAAATTATCTTCAATACATTTTTAGCATTGACAAACAATAGAAAATTAGATAGAAGATTACATGGATTGGATTTTTTTTATTTATTTAATTTGATATTAACTATTTTTTCATTTTTCGTAAAACATATAATAAATTCTTATGGTTATGTTTGTTAAATTAGGCTTTAATATAATTATAGGGATTGAGAGTATGTTAGAATTATTTATAATCTCATTGTTGTACATTCGTATTCGGAACCTATAATATACTTAAGCAGAAATACAATTGCAACCTATTATTATATATTGTAATAGAAATACAAAGTTATTTAAAATTGATAATAATAATTATATTATTCAGGAAACATTTATAACTTAACCCCCAACTAAAGTCAATAGAACTTTATAGTGGTAGAGGTTTAATCACTTGATACGTTGCGATATGAAAGTTTCCGTCTAGCTGGAGACCATGGATTTATGTTGTGGTTCCAACGAACAAAGAACTAGATTTTAACTTGATAATTTAAGTATATTTCTTTGTCTCTGGATTCATCACAATGTTAAGATTTAAAGTACATATAAAAATTAACCTTAACTTTTCTTCCATAAATCCTTAATTTTGGTGCGTCAAATTTTATATTTGCACATTTAAACCGACAATTTCGTTACGTTCATTTTATCACAAGGAGTTTCCTTTTCTTAGCTTTCCTTTTACCTTGCTTTCCTTTAACTACATTTGAATAGAATGACAGTATATTATCGTTCTGCACCCCATGTCAGAAGGCTATTGCATGTTAAGTGTGATTGTCAAAGTATTGATAAGTCATATAACATCATGTGTCGAAAAGACACTTTAAAGAATATATGACGTATGTGTGGTATTTTTTTATCATGCGGGACTAAATCGATGTTCGATTACGAAGCGTTTATGCTTATTTAGTATTTTTAATTGACATTATAAAAGTTTCAGATCAAATTTAACTTACAGCAATAGTAAATGACAAATTCTATTCGATATATATTCCGAAGACTATCTTATAATTTTGGTAGCCCGTATCTTACAAGTAATTACATTAATTTTCCGTAAATACGACGAATAAATACTTTTTCGAATTACTTTAAATTTAACAAAAAGTAAGCATAAACAATATACTCAATCTTATAACTACAGTACATCTCTTGATAAGATTAAGTGACAATATTCTAATACTAGTCTTTAGATGCTCTCATGAAAATCATTATCTCTGATCTATGTTTAGTTTACAAGTTAATAAGCACGTTTGAAGATATTATAGGATGCGAAACGTGATTCCTGGATGTAGGGTTGTAACACAAGTAGTTTTAGATATTTTTTATATGTTTTTCTTATATGTTTTGTGTAGATTTTTCGGTAGTGTAAGCCCATGGTAAAGAAACATAAATATTTTGATGTAAATAATATATAAATAATTCGAAACACAAATACTTATTTAATATTACACACATAAGATATCACTCATATTATTGTTTTTATAACCGCCTGATAAAAACATTTGCAATATCCCGTCTAATAGAGATATTGCTTTGATATTCTTAAAGGACAATTTACTATACCACAATAAGAACGTGATCTCTTTATTCTTATTTCAAAATTCTCATAAAGAATAAAATTCAATAGATTTGATTCAGTTCGTGGGAAATTGATATTTATTTTCTTCCCCTTTGTCCTTGAGTAAGAATATCTTTTCAAACAAATGTAAAGTAAATGCCTGATTACATTTCACGGTAGAGTTACGAACGTGCATATTTTATGAATTCACCTATTCAGGATTTTGGCAAAAAAAAAAACAATATTGAATTTCATTTGTTTTTTTTTCACGTTAAATTTTACTGGAGAAATTTAGCATTAATGCCCATTCTTGATAACAATGGAAGAGATTTTAAGAAAAAAAGTAAAATAAGTTGGAATTTGTTTACTAAAATGCAAAGTAAGTGAAAGGCGTTATAAAATATAATTAAGGCACACTAAGTTCCACGCTTACTGGTCAATTAACGACCATGAATGTTGCAAGTATTCTTTGTGTTAATCAAATGTGACATGGTCTCACGTTAGTCCAGCGAGACGAGTTTACGAGTTGACGTAAACATATTATTTGCGTTGGCATTTATATTTTTAGTACAGATCAATTGATCGACAGAACGATTACCCGAATATTAATCAAATCAACAAATAAATGTTGAAATTTATTTGCAATATCTGATGTAGCTTCGTCTTTGTCATATTTTATTACAAAATTAAATAAAACGGAATCCGATTCTTTATCATAAAATGAATTGAAACAACATAAACATTTTGATATATATTATTACTTTATTAGTCGGTATGACAGTTTTATATTTTGTGGCCAGATACTCATTTTGATATAAAATATAAAACCATCAAAAAGCTGTTTGTGTTAAGTATATTACTAGCTGTCGCCCGCGACTCCGTTCGCGCAGAATTAAAAGAAAACTACGTAACCTACGTGTTCTTCCAGACTATGGTCTACATGTATGCCGAATTTCAGCGAGATTTATGTAGCCGTTCTGGCAAACATTTATATATCCATCCATCCATCAATAGCTTGTACTGCGAGTCATTTGTTTCTTCGTTTTTTTTTAAGAAATAAATCGTATAAATATAACATAGTAATATTATTTATTTCATTAAAATTGCATCGGCTTGAATCAATGCAGATCACGTATCGCATTGGGATTCTCTTCGTACGATTGCGAGCTATGCAATAAAAACCGGAACGAGGCCGTAGATTCAATTTCAATTAATTGCTAAACATGTTTTAATTTTTACTAGTTTTTTTTTGTTTAAATTTAACCCCTAAATAAATAAATAAATAGAGAAAGGTCAAATAAGCGGAGAATATGGAATGTCAAAGTAAATACATTGCTATTACGGCATATTGCTATTTAATTTTTGCAGTTATTTTGTAACAATAGTAAAGGTAAACGGTTACTTTCTAACAAAATCGGTGAGTTTTTTTGTACTTCTTCGCAATAAACTTAACCAAAATCGTGTTCAAAATGTTGATACGAAACATGTGATAAAATGTAGTCTGCTTTATGTTTTCTGACTCAACATCTTATGTTCAAGTGGTGCGTAAAGTTTAGATGCGGTTGTTAATTTGATTGTGCCTAGTACGTCGATGGAACCATCGAGAATAAAATTGTCTATTTCACAAATGTTCATGGCCTTGTTGATTTGCACAGCTATTAAGTTACGTGAAATTCCACTTTCGGCGGATATGGAAATATGTCTCTTTTTTATATTATAAGGTGTGGCCACCTGAATTCGCCGAAATAGCGAAGCGACTGTTGCGGATAGAGATTGCGGATGAGATTACAAATGCGCTGTAACTGTAACTAACAAACATTGGTACACGCCAGCAACAACAATATATGTTGTACGAATTGGTCGGCTCGTCCTGTGCAATACCACGACCACACAGAAGACAGGCGTGAAGTAGAAGCAATTCCGCGTTTCGTCTGATGAGTGTGGTGCCGGAGGCCTAATTTTAGTCCTCTTCCCCATCTCACCCTTTTCTTATAAAGAAAATGGTAGGGATGAGACTGTGATTTGTCGGAGGAGGGGACGCATGACGTAAGGGGTAATGTTCACTTTATGTGCGTCCCCATCTCCGTAGATTAAAGGTAGACAGCGCATCTGCATTCGGATGTCTAATCAGCGTTCGCTCGTTTGCCATCCTATGATATAAAAAAAAATGACTGGAAACACAGTTACAGTTTACACAATTGTTACGTCAACTTGAACAAATGATATTGGTGTTGTTTATGGCAATAGGGGACAAAGTAAAAGGTTCAATAAATATTCGAAACATAAACATCGAAGTAAATATGAGAGTATAGACTAGATAAAGCAAAATAAATACGCAATCGAAAAAAAAAAATACTGATAGTTAAAAATCACAAAAAACTCTATACATGGTCCTTTATTTTACTAATTGTTACAAGTTCTAGACATGTTGTTCTAAATTGTTAGAAGTCGTAGACATTTAGTTGCCATTCTAGTTGCCCGCTTGCCCGTTTACCGCCTTTTACTAAAAATTGTTAACTATGAGTAAATTTATTTTATTTATAACAATTTATTAACTACTAGCTGTCGCCCGCAAATCCGTTCAGCCGTTCTCGAGTTTTAGTGAGATTAACGAACAGCAATTCATTTTTATATGATTATATGAAGATTATCATTATTCTAATAACTGTAAATCGTTCTAATTGTGTATATTAAACACCGTAATTTCGTATGAAACGGTTCAGTGACTACGACCCCTGGAGTTTTGCCTTCATTAAACTGTCTCTATCCTCCACAACAGGGGATTTCCAACGGCGACTGAACGCGTTAGCTTTCTATAGCTGTTTTCTCAGGCGTGTTATAATCTGTGTACTCATTAAAGTCCGCTGTGAATAGAGTACTGCAGCAAAAAGGGCTTCAAAACAACCGAATGACGCAAGTGGTTTTAAAATTCATACTGGTATAGTACACTTCTTACAGTGGGCGGTAGGAAAGGCGTTGTGGCTGTCATATCAACAGTATCTGATGGTGATGATATGACAGTAAATAGTGTCTTTGATCAAATACGATAGTAAAAAATTATAAATAAAAACTTATTTGTATTTAGTGAATAAAGAAAAAATCAAATATTGATGCAAGCTCTATCCGGTTAAATTATATTTCTTTGTCAAAATATGCGGCTCGATGAGGTTTTGTTTGATGATTTTGTCCATATTCGAAATGTTTGATGAATAGCTTGATCAAACAAAATTGTCAAAAAGTTCAATTGTTCACTATAAATCACATGTATACAAGCAGGCGTTCAACTCGACAAATGATATATTTAAATTATCTTAAGTATGTAACTTAGATAAGTTGAAGTCAACTTAATGACTCAAAAGAACTAATATATTATTTCGAAAGATGCGCAACACAAGATTAATCGTTGGTTTTGAGACCAAAATCCTTGTATAAAACATATTGTTAGCTCTGTTTTGTAAAAGATAATAAGTGGTCAGTCTAATGTTTTAGATTCTATATTTAGTATTAAAGCATCATGATCATCAACTTGTCCTTGTCACTACGGGTGTTATGCATAGTATCATCATCTCCCTGGCCTTTTTACACTCACGTAAGGTCGGCACACAAGGTTATAAAACCTTAAAGTTTTGGCTTTAGTTTTTACGGCCGACCGCCTGTTTGTCGCCAACCCTACTTGGTGTTAGGCATATTATGTACACTTCTATCCACCTCTATCAGCCATCACATCTGAATTCACTCCCTTACGCATATATTCTTTCACACAATCCATACCTACTATTGAATATCCATAAGTATAAAGTATTACTTTGAAATGTAGGCAAACAATAAAACAAAAAAATGGGACCCATCTGCAAGCACTTCCTTTCGATTAAAATAATTTTTATCAAAATCGGACCACCAGGGGCGGAGATTCGCGGTAACACACATAAAAAAAAAATTCAGTCGAATTGATAACCTCCTTCTTTTTGAAGTCGGCTAAAAAGTGAATTAATTATTTTCAGCAGATGTCAGCTACAGATGTCCTCCACGACTTCTTTCAATATTTTATATCTTTGATTGATTAAACTTTTTAATGTTTCAATTTAAATGCTTTAATTTAAATTTTAATGTTACTTGGTGACTAATAAAAGTTTATGCTTTTATTAGATTTGTAGGTTTTAGGTTACTTTTTGCGTTTGAAAAATGTATTATATTTTAGGGTTATTTATAATGGGATAAAATATGTTAAATATCCTAGCAGTTAATCCTTTCAATAACAGTTTGAGATTATTTAATGGGAAATGTAAAAATAAAAACCTTTTTAAAATCTCAATTACATTTTTTTTACTGAAATGTCGTTGGACCTTATATTTCGCACAAGCAATTTAACGCTAAAAATTGTAGAACACCGAGAAAGAAATTCGCTGGTTCGTTTTTATACGCCCTGAAAATCTGGTGGTTATAAATTAAAATCTGAAAATGCTCTACATTTGGTGGTTGTTGGTTTTTCCTTAGAGTTTATTACATATTTCAACGTTCCACACTTTTAACCTTCTCTCTATTGGCCTTGAACATAACGGCGGAGATGATAAAAAGTGGAAGATACGGAACTTGGTCTATAAAGTTAACAGGATCGATAATGCAAAGAAAGTTGGCGATTGCAGGCTGTTGCCGCATTGTATGTAAAAGTAGCTTAACAACGCCTCAGCGCCTGCACTAACCGATAAAACATTTTCTTGTGTATAGTAGCTTCGCGCTTACTGAAAATTCTCAGGAAAAGGAAAAGTAGATTATTACGTGCTCTTGTGTGATTTTAACTGGTATTTTCAGTATCGAATAAACTTTACAAAACAGATCGTCATCCCTTTCATGCATTTGTTCTGTTTTGTTCACAGAACTAAACCTACTTATAAATAAAGCTATTATAGATTTTCTCATCCTCAAATTCAAAGGCATAAAACATAATATAAAAATAAAGAGAACTCAAAGATGTTTTCGTAGTTGATTTTATACGAAATAATAGCAGAAATACACTTTTCTCTAACTTTACTAAATTTCAAAGAAGCCTTCAATATGTAGTCTTATATTTCAAAGAATTCTTGAAAAAATGATTTATATCAATAAAAGGGCAAAGAGAGATTAAATTCACGAGTATAATAAAAAGCCAATGGAACTTAGGAAAAGCGATTCCATTTGGTTGTCCTCACCGACATTCTATTGTACGACAGTAGACTATTATTTTCTGTGGGACCGAAAACAATCCAGGAGTCCGTTTAATAAAACTATGCAAATATGATCGTGGTTCGCGAACCAGCTGGTATCAAAACAAAATCTAAGGCGTATCTAATTCAATTTAGTTTGCGAGTTACATAAACAACATTAAACTCGTATTTTTAACCGACTTCAATAAGAAGGAGGTTATCAATTCGACTGTATTTTTTTTATGTGTGTTACCGCGATGCTCCACCCCTTGTTTTTTGATAAAAAATATTTTAATCGAAAGGTAGTGCTTGCAGATGGGTCCCATTTTATTGATAATGTTATCGTTAGATTGTCAGTTCTGCCATTCTATAAACTGTCGAACTGTAATCATTTAATTGTAACATGTTCTTCATTTCTTTCAGTTTATAAAATGTTGAAAATATTTTGTTTTTAAATTACTAATTCGATATTTCGTATTAATTATCTGACCAAACATTTGTTCTTTCGTTAAACTTTAAAAACAAAATAAACAATAGTAACATATGATTGCGGTCAATCGTTAAACTTTTGTTTCGTTTTCACAATGATTTATATAACCAGATTTTTTTAACACGTCTCTAACACGTGTGAGGTGTCGATAGATATACATAAACATGCTGGTAGAGTATTGTAAAATATTTTAAATGTTGTTAAAAGGTTTGTCAAAATTTAAACGTAAACGATACAAATGGGCAAATACTTGGAATCTAAAAAGATTTTAATATAGCTTTATGTAATCTTACTACTCGTAATATTATAAATGCGAATGTTTGTTTGAAGGTATCTCCGGAACGGCTGAACCGATCTTGATGAAATTTGTCACAGATATAGAACATAGTCTGGAAGACCACATAGGCTACATATTATTTTTTTTTTAATTCCGCGCGGACCGAGTCGCGGGCGACAGCTAGTTTAAAATATTTTTAGTTGTTAACCGAACCACGTATTCATCCAAGCGAATAACAACGAAATATATAATAGTCTTATTACGAACAGACCTTAATAATATCTTTAAAAAACAATGTGCACATGAAATTATATTGAATTCATCAACGACTTATCAATATCACAGTATTGAGAATTTAAACACTTCGAAATAAATAAAATAATTGCTGTAGAACTAGCTAGCCATCGTCTTTCTCTCATTTTCCCTTTCTACGTGCTCGTATATCATAAAGACGTGAGGTGTATCATAAAAGTCTACACAAAGCAGGCTCCTCAATTCTCCACTGCCTCATTATCGAAGAAGTCTTTGCCACGCGTCGTGATACTGTTTTTGTGCAACTAACAAGATAAATGTTTAGAAATATAAAAATAAAATGTGTGTTTCCCGTTGGGCCATCTATCGATCCTATAGGAACTTTTTCCATTGGAAATCCCCTTTATCTCCACATAATGGAAAGTAGTTGCGCTTATGCTCAAGAGCGGAAAATTACAATCGCTACAGTTCTTTACGTAGAATAGAGGGAATATAGCGGTTAGTTTTTTTTTTTAATTACAAAAGTTGTTGAACATTTATAACAACCAGACATTAAATGAAGTTGTGATGAATATTAGGTTTAGTTGGTTTCATGATAGGTTATCTTCGTGCAAAGATTGGAGGTTGTTTTATTGTTGCGTACATATTTATGATATGCGACAGAAATATAAAAATATACCTTTTTGGTGTTTTGAGTAATCATACTAATTTTATAAATGCGAAAGTTTGGATGGATGAATATTTATTATAACGTATCTCCAAAATGGTTTAACGTATCTCTATGAAATTTGGCACAGATGTAGAGCATAGTCTGGAAGAACACATAGGTTAAGTTACTTATGCATTTTGTATGCAGTTGTATGTTTTTATTCAATTCTGCCCGAACGAAGCCGCGGGTAAAAGCTAGTTACGAGATATAAAACAACAAACTTTTTTTTAAAACAAGTTGAATAACTTACCGTTTCATTTTGATTTTATTTACGACGGTTTAGTTAAGTCTGAAAGACATAAAATCCTCAATTACATTTCAAAATTTTATCAAACTCAGAACCGTGAATAAATTATTACAATTCAATACGATTTAATCAAATATAAAGTATCTAAAGATCCAAATTCAGTCTCCAAATGCCACATTCAATAGAAAATCTAGTTTCTACGTATTTGTCCTGGCATTTATCTAGAATCTATTTGATTAAAAATTTCATTCATGCTCCCGACTAATAACGTAAAAATCGATGTAATTTTATTGAAATTTATGTGACAATAGCATCGACAGATAGAAATCAACAGCACACTTCAGATTTTAAAACATTTAAATACCATTTTCTAAACCCACGTCTGTAGTCGAGTATAATCCCGTATTATATTTTAATTGGAAGAACCTCTCTGTTTCACTGGATTAAAATTTTATGACCAAACCATAAAAGACTTATATAATGTTTCAGTTACGTTATAGCTTAAACATATGTCAACCCTTTTATCGCACGCTGATATTAGACATTATCAGAAATCATGTAAAAATATAATTATGCGTAGGCTTCCGAAATGGGATCTAGATAAACAAATAACAATGTAATTGCATCGGAAGCAGTTTTTGTGATACATATCTAAGTGTAAAATAGTTAAAAAAAGTATTTAAAAAACATTGTCTAACTGTATTTTTCGTTTTTTAAGTATAACACAGTTAAAGTTTATTTATCAAATGTTTCTTAAAATAATATAATCATCATCATCACCTCATTATACGTCTTCATTGAGGAGCTCGGAACCTACCCCAAGTTAGGGGTGACTAGGCCATAGTGAACCACGCTGGCCCACTGCGGCTTGACTTCACACATATCTTTGAATTTCTTCTCAGATATGTGCAGGCTGCATCACGATGTTTTCCTTCACCGTAAGAACGTCAGGTAAATGTACAAATGTAAATCCAGAATCGAAAAACACATTGGTATATGGTGGGATTTGAACCAAGGACCTGCAGATTGCAAGTCAAGTGCTTAACTCCTGAGCCACCGACGCTCTTAATAATATAATAGTTGCTTAAAATTTACTTTAATTAATATTAATCAAAATTTGTAAAACGTTCGAAGCTGATTAAATTTTATGTAGGTATATAATAAAGTTCACGTGTCACTTTAAAACGGACACATCTCCGCACGAACTAATTAAGCCGCTCAGGAACAAATTTTGCGATTACTCATTTCCTTCAACCCTATTTTTTATGAGGCACGTATTTAATTAAAACAATGAATTTGTGTTACCTTATGAATTTAAATTTCGGTACAAATTATAGAACTACATTATAATAATTAATCTATCGTGATCATAATATTTTAATGCTTAAAACATTAATATTATTAACTCCAGTTATCTAAACTGTTTTTGGAAATGAAAATGAATACAACTGTATTTATAACTCTAGTGTGTGTATAACGTTCATTACTTTGTTACATTTTGACTCTTCCCCTTCCTATACTTTTCATACAAGGTAGGAATGGGAGGGGAAGTGGTTTTGGCGGGTGAGGGAACGCATAGGATGGGAAATTATCTTATGTGAGTTAAAGAGTTTATTAAAGGTAGGCAACGCATCTGCAAATGCGTATATGTATGGGCAATGGTCACTTCGCTATTTCAGCGAATTTCGGTCGCAGTTTACTTGTTTGTCTATGCTATGTTTTGTTTATGCTATAAAAAAATCACACCTTAAACGACAGGACCGACATTAGAGATAAAGTTTTCATTTTATTTAGTATATCAAGCAGAAGTGTCCTTGAAAAAAATCACTCAGGTTTTCTTGGATTTTAATATTAACTATTTGTTGGTTTTTTTAATATTAACTATTCAGTCGTTTCAAGGAAATTAACTAATTAAGCAACGTGACGGTGAGGTTCTATTAAGGACCCATACCACAGTTTATATTTAACATCTAGCGATAAATCGATTTCACTATTTAAAAGGAAGTTATTTTCATCCAGAATACAGAGATTTTCGACTACGTCATAAAACTTCGGATCGTAGTTTCACATTAGTCGGATGTCGAAAGCTATATACTTCATACATTGACTACAGTGTAGATAGGGTGTGACATCCGAGTGAATACAGACGGCTACATCCGATTTATTAAAGGATACGACACCTGACATGTGCTTTAATATCGCTTTAACCCGTAGGCTGCGGATTATCGCCTTCGAAAATCAGTATCAAGAATATTTTTTCTACGTATTATATACTTAGTTATGTAGTATATAAAAATAACTTTCACATTTTTCTTGAAACGGAAAATCGGCACTTCATTAATTGGTGTTGAAAAGAGTTACATAACTGAAGAAGATAAACTTTTTTTATCGGTTTTAGGAAGAGCTTCGGTGGCGTTATTGTTAAGTACTTGACCGGACCTGAGCGTATCTTCAGTGGGCCTAGTACGAATATTTGTGACAATAGCCATCGTATAGGTATCGACCAAATTTATATTAAAATTTG
This sequence comes from Papilio machaon, assembly GCF_912999745.1. Classification (NCBI taxonomy): domain Eukaryota; kingdom Metazoa; phylum Arthropoda; class Insecta; order Lepidoptera; family Papilionidae; genus Papilio; species Papilio machaon. The sequence continues at coordinate 5,767,093 of NC_060000.1, read as the reverse complement.
TTTCACGCCCCTATCGGGCATAAAATACACGAAAAATCTCATACTAGTATACATAACTGATGACCATACATCATCGTCGTAACGAACTCGTACTACTTTCCATCTACCCTAAATTGAGTTACGTATTAAAGCTAATGTATGATAAATATAAAACTTTACTTTGTTTAATATTCTAAACACTGTGCGTCCCACTTGCCAACTAATTTGCGTCCTAACCGTCGTTTCTTTAAACTTAGCGCGAGAACATTTTATACAGCAATAAATCTTAGTTTATAAATTGTCTTACATTTTTCCTCCCAAACTAAGTAGCATAAGTTATAAAATCTTGCTTAAAATTACAATTTTATTTATCAATAATAAGAAGGTATTCTGACTTTTGGTTTTTATCTGTAATCTTACTAATATTATAAATACGTAAGTTTAGATGAATGGATGGATGAATGTTTGTTAGAAGGTATCTCGAAAAAGGCTCAACAGATCTCGACGAAATTTGTCATTGATGTTGAACATAGTCTGGAAAAACTTAACATAAGTTACTAATTAAGTTTTCTTTTTATTTGCGCGCCGACGGAGTCACGGACTATAGCAAGTGATTTATAAAGTGAGTTCACTTTATTTCAGTCGATATAAATGTTATTATATATGAAGGGGCAGGAGAGCCTTCATCAGAAATTATCTTGTGTGAGTATAAAAGCGGGTATGTCGGCAGGTGGGCGTGAACAGATCTCGAGTCCTTGTTGCAATCGCAGTTGTTTAATAAGGGTTAGGTAACCAAAAATACACAGTGGAATGAACACTGTAGTGTCTAACCAACGCGACATCAACTTAATTAAGCGGTAGATTTAATTTGTTAATTAGATGCTAAGCGATTCGTCGCAAGCGTGGTGCGCGGGCGCCGTCTCGAACTACACTGTTCAATGGCCGCCCTCACAACCATCGACAGTGACGCTTCGCTTGGCTGAAAAAGTCAACCAGTCATTTGACTTTGGCGGATACGCCGACACGGCCGGACTGACATTCGACCGTCCTCGGGCGATTCTCTGAAACAATGAACTGCAGTTGTACCTATTCCGTTCGGCATCCTGACGGACTACTCATTACAATCCTCATATGATACTTAAGACTTAAGGCGAGCGTCTCGTAACAATTAAGTCAGATGACACCGCCTTGTCACTCAACAGCATGTAGGTTAACTGTTCACAATCGGTACTATTGGACAGGTCAATCCTTTGGTGGATGTGACCCGGACGACAATATTCGTCTTAACACAATCTGCAAGGCATCCAGAACAAGTCATCCAACATAAATGGCTCTGACTCGGACGACAATATTCGTCTTACCACAATCTGCAAGGCATCCAGGACAAGTCATCCAACATAAATGGCTCTGACTCGGATAACGTTTTCGACTATGCACCGAAGATCGTTCACTATCACTATCACTAGATGTAGACGTATCCCTATTACGATCGGCACAACGCCTCCTCTTGCGAGACTCGTTTGTTCGCAGAGGTGGAGTACCTTCCGACCTGCTACGCGATCTAAACCGGTTACGCATCCCGAGCAAATTTTAATTAAAAACGCAAGAGATTTGATTAACGGCCGTTTGTTTTTTTTTTCACCCTCTTATAAAGTAATTTGGAAAGCAGATAGTGGGCTGAAAGGCCTATCCCACTTCTGATGAAGGGGCAGGAGAGCCTTCATCAGAAATTATCTTGTGTGAGTATAAAAGCGGGTATGTCGGCAGGTGGGCGTGAACAGATCTCGAGTCCTTGTTGCAATCGCAGTTGTTTAATAAGGGTTAGGTAACCAAAAATACACAGTGGAATGAACACTGTAGTGTCTAACCAACGCGACATCAACTTAATTAAGCGGTAGATTTAATTTGTTAATTAGATGCTAAGCGATTCGTCGCAAGCGTGGTGCGCGGGCGCCGTCTCGAACTACACTGTTCAATGGCCGCCCTCACAACCATCGACAGTGACGCTTCGCTTGGCTGAAAAAGTCAACCAGTCATTTGACTTTGGCGGATACGCCGACATATATATAATCCTAATCCATAGTTCTAAACCTTAAAGTAAACAAAGTAAATCTTCTTACCCTTTGTTAAAGTTAAAGCCAAATCATAACAAAAGGATATTTTACCTGATTTTACACCGCACTAAGCCTTTCTTATCTTTGTTACGTCGAGATCCTTTTACAAATACCTTTTAGTAAATCTCTGCTTCAATTTTGTTGAGTTTACAATTTTTTTTACTCCTACCTCTTAAAGGTTTCAATTTCAGATTAAAGATAGAAATACACTAGTACATTTTGTTATATGTTACTAACTTGAACAATGGAAAAAGATACGTGTTTTTAACCAACTCATACGATCGTGCTGCGACTTTCAAAAGTTCTATAGATACAGTAGAGTCTGTTCGTGCTCTGTTGAAATATGTAACATTAACACTCGTAGCTCGTGACCGCGAAAGAGATCAGAAATCGAAGTTAAGTGACCTATATATGAAAATTGCATGAATTTGGTTCGTTCCTATGAACCGTATAGAAAAGTCCGGGACCTTAGCACAAACGTTTGCGAGATAGTATTCGAAAAGTTATCTACAAAATTGTTTATCTCGCCAATGTTCAAAATTTGTTCAAAGTAAAACTAAATGAGATTATGTAATACAAATTTTGTAGATTTTACGAACACTTTCTCGCAAATTTTCGTGCTAAACCTCCAAGTCTACTATGCGAAAGCAAAATTACTATGGAGCTCTACGTTAAAATGCTTGCAATTACGCAAGTCACGATGGTATTACTTTTTTTAATGCGTTAGACAGGCATTAAGTTCCCTTTTTAGCTTTGTGTATATCATTCCTTCCTTCATAAAGAAAAGTGGATGGTATCTAATATATAAAAATTCTCGTGTCACGGGGTTCGAACTTGAACTCCTCCGAAATGACTTGACCGATTCTCATGAAATTTTGTGAGCATATTCAGTATGGTCTGTCGGTCGGTCTGAGAATCGGCCAACATCTATTTTTCATAACCCCCCCCCCATTTAGTTTTTTTTTTTAACTCCGCGCGGACGGAGTCGCGGGCGACAGCTAGTATAATTATATAATATTAAACTGAGTTTTATCTAATACATAAATATAATCGTAGAAGACAATAAAATCTCACAATTTACTTGCTTAAAATCCACAAAATACTAGTTTAAGGAGTTCATATTATTATATCACGAAGTTTTCACGAAAGCATTTGGCGAAATCCCAGAACCTTTTTTTCAAGTCCATTCGTCCTTATAGAAAATAAATGTACATAAAAGCATTGTTGATCGTTACTAAATCGAACATAGAAATAGCAATAGATTTTTATGATTACACGGGTATTTGCCAGACGTCACTGAAAGTGTTTGTAAAACGCTTATAGTGACCAATAAATTTTCTAGAGGTTTCTCTTTAATCAATTGCAGCGACTATTGTATATTGATTTGAAGTTGTAAAGATTCTTTCACTTTGTTCTTGTTCTTATGACATTGTTTTATAGGTAAAGAAGACAATTATTTAACATTGAGAATACCAGATATTTCGTTATGTTTTTTACCTTTTCGTGGTAAAAAAATAGTAGGCTATTTTTCTTATAACTGTGTCAGATATTTATGAATGAAAACGATATATTCGTTAACTATATGAAACTATTCAACGACTAAATGACGTATACGAACAAGAAATAGATTGGTGTTTATGTGAGCAGTAAAAACGACAGCTTTATGATCTTTTGATGTGTTACATTGCGATATCCTTTTTATATTGGATTAAAGCTAGCTCTTAATAAAAAAGAAAAAAGTAATTAAAAGGACCAAATTAATTTAATGACTCAATAAGATGATATTCGGAAGGATTTTTCCATAGATTTTTGACAATAATATCAGCTTGGAATGTAATATTTGATGGAGTACACGAAGTCAAGCTCTTATAATTTCAAGGTTTTCGAAGTATCCAATTAAATGGAGTATACATTCTATACAATGGGTATACATCCGAGTACCACGGCTCCAATAATAAACAAGAGTCTTTATTACCTTGTTTGTTAAAATAACCTTATAGTGTAATATAATGCATCTGCTCAGTGTTAATATAACAACGTTCGAAATAGAATTGCATCTATTAATGCAATCGTATCAATGCTTATTTATTCATATCAGAGTAATGGCCTTGTCTAAGAGTCGATATACAGGGTTTTTTATAGTAGAATGAATAAATCAACGTTCACCTAATTTCGCTTAAACAGCGAAGTGGACATTTCCCTTTCCTTTCCCTTCCCGGTTGGAGATCCTCGGCAAAATCCAAAACAAGGTGGAAAGATTTAGTGCTCAAAGACGTGGATGATTGCCAAGTTTCAGACGAAGTTGTCAAGGATAGAGCTAAGTGTAAGTGACATTAGGAGAGCTGTCCTCACCATCTTATGGTATACAAGCTAGGCAGAAAGAGAGAGCGAAGTGCACATTTTAACTCTTTGTAGAGGTCTTTGTATGAATACTGTTTTAGCGATAACATCGATAGTTTAAATATTATCGCCTATTATTGAAATTGATATTTATAAATGTTCTTAGTTTGTTTTATGGAAAATGTTTTCAAACACAATGTTTATTGTAGTTTAAAACTTTGGTACATTCTGACATAAGAGGAAGCCATTTGAGAACTTCGAACATTGCACGTTACCAGAAAATATAATAAAACTTTCCACAATCAAAGCGTGTACAGAATTTTAATAAAAATTCTCCTAGCTAGTTGATTCTGAACAGGGAAAAGATGTTTCAAATCTTTACGGACGTCTTGTTGTAGTGCTGTTTGTTGTTTAATACATAGGGAGGGTACCCATTAAATATTTCAAAATGAATTGCAAAAATTACGATTTAAGTTAACAAGTCTTATGTCCAACAGCGGGCAAAATCTGATTATGATGGTGATGGTGGTGATGATGGTGATGATACTTTTAACTATATCTAACCATGATTTGCTATTAGTGAAACAATTGGATATCCTTGTTTTGTAAGGATAATGAGGAGGTTAAGGAAAATATTTTTGTTAATTTTTCGTGAAACAAATATAACCGCGGGATTCCATCATGGTTACATTTGTCACGTATTATATCATAGTTTTAAATTTATTTATAGTTACAACACAAAGCAAAATATTGATACCTATGAATGTACTTAGCTATGCATTCGGAAATCGGAAAAAACTTTTAGATTGGTTTTAAAACAAAAAAACAATACATAGCTATGGACACGCTGCTACAACAAGACAATGCAAAATTCGATCTTCATTTATTTAAATCTATAAAGAACTAGCTTTCGCACGCGACTCTGACCGCGCGGAATTAAAAAAAAACAAGTAAAAAGTAAGTAGCTTATGTTGTTCTATATCTATACCAAATTTCATCAAGATCCGTTGAGCCGTTCCGGGTTCTAACAAACAACAATCCATCCATTAAAACTTTAGCATTTATAATATTAGTAAGATGTATTCTTCTGAATTCTAAATTTAGATTATATGAATGATAGATAGTATTGTTGTAGCTGTTTATAAATATTTGTAACTTTATAACAATGTAATACAGTTTGCAATAAATGGTACATTTAACATTTAACGTAGTACAAACTATGTCGATCCTCTGTAAGAAAAAGGGCAGGATAATAATAGTGAATTCTTTAAAAAAAGATTATAGTGTTTTTGTAAATGTGCTTTGACAATGGACACTAACGCTAAGGAATTGTGTATTAAGGATTTATACTGTACAAGTTCTTGGCACACATCCTACTTTCTTCAGCAATAAATTTCTGTATGTACATTCAGGGGCTTTATGTGTCAATTCTTTTTTACGCCTCATTATAATACTAGTGGCTGACTATTAATATTTCGAGCCCTAAAAAGGGCCCTTGGAATATGTTCTTGAATCATTTTTATTAAAGCAGCTCTACCAAAATAAATGTTAGTAACTGGGTGATATTTAATTTCTCTTGTTGTTGGATTATGACATATTCGTGTATTAAATTTGTTGAAAGTAGACTTTGAATTAATTATTGTAGTGTTTAGAAATCCTTTCTATTCTTGTTAATAAATTAATTAATTAATAAGGGGCTTAATTTGGGTTCGAATAATACTACTAATACGGTTAAGAGAAAACGGTAAATGGTGTAATTGAATATCGGATTTTCCGTTCCCGATGACTAAACTAAACGGTAAATGATTAATTTAATTAAGTTATTAATATAACATTAAATTTTGTTTAAAAACTATAAACAATATGTTAAAACTACTAGAGTAGTAGTAGTAGACTAAAAGTAACGACTCTGAGAATAAATTAACACAAAAATAATGTTTTTTTAAATAATATAGGCTCACTATACTTTCCCACAGAGGGGCTCGGTGCCTACCCTTTTTTAGGGGTGACTAGGCCATAGTCAACCACACAGGCCCAGTGCGGGTTGATTGACTTCACACATATATTTGAATTTCTTCTCAAATATGTATTTCGCATATAATATGATAAACTAGCTTTTACCCGCGACTCCGTCCGCGCGGAATAAAAAATAGAAAACGGGGTAAAAATTATCCTATGTCCGTTTCCTGGTTCTAAGCTACCTGCCCACCAATTTTCAGTCAAATCGATTCAGCCGTTCTTGAGTTATAAATAGTGTAACTAACACGACTTTCTTTTATATATATAGACTAGCTTTTACCCGCGACTCCGTCCGCGCGGAATAAAAAAATAGAAAACGGGGTAAAAATTATCCTATGTCCGTTTCCTGCTTCTAAGCTACCTGCCCACCAATTTTCAGTCAAATCGATTCAGCCGTTCTTGAGTTATAAATAGTGTAACTAACACGACTTTCTTTTATATACATAGATGTACATATTCAATCGAAAAACATATTGGTACATGGTAGGATTCGAACCCAGGGAAATTTATAAATAACGAACGCTCATCGTGTCACTATTTTACTGTATGAAAATTGTTTTTAACACTGCAATTACGAGATCATCCTTTTAGTGATGTAATAATAACACAATTGTAAGTGAATTTTTTATAAATCTGTTATAAAATTCCTTTCTGTGTCGTTGTAAAGTTTACTCGTTGATAATCTGTGTATCAGCGAGGTACAGTTGCGAGCAGCGGTGCTGTTTTCGACATGTTCAACGGAGCGGAATAGAGTGATCGTGTTAAATGAGCATTATCTGCTTATAACCAGCCTGGACGTGCGTATGATATAAATACAACAGTTTATTGAACACCCTTTGTTAGTTGTTATAATTACGATGTATTAAAATTCAATGTACAATTTCTATCATGTTCAAATGTGGAAATGAGAAATGGGATTTAATTAAAAAACAATGTTTTATGACCTATTTGTAAAAGTATCTATTCTAGTCTAGTCTATTAAAGTTAGTAAAAAAATTGTTAAAAAATTGTGTTTTTCCTTATAACGTTATTAACATGACCTTTTATTAGTAGATAAGTAAGTGATTCGATTTCAGTGAATGCATTAAAATTGTGAAAAAGTCTTCATAAAAGATAAATTGTGGAATAAGGTTTTTCGCACGCACATTTCTTTAAGTGCGTTTGTCCTCGCTAACAGAAAAGTGCACTGCACTAGCTCTATGTAGTTTCTTTAAGTCCACTTGAAATAAGTTGCTTTGAGATTGTTTGACTTGAAAACATTACATTGAGAGATTTCTATTTAAAATTAATACCCGATAAACAACTGAGAACACTAAAATGTATTTATTTTCATTTCCTTTTTTTGCCATCTCATAAGGTTCACTACAAAATAGTCTAAATCTCAGTCACTTTCGATTTGAAATCACTGAGATAATCAAATTCTATCTACCGCCTCTACGACCTGAATATACTTAAATCATATTTCTTCGAATAGAGTGACACAGTTTACACTGTACACAACAGCGGTAGTCAACGTTTTTTGGAGTAATTTGTCTGCAAACATGATTTGATTCAGTTCACTACTGAACATACACTAAAACAATTAAGTGAATAAATCCAAAAGTATATAATTATGTCTATTAATAGAAAATGTCATGAATTCATTTCGATAGTATGAAATACGAGAATGTAGGTTGTAGTCACGAGTCGCATAAATCAAGCCACCATTATCAAACCGCACACGGCAAGTGCGCGTCTGGTATGACATTCGAACCGCAAAACGATATCTAATACTAATGTAAAATAAATATAACAACCGAATAACGTCATTACAAAAAAATTTACGCTAGTTAAAATGATTATGTATGTGTAATCTACATGGCTTCAGTCTATTTGTGATTTTTCATGTTTTTGTGACATTAATGTAGAAAATATTAGAATAATTATTAATTATTAAGCTTTTTAAAAATATCAATACATTCAATTTTAGTTAGACTTTAGGTCTTGAATAGGAATATAAACACTAGTGTTAAATGTTGTGTTTTTAGTGTTGCGGAATAATATATAAAGTTGATGCTCTATTTAAATTTGAATTGAAGCTTGTGAAAAGCTTAAGACCTTTTTTCACTAAACGACTAGAATCGCGACTCAGGCTGCACTCAAATGCTACTTATGCTGCCGAGCTACATACACTGCTTATAGATAAAGCAGTCGGTCTTATTGATATGCGGGTAGTCGCATTAGTGGAAAAGTGTTCTAACGTGAGTGAAACTGAAATTAGATTAATTTTAAAACATGAGCCACGTGAAACTAATTTGACAGAAACAACTCGAAATAGTAAAGCTACATTTAATACGACACGACTAATTTGTACGTACGTTTTTGATTAAAACAATTTTGCTATACCTCAGTATAGTTTTTATTTTATTAACCTCTGCAATTTATAATTTGACTGAAACAAAAAACCCTCTAAATTTTCATTGGATCTTCAACTAAATCTAAAATCGACTGTGGGCATCTATAAGTTAAAACATTATTTTCTTTTATAGGCTTAAAAATGGACGACCAAAGCAACATGTCAGCCTTAACGAACGAAGACAATTCTACGGACAACGACTACACACCATATGAAGACAGATTGGAGACTTACTTGGTTCCAGTTATATTTGCGATTATTTTCATAGTGGGCGTGTTGGGCAATGGAACACTGGTCATTGTCTACATCAGGCACAGAGGAATGAGGAATGCTCCGAATACGTAAGATTTAAAACTATATTTGTATAATATTTTCTTCTCAAATAAATGAAAAAACGAAAGTGTTTGCGGAAATGAGATGTGAACTAGGTTTGAAGGAAATTTTGAATGTTTAAATTAATTTATTGCATGTTATGTTTACATACAACCTGTATATAAATCCAAGGGCATCAATATCCATAAGAGTTAAATCAACCGTTATCGAGGAAACTTCTAAAGAAAGAAATATACAGAGAAAGGTATGAAAGAAGATTAAAACTAGCAGCACCTTATCAAATAAAACAAACCTTTCTTCTTACCCGCGTTCTTGCTACTGCAGACTGTCCTCGTAAATTGTTTCTCTTATCTGTTAATTAACATGTTTAACTATCTATATTCTTCTAGGTACATCTTTTCTTTAGCACTGGCGGATTTGCTCGTTATACTCATCTGTGTGCCTTTCGTTTCTATTATCTACACACTGGAGTCTTGGCCCTGGGGTGAAGCCATTTGTAGAATATCTGAAGCTGGTAAAGACATCAGCATTGGCGTATCGGTGTTTACTTTGACTGCACTATCAGCGGAACGTTACTGTGCTATCGTCAATCCATTTAGGAAGCTTCAAGTAAGAAGAATGATTAAGTTAATTAATTAATTTAAGTTTCCATTGTATATATTTTAATTTATTGGAATATAAATAGATTACGGTAATAGTTACGGAACACCGCGATGCATTGGGATGCAATAAAATATAGATTTTGGTTGTATGGTATGTCAAAGATGTATTACAAATGTTAGGTATTTTCGCATCGAACCGTGTCACGTAGAATATAAATTTCAAACCCAGGACAACGGATAATATAGAAATGATGTTATGACGTTTGTGGTGTGGGATGCAAAAGATCAGATATACGTGGTTGCAAGTCAATAGTTTTAAAAAAATATTCAGATAAGGTTAATTTCTTCGGGATTTGAATTAATTCATTAGTAATGTCTTTTAAGTCTACATTTTTTCATAAGTTCTTCGATTTTTCAAAAGGTAACTTAAATTTTGCTGACTTTTAATACTAAAATTTTACATTTTTCAAATCAAATAGTCTCGGGCCCTGTGCTGACTTGTAATTGATTTAAAGCGCTGACAAAAAACCGTTTACTGAACATCTAAAGCGACCAGCGGTTTGGCCGAAATTTCAATGCGAAAGCAATATTTTTTGCGTTCGTTATCTTCGTTTTCATTTTGTTCATAGGAAATCTTAAATTTTTACCAGTTTTTAACCGCGTGAAAAATATGAGAAGTTTTATAAATTTATTGAATTGAGTAATAACTAGTTGTAAAATGTTATTTGCTTGTTTCATGACAATGAGAAGACAGCTAGCAGAAGTTTATTTTTCCCTGAAAACTAGTTTAGAAATTATTTGTGCTTATCTCATGGAGCCAAGAGATTATTACTTTGGTGAGAATTACTGCTAAGAGAATGTTTTCACTTAACAATGTTTGGTAGCAAATATTTCTCCAACTACTTTCTAATAAGGTTTCTTAATTTACACTTAAGTGTAACTTACATTTTAGTTGGAAGTTTCATCATTGAGTTATAAAAATAACTTTATCGGCAAAATTACCAAATAAATCTTTCGCTTCTATTACATCAGCTAATCAGCCGGCCACAAAGACAATATGCAATAGTATACAGATTCTATATACTACGTCATCTGTTAGCATATTGCCACCTGGGTTCTAAAATTCTTCATACAGGTTTGCTTCTGATTTGGATATAATTTATAATATTACTTCTTACTAATACTATAAATGCGAAAGTTTACTTTTGGAAGAACTAATGAAGAACTTTGGAGGCTTCTAATTAAAACTTGAATCCGAGCGAACAGAATCGCGGGCGACAGCTAGTAAGATAATTTTATAACAGAACACAGATACCCTTATTATTAAGTGAAGTTATAAATATGAAGGTAAAAATAAGTAAAATAAAGGAGCTACAAATTGTTTCAGCTAAGGAAACTCCCGCTTGTGTGTGCCACATTTATTTGGGCAGCGGCGCTTATCTTCGCCACACCAGCCGCAGTGTTCTCCAACACTGTTACCGCGCATCTTCACAATAACATTACCATTGTCTACTGCACTCCCTATCCTCAAGGCTGGAAGGATTATTCCAAGTAAATTCAACAATATTACATCATATAAATAAAGCTTGATTTTGTTCGCATTTATATTTATTTCAATAGGGCAATATATAAAGACCACTAACCGTGGGTTTCTAATACCAAAATCTTTGTATTAAACGCCATCCCTGTCATTATCTTTGACAAATCAGTTATCTCCGAACTATATTATAACGGAAAATAAGGTCTCAGAAACCTACGGTCAATGTTGCAGTCTTTTAACCTCATGTATTATCAGCCGCCATTTCTCAGCCAGCGTTACATAGATTATGTGTTCATAATGATTGTGAATTTTCAAATGCAAAAATAAATTGTTAAACGTTTTTTTTTTAGATGGATGACTTTGGCTAAAGCAACAATATACTATGCCTTGCCTTTGCTGGTTATTGCAATTTTTTACTCACTAATGGCACAGCGACTTTTGGCAAGTACGAGAGAAATGCCTGGCGCATTGCATGGAGGACAGGGAGAGGCGCAGGCTAAGGCTAGAAAATCAGTCGCTCTTATGGTGTTGATTTTTGTTATTGGTAAGTGATACACTTTATTTTTGGTTTTCACTGCACGCATACAAAAATGTTTAAGTTATTATAAAGAGATTAAAAATAAACGACATGATAGTTTATTTTTGAAAGATTGTTTCGTCAGTGGTAACCTACGCCCATGAAAAACTGATTTTATCTTTTGTTCATATAAATTATTGAATTTTAATGTGTTTGGATTTTCGAATAAAAAAGAAACGCTCTTTTCAGTGTTTTTCGTTTGTTTCCTTCCGTATCACGCTTTTGAGATGTGGTTCCATTTGTCACCGACCGCTGAGTTCGACTACAACGATTGGACGCACGCATTGAGGATAATAGGATTTTGTTTGAGGTAAATGTTATGAAAGTCATATTAAAATTTTAATTTTAAACAGTACGACATCGCTACCACAAGGTCAAAGAATATATATGTACTAGCTATCGCCGGCGACTCCGTCCGCGTGTATTAAAAAATAAACTTGATAGGGGTACGAAAAATAAATAGTAGCCGATTCTTAGACTTACTGAATATGCATATTGCATATAAATTTTCATAAAAATCGGTCATACTGTTTCGGAGGATTATGGTACCAATTTTTACTGTATATCCCGTTATGGATCTTTATACAATTATTTCCTAAAATTTAAATACTTATAACAAATCTATTAATGCGAGAAACATTTTAATTAAATTGTAACGCATTATGTTATTTCATTTTGAACTTATACCATGGTATTGTTATTGACAGCATTTATTTCAAAATAATTATAGTGTAATGAGGTAAATTAAAGTTATAATTAATACGTTTTAAGTTAATTACTTCGTATTAATGTTTAATATTAAACATGAACTAATTGCATTATGACTTATATTCTATTTTGATCGCAGTTTCCTGAATTCGTGCGTAAATCCGGTAGCGCTGTATTGCGTAAGCGGCGTTTTTAGACAACATTTCAATCGCTACTTATGCTGTCGTCGAAGCAGTTTGCATCCTTCTTGCAGTTCCAGGCTCTCCAGGACCGCGATATGCGAAACATCCTTTAGAAGTACACACAGACATAGGTGCAATAGGTAAGAAATTGTAACGAGAACGTACCACGAAATCGTTTACCTAGAATTAGTATAAAAATTTCCTCAGTTCACAAAACGTATAAAAATATCTACATGTAATAAAACTATTTAGATTACTATCCCGCTCGACAGTTCCCGTAGCCGGTTAGCCGAGACCTGTTTCTCAGATTGTTTAAAAACATATGCAACCGGCGCCTGGTATATAACAATGGCAATCTTTAAACAATTTATTTTGCAGAAATCCGACAGAGAGCGTCGTTATATCAAACTACGACTACGGAAGCACGAAGAAGAAAAACAATATTATAACAAGGAATAGTACCGATGGGGTCACTATTATGACTATTAGAGACTCCAATGATTTTCTCACATGCGACCTAAATGAAAAATGTATCAATAGATAAATTGTAATTGAATTATATTCAAAAATGGCTCCTATGTTACAAAGATAAAGACAATTTTTGTATAAGATTAATTTTATGTTAGTAACTATAATTTATATTATACTCTTAATATGAATAAATTAAGAAACTTTTATGACCAAATTAAATAGCTTTTTCTTGTTAAATATACGTAAAATATCTAGTCCTGCCGTTAAAGATGCAATAAACCAATTATGATTGCGAAGAACATACGCTCCTAAAAAGTTAGTTACTTTAGGCAGCTATGAATGCCTAATTCAATTCCTATTTCCAAAGAATAGTTAGAATAAATAAGATAATGTTATTTCGATAAGGACAATATTTTCTGTATTATCTCATACTCAGACCAGTTTATTGTATATACTAGCGGTCGCCCGCGACTTCGTCAGTGTAGAACAAAAAATTGACCTACAATATATCCTCATGCAATTGTTACCTTCGCGTCAAAATTAATCCATTTGTTTTGAAAATTGCTCGGAACAAACGTAGTATTGCAGACAGACAAAAAAACGTGGATTTTAGTCATAAGCAATGAAAATACATCATGTTTTTTTTTGCGATAGTTCACGCAGACACTCTAATTTTATCTATTCTATTTAAAGATAAGCAGCCTCGTATGATTTATATAACTATACTAAGGTATCTTGGTACCTAGTAATACATTTGACGTGTATAACATAAGTTTAAAATAAAAACATTTCAAAAAATTGATCTCAATGAAATTATTAAAAAAATTATAAAAAAAAATAGTATATGTCATTGACTTTTGTAAAGAAATCGAATGTTACATTTCACACTTCAAAAGTTGTATATTTTTTAGTAAATTCATAAATATGAGAAAAATAATAAGTTTACATCTAGATTACAATGTTAAATAGTGTAACTATGAAAATGTATGATATCTGTTTGAATGAATTCTTTTCATATGACATACAAAAGGAACATTTAAAAGTGTTTCGCTAAATCAAATGTAATATATCTCTCATAAAAATACTATTACTTATGTGTTAATACTATTATTTATGTGTTAGAATTATACCGTTTATAAAAAACGTAAAAGAAAAATAGCATAAGTATTTGTGATTAAATAAAAATAATCGAAATTAGTCAGTAATTTTTATGGGTCCTAAATAATATAATTGTTTCATATAAAAATTGACACGATTGTAATTAAGATGACTGTAAATATAAACAGCATTTTATTTAAACTAAGATAAATGTATTTTATTATAATAAATGTTTCTTAGATGTTTTAAATTTATATTTAATTATAAGAAAACATTAAGTTTTATTGTCTCTTCCTAATATATGTTTTAAATAAATAGATGCTGGCAACATTTATTTTTGTTTTATTTAACCAAAATACTTACGATTGAATTCTTTTTTCTATAACAATATTGTTTACATAATTTAATTTGTAACAGGCTGGATATTAAAGGTGAAAATCCGAATTTGTCATAAAAAAAACAAATACACAGCGTCTATTTGTCGACATAAAATTTTTCACGAACGTATGAATGGTTATATTTAATACACTTGTTTTGAATTTACATTTAGTTACAGTTTGGTCGTAAAGACTATTAATAACAGAACCGTTTCTATGATATATACAATTTATGGTACATATTCATAAAATGGGCAATATCCGATTGATTCATTAGATAAATTCGACAGACAGACGTGTATAATAAAATTTATAGTACCTTTTGCTTGTATACCTAAAGATTGGTGTATGATTTAATTTCAACCAAGGTTAAACATTATAAACAAGGTTAATTCAAAGATATATTAGCAATAAATTCGCGTCCATTACAACTTAAATTGCATGCTTATTTAGATGATAACAAACTTTACTAAGTACTTTTCAAGTTAAGAAAGTTTGACGCACTACAAAACTTTAATTGCACTTCCGAACTTAAATGGAATATTTTTATAAGGCTTGAACACTTATAAAACCCTGTTAAATTCGAATACTTAAAAATTATTCTATAAAAATTGCTATTTAAAATTTTGACAAAATGTATATTATTTCTACATTTAGTCTA
Organism: Papilio machaon; assembly: GCF_912999745.1. Lineage (NCBI taxonomy): Eukaryota > Metazoa > Arthropoda > Insecta > Lepidoptera > Papilionidae > Papilio > Papilio machaon. Next base: position 5,751,697 of record NC_060000.1, on the reverse strand, counting down.
TTTCTTGGACTGTGTTTACCTTTTCCATGTTATTCCCTGAATTTGCGGTTACTTATACTGCATCGGTATGAAGTAGCCGCAAGTAATATCCGATCAATCTTGAGGCGTCAACACTTTGACGCTTTAGGGAAAATAGAATAAAAATTTACCGTAGAAAAATATAAGGTCATGACAGAGAGATAAATTTATTTTAAAATAATTTTATGTATTTCAATCAAGATACAAGGAAAAGTGGTCGTTTTCCTTAGTTATATGTCTATTGATAATAATGCACATGTCATAAGTGCAAAAAAACAAACTATATTGATATCTTACTAATATGATTAACTAGCTTTTACCCGCGACTCCGTTCGCGCGGAATAAAAAATAGAAAACGGGGTAAAAATTATCCTATGTCCTTTTCCTGGTTCTAAGCTACCTCCCCATCAATTTTCAGTCAAATCGATTCAGCTGTTCTTGAGTTATAAATGGTGTAACTAACACGACTTTCTTTTATATATATAGACTAGCTTTTGCCCGCGACTCCGTTCGCGCGGAATAAAAAATAGAAAACGGGGTAAAAATTATCCTATGTCCTTTTCCTGGTTCTAAGCTACCTCCCCATCAATTTTCAGTCAAATCGATTCAGCTGTTCTTGAGTTATAAATAGTGTAACTAACACGACTTTCTTTTATATATATAGACTAGCTTTTGCCCGCGACTTCGTTCCCGCAGAATTAAAAAAATAGAAAACGGGGTAAAAATTATCCTATGTCCTTTTCCTGGTTCTAAGCTACCTCCCCATCAATTTTCAGTCAAATCGATTCAGCTGTTCTTGAGTTATAAATGGTGTAACTAACACGACTTTCTTTTATATATATAGACTAGCTTTTGCCCGCGACTCCGTTCGCGCGGAATAAAAAATAGAAAACGGGGTAAAAATTATCCTATGTCCTTTTCCTGGTTCTAAGCTACCTCCCCATCAATTTTCAGTCAAATCGATTCAGCTGTTCTTGAGTTATAAATAGTGTAACTAACACGACTTTCTTTTATATATATAGACTAGCTTTTGCCCGCGACTTCGTTCCCGCAGAATTAAAAAAATAGAAAACGGGGTAAAAATTATCCTATGTCCTATTCCTGGTTCTAAGCTACATGCCCACCAATTTTCAGTCAAATCGATTCAGCTGTTCTTGAGTTATAAATGGTGTAACTAACACAACTTTCTTTTATATATATAGATTTATAATATAATGTACGCCTATTGCTTTTTTTAATTTCAAATTGTTATTTTATATGTTTTATAGGATATTTTTAAATACTTACATGTTAGTACTAAAGGATATCAAAGTGTAAATTACGTCATTGTCATATCCAGAAAGTGCATACTATGATACGCCTCTTATGTGTATGTTCCTCTGTTTTTTTCGTCTACTAGCTGTCGCCCGCGACTTCGTCCCCGCGGAATTAAAAAAAATCTCAATATAGCCTATGTGGTCTTTCAGACTATGTTCTACATCTGTGCCAAATTTCATCAAGATCAGTTCAGCCATTCGGGAGTTAGCTTCAAACAAAAATCCATCCATCCATCCATCGATCTAAAATTTCACAATTATAATATTAGTAGGTACCTAAGGTGTTTTATTTGTAGCTGTTCGTGCTTGTTGGAGATGCAATTGGTGTACCTTTTCAATAAATAAATACCACATAATATACTTAAATATGCGGTAAATGACATTATTATTATTATTAAATATAAATGATTATTTTTATCTGAAAGTCAAGATAACTTTTAATATAACAGGCAATTCAATTTCATTAAAAAGAGCGCCCGAAGGAATAATTATTAAGAAAATTCCAAGTTATTTTCTTTAAAGAATGAAAAAACGTGCAGAAAAAGTGTAATTCCCTTGCTGTACATCCTCCCTCACTCGCGTCCAATTTTTTCCTTATAAAAAGGGTAGACAGAAAGGAAGAGGACTACTAGAATTTGGCCTTTTTAGATAAAGCCATTCGTACAGCAGTAAGACTGCTGCGGGCTCTATTATTGTTGAGTTGTCCTGTACATCATATTGAATATCTGTGGTCAATTTATGCCACGCCTCCACAAAACAAAACATTTTTGTATTTATAGTAACTCATCGCATTTATAAACATAGTATTAGAAAGCCTGTTCCAAAAAACAGTCGTGTCTCAGAGACAGAGCCGGTCACAGCATTGTTTTGTTAATTTGTGCATCGAAAGAGGTAAATTTAATTTAATTCGTAACAAATTTAAAAGTTTTTTTAATTATAACTATTAATTTATAACTATAATGCATACGTTTTATGAGCCTTTACTTATTTTAAAATTTTACATAAAATGGATACTTTTTTCCGTTTTAAGCCGACTTCAAAAAGAAGGAGGTTATCAATTCCACTGTTTTTTTTGTGTGTGTTACAGCGGAGCTCTGCCCCTGGTGCTCCGATTTCGATAAAAAATATTTTAATCGAAAGTCAATGCTTTCAGATGGGTCCCATTTTTTTGATTATTTTTTTAAATAACTAGAAGACTAGTAGAATTTGAGTTTAGCTTCAAAATGCGTTGCGGAAATTAGGGACATTTTTGCTTTCAGCACTTACGTAGGCTAAACTATAGGACCTACATAAAAATTGGAAGAATTGTAGCTCTTTAAATGTGCTAAATAGAAGTCTATTATCTATCTTTTATAGTTTTCTCACAATAACCATTTTTTCTTCAAAAACATTAATAAAAACATGCCCTATTTCCGACGCTATTATTCGAGTTCAGTATTAACCCTTATGTACATAAATATGTTCATTATCAAGATAATTTAATGTAGATTATATTTGCTCCTGAAACTTTATCATTCTGTTTAATAGTTTAGGAGATATCGAAAGAATAAAATTACGCGCAAACGAAAAATAATACATCGCGTTACAATGAAAAGCTCAATTTTGCTTTCTCAATCCAAGAAACTTTTTAGTGCATTTTGTTTGAGATTGTTTTTTTATGAAGTCAGCTATGTTTTATTCTTAAATTTTTTCTTTTATTTCTCAATTTTTAGTGAATTTGAATTTCGATTACAAATTTCCTTAATACGTATGAGGACGGAAATAAGACAAATAAAGAAAACGACTTTCCTATTTAATATGTATCCTAATCAAAATGTTTAATATGTATGTATTCAGGGGTTAACACTGAACTCGAACAATAGCGTCGGAAATAGGGCATGAATTTAATTGATGTTTCTAAAGAAAAAAATGGTTATTGTGAGAAAACTATAAAAGTTAGATATATGCTATTGCGGACTTCTATTAAGTACATTTAAAGAGCTACAAGTCTTCGACACATAATTTTTATGTAAGTCTATAGTTTAGCCTAAGTAAGCGCTGAAAGCAAAAATGTCCCTAATTTTCGCAAAGCATTTTAAATCTAAACTCAAAATCTACTAGTCTTCTAGTTATTTTAAAAAATAATCAAAAAAATGAGACCCATCTGCAAGCACTTCCTTTCGATTAAAATATTTTTATCAAAATCGGAGCACCACACATAAAAAATAATACAGTCAAATTGATAACCTGCTTCTTTTTGAAGTCTTGAAAAAGTTTTGAAAATTGGTGGGCAGGTAGCTTAGAACCAGGAATAGGACATAGGATCATTTTTACCCCGTTTTCTTTTTTTTTATTCTGCGCGGACGGAGTCGCGGGAAAAAGCTAGTATATATATAAAAGAAAGTCGTGTTAGTTACACTATTTATAACTCAAGAACGGCTGAATCGATTTGACTGTAAATTGGTGGGCAGGTAGCTTAGAACCAGGAAACGGACATAGGATAATTTTTACCCCGTTTTCTATTTTTTATTCCGCGCGGACGGAGTCGCGCTAGTTGTACATAATTATTGTTATTTTGGAGTAGGTTTCCCAAAGACATCTTTGGATCACTAATAGGAGTCACTGTACCTACATTGACAATGATTATTATCAAGTTCAAAGTATGTATATGATATTTTTTTTATCCTCACATTATTTATACAGCATCGTAATATCAATCCAAGCCTTTTACAATTTCTTTTATATTTTACAGAGAAAACTTTAGTAATTTTTTTTTCTATTACAGATGGCTACTTTACAGTTTGTCCTTCTTTTTGTAGCAACGTTCGTTGCGATTGAGGCTCAGAGACCATCTTACGCTGGTGGTCGACCTATCGGCTATCCAGAAGTGGAAGGCAATGGTTTCAGGAAAGACGCTGATGCTCCGGTCGAAGCGACAAATGACGGATATTTGATCAATAGACTCAACAGGATGCCGTTAGATAATAGACCTTTCTGGTATATCAATTGGCTTGCGTATGAAAACTTACGAAGAAACCAACAGTCTTGGCCTATTAGTCAGAATGGATTCATCCATAGATTTTAAATACTGAAAGAATGAATGAGATATTGCATTTATTATGTAATAAGTTCAGTATCGTCAAAATGGAACATTTCAAAAGGAATACAGACCAGTAATTGTCCAGATTTTTTACAAAGTAATTTAGGAGGCTATGTAAGAAGTAATTTGTTTTGCGCTTATCATTTCCACACCAATGAACTTTTGTATTTTATCAACTACTTTTTTAAATTAAGGAACGAAACCAAAAAATATTTAAGTTTCTTTTCGACAGTGATCATTTTTTTTTTATTTGTAATCTACTTGAAATTGAATAAATATATCTTTTATATGACATTTGATGTTGTTTTATCAACCCATTTTATATTAACAAAGGATTACTATTTGAAATTCTTATTGATTCAAATTCTATATACTTACTAGCTGTCGCCCGCGACTCCGTCAGCGCGCAGTTAAAAAATAAAATGGGGGGGGGGGTTATGAAAAATAGATGTTGGCCGATTCTCAGACCTACTGAATATGCTCACACAATTTCATGAGAATCGGTCAAGCCGTTTCGGAGGAGTACGGTGACGAAAACTGTGACACGAGAATTTTATATATTAGATTTTTATACTTACTAGCAGAGTCATAATGCTGGTGTGGAGATAAAATAGACAGATCATAAATATCATCATCAGCCTGTAATAATTCAGTACTACAATCTAACATAATCTTCCACACAAAAAATTTTTTCTACATCTGTATTAAATTTCATCATGATTCGATCAGCCATTCCGGGGATACCTTCAAAAAAACATCCATCCATTCATCGATCTAAGCTTTCACATCTATATATATAAAAGAAAGTCGTGTTAGTTACACTATTTATAACTCAAGAACGGCTGAATCGATTTGACTGAAAATTGGTGGGCAGGTAGCTTAGAACCAGGAAACGGGCATAGAATAATTTTAACCCCGTTTTCTATTTTTTATTCCGCGCGGATGGAGTCGCGGGTAAAAGCTAATCTATATATATAAAAGAAAGTCGTGTTAGTTACACCATTTATAACTCAAGAACGGCTGAATCGTTTTGACTGAAAATTGGTGGGTAGGTAGCTTAGAACTAGGAGACGGACATAGGAACTTTTTTATCTTGTGTGCATTTTTTTTATTCCGCGCGGACGGAGTCGCGGGTAAAAGCTAGTTTATAATATTAGTAAGATGTGTTATGTGCTGTTCGTGATTGTTGAAATTTAATTGGTGTAACTTTTCAATGAATAAATACCACAAAATATAATTAAATGTGCGGTAAATAACATTATTATTATTATTAAATATAAATTAATATTTTTATCTGCAAGTCAAGATAACCTTTAATATAACAGGCAATTCCACTTCACTAAAAAGAGCGCCCGAAGGAATAATTAACAAGAAAATTCCAAGTTATTTTCATTAAAGAAACAGAAACAATTGAACGTTGTTTCTGATTTTATCAAGGGGATAGTGGTGAAAATAGAATTTATACAAGTGTTCCGACAGTGGAAATCCACCTTAACATCTAAAAATAATAAAAATAGTATTTGACACATGATACATGAGTTGTTTACGCACATACAGAGTGTGACATTATTATTTTAAGTCTGACAAATCACTAACCAACAATAATATAAACCTCATACATCCTGTTTTCATAATAATATTGAGGGCTCAACAGATGTACTTTCATTTATAAATATTATTCACTAGCTGTCGCCAGCGAATCCAGCCGCGCTGCATTAAAAAAAACTTACTAAGTAAATTTCATCGTGATCCGATTTATCCAAACTTTTGCTTTTATTATATTAATATGAAAATGAGTATGAAAAATATAAATTTCAGTGAGAATTCTCTAGAACTCGAAATAGTTTTGGAAATTGAATGTTCAAATAACTTAAGCCTGACTTTTTGGCTCAAACAATATAAGTTACGACTTATCTCTTGTTAGATGACATTAATCAGTTACTAGATTGTTTGTAGTTTAAATAAAAACAATATCAACCTAATTAGAACGTAATTTATCTCTAAAAATGATAAAAGGTCATAAAAATAAATTCTTATAGAGCCCAAAACTTACATCCTAGTTGCAACAAAACTGTTTAAACTTAAACGAAGTCTCATTTTTAAAAACAGTAAAGGCTTGTATGGATAATGTTATTTTTTCGGATAATGTAATACAATCCATATCTTTAAACATTATGTTTAGACTTATCAAGAACTTACCAAAAGAAAATCCTGTAATGGACACCACATATAGGGTTAGAAGCGTGGGGCGCCCTTTTTAATTGTGGATCTTACCTAGTGCGAACGACAGGCACTCGTTGGATGCGGATAGTGGAGGACCGCATACTGTGAAATGCATTGAGGAAGGTCTACGTCTAGCAGCGGACTCAGCGGAATGATACAGGCTATTTATGATGATGATGATGAAACACACAATAGTCTATGACATATTTAACATCAGTAATCAACTGTCAAGGTCACTTAACAAGGTTTTAAAAAAAATACAAAAGAGATCGCTTATCTAGGTTAACTAAGTGGTTACTATGAGAACCCTCAAGCTTCGAGTGACGCTCTTGGTAGGCACTTCAATAAACGATAAGATGATTCGTCAATTTTATCAATTTAATATAAAATTGTTTGATGTTAACTTCATATTATATATACTAGCTGTCGCCCGCGACTCTGTCTACGCGGGATTAAAAAAAAAACTTAATAAGTAGTCTATGTGTTCTTCCAGACTATGTTCTACAACCGGGCCAAACTTAATCAAGATCTGTTGAGCCGTTCCGGAGATATCTGCAAACAATTATCCATCCATCCATCTAAACTTTCGCATTTATAATATTAGTAAGATCAGTTGAGATTACAAAACAGCCTTTTGATTACGAAATTGACCTTTCTCAAGACTTACATACATCTTTCGCAAACTCCTTACATCTCTTCTCAGGCCTGTCGATATACATTTCTACATTCAAGTCTAAAAATTGTCTCTCCGTATCATATGCTTTTCTTCCCTTCTTAGTCTTTAACTATCATGTAATAAATACATTAGTAAATAAATGAACAGTGGGTCTAACGCGAACATTTGTGATAATCGCCATTATGCCGTCATCGACAATATTTACTAAAATTTGTAAAGTACATCAAAAAACTCATACCAATTTTGAAATAATCGTCGATGACGATACGGAGGTGATTGTCACTAATATTTGTGCTAGACCCAGTCAGCTACAGTCATCATAGTCATAGTTTAACGGATGAATCAAATTTCTAAACTGAAATAAGTAAACATGCTAGACAATGACAATAACGATATATGTGTGAGTCTTTGCACTTAACGTGTAGAAACATCTCGTTACGTCAGAGCTTGGAAAGGACCGCGCGACTCCCCGCGTGACGTATCAACAGTCGGCGGGGAAATACGTCAACTTAAGAACCGATAGACTTGCCAAGTTATAAAAGTAGAACACGTTTACAAGATATTTAACAGGCAAACACATTTTAAGTATTTTACGGTAACGCAGCATGTTATTTGGAAGGTTTAATTGTCTAATAGTATTAGACAAGTAATTTACAAATCATATAAAAAAAAAATTTTTGGCCTTTATTTTGAATTAAAATTAAATTTGTTCGTTTTGTTTACAAAGCTAAGGTAAATGTGAGATAGTAACATTAAACATGTTGCATCATTTAAATTCTTTGGAACTTCTCTATCAATTCGATTGATCTGATCAATTTCGCTAATCTCTGCGCTCCAAATCTCCAACAAATAGTCGATGCGTAGACAACTCTAAATAGACAGAGAAATCGACGTCCAGAAAAAGTGAATTTCCTCTCCTGTACATCTTCCCTCACTCGCGTCCAATTTTTTCCTTATAAAAAGGGTGGACAGAAAGCAAGAAAACCAGAATTTGGCCTTTTTAGAGAGGGCCATTCTTACAGCAGCTAAGACTACTGCGGGCTTTATTATTGTTGAGTTGCACTGTCTATCATATTGAAGATCTGTAACGATTTATGCCACGCCTCTACAAAGCAGAACATTTTTTGTATTTATAGTAACTCATCGCGTTTATAAACATAGTATCAGAGAACCAGTTCCAAAGTACAGTCGTGTCTTAAAGACAAAGCCAGTCACAACATTGTTTTGTTCATTTGTACATCGAAAGAGGTAAATATAATTTAATACGTAATAAATATTAAATTACAATTTATAAATTTATGACTTTAATGTATTCCTTTTATGAGCCTTTATTTGTTTTTAAATTATACATAAATTGTACTTATTTCCGTATTTATTATACTTTGTAAATCCGTATTTGTTTAATAATTAATTCCTTTGCACTTAGATAACTCATAAACGTTCATTGACTGACAATCTCATTAATCATCTGTAATTACTTTTGCAACATATTGAAGTTGTATGCTGTAGTTAAGATTTGAACCAATTTTAACATGCTGTAAAGATCATGGAATTTATGTTGTCTATTATGTACACATACTCAAGTCTTAGAAGACTTGACGTGGGCAGAGGTAGCAAATCTTCACGCTTCACTCCCCAATGACATCTTCGAATCACTAATACGAGTCACTGTACCTACATTGACAATGGTTATTATCAAGTTCAAAGTATATATGTGATAATTTTTTTTATCCTTACAGTATTTTTACAGCACTGTTATATCAGCCATCTATCCAATGCTAGTATCTCTAAGCCTCTTTGCTTTTACACCTTCTTTTATATTGTACAGAAAAAAACTTTAGTAATTTTTTTTTCTATTACAGATGGCTACTTTACAGTTCGTCCTTCTTTTTGTAGCAACATTCGTTGCGATTGAGGCTCAGAGACCATTTTACGCTGGTTCTCGACCTATAGGCTATCCAGAAGTGGAAGGCAATGCGCTTGGAAATAGATTCGGGGAAGACGCTGATGCTCCGATCGAAGCGAGAGGTGACGGGAATTTGATCAATAGATTCAACAGTATGCCGTTAGATAATAGACCTTTCTGGTATATCAATTGGCGTGCGTATGACAACTTACGAAGAAACCAACAGTCTTGGCCTATTAGTCAGAATGGATTCATCCATAGATTTTAAATACTGAAAGAATGAATGAAACATTGCATTTATTATGTAATAAGTACAGAGCCGTCGAAATGGAAGATCTCAAAAGGAATACAGACCAGTAATTGGCCAGATTTTTTTACAAAGTAATTTAGGAGGCTATGTAAGAAGTAATTTATCATTTCTACACCAATGAACTTTTATATTTTATCAACTACTTTTTAAATTAAGGAACGAAACCAAAAAAATATTTAATTTTCTTTTAGATAAAATTCATTTAATTTTTTAAATGTAATGTACTTGAAAATGAATAAATATATCTTTTATATAATATTTTATGTTGTTTTATCATCCCATTTTATATTAACAAAGAATTACTACTATTTGACATTCTTATTGATTCAAATTCTACATACTTATTTTGATACTTACTAGCAAAGTCATAATGCTGGTGTGGAGATAAAATAGACAGACCATAAATATCATCATCAGCCTGTAATAATTCACTATTACAATCTAACATAGGTCTTCCACACAAAAAAATATAGCAAAAATAATTTTAGAACGGACATTATGATCAATTCCTTTTCAGGCTTAATCGTCAGTAGCGCTATTTGTCACAAATGTCAATAGACTTGAGTGAAAAGTACAGTTTTATTGGCGTACGCTTTGGTTCGTGACGTCCCGTCCGTCCCGTACAATTGATAAGTTGAATGTCTTTACTTCGGCATTTTGCTGTCCTGCAACGATCGGTCATTGACATGTTCCAATCAAATTGCTTTTCATTGTTACGAAATGAAGTTGGTAGAAAAAAAATAACGTTACTGACTACACCACATGATAGTTCAATGACAATGAAAAATAACAAACAAAAATAAATTATCTATAATTGTATACAGTTATTTCTTTAATAAGTAATAATAAATCAAAATATACTAATCAAAGATCTTGTGCGAGACACAGGACTTGGTTCCACGATGTGCTCTTATTTAAGAGCGTTTTAATTACTAAGCTTAAAAGTAAAAATATGGTAAGAGTGTCGATGGCGCATGGGTTAAATACTTGGACCTACAGCTTCAGGTTCGATTTATGTATCAGTGTATTTATTGATTTTCATATGTACTTTTATTCGAAGTTCAAACGATGAATTAAATCTTTGTGATGGATCCTGCACGAAATTCAAATATGTGTGTGAATTTAGCCATACAAACACACTGGACCAGCGAATTAACTAAGGCCCAGTCACCCCAAACTTAGGGTAGGCTCGGGCATTTCGGTGGGAATGCATGATGAATCCGAGAACTACTCGATTTGTTGGTACTTTATATATTTTTATTAAGGACTATCTTTTACCCTCGAAAACGGGGTAAAAATTATCCTATGTCCGTTATCCTGGTTCTAAGCTACCTGCCCATCAATTTTCAGTCAAATCGATTCAGCCGTTCTTGAGTTATAAATAGTGTAACTAACACGACTTTCTTTTATATACATAGATTTGTATAAATCTAGATGACAGTTATTAGAAAACAAAAAAATGCCTAAGTTACGCCAGCGTACATCGGTGTTCGATTAAATACAGAATTCCGAAATTCCCGAAATATGAAATTTATATTTATATATTACATACAAACATTATATATTTGTATACATACAAACAATATTACAAATAATATTATTGTAGACATAAAAACATTATAATCAAAACTATACTTTTAACTTTGAATTAACTCATCCTTTTTGTACTAAAGCTGTGGTATCATAAATTTACACATAAAAACGATATAACCAATTATGATTAACGACTTGACCACAATTTAAATGTGGTTACTCTTTTTTATAAAAAAATAAATAATTTGCTTGTGGTTTTTGAAACAAATGACGGGGTAATCGAGATTATTTATTCTGCATCTAAACAATGCAAAGAGTAGTAAAAAATTACCATAAACGAGAAGTATAATGGATATTATTTATTTTCGTATTGATTTCTTATGTTAAGTCGGATACAACAATAAATTAAATGTGTACGAAGGATATGTATTGTTTCGTCTGCCGATCTCTCTTACAGTTTGACTTAGTAACCTCTCAATCTAATCTCAATAAAAAATAAAACCTTTTTACAAAAATGTCAAAGTTCTTAACAGACAAAAAACCAACAAACGTATTCGTAATCTTTTTTTGTTGACATCGATTAAAAAATGACAATATCTTGTTGATTGCAAATTTAATAAGAAGTTATTCAAATTCTTAAACGTATTTGTTATGACGCAGATCACGATAACTAAATGCCGTACAATTGTAGACGTAGCGTAGGTCTCTTTTCCTATGACGTATGCAAAAAATTTCCAAGGGATTCCACATTCGTTACAGCATATACAGTAAAATACATAAAAACAATATTCGTATACCGTTTACTATCTTAAAAAAAACCAGAGATAACAATTATATATTTATGGCAGTGGAATCCCCATTTTTTTTTCATAAAATAATTACAGATTAACAATAAAAGCATCTTAAGAACAAAAATTTTCGCCTTATGCTAGACGAAGTTCCAGTGTTATAGCAGACGGCAAACGGTAGCATTTGGCGGCAATGGCATGCGCCGCGCGACAGTTACACTCATACAATCGGAATTATACAAATTAATAATGCAAAGCAATGCTGTCTGCTGTTGTGGCACTTGCCATCGGCGTCTGCTGTGGACGTTTGTCTATCCAACTCTCCTCGATAATTACCTTGGCAAATATTCGTTTGCGAATGTGAAAATAATATTGTGTACTCAATAATGGTCTATTAAGACTGCTAGACGGACTACTAAACGCTCGTAGGTGATCTTTAACACATTCAAAGTCACCACCATTTTGACGAATGAAAATTAACTCGCAGGTCGATCCGTTGTCACTGAAAGTGTTAACAATATCAGCATTGCGAAGAGTTGCGTAGTTAAGAATATTTTATTTTTGGAACGAAGTTCCTTATCGCGCGTTGTGAAAGGGGGCTAGACGGAAAAAATTCTTACGAAAAGTTGTCACGACACTTTTTGCTATAGTAAGTATGTTAACGACGAATGAGCGCTACTTCACCATGGCAACGACGTGACAATATATAATGAAAATTCATAGAAATAAAATGTACTTCTTGTGAAGACTTAAGTTTTTTATACATAGAATAAACATTGGTTCCTTCACTAATAAATCGAAAGGAACTTCGTTCCATCCGGGTGTCCCTTGACACCTCTCAAGTTTTTGTCTTTATCAATTTAGCTTAAGTTATTCCCGCATTTAGTAAAACTAATTCATGATGTGTTAACCTAAAATAAACAAACCTTTCTTTAGGACAAGATTAAAAAAAAAACATTTCTCTAACTAAAATGACTCACCGAAATGTTTGGAAAAAATAAAGAAAAGAAAAATCTGCCTAAAGCACGTAGGTCTAGAATCCTTAAATAAATGCAAGTCTTTATGCGAGCTTTACGTGCAGCACCTTACGTCACTAACCGGAACGATGAGTATCCCCGCGGAAGGTTATCCGCTCGCAAGTGGGATTTTACGTCGCAATAACAAACTACTAGAATGGACTTTACATAAAATAATATTAGGTCAATGTAATAATGTTACTGCCATGTTATTAGAAATGATAAAAATTAAAGATGATAAATCCACTATCTTAGTATTATTTGTCTTCGTTCTTATCAAAATACTACTTTGTGGGTTTTTTGCTTCTTCCAAAATTTTATTATGACTTTACCTTATTAAGAATCTTTCAAATTACTACCTCAAACGTTTTATCGGTATTTGCTAATACAACAATGCAGCATTAATAAAAAAACTCAAGATGTTTAATTATTTTATAAAGTTTACGTGATTGGAATATCTGTGGCTTCTTAGTTCTATGTTACTACGTAGTATATTCAGGTGAGGAGTGCTGGAGATCTGTATTTATAGTAACTCCGTGCATACAAGCTCACACAACTTCAAGGTAGTCCGTTAACTACAGACGTCCATTAACAAGTAACAACTGATTTATACCTAAGCTAAATACAGGTAAATATTTATGTTACAAACAAAGCGGTTATTTTTTTTAACACTTTGTTTTAAAAAATTAAATCTTAAAGTTTAATTACCTTATTTTGATATTTATTACTTTCTTTGTGATGTGATACATAACTATAGTTGTAATATTCAGTTACAATCAGTGTCAATAGAAAATATTCATTCAGTAATAAAAGAATTGACGGAATAAACCAGGCAACTAACAAACAAGCCGCAATGATTGTATCCATAAAATATTCTAGAGAAAAAGACGTATCAAATTACATCTCAATCTTCAAAACCAGTCTAGCCATTTAAGTGATAAAGGAGACTTACTGCGTGCTAAATTATACCAAATATATAAAGCATTTGTTTCTTTTTCAGACACCATGCATTCCATCAAATTCTTTTTACTCCTGGCTGTCATCATCTCAAGTGAAGCTCAGAGGCCATTTTACGCTGGCTCAAGTGCAATCGGATATCCTGAAACAAAACCTAATAGTCTTCTACTCAACCGTTTCGGAGAAAATGAAGGTCCACTCGAAGCAAGGGGTGACGGAGATCTGGTGAATAGACTGAACCAAATGCCGTTGGATAAGAGACCATTTTGGTTTATCAATGCTCAGGCATACGACGAATTAAGAAAGAATCCACAAACTTATCCAGTAGCACAGAATTCGTTTACTAACAAAAATTGAAGGAATACAGGCCACTAAATTCGATGAAAAAATAGAGGAACTATTATGAAAATTCGTGTCGTAGCAGTTTTTGAATATTATTAAAAATGTGATATAAATACCCATATTATAGTAAGACTATCTTAGTGTTTTTATTTTAACTAATTTTTTGTTCAAATGTTTAAGATTTATTAAAATATATATTTTTTTAAACTTGCTTTTCATTTTCCTTTAGAAAGACGTCCCGTATTTCTGTTCTCTTACTCGTAGCTTTCATTATGTGACTTATAAGCAAATAAACAAATATTTGGTCACTGTCACAAATGTTCAATTATCTCTTAATTGTTTGATAACAAATGACAGTTTACCACAAATGTTGGATCAAACATTTTAGCATTTTAACCCTATCCAAATACATTTCACGGTAACGATTTAAAACATGAAACATTTTCCAATTCTAACATTATTCGCTTTTGTAAAACCCAACTCAGTAGTTAACGAAGCATAGCAAAGGCTATTTCTCAATTCACCCCAGTTACCAGAGTTCTAGAAATTTTTCGTGCATTCATGTTATAAAACTCTGTGAAATTCAAATATGCATTTAAATAAAAGTTCTATATTAGTTTTTACTCTTTGTTACTGGTGCAGAGTACCAATATGACAAATTGACTTATCACTACAAACCCCATTTAGAGCATGTCTTCTTAAAGATCCTAAACTCTAATTTAACATTTACTTAACTTTAAGTTGATATGCTAAAAGTTTACATTATACTCAGTCAGATTATAAACTAACGAAGTTCAAAATCAATTAGCGAAATGTCAACAACAATAAAAAACTGTCTATTGGTTTTTGAAACCAAAATCTCCGTTTAAAACATATTGTTATTTCTGTTTTATCAAAGATAATGACGATGTTTTATACAGATATTTTGGTCTCAGAAACCAATGGTGTATCAAGTTAACAACTTTTTATTGGTGGATAAATTTAATTTGACGTATTAAAAGCCCTCCAAAAATATTATCTTTAAAGCGGTTTATTTAAGCTTAAATTACGATCTTAATGCGGTTTATGTCCAACTACTTTAGTCAAAGACTAGCTGTCGCCCGCGGCTCCGTCCGTGCAGAATTAAAAAGTACCAAGTAACATATGTGTTCTTCCAGACTATATTCTATATCTGTGCCAAATTTCATCAAGATCCGTTAAGCCGAGATACCTTCAAAGAAACATCCATCCATCTATCGAAACATTCGCATTTATAATATTAGTAAGTTTATGTTCATACGTATTATGTTGAATGTCTGGATCGCATGTACGGGGTTTCACATTGTTTTTTACCTATTAAATAGGAATAATTACAAATTGTGGTCAAAGAACAATCATTAAGATATTCTGATGCAGATCACGATTTTTGTCGGCGTTATAAAATTTATATCACGAACGAATGAACGACTATAACGAAACCGCATTTCATTATGCTTCAGCACGTAAGCGAATAATCTTCTTAATAAAATGTTTGTCTCGCAACACCTGCTTCAATATTTAATTTAACAATTTAAAATATTAAAGTATGTGCACTAGACATTTAAAATCAAAGTCCCCTCTCCTGTAAACTGTTTACCTTTCATGTTTCGACAACTGAAAACATTATTGAATTTAAGATTAACTTAACATTAACATTCAAGTTGAATTCAAAAATTACAAGAGCTTTTGGTTCTTTGTTCGATTACCTGGTCCGATTATAATATGACAAAGTTCATTCGGTATTAGGTGACAAACAAACCGCAGAAGTAAAATGACACTGGACCGTAATTGTTTAAATCGTTTCAGATTCATCCTATTAGCGTTTTACAGTCGTGAAATGATTTAAATAAATCGTGACGAAGTTTGGGTTTTACCAACATATTCGAAATTAAAATATGACATAAATCCTTTTTTCCTGTTTATTGTTCTTTTGTAAAATAATAAATCGATAAGAACAAGGAAAAAACAGTAGTCGTAATGTCAGACAAGTTGTTATATTTCAGTTAGTACTTATTTAATTGTAAATTAATTTTATTAATTAAAATTATGGCTTTTTGAGTTACAGTAAAATCATTTCTTTGAACTAGATTTATAAATATGCTAATGGTGTGGTCTTAATACATTCAGTTAGTTAGTTTATTTCAATTTTGGAAGCAGAAAGGACATATAACCGTTAGTTTCCACTGAGGAAACACATTTAAAAAACATCATCCATCTATACTCTTTGAAAAAAAAAAACCACATTAATATGTTTTTTTTTTATCTTAGAAAACTCGCAGTAAATCGTACTGTTATAGACGTTTTGGATAATTAAACAACTACTTTTGTTTTGTTAATAAACAATTTTGCAGTTATCTTAACAAGATTGCCTTCGATAAATAATGTCATATTGTAGGTATACTGTATGAGGAAAACATACACCGGAGCTGACCTTTTGTAACTGATTAAAGTAGCGCTTGTAAATGTATGTACTACCAAGATTATCAGAACTTATAAAACAGAAAAATTAAAACTATAATATCGTGGAATGTTATAAGGATGTTTTGAACAACCGTTCGGAGTTTATTTTTAAAAATATATCAGTGAGTAAATTGAATAAAATCCATGTACCAAAATTACAACAAAATAAAAGTAAAATTGTAAAATACTTAATTACTTCTGAAAAAAATGTATCGTAACCTGAATTATGCAGCAAAGGAATGTGAACACAGGAATTAAATAAATGCAAGAATGTCATTGATATTAAAAAAAAAACTTGATGCTTAATTCTCCGACTGAGAGGTTTTTTATCTTTGGTTTGTAAGCATTTTTGTATGTGGGTTTGTATGTATGTCAGGCTGATTGTTACCACCTGTAACCTAAACTAAATGACTGAACCGATAACAAGTAAGGTCGTTACATTTCTGCCTAAAGTGTTGGGCAACAATCGATTGGAATTTTTAATTATAAAGATGAAATAATAAGTTACTATAAAATTAAAATTTTTCACATAAAAAAATCATGCAACGTGACCTTTTCTTCGATAAATTTTTATGGACTTTGAACGAAAAAATTAAGTAGATTATTCATGAAAGCATTTCAGCTTTGTCATACCACAATATATGCTTATGTTAAAAATACAGCTCAAATTTTTACGTCATTACATACAGACATTCTAATTTTATTGATTGCACCGATATAGATATATCGATATATATTGCCATCCTTTAACAAAACGTGGACTACAATATGTACTTTTATAAAAATCAGCAGTCGAACGAAAGATACTTTCCAATCCATTTTGAAAATGAAAAAGGTTTTTTGCTGGCACTATTTTTATTTAGTTCTTTCTACATTCATACATAGGGACCTTTAGAAAGGTTAAATTTGGCATGCTTTGTGTCATGAATACTTAAAAAATTTAGGCGCTACAATGATGTCATTGCTACATTTTAGTGATAATCCTAAAATAAAATACTTGGAATAGTTTCTTCGTTATCATTATACTTAGAATGTCCATCCAATCTCCAGACTCTGGATCAAGATTAATTTTTATAAAATAAAATTTTATTAAATTAAATAAAAAAAATTTAAATATAAAAAATTAAATTAATTTTGAAGATCTACGAGTGAAAAACTATTGTCAAATTTCAAAGTTCTTTCTACCATAGTTCTATATATGCATGTTTTATATGTATATAAATTTTATTCAGACATCAAAAAAATATACTAAGTTACTCCTTACCTTAATTACCTTCCAGTAAAAGTCTTGTCAAAAACCGTCCAGCCGTTTCAGAGATTATCCGGTACAAGCGTGGATTTGCAGACAGACAGAAAGTCAAAAATAAGAAATAAAAATTCTTCAGCAAAGCAAATAAATCATGTGTAATGTTTTTTTCGATCTTACACACACACCAATGTTATTGTTGCAATATATAGGGGAGGCCTACGTTCAGTATAGGACGAACTAAAGCTGAATATCAAGATGATAATAAATGTTATTATATGTATATATATGTAGATGTATACAGATATAGTTTAAATGTTTAAAATATAATATTAAACTACCTGAATTTGACTAAAATTCATAAAGTTTAAACGATTCTCCCAGGTTTCATTCAGCTACTATAAATATTAACGACATAGTTGGTCCCTAGATCTGCATAGACTTAAGTTTGTTCATGATGAAGTAGCAAACTTTGTAACTAAATATCGTGAGACTTCGACACTTATATGTAATTTCTAAACAAAATCTTTATCTATAGAGACATCAGAAGTATATGTTGTTGATTAAAAACTTCAAGAGGAAAAAAGTTATCTATCCTAGTGTAAAACCAAAACGCATTACGATTATTTATATTTTTAACGCCTAAATAACCTTTTTTTATCAATAATACTTCTCCAAAATAAGCTTAATAATCTAAGGAATTATGTGACTAAAGAAATGAATAAATCGTATTTCAGTACAGTGAATTTAAGTATATTTTAAACTAAAAGTGAATTACATGAGAAAAATTCAATAAAGCTCTAAAATTTTGCCATTAGCTTTAAAAGGGAAAATATAGTAAGAGCGAGTTCTGACTGACGAGCGCTTTCTCTCTCTTTAAACTAATTTAAAACGAAATCTCTTATAATATTAAACTTTTTCTAGTATAAATTCTTTGGTGAAAATTTTATTGAGTGATAAAAACATCTGCTCAAGTAAACTAATAATGTTAATGCAAATAAAAATGTACACAAACATACCGACTTTAGTGGCTTCCAAGGTAATAAATACTAACTAAGCAAAAAACAAATTGAACCAAAAATAATTTTTTTTTTACAACTGGCCCGTATTTCAGGTCGTGTCTAAACCAAAGAGTTTTTACAGCTAAGTATAGATTGATTATGTTACTAATATTATAAATGCGAATGTTGAGATGGATGGATCGATCTTTGTTTGAAGGTATCTCCGGAAATGCTCAACGGATTTTGATGAAATTTGGCACAGATATAGAACACATAGGTTACATTAATTAAGATTTTTTATTTTTGCTCGGACGGAGTCACGGGCGACAGCTAGTCTTGAATATTTTTTACTTTTACAACCGGGTAACAATTAAAAAAAAATCATAGCAGTCGACGTGTTGTGGTTTAATACGCGTTCTGTATTCATGGACGGAATAATTGATATGGTCCGACTTATTTGATTTGCTCGTAAAACTGTAGAAAACACAATGTAAATAAAATTTGTTTAAAAAAAATTATAAATTAATTAAATACGGTCAGTATTTGTAAAAATTGTATACAAAATAAAAAAAAGTAACGTACAAAGATATTTTAAATGTGGCGTAAAAAGAAATTGGCCATTAGGGCCATTTCTATAATGTGTCGTTATTGCGAACTCGCAAAGGGTTGCCTAAGCGTTTTTATGGTTCATACGATCGTTTTGATCGTGTTTTAAAAAATGTATACCCACAATATTCGTGAAAAAAAAACTCCGCTATTCTTACAATGTCAAGTTCATTTTAATTTTAAGAAAATATGTCAATAATATTGGCAATTTTGATGAAAAAAATTTCAAAAGAATTACTAAATATGCTCAATATAAAACTTGTTGCACTATCAAATACTGTTTCAAAAATCTGAGAGTTCAAAGTGTAATTTTGTCTATAATAGGTTATCTAAATTACTAACCTAGTATCTAAATACTTTTTAAAAATCTTTAAAAGCCTATTATAGCAACACATAAAACAACCTTTGAAGTTTTCGACTGAACAAGTCTTTTGGTTGTCTCTAATAGGATTAATGTAGGAATTTGTATATAAATAAAATAATCAATTCAATAAGGGAGTTTAGTATCGTATGATTAAGTTAACTAACAAAACAAACAAGTCAACAAAACTTAATCAATCCGTTTCACCAAACAGTAACTGTTCATAGTTCAAGTAATAGTTGATAACAAAATTGATTTCAAACTCTCAATATACATTATTTCCAAATAAGCAATTTCACTGAATTGATATTGAAATTTCACGGATATAAAGAAAAATCAATATCAAGATTTTCTTTCTTTCTTTCTTTTAAATATTGAGTATCAATATAAACTAATTTAAACTAATTAAAAAACTAATTTACAAAATTAAGTGACAATAATTATATTTACTCTAACTTCCTCTGTAATGTTATAAAGGTCGTCTCCACATGGGACAAAATATACAATGCGTCTGTTTTCAACATATCAAACAAATGTAACCATGTCCCTTGTAAATTATTGTCATCATTACTGAAAGCTGTTTCTGACACAAGATATGGTTTACGTCATTACTCGCAGAGAGCAATAGCTAACTTAAACAAGTAGAGACCAGCATTATGTTTTTATTGTTCGTCTATCAATTGTCTATAATCAAGTTACATTTAACAACTTAATGCTTAACTTACTTTACTATGGTACTTTCTTATTGACTTCAAGTTTTTAGTTTCTTAGTGGGGGTAATTTAAAGTCAGAAAACGCAATGATAACCGAATAGAAAATACTTTTTGCCCAATCAAAAAGGAGGGTAAGGTTTTACGCGGGAATGTACGTTCCATTCTGATCTCCAGTGGTTTAAATGACTAACCTAAGAAAATGGAGTAAATATGATAACAGTTACGGCCTAAGTAATAAATATCAGTTTTCAAAATTTCGATATATTAAGTTTTTATATTTCGATATATTTCAATAAATTTAAGCATAGTCTAAACCCAAATCATTATAATGTGCACAAAAATGTATGCTTGAAATGACTTGGATATATCCAAAATATAGGAAGATTGAAATAAATGCACCTAAATATATTACATTTCGAAACTTAATTTTTGCAGTAGTAATGCAGACTTTTTAAACATCACAAACGCAAAACAGCTTGTATGATGTTACATTTCTGTGAATTCTAGATGGAATCATAATTTTGAAATTTCTTAAAGGATATTTGTTTGTTATTCAAGATTTTCCTCGCTGAGGTAGAAGAATATTTCTCTCAGCGGACCAGTTACTTTCGCATTTGAAGATAAAAAATTTCTTTCAAGTTTACTGAATCTCTAAAAAACATGTTGAAAGAAAACTACTTGATTATTGTTTATTTGTATTCTAGAAGTTTCAAACAAATTGAAATAACGACTGTTGGTAAATTGAGTTATTATTTGGCCCAAAAGAAACATCGATTTATATGTTTATCTAATAAAATAATCTTATTTTCAAGTAGCAATCTTCACAATATTCAATAAGCGAATCAATTTCTATCGCCTGATGAAGTTTGCGGAGAAAACAAACTTGTCATAACTTAAATAAGTTTTAGACTATAGTCTGCAAACTCAAAGTACGATGGGTAGGTTGTTTAATGGATTTGATTTTTTATAGTGATAATAAAGAAAAGAGTTAACGAATATTTTTTAGTTAAATGTTTGCTAATTCAATGCATTAGGAGATAATGGAAATCATTTCAAAAATATAAAACATAAACATGGTGATATTGCCGTAAAATATAGCATTAATTCTTCCCGTACTTATTATAGAAAGGTTCTGTTTTCCTGGTCAGGCTGTAAAAATAATTTTAATTGTAAAGAATAACAATGATTTGATGATCGATCCTGACGAAAAAAAAAACGAGATGAAAAAAAATAGAAGTCAGGAAGAGGTGTCAACTAGAATTTATATCTACCAAATCATAGACGTGTTTATTTATTAGAAACAAATCTCTATGCATACGATACCTTTACCATTTATGAAACTTTGGCTTATTATCTAAAAGTACATAGATCGTTTTTTTGTTTAATTGCTTCGGTCGTGTCTTTGTTTAAGTGTGATTTAAAATAATAAATCGCTACAGGGAAAGCAAATCTCATTAGGCTGACCATGGTCAGTAGAAAAATTACAATTTAAAGATATTATGAAGAATCAGGTGTTTGTAATATTGTTTTTCTTTATAAGAGAAGGGAGCAAACAAGCAGCGGGAACATCAAGGTGTTCATCGACGTCTATGGACATCTGCAATACCAGAGGAATCGCAGATGCGTTGCCGGCCTTTCAGATGGTGTAATATAAATTTCTGCTTTCTGAATAAAATATAATTAACATATGAACTAAAATTATATAAATGAATTCGCAAAATTCGCCTAATTCAAGTCCTCTTACATTTTCCACCCTTTCCTGACAAAGTAAGGATGGGATGGGAAGGAATAGGCAAGGGGGAGGGAATGCATAGGAAAGAGAAATATCTTTTATTTCTTCACATTTGCTCTTCTGTTTGATAAAGGAAAACAACATTTTATTATTGGCTAAAAAACAGATTTATCTGAACATATATGAAAGTATAAATATATCTACATTTGAATTCGTCAATTTGATGAATAATACATGAATTTCGCAGAAAGATTTCGATTGTGTCTTTGGCTTTTATTTCAATTTCCTTACGTTTATGTGAAAAAAATATTTTGCCAAAGTACAATACATACAAAATTCATGAAACCTTACTAATATTATAATTGCGAATGTTTGGATGGATGGATGTTTGTTTGAAGGTATCTCCGGAACGGCTCAACGAATCTTGATGAAATTTGGCACAGATGTAGAACCTAGCCTGGAAGAACACATAGGTTACTTTTTAAGTTTTTTTAATGCCTCGTAGACAGAGTCGCGGGCGACAGCTAGTTGTAATTATAATTCCAAAAAAGTAGGTTCCAATGTGATTTTATTTACGAGAAACATTTGATTATATTTTTTCCCCTCCATTTTTAAAATAAAAGTGTTCCATCTCATGTTTCTTTAAGTAAATAAAGAAAAGATTCTGAGACGACTCCAAATAACTGAGACCAAAATAAAGAGAAATAGTTTTATTTTTATTCAATTCTGTATTAATAAAAGGAAACTGAATTTACACAAATAAGATAAATGTCGAAATACAGGCAAAAAAGCGCTATTCGCTTCAACAGAAGGCAACACAATTTGCCTGTCAAATGAGATTTACGCCATAGTCTTTATTACCGTGGAAGCATTTATTTAAAATTCCATCAATGTCCTGAGTGGGGACACAATTTGAGGGAGTAATGCAAAAATTTAAAGGTTCATTCAGCTAATGTAAAGCTTACGCTATTCAACCAAAAGGGGTTGGAATTATTTTGAATTTAAGTCGAAATTCCTCCATTGTACACTCATAATGTCCGAAAACTGATCATAATTAAGTCTTAATCACTAGTTATGTGGTATAGATTTAGTATAAGAAGTATGCACTAAGGGTCTTCTTTAGTGACCATTTAACCAATAAACTAAGCAGTAAAGTTTTTTTTAATAAAAATTATTAGTTGTTTTTTTTAATTTTTACATTTAATTTTGAATCATATCACTTAATTCCTTATTTTATCATGAACAAGCTAACTACGTTCTCAATTCTCTCATAAAGCTCTTTTAATCTGTAATTCCTTTAGTTATAGTTTCTAAATCGTATAGTTCGTACTGTAGGATAGTAGCTCAGGAATGCATGGAATGTTTTGGTTTACTGGCACCAGTTAGTGTTTACATTATCCCAGTTGTATGGCTACTGTACTGTCGTAATGTAAACCAGGCTTTAATCGTTTTAAATCTGGAATACCCAACGGTACAAGCCTGTACCTACGTCACTTTAGCAGTGATGTATCTACATACGTCACTAATAAAGTCATTAAAATAATATAATAAAGCGATTATGATATGAATAATGAATATACTTGTTACTGCATCAACATATAAGTAATTTGGAAATCAACTTTTAGTCAGTAATATAGTGGTACAGTATATGTACCAGTAATATGGTGGTATAGTATATGGCAACGTAACCAATTTTTTTATAATTGAAAATAAAGATTAAAATTTGTAAAAGACGAAAAAAAAACTTTTATACTTTATTATTTTTGTTACATCAGAACAGATTTAGGTAAGTACACGAAATAATATTTTGCTTAAATGAAACCTCTTCTGTTCTGGGTAAGCTCTTTTGCGCCTTTTAAAAATATCACATGTGCAGGTGTTAAATAGGATTACGACGGTAGATTTATTTTAATCCAGAGCGTTAAAAAACAATTTCCATATTATCTTATATAAAACTTGCTTTTACCCGCGACTCCGTCCGCGCGGAATAAAAAAAATAGAAAACGGGGTAAAAATTATCCTTTTCCTGGTTCTAAGCTACCTGCCCACAAATTTTCAGTCAAATCGATTCAGCCGTTCTTGAGTTATAAATGGTGTAACTAACACGACTTTCTTTTATATATATAGATATTCTCGTGTAGTTGTAAATATTAGTAACCATACTCCTCCGAAACGACTTGAACCGAACGATTTAGTAGGTCTGTGAATCGGCTTCTATCTATTTTTTATACCCCTATTATGTTTTTTTAACTACGCGGATGGAGTCGCGGGCGACCGCTCGTATTATTATATTAATCTATGCCCATAGATACGTCATCATCGATTATTTTCAGAAACTAGCTAATTACAAATATAGTCGAATTCAAAAGAAATGCGAAATTATTACAAACCTATCTAAATAATTTTATTTTTAGAAGGCTATAATCATAGACTTATTAAAACACGATTGTATTATAAATTTGAATTTATAATTTATAATTAATTAATTTATAATAATTTATAAAAATTTCTTAATTCCATGGAATTCGACGAGACATCTTTTACGCTTTATTATAATTTTCCTATTATTCTTATTAGATTAAATACCATTTAAAATGTCATTAGTAATACTAATGACGATTGATATAAACGATCGAAAACGAAAAGTTGGCGTAACTTTATCGACTCTGTATTGTAATTTGTGCAGCACCCTTCCAGGGCATAAAGTACACCGACAAATCTCATACAAATGTTGTCGATGACGTTACGATTACGTTCTCCCACTGTCACGCAACTATTCCTGATAGACCTTCAGATAGAAGTCACTAGAAAAAGTCCTGGGGAGATGTACATCTTAATAATCTATATATATAAAAGAAAGTCGTGTTAGTTACACTATTTATAACTCAAGAACGGCTGAATCGATTTGACTGAAAATTGGTGGGCAGGTAGCTTAGAACCAGGAAACGGACATAGGATATTTTTTATTCCGCGCGGACGGAGTCGCGGGAAAAAGCTAGTTATTAATGTTTAGTTTATATTAATTATTAAATGGATGGATGTTTGTTAGAAGGAACAGAACCGCTTA
This sequence comes from Papilio machaon, assembly GCF_912999745.1. Lineage (NCBI taxonomy): Eukaryota > Metazoa > Arthropoda > Insecta > Lepidoptera > Papilionidae > Papilio > Papilio machaon. Next base: position 5,726,329 of record NC_060000.1, on the reverse strand, counting down.
ACGGATCTTGCTGGAATTTGACACAGATATAGAACATAGTCTGGAAGAACACAGATGCAAGACACTATTTAGTGCTTTTTACAGCAATTAAGTTTTTTTTAAGTTACCCGAACAGAGTCGCGGTTGAAAGCTAGTAAATATATATAATAAAAAATAACATAACAATGTTCTATTCACAGGAATCACTATGATCTCTCGGTATCTAGTCTTTGCACTCTTCGTTGCGCCGAGTTTATGTCAAAGACCAGCTTACGCTGGAAGTAGACCGATCGGTTACCCCGCTCTTGAGGAGACAACAGAAGCGCCTACGAGTGCTATAGTAGATTCAAAGTAAGTAAACTCTATTATGAAATGGGATTCGGAATAATATTCAATTTACATAAGCAGATGATTGTTCTGCATATGATTCTTTTGCTTCGTGTTTTTCTATTAATATAGTTAATTCCGAAATCTCAAGTAAAATAGCAAGGAATTGCAAACGTACAAAGAATATTTCATTCATTATATATTTTTACACAATATTTATTAATATTTAATATTATAAATGCGAAAGTTTAGATATATGGATGGGTGGATAAATGGATGTTTTTTAGAAGGTATCTTAAGATGAGCTTAAAGGAACTCAATGAAATTTGGCATGGATGTAAAACATAGTCTGAAACATAACATACGCTTTCAATTAAGTTTTTTTTTAAATACCGCGCTGATGGAATCGAGGACTACAGCTAGTTGAAACATAATTTGAAATTAAAGACAGTATTGAAAAAATTCTTGTTTTAATAAAATAAATATAAACGTTTTCTTTCAGAATGGGTTCAGAAATAACAACAATGGCGACAACACCACGAACAACAACTGTAAGGCTACCCATTGAGGCTATGGGAGACAGAAGACTTGTCGAATACCTTCTCAAACTGCCCTTAGATAAACAGCCGTTCTGGTTGATAAATTGGCAAAAATTGGAAGACAATAGAACTAAGCCGAAAACTTATCCACTCAAACCAAATTCGTACCTTCATCATATACCCACATCTCGTCCTCAACCCACACGATTTTCTTATCAACCGAGATCATTTCAATTATATTATAAGTGATAAATGATTTTTTATATTTGTCTTTTTTTAGAGAAATAATTACATTTACTTTGTGCATTATTTTTTTATTTGATTATTTTTTAATATTTTTACATATAAAAAATGTTTAAATTCATAAGTACTTAGAAATAATATAAAAAATAAATAAAATAATTTAAAAAAATAACAATAAAGATAACTTACCGCCTCGATACCTAGTTCACTGATTGTACACGGTCACATAGAAGTCTCATTCAAGTCAGTAAATACTTCAATACGAGAACACTATTTCACCGCACCCTCGTAATTTAAACTCTATATTTATTAAAGAAGCTAACATTGTTACTGTCATTAAACCGCGAACCGATAATTTAAAGCGTGTCTATTTGCAAATATGTACCAAAATAAAACGATACCTGCCCACACAGATACGTTCGCCCAATGAACTTATGACAGTTTTTAAAGTACCCACTTGTATAAGAATACTAAAAATAAGTTGATTTACCCAAATTAAGTTTGTATAAAAATACATTGTGAATAAAGTAAATAATTTAAGTAAGTATAACAAACTAAATTTTGGGTTAATGTTAATTTAGAATGCACAATGGAGTACGATCTCGGCGGGCTATTGTTGCCACACGGCGCTTCTTGAATATGTATCAACTATCTCTTAGAGTGGAGCTCTGGATTTTTATAGTTCAAGCCTCAATGGATTTAACGCTTCTTTATAAATTGTATTGAAACACATTCTTTCAGTGTGAAAATAATCTTCAAAGATTTTATAAGAACTAAAGTAAGAATATGTAAAGAAGGATCATGCAAAATATTATAAAGTAGGATCATAATATGTCTTTCATCGATTCACTTCTGTTTCCGTCATTCCAAGCAGCCATACATCCCTCAATGATTTCATTTGCTTTTTCTATTCATGTCTTATTCCATCTACATATATATTAAAGTTTATGTGGTACAATTTATAACATAACAACATAACCCAGAGAACAATAACATCACGTCCGTAACCCAAAGAGGTAGAGACCACTGCATTTGGCGCGGTCCTGACACACCTCTCTCGCTTTTTCTATATTCATACATCTAGGCAAATATGCACGTAAATTCGTTAATCTCCTTTCATTCATTCTTTCAACGTGTCCAAACTATCTAGGCATACTTTATATTACACTATAACAATACATGCATAAAAATAACTTTGAAGGTTTTTGTTGCATTCCGACAGTTTATACGCTACTGAATAAGTACGCACCGGGAGGAATTTCAATTTATTACTCGTTTAAATTCCCGAAGCGTTCCCTGTGCGCTGACATTTCACCTCCTACCTTCTCTAGCCAATCATTTATTTTAACCTATATTTACAATCTGAGATTCTTCAAGTTTTTTAAATTTTGTTTACCCAGTTCGGAGTTTGTTTATTACGTGAACTCACTAACACCTTGTTGACACGACGGAATATTTTCCTTAAAATTATTTGACTGGAAAATTGTTAATATTTTAGTAAAAATCAACTCTTTTATCTTAAAGAGTTTTTTTTCTTATGATAGTTAGCGACTGTAGTAAACTTAATCGTCATAGTTTAGAAATATTTTAATTCGAACAAAGTTTTCCCAAGTTAGTCTTTAAGCAGGAGTCACATATTATGACTTATTGGTCCAAAATTAAGAAAATAACACTAATTAAGTATTTTATTTGAAGAAGTAGCAGAAAAAAGAAGATGTAATAATATTTGCAGCGTCTTAGGCTGCAGCACCTATACAATAGAAATTTAAAATATGTAAAACCACCACCAAAACCATACGCAAAACATGTGAGATATTCGTACTTAATGTTTCAACTACAACCAGATCGATAGGTGAAGTCATATGTACCTATGTTATTGATTAATTTCATTTTAACAAGATTTCTTTAGTTCACCTATCCCGATGTTTGTCATCAAATCTTGCAAATTAAATTTGATCCACTTCTCGGTCATAGATTAAATTGCAATTTTGTATACTTGTGTATATCAGATGGCAACGCAATATTATGATAACTTGGTGTTAATCTGATGTTGGAGCTGGAAAGCGGACATAGGAATTTTGCAATGAAACACCACAACCTCATCGAGTTTGAGCTCGTTTGAATCGGCTTTACGAACAGTTTGTCTTTTTTTCACTTTTAATTAACAACAACATAAATAATGCTTTGTTTTAAGTTTTTTTTATGTTAATTTCGGTACAAAATAGTTACAATAACTCGACAAATTAACCTATATCTATTTTACATGACATTTAACACTTCGCTTTGATAAATCAAATTTTCGTCGAAGAGTTACACTGAAGTGTCATGACACTGGTATACGTGCTGAGAATTTCAACGAGTTACGGAATTGAAATTCCAGATGGTGCGTACCCATTTCATTAACTCGGTGTATGTTGATGGAAAAAATACAATGTATATTCATCAATATTAAATGAAACTCTCTCTTCGAAATCTACTGTTGTACTTCGATGCAGCCTTTATAAAGGTTGCATGGTTTTAAAAACAAACTTTCTTTCCATTCCCTTCTTAATTCACTCCAAACTCTTGTACAAAAAGACTAGCAATAGTAGCTTTTATGCGAGATGTTTGCAATTTATTAGGCACTACTAAAATCTATAATTACTTAAATGATATTTAATAATCGTTAACCACACACCAAATTTTGGACCTAATACGAATATTTGTGACAAGCGCTATCGTATTGTTATCGTCAATTATGAAAAAAATAGTATGAGATTTTTCACAAATGTTAAAATAAATGTTTTCGATGACGATACGGGGATTTTCGCAAACATTCGTGCTAGGCCCCACTGAAACAGTTGATTCAAGAGAACGTTTTTTTCAGACATCTACTCTGACTCTATAAAAAGACTGGCTTCACATAATGCATTAAAATGTGAATACACACAGGTGCACGTATATGAAACTTTCAGGTAGACTCGCTACGATGAGTTGTAACATGCACAGTCTAGTGTTACTCTCGAGAGAATTTCGTGACAAACTTGTACCTACACATTTGCACACGGCTTTATAAGACTTGTGGAACTACTTATATATTTAACTAGGTGTCACCTCCGACTTCGTCCGAATGAATTAAAAAATAAAACGTAAAACGTTATTCCAGGCTACGTTCTACATCTGTGTCAAATTTCTTTAAGATATGTTGAACCGTTTTGGAGATACCTTGTAACAAACATCCAGCCACCTAAATTTTCGCATTTATAATATTAGTGAGATTGAAGTCATTGTTGTCAATATTTAAGTATTATTTTAAAGTATAAATAATTGTTGTATTCAGGTTTGCTGCAATTGATTCTATTTGATACCTTTTCGTGTGCAAATGGAAAACTATTTCAATAAGGTTTTGTTTCTCTTAAATTACATTTTTATTTTTATATTCGTTAAAATCCGGTAAATTTAAGTTTTAAATATAATTAAAAACTAAACCTTAAAATTTCCAGATAAAGTGTATACTTTGAAGTGTGAAATGAGGTTAGCAAATATTATCATAAAATTACATCAAGCTAGGATTCTAAAAACCAATTACAGCTTTGATTGTTTATTAATTGGAAAATTGACAGGATTGTGATAAGGAAGTCTTCAATTAAATTGAATCGTTCTAACGAAAGAATAACAAGATTAGAAATAAAAGTTTACATTTCATTTAAGATGAATTATTTGACAGTAATTCTTGTCTTCATAAAATGTAAGTTAAGAATTTTAATTTTAATATAATTTTTGAACCATTGGAATTTTAGTCGACAATGCAATTTATAAAACGTTCATATCAAGTCATTAAAGTGCGAGTTACCGTGGGTTTCTGAGACTCCGTTTAAACACATTGTTATCTCTGTTTTGTCCAAGATGACAGGGATGACGATATATTTTATTCAGAGGTTTTGATCTCAGAAACCCAAAGTTAATGAATAAATAAATTCTGACTCGTCGTGATCCCAAAATCATGGTTAGAACAAAACATAATCGTAACTTTTGGATCGTAGAAACTCGTATAAAAACGAAACTGTACAATAAAAACATTAAAGATGTTTCGAATATTTCAGGTATCACCTTTATTAGCTGCCTAAAATGTAATTTTAAATGCCCAAATGATGACAGATTTGAATGTGGCTTGGATATGGAAAATTCTGTCTACAAATTGTTTAACAACGCATGTTCTATGAGAGCTTATTCGCGCTGCACTGGGAACGGTAGTTTTTTTATTGAAATTTTTAAACAAGCATATGTAAAAGTCGCTGCAAATTTTAAGATGGCGGAGTAAAGTTATACAGTTGACATTTAAACGCGATACCCGATGTTGCGTCGTCGATTCAATGTTGTATGCACATAGCGCGCGCAACGCGATTTTTGCGACACCATACAATATTCGTTTTGAGGATTTGCGTGGTCTTGTGTACGAAGGGACTTAGACTGCATAAGCTTAAATAACTCTTCTTTATTAACAGAATACATTCCTGTACCATTGAGTTCATGTATGAAGAGACATAATAGTATAATTATAAGAAAAATGTTTAGGACTTTGTACGATGAAGTTTGTCCTACATTTTGTCCTGAATACTACCGCCCTGTCTGTGGTGTATCAAAACTGAGGGATTACGAATATAAAACATTTAGAAACGGTTGTTATTTAGATTTGGTTAACTGTCGAGGCATGGAAGATTTTTGTAAGTATATTTCTTATGTATAGATTTGTACGGTCAGCAAATTATGTTTAATTTTCCAATTCTCCTTATCTTAGCAAAATTTAAACAAATAATTGTAAAAAAATAGCCGACTTCAAAACAAAAAAAAACTATCTCAAACAAAATGCGCTTAAAAGTAACTTAAAAAAAACAATTTCAAACAAAATGCACTCATAAGTAACGTAAAAAAACAATTTCAAACAAAATTCACTCAAAAGTAACATAAAAAAACAATTTCAAACAAAATGCATTCAAAAGTACCATAAAAAACAATCTCAAACAAAATACACTAAAAAGAAACAAAATAATGTCATGAAAACTTCTTTCTTTCTTTCTTCTCTCTTTCAAAAACCCTCTAAACTCTAAAGAAAGTTCTCTTCTTTCTTGTAACATGTCTATATTGTATAATTATTGTTATTTCGCAGTCGGTGTCGGCCGAAGTAAATAGGTGACATTTTATATTTGAGATGTATTAGACATACTTACGTTTATGTCCCTACTTAGGCCGAAACCGACTCCAAAATAACAATAATTATACAATATAGACATGTTACAAGAAAGAAGAGAACTTTCTTTAGAGTTTAGAGGGTTTTTGAAAGAGAGAAGAAAGAAAGAAAGAAGTTTTCATGACATTATTTTGTTTCTTTTTAGTGTATTTTGTTTGAGATTGTTTTTTATGGTACTTTTGAATGCATTTTGTTTGAAATTGTTTTTTTATGTTACTTTTGAGTGAATTTTGTTTGAAATTGTTTTTTTACGTTACTTATGAGTGCATTTTGTTTGAAATTGTTTTTTTTAAGTTACTTTTAAGCGCATTTTGTTTGAGATAGTTTTTTTTTGTTTTGAAGTCGGCTATTTTTTTTTCTTAAAATGTTTGTTTTATTTCTCAATTTTTAGTGAATTTGAAGTTTAATTACAAATTTCCTTAATACGTATAAGGACATAAATAAGACAAATAAAGAAAAGGACTTTCCTATTTAATATGTGTGTACTTCAATTCAAAAACTAATTTAGAATACACCAGATAACCACTTATCCTTTAAACAATGAAATAATTATCAAAATCGGTATACAAATTGAAAATTAACGAACTAATACATCGTAGCGTACCTTTAATTTTGTCCAGCCGCGCGCCGCAGTAGCATTTTTCGAATGCGCATAGTTTTTAATAATTTAATATCTTCCAAACTATTGATCAGAATTACATAGTTTAAAGGCTAATGTAATCTGCATTTAATACTCTAGCCATCAAACATATTTATTTGGATAAGGATTCATATCGAATATAATATAATAGCGCCGTAAGCTTACGACGCTGTTTTTCGTGTGCAATTTAATCGAAGTTTGTTCATAATAACATGGTTTTTGTGAGACATCCATAGATGATAGATATATGCCACCTGAGACTTTTATTTAGCAAATTTAAGGATCTATAATTACTCGATACATCATTTTAATGTAGGTCATATAGTTTGACCTACGTAAGCCCAGAAAACAAATTTGTGCTATTCATTGTAACGCGATGTAGTATTTTTCGTTTCCGCGTAATTTTATTCTTACGATATCTCCTAAACTATTAGACAGAATGATATAGTTTCAATTGCAAATATAATCTACATTAAATTCTCTTGATAATGAACATATTTATTTACATAAGGGTTAATACTGAACTTGAATAATAGCGTCGGAAATAGGGCATGAATTTAATTAATGTTTCTAAAGAAAAAAATGGTTATTGTGAGAAAACTATAAAAGATAGATATATGCTATCGCGGACTTTTATTTAGCACATTTAAAGAGCTACAATTCGCCATACATCATTTTTATGTAGGTCCTATAGTTTAGCCTACGTAAGCACTGAAAGCAAAAATGTCCCTAATTTCCGCAACAAATTTTGAAGCTATATTCAAAATCTACAGGTCTTCTAGTTATTTAAAAAAAAAAAACAAAAAAATGGGACCCACCTGCAAGCACTTCCTTTCGATTAAAATAATTTTTATCAAAATCGGACCACCAGGGGCCGAGTTTCGCGGTAACACACATAAAAAAAAAAAAAAAAATACAGTCGAATTGATAACCTCCTTCTTTTTGAAGTCGGCTAAAAAGTAATACAGTTATTATGTAATCTTTAATTTGTCACCATTCAAAAATTTTACGTGTTAATAATAATACATTCATTTAATTTTCAGCTTACCAAGAAGTTTCTTTGAAATATTGTCCAAATCATTACATGAAAAATATATTTACGGAGCAACTCATTACCAGTAACATGAACACGTACAAGGAGTTTTTGTCTTGACACGTATTAAAATGAAATAAATCCACTAGAATGCTGTAGTTTTCATTTGAAGAATGCTATTATCCTGCAATCTTCATTTACATTTATGTCACAGACCGATCGTGAATTTTGCTAGTTTACTATTTGTCGAGGCAAATTGAAAGACTCAGCAAATTGCATATGATATGAATGCAAACGCTACGTCACTAGTGCACGGCAGCCCGCGATATTTCATTAGCGGCCCAGAAATGACAGCCAATGTGTCACATCTTTATATATATAAAACAAGATGTGTTAGTTGCACCATTTATAACTCAAGAACGGCTGAATCGATTTGACTGAAAATTGGTGGGCAGGTAGCTTAGAACCAGGAAACGGACATAGGATAATTTTTACCCCGTTTTCTATTTTTTATTCCGCGCGGACGGAGTCGCGGGTAATAGCTAGTTTTTAATGTATGGAAATATGAAAATACCTTACTTTATAAATTAATTTATTCAATATGCAATTTGGCATATCATAAAAAATTGTTTTAGCAAATAACAAATGAACTGAATTCATTATCAGTTGGTACATAATTAGATTACTCAGAACACAATTTTGCATCTTAATCAAATGCAACTTTGCACTACATTATCGTTATTATATGTTCAAAATTCCTTCAACAAAGTATTTAATAGCTTCTTGTAACTTCCATACTCAATCAAGCTTAACCACAGAGCGGACCAAACTATTAAGTTTTGCACTAATTACCTGTTCCGATACTGCAGCCTTAATACCGATACCTATTATTTTATATTACGTACATAATTCTGGTTATAACATATATCTAGTAAAATATTCAAGGATATATTCTGTAAAGGATATGCTATACTATTAGAAAGAAAATTATATTTGCTATATATTACGTTAATCGTTAGATGGATGGATGGTTGGATGGATAGGTATCTCCAGAACGGCTGCATGTTTCTCGCTTAAATTCGACATAGATGTAGAACATAGTCCGGAAATACACATAAGCTAAATTTTTTTTTTTTAATTCGACGTGGATGAAGTCGCGGTCGACATCTAGTATCGATATAAAAATACTAATTTTATGTGATTGATTAAAAATTAGGCCGCTTTATTGTTTTCTTCAAATAAAATTCAATATTTGGCAAATTTAATTTTTATTTCATCTCAATTTCGGTAACGTTCCAAACAGAATAAAATTTCGTGAATTACATTTACATAATTTTGAAATTACGCAGATTTAATAAATTGTAGCAAATTATACTGTAATGTAATTTTTGTTTTGTACAGCATTTGCTGAATGTTATAACACAGCTAGTCCAATTATGAAATGTCATAATTAGCATTCAATCGGTAACATAAACAAATAACACCTCAATAACATCTTAAGATACAGGCGTTATAATACAAATTTAAAAGAACATTGAAGAGAAGCGAAGGAAATAACCTTTTAGAAAATCACCTAAGAACGTTGGATCTCATTTCCTTCTTGAATGGCAATTTATATTATATTTAAAGCGGACCATCTTCCCAAGCGCAGCGTCTTATACTGCATCGTTTAATCGTAACGCCTATTTTTTATAGAATAAGGTGACGAACGAGCAAGCGGTCACCTGATTTAGTTAAAGTAGCGAAGAGACTGCTGACCGCAGCTTATCTTTAATGAATAGTGGATCCCTTCCACTATCCTTCTATATATAAAAAGGGTATTTCTCCTTGCTGTATATCCTCCCCCCGCCTTGTTTCCCTTTACATTCTTATAAGAAAAGGGAAAGAACTTAATAACTGGCACGCCCAGTTATCAGACGAAGCGTGCAATTTCCATTTCATACCTGTCTTCTGTGTGGTCATTCGTGCAGCTTATGCTTCTGTGGGCTCTACCATAGTTTCTTTATACACATAAATTAAAAATAGACATACTAGACTCTATCATGAACATGAGAGAATAATATATTTGACTTGAAAGGAATTCAAAGTAAACAAAATAATGTTGTGAAATAACTTTCCTAAACAGGACAACGATACAGGTTCGTACTCGTATTAACAAAAAACTCGTAAAAGGCGTACATAAAAACAAATTAACTGTGCGAATGATTCGAGTCCTAAACTGTGTAATCGTGACTTCAGGTCATCCATTACCATGGTTTACGATTTTTTTAGCTCACCGTAAGTTTACCTTAAACACGGTAGTTAAAAATAAACAAAATGGAAGTATCTTTTTACCTTATATGTACAGAAATAACGTATCTAAAATACCTATGGAGGTAAAAACAATATATCAATACTACTTATTGGTCGTTAGCATTTCAATACTTTGAGGTCATCGGTGCAAATATATAAAGCACTATTTGTAACGTATCTGCTGTTCTTCTGGTATTTCAGGATGATCTGGATGCTCAGATGGCGAACCAATCAAAGTAAAACAACTTAAACTTTGTTAGAGTCGTTTTATAAACATATTTAATTAAATTATTAATCAAACATTAATGTAAAATAGGTCTAAGGAACAATTAAACTTAAGTTTGATAATCCTTAATTTAACTTTTGAGATAATATTTCTGAACTTTGCTTTATATCGGAAACAAAACAGAGCAAATGTTTTGAGTTTGACGAGTTTTGAGAAAGTTCAATATCTCTCAAAACTGCCAACTGCCAACAAACTTAACGTCAAATGTTAATCTAGTATTTTAGAATAATCTCTATTTTTATTAAGTACTAGCTTTTACCCGCGACTCCGTCCGCGCGGAATAAAAAAACGCACACAAGATAAAAAAAAAAGTTCAAATGCATGCTTTACGTGCTTTAATCTCTAACCCATTTCTATTCGAACATCGACTTTAGTTTGGTCTTCTTAAAGAAGAAGTTAGTGAACGTCTAATAATTCCTCCCCTAAGAAATCCAAGATTTGAAGTGTTAAAATGTTGACTAATATAATATTAAATTAATACATTATATATACTTCTACTGATTTAAATATTGCTTGAACTGTTGAAAATTTTACGTAAAAAATAACACAAGACACTTTTAAAAGGAAAGGCTTTGTTCGTGGCCATTATCATATATTTATTCTCAAATAAACTTTAAAAAGATATTAAAGGGAACATTATCTAGAAGCAACGCTGTATAAGCACTTTCACAAATTATACCTATCTATTAGGGTTATATGAAAGATATTACAAAGTCAATGAGACGTTATAATATCAAAACAATTTGGAATCTATTAAATGGATTATTTGTGTTATGAAGTGATTTTTTACGGATCTTCTTTGTAATCATTACCAAGTTGAGATATGGATCGAAATCATCAATGTGTAAAATTAGTTTACCCAGCAAAATATTTTCTTAAATCTTGATCTTATTGAGATAAACAAATTAATAGAAAACTACAACAAACTTCTTTTTTGGGTACATAAAATAATATAGTTTATTAAAGAGGTTCATTTCATATTAAATCAATATAAAAGCAGAGCAAGATATTTCGAGATCGCGTACTTTAATACAATTCTCAACAACAAGAAAAAATAAATAAAAAAGAACCCAAAAAAGCTTAAAAAGAATAGTGCAACTTAATTGCGCCAAAGAGAAAATGCCAGGAAATAAAGTTATTGGATAAGAAGACTGAACAAGTAAAAGAAATTAAACTGGCCAAGGACTTCGAATATTACAAAAAGTAAAAGGCATAAATTTACTTATATGATCGAACAAGAGAAGCGATAGTAGAAAAAAGATTAAAGATAAACCTTCCGAAAATAATGAGAAAAGAAAAAGGTTTAGCAAATAGTAATAATTAATACTCCGCAACGACCAGACTTAAGCAATATCTCCAGACAGAAGACAAGTACAGAGCAAAACTTAAAAAAAAGAGAGAACTACAAAGACGAGTTGCAAAAATTACAACTATTGGTGATTTTGAGGAATGTAAATATCGTTTGTTATCTTTACCCGCCTTTTTCAATGATAAAACTAAATGTCTAAACATAATAATAATCCGAGGAATAATAAGATTCGAATAACACCTCACACATCATAGCTGTTACAGTTGTTTACGTTACAGGTGTCACCAATGCAATGGCATGCATACAAACTTATTTACATGCAAACACACTCATTGATAAATATTACCCTTATTTTGTCGAGACAACAGATATTATATATTTTAAACAACTCAAGGAAGGTAAATCTCTAATACCAATTTTCCTTGAGGATATTTAATTATAATTAAAGCTAAAATAGAAATATAGAGGAGACAAACATTTGAGATACATAAATTGATTTTAACAGCAGATTTTCATCGAAAACCTTCCTTATTACTAATTTTTCAGTGCTACATATTGCTACAGTTAATATTGCTTTACTAAGGGCCCTAATTAGCTACTTTTCGGATGTCATGAACAGATTTTAATGTCTACCGCTAAAATACTCATGATGTCTATCCGCTTAATAAGTTGAGAACCAAGAATTGAATAAAAATATGTAAAAAAAATAACATCTTCTATCTATATAATTAATATAATTGGACTGTCTGTATATGATGTTGAGGAAAAATCTTATTTCGGGAACATAATATATTTGAGGTGCTTACGGAAATCCAATTTTTTTAATGTTTTGTCTGCTCACCAATTCCTCGTTTGTTCCGGGTAATCTCCGTAACGGCTCCGATTTTGACTGGGCTTTAACTTAGGCTGCTTTTTTCGTCTTTAATTATTCTGAGCTGAAGAAATCGCGAGCAACAAGTTTATTAAATAAATTGTAAATTGTATAGTGATTTTTTTTTAATATCTGATTTTTGTACCCATTTCATTTTATATTGTAGATTGTTTGATTTGATTCTGGCATTATAGGCATCTGTCTAGACAATTCAAGTAAAGGACTTTTATAAAATGGAAAGTCCTTTATTTAAGTCGCCAGTTAAACAATATTTCGCAGTTAATAGCGTCGTTTAACTGGTACTGTTGAAAACAGTTTTATTTGAAAATTGTTAATATTTTTAACAATATTGGATAAAATATCTTGAAGTTTTTTGTATAATTATTAAATCATTTTTATGTTTTTTATTACAACATTAATGATTTTTCTCCAACCCAATCTGGTAATAATAAAGAAGTAACAGTCCGAGCCGAGGCTCCTGAGGGAGCCCTCGAGCCTAGTTATTCCTAAACAAGGTTTAGGCTAAGCGCCCGGCCACCTCAAGTCCGGTGAAGCTGTAAATGCCTCTTCGAGGAAAACAGTAACTGCTCAGTCACAAAAAAAAAAGATTTTTCTCCTCAGGATTATGACGACGAAGATCTAATTTTCGCTAATTCGGACATTCAATCATATTTTCTCTGTTTGTTTTAATTAATAATTCTGGCTGAAGAATTAGGTCCAATATATTTTATTATATTGGTATAAGCCTTGCATAATTAATGAAATATGATCTTGCTAAACATTATTAACAATATATATCTGTTTTAGGAGATTATGTTAGGTTAGGTTAGCACAATAAAATATTTTTTTCTGTTGAAAACTTTAGAAATCAAATCTATTTATTTATTTTTTCCCATATTATCATACAATAAAATGATCGTATACTTTAAAAATTGAATTAATTGCGATTGCCTTGATTTTGGTTTATAGGTTCGAGGAATGGATTTTGTCTCTGTTCGTAAGTCTGTGGCCTTCTTCTGTTAGCTTCCACAGCTCTCCAGTTAATGAACCAGAATGGTTGTTTGTCTATTGGCAATCTGCTTATGCGCATCACCAAGTCTCTGTCGTTTAATGCATCCAGAGGTAGCACTTGAACTCGCTCGTCGTTGCCGAATCTGTAATAAAAATAAATATATTTCTAAAATTATTATATCTGCAAAATCGTATAAAGAGAGACCAAATTCACTCAACAAAATTTTCACGCAAAAAGTCAGACCGAGTTCTAATTTAATTTCTCTACCCTCCATTCAAAGCACATTAAAGGCAGTTTGTTATCAGCCACGGATGCGTGCGGACGTGCCATACTACTCTATGACGCTTGCTGTAAACTGTGGATTTTGATGGTCGTGACAATTGTTGTCTAACTTTTCAAATATAATATGAAGGATGATCACTGCATTCAATACCAGTAATATCAAATCTTTGTACTAAGTCCGGAAATACTCATGTACAAACCTGTTCCCTAGTAAACCAGATGCAGGAGTCGTTTCGATTTCTGGGTACCCTATCGGCCTGCTTCCAGCGTATGACGGTCTTTGGCTTAAACAGCCGGTAAGGAGAAGAAAGAATGCGATGTATTGTAATAATGCCATTTTGAGGTTATCTGTAATGTTAAAAATTGACGTCACAGACACATTTATCATTTTTTTATTTTAACAAAATTAGTAGTCACTGACTACGTCTTTGGTTAACCTGGTTGAGACATACATTATTCTTGAAAAGTATTGTGATTAAGTTATTTTGTTAGTGTAAACAATTTAACACGCTTAATAAAATAATGTTAAATTAAAAATACATTAAGCCTTTGAAATTATTTAGAAAGATTAATTATAAAAAACAAAGACATTTCTATATACTACGTAGCGTAATTAAACAACAACAGTTTTATTTAAACAGCAGAACAGCATAATGTTATCGTACTCTTTAGTTATTTCAAAGTACATTAAGATTATTATGTTGAAAGGTTATCTAATTTATAATAAAAATAATTTAATTGCATTGCATTGCAGAAAACTTTGATACAAAAAATATGAGATTTCGAATCCATTACCTTCCAATACTCAATTAGATATAACTATTTAGTTTATATAAAAAACAAAAAAAAAACTATTGTCAACTTATACGTAATGTAACAAGAATGAAATATAAAAAAAACACTTACCTTTAAAATCGGACGTTAACAAATCAATTTTTTTTCTGTTATTGACTTTCACAGATATTTGCTTTATAAGGTTAAAATGGCAATTATAAATATATATGCGAACATTTACTAGCAAACTGAATTTATCATAATGATAACAGATGTAGCGTTGTAAACAAACTGAGCTGAACAACCAATCAGTTCATATTATAAACCATATAATGTTAATAAATAAGAAAGAGAGAGTTTAATAATGTTTTTCCACGAAGAAAAGGAACGGACTTATAGGAACGTATGAGATTAGATGTTATTCTTTTGGGCGATTTTACTTGGGTTTTACCAACGGGAGTCATCAGACAAACAAGTTATAATATATTTTTTTATAAATGAAGACGTAAGTTTTATTTATCCATGACGTTACAAAACAGGTTAGCAAAAGGGTGTTACAAAATTTTCACTTGATTTAAGTGTTGTTATTTAGCTAATGTTATAAATGTGCATGTTTAGGTGGATGGATGAATTGATTGATGTTTGTTTGAAGGTATCTTCGGAACGGCTCAACGGAACTAGATGAAATTTGGCACAGATATAGAACATATTCTGGAAGAACACATAGGCTACTTATTAAGTTTTAACGTAACAGTCCGACTGTAAAACTGAAGGTATAAATATAACCAGCCTAATGGCCGCAATTTGATCAATTTGACGTCTATTTACTTAACTACATACCTATCAATGACCTGGAGTTCAATGACTTTGTGATACTCATTTTTAAGAAATAACAGATTAATTCAAATAGCTTTTGGGAAATTAATATCTATTGGAATTTACTTGATATTAGTTCCAAGAATGGACTTTCGAATTGTAACGACACTAAGTACGGTGTGATAAAAGGTACTTGTTCTGTTAAAGCTGTGCAGTTAAAACTGAAGGTGTGTTGCTAGCTTTACGGAAATTATATACAATTCATGTAGTTTTCCCTTAACTTGCAAATATATCTCTCAATCTTCATCCGTCTCTGTCATCAATATATTATACCACGTGCCCCGTAGAATAGTAATAGGATTTCAATAAATTTGTTTGTGAAATCTTTATTACAAACAATCACTTACGTAACTCTATTAATGTAACATTACAATAAAAAGAAAACAATATGATTTTTTTTTTAAATCTTGCTCTACCATATTATGATCAAGAATACTGGGCGCATCTACAGAACAAACCAAGATACCTTCTTTTTAGTATAACTTTATTTAAAAGTGGGTATTAAAGTGGGTATATAAATATAAATATATATATATATATATATATATATAACTTTATGTAAATAGTACTTGTACATTAACACCGAAGAGTTCAGAACCAGTCGGGGCTCGTTCTTCGCCGTCATTGGAGGTAGACGTGAGTGTTAGTCGTTCTTAATAATTTTAAATATAATGATATTCCATATTTTATTTGTTCTAAATATTTACATACTTACTTGTATTTTTATAAACCACTAAAACTATACAAACAAAAGGTCGGCTTAAATTTTTACGCTTTTGAAAATAACCATAATGTAATTCAAGTAAAACTTGTTGACAGCCTGTCCTATACTCCAGAAACATTTCTCTTTATATTACGTAAAAGAGACGTATTTACTCTAATTTTGTCTTTGATAGACATGAAACCTTTTTTTCTTGAATAACGTAAAGTATTCCAATGTTTTAACTTGTTTATTTCTACACTAGCTTATACCCGCGACTCCGTCCGCGCGGAATGAAAAATGGAAAACTGGGTAAAAATTATCCTATGTCCGTTTCCTGGTTCTAAGCTACCTGCCCACCAATTTTCAGTCAAATCGATTCAGCCGTTCTTGAGTTATAAATAGTGTAACTAACACGACTTTCTTTTATATATATAGATAGATATGAACATACTAATGCTGTAAATTTTAATAATATACTTTATTGCATTCTTCACCAAAAATACTTACAGAAAGAAATTAAAATTGTCCACTTAATTGTCTCGAACTCTGTATTGCTATTTTTTACTATAAGTTTATGAACAAATATTCATTTAGTTTATTGTGTCATAGCTTAGTGAACAAAACAACACTGAGTAGCAAAAAGTAAATTAATTATCTCGATGTTAATACTTTAAACTTGTGGACGACATTAAATTAAATAGAACACTTCAGGATCGAGTTAATGGCAATGTATTGATGCTACATTAAATTTTAGATTACATTTTAAGATGGAATTATTTTTTAATCTTTGATAGTTCATTATTTTTCTTATTTTATTGTAAAATTAACAATGAATAGATAGGCGAGCAAGACTGAACCTACATTACTTATATGACACTTGTGACTTGTAACTTCGTTTTAAATTACATATTTTTGTATAAAAAAATAAACCTTTAAATTACTTCAATGTTTTGAAGCATCATTTGCGTAACAAAATTTATTGACGGCCTCGCCTAAGTTCTACTCAGTTTGCTCAAGTAATCAAGAATGTTTTTCGTGTTATATAACGGACAGACATTTTGCCGAAAACACGGGCTCATTTCTATATAGTGAAACACAAGTATTCCGTTCAGCCGTTTTGTTAGCTGTTACTCGAAGTTACGGCTTTTGACGTTGTTGTTTACCTGTGTACAACATTGTATTTTTTTGTATTTAACATTGTAATTAACGTTTATACTTGTACATTCAGTTTTGTATTTACTCTGTGTCTACACTAATCTAACTAATATTATAAATGTAATTGTTGTACGGTTAAATGGATGGGTGGATAGGTGGATGGATGTTTGTTTGAAGGTGTCTTCAGAACAGCTCAACGGATCTCGATGAAATTTGGCATAGGTGTTGATCATATTCTGGAATAACAC
This sequence comes from Papilio machaon, assembly GCF_912999745.1. NCBI lineage: Eukaryota > Metazoa > Arthropoda > Insecta > Lepidoptera > Papilionidae > Papilio > Papilio machaon. Next base: position 5,708,533 of record NC_060000.1, on the reverse strand, counting down.
ATAGGCTACTTATTATGTTTTTAATTCCGCGCGGAAGAGTCGCGAGCCACAGCTAGTATTATAAAAAAGAGGAAAGATTGTAGTTTTGTATGTAACGAATATACTCAATAACTACTGGACTGATTTCAAAAATTCTTTTGCTATTAGAAAGCTACATTATTACTGAGTAACATAGGCTACATTTTATATTTGATATTGTTATGACGAAATTTCCATCAGTGAGAAGAGGGGTCGGATCACTATTTTTTATATGACGCGAACTCAATGTTGCGCTCCTTCATTCCATGTGGGAGGGCCTTAATTCTAGGTGGACCGATGACTGAAACTGAAACATCTGTAAGAACATATTTTTATCTTTGTTTTATTTAAAAGAAATGACAAGGATGCCATTCTTTTTGTACGCATATTTTGGCAGTAATTTAAAAGACGAATTAATGAAGCATAACGTGTGCAAAAAGAACATTAATCTAACAATTTAATATTTCAGTGTAGATTAAACTTTGCTCGGAAACGTTCTCTTTGTTCTTAAAGTAAATTTATAGTACTTGGTTTCAAGTTACGAAATGAAGTCTAAAATTAGCTCATTACTTTAGAGTTGTGTTGCTAAAAATAAGTCATATCATTACTTTACTACTTGTAGAATTTAATCTTAAAATACTGAGGTCATACGTCCAGCTTTCGTTATTGTAGTGTGAGAGAGTTTATAGTTGTATATTTCAATTATTTTATGTTCTTAACTTTTTGTTTATTTTCAATCCAAGTAAAAAAAAATCATTTTTTTCGTACAGGTTAATTAATTTCCACTTTAATTGCTAGATTTGTCATACTCATTGTCTATTTTGTATGATGCAATAGAAAGGGAAGTCATTGGCTACTTAAATACAGGTGATGCTGTAATCATTTAAGTATGCATTAAAGAATCTTTATTGTTATTATTATTTATAAAAGTGTTATTTTTATGTTATAGTTAATGCCTACGGTTGAATTTTATTATTGCTTCGGGTGATTAAAGCTTTCTCATATTGTTCATACTGTTTTCAATGAACTAGAACAATCAATTTATATTTATAAAGTTTTTCAATAAATTGTTAAATTAAGGAAAGCGACAGAAATCGTTCACGATCCGAGTGTAAATTAATAATCACAATTTCATTTAAATGCTTCAAAAGTTTGTCAAAGTTTTGAACAACTTTAAAATTTAATAGAAATCTTGAGAGACGGGTTAATGAAAACAAATTGACACTTAAAATTGTGTCCTAGTAACTTTTGGTAATAAGTACTTGGCAGGAATTGTATAACTATAATGTTTGTTAGAGGGATTACAATCTTCCATTAGTGCTGGCACACCTTTCTCACTTTTCTAGATCATGCATGCCCATTTGTTTCGGGTACTTTGAATTCGGCCCTTCTCGAGTGCGTCACCTTCAGGAAAAAATATACTGTGGAAAAGATAGCAAAACATAGCAAAGACCATGATTTTTTTATTAGCAGGTATAGCTTTATTGTAATATACACAAATAGTATTTACTTAAATAAATTATGACTCTATTAAATTTAAAACTTTTTATAAAAATAAATTCAAAAAATTTCCATTATTCCGTTTTTATCTCTAGAGCAAAACTTTTAAAACGAAAAATGTCACTATAAGATACAAAGTTACCCGTTTTGAATTCGTCGTCGAGTCTGAACCATTATCATCGATAACCTCCTTGCAACATTTAGTGCCTATTTCCACTACCTTTGGATAAAAATCTGTCCAGAATTCAAAAGCTTTATAATTAACATTGGCAGTCGTACTCATTGTGAAATTCTGTCTATCTATAATAAAAAATCCAGGTTTTTCTATTTCAAATGCGTCCCATTGAATAATAACACCAGAGTTCGTCGGATTAGAGTACCATGCAAAATTGCTCCACATTTTCATGATTACGTCTGATATACTTTTGTCTCTGTAGTCCCATTTCGATAAATCTTCAGGCAATGCTAAATGAGGTAAACCAAATGCAAAGATTAAATCGAAATTATGAGGAACTGCAATCCAATCTGGTATACCTTCGTTTGCTATATCAGAAAATGGTTTTAAATCAAATCTATACAAGTAAACCGGGGCGTGCTTGCTAATAAATTGTGCCAATTGATATGTTGTTGCTCCATGAACTTTGTCAGTATAAAAATCTAAAAAGAGCTTTCTCAGAACAGTTTCATTAGATGTAGGAGGTATTGGTTTGTAAAAGAAAGCCACGGCATCTTGAATATGATGTTGGTTTGTAAAACACGAGCTATTATCAACGGTAATATCAGAGAGAATTATTTCTTCACGCATTATATCAAATTCGCGTTGACTAATGCCTGAATCCTCAGAATTATCTTTATCTAGCAAAAGAGCATCTTCCATATTTGTAAATCCTGTTAAAACTGGAACTGGTGTAAAAATTTCATCTTTAAATAACCGGCTTGGTAAATCAGGTAAAAAAGGTTGCGAAATATTACTGAAATTCATATCAACTATTGGCTTCCAAACTGATATCGGTTCCCCAATATCAAGAAGTGCTTGATGATTGACTCTCCTAAGGCAATCTAAAAGTTGGAATGTTGGTTTCCTAAAGCAACTAAAAGCGGTAGCTACCTTATCTACCGTTGTTATTTCTTTTCTAGCAATGTTGACAGTTTCTGGTGATAGTACATTACCACTCATGGCTATTGCTTTTTGGAATAATCCAGAAGAATATGATGATAATAAATGTAAGCCCACACTAACGGCACCCGCATCGTGTCCGAATATACAAACATTTTCTGGATCTCCTCCAAAGTTTTCAATGTTATTCTTAACCCAGTGTAGGGCTGCTACTTGGTCCATTAATCCAAAATTTCCAGGTGCTTCATTATCTAACGTAGAAAAGAAGCCAAATATATTCAGACGGTAGGCGACAGAAATAAAAATCACCTGAAAATAATTAAGTCAATGTTACAATATCATTATTTTGTAACATATAACAAACTATTTCAATTTTCTTAGGATATCAGCTTATTAATAACTATAAAATTAAATGAGAAATAATATCAAGCATACCTTTTGTTTTAATACAAGTTGAAAGGGATTAAGTGCATTAGGGCTGCCTCGTATGAAGTCTCCGCCATGAAACCACACCATCGTTGGATATCCCTCCACTTTGAAATCTGTAATATTAATATTATTTTCAGAAGCGAAAATTAAAGTTATTACTTTAAAAATTACAATAATCAAATAAAAAAAAGTTATAACAAACAAAACCAAAATCAAAATCGCTATAAAAATTAAGTATGCTAGAATATAATGAAAATGGTCTTTGAATAATTTAATCTTTATGAATTTGTTTTCTAAAAACTCTTCAAATTATGTTTCAGCTTAAAGTTAACTTTCATTCAACTTCTACCTATTAAGTTAGTCATAAGAACACTGAAGGTCAAGCCAGCGATAACTGTGCAAAAAAGTCTAGGAAACAATTTGTAACAAATGACCGTTGTGCGGAAACATACATTTCTTTTCAACCGTTAAATTATTATTCAGGTCAGAAATGAGATTAAGGTTAGGTCGACAAGTCAAAGTGCCTCTAACGAGTAAGCTATTGGCACGGAATTCTTGCATTAATGACTGGAATTTACTTGAAAACCGCGATGTTTAATAGACTGCATTGTTATTATGTGTTCGCAGAAGTAGGTTACGCTTTGTACTCACACGAATGGAAAATAGAAATATGCATTAAATAATTCTTTAGATATTTCAAAGCATACGCTTTTAATTTATTTCTGAAAAACTACTTTATTAATATTACGTTCTTTATTAAATTCTTTAATTCCTTATTTGTGCAAAAATGTGTTTTCTTGCAACTGATGTTTTTATATCAGGCTAACTAAAGCTTTTATTTCTATTTTTATTCCTTTGAATGTATCAAAAATTTTCCAGAAATAGGGTTGACAAATTAAGACTTCATGAAGATTCATTCAGAAATCAAACTTTTTGAGGCATAGGGCAAGGGAGGCTAACCCAAAATGATACGAAAGGTATAGAAAGACAAGGGATAGACACAGATTCATTTGATCAACATGTTAGTTATGAACATAGTTTCTTTTAATTTGGCGTTAGAGAAAAAAAAGTTTTTTTTTTATATCATAACATGGCAAACGAGCGAGCGGCCTGAATTCGCCGAAATAGCGAAGCGACCGTCGCCCATAGACATCCGCAATTGCAGATACGTTGCCTACCTCTTATCGACAGATGAGGGGACGCACAAAATAAGAATATTTCTTATTGTTATGCATCGCCTACTCGCTTGTTTGTTGAAACTGTTTCGGAAAAATAAGTTAATAATAAAAATGTAGTTCTAGGAACCCAGTTGTTTATTTATAACAAAAAAGTCACAAGTGGAATTCACCCTTAAACAATCAATACCTTATTACCTCATGAGAAAATTTAACCTCAAACTGTAGCGCGTATACGAAAGTAATTATTATGCGTGGTTTATTCAAATTTCCAGCGTAACATTGCGACGCCGTCACGCATACTCTGCCCCCAGTTTAATTACTGCCTTCTAATACGTACGAGCATATACGACATATTTCACTCAGGGTTATTACTAATTACTAATATGTTAATTATCTTATTAATATTACAAATGCGAAGATTATAAAAATATGGATGGACGTATGGATAGATGTATGGATGTTTGTTTGAAGATAACTCCGGAATCGTTCAACGGATCTTGATAAAATTCGGCACAGATGTAGAACATAGTCTGGAAGAACAAATGGAATTTATTTTAATTCCGCACGGCTAGAGTCGCGGGCAAAAGCTAGTATAAATATAAACCTATGTTTTCATCGCACGGCTAGAACTATTGGAATTGAAATTATCGTCCAAAAAGTTGTGGTAAATGTAACACCAAGGATTTTGATAAATGATTGCAAATAAATGGAAGTTATTATTTGATATAGTCAAAGAGTAAACAGTTAATTTTCCACTACTTAAGATAGAAGTAGGAATTATTATAATAATTATTCGTGCGACAACCCTATCTACATTACTTTGTGCCTTTTGATTTTGCCATTCCAGATTAACAAAGCGAGAATTGCCTACATACGTGTTAAAAGGGTTAAATACAGTATAAAGATTTAATAAGCTAAGTCTTTTAACAATGTACGGTAGCTGAAAACCAAGTAAATTCTTTTTACCATGTTTTGATATCTCCAAAGTCCATGTCAAACCTTTTACCTGATTTATTTTAGGTACTCCATACATTTTGGAATTTTTAGTACTTTAATTTGGATCGAATTTGATTCAGTAACATTTAAACTGACCAAAATAGTTTGTACCTGATTGTCTTTTTTACAGTTATCAATCGTTTTTGTTCATATTAACTATAACTAATATTAGTTTAAAAAAAATGAACTCGAAGGAAGAATGTAAAGCAAATTTCGCTTCACATTATCGTGTTTCGATCTGGCGGCTTTATGTCTTTTCCATTCGGTTCTGATTCGCTTTTGTGGCTATGTGCAAGAGACTTTATAATTTATTAAAACTTTATTAGCGTGTGTATTTGTCGGCGCTAAGGCTCGCTGACAGGGCGGGCTATCGTAATATCAAACATGGCTGCACACGTGATATACGTTCAATGTGAGAATGTCGAGCAATGTAGTGTTAATGTATAGGAAAAAGGGAACATAATTAAGTTACGGTATCAATTTAATGTAAAAGTGATATACGTTCAATGTGAGAATGCCGAGCTATGTAGTGTTAATGAATAGGAAAAAGGGAACATAATTAAGTTACAGTATCAATTTAATGTAAAAGTAAAATAACTTCGCAATAATTTTCTGTGCGTATTAATTAAATATTACATTAGACGCATCACAAAAAACTTTAACATTTTATACAAACTCTTCTGTATACTATTATATAATGCTTTTGTAGATGTTTAAATGTAGAAGAGGCGAAAGAGGTGTGCTCTGCCTATCCGTCTGGGTCACGAGCGTGTTTATGCTTGTATATACTATTAGACAATTAATGCATACAGCAAAAATCGTACGATAAAAACGATTTCTAAGTCAGACTAATACCCACTCGAGTCGCGTACCAAAAGGTACGTCAATTTTATAAGGTTCTGAAACTTTCGAAACGCCATCAAAAAGTTACTGGATTTCGACGATCAAAGAATAATATAGAGGGATCGAAAATTAAGCGTTAAAGTCCTGAGACGTGATTTTAATGTTTATGAAAGCAAGCGGTTCTAAAAGAAACGATTTAAAAAAAGTTTCATTTCGCCAGACAAAAATAAATATGAAAAACGCTAGAGTAATAACATTATGTAGTAAGTAAAGATAATGTATTATCGATACTCTATTATTGAAAATAGCATAATAATATAAATTTGAAATAACATCTCGCAAAATTAATTTTAAAGGTACAAAATATTTTTCATCTCTTCTGCGGAGCACAAAAATATGACAAATTAAAATAACTTAGTCTATAAGCTATTCCAGGCGTTTTGGAATTACTTTCTAAGAAACATTCATCTATCTAAACTTTCGAATTTATAACACTTACTTACTTCTTACCAATATTATAAATGCGAATGTTTGGATGTATGGATGTTTGTTTGAGGGTATCTCCGGAACGGCTCAACGGTTCTTGATGAAATTTGGCACAGATGTAGAACATAGTCTGGAAGAACAAATAAATAGGCTACTTATTAAGTTCTTTTTTTTAAATTCCGCGCAGTCTTAGTTACGGGCGACAGCTAGATATATAAGTATAGTATGACATAGTATTGACAACAATATCTATACGAAAATATATTTCTATCTCCATTAATTTAAGAAGAATAAAAGGGATGATAGTTTATTTTTAATTGTGGAAATCAACGCTTAGACACACGCCACGTATGTCATAAGGAATATTCCTTTTGACGAATTCCAAATATTTTTTCCGTCACAAAATCTTTCGTAAATTATGAATATCGATACTTCAAAGTTTAGATTAAGTAAAGTAATATTAAAGAAAAAAGTTTTAATGAAAAAAAATTGGATTCCACAAAATTCTCGTGTTGGGAAATAAATTATCCTAATGTTAAAAGAACACGTTAATATAAACTCGATTATCCAAATAGGATGGATAAAATATAACAAGTAAACACTACTTCCTAAAATTATCGATTAAATGAAAATAATAGCTATTCTTCTACAACGCTAAACGATATAAAACACCTTATTATACAAATCTTTAATTAAACAAAAGAACTCTGCCAATTTTTTTTTCTCAATCCTAAAAGAATGCGCCCATGACATTCGAATTATAGGTATTATATCCAGTGATTGATAATTTTTGGTAGGATTTCTTTTATTACGATATACAAAAATTTCAATAATACGCGGACGTGTAACATTCTTTACGGTAGCAACATCTCATTCTATTCACAATTAAAATTAAAGTCGTCTGTACAAAATAATTAGTTCTCTTTTCACAGATTAGTCTCTTACTGGTAACATTTAACCTACATACCTGAAAAAGTTTTTTTGTTTAAATTTTATGTTTCTAGTTATTTTGTGTTAAGAAATATTAAACCAATCTTGTGCTACATGGATAATAAGAAATTGACTTATCATGTTTTATGAAAATATATAAAAAGAGGTCGTAAAAAAAGGTTTAACACTCCGGAAGCGCAATATCAAGGTGAACAAAAGGCTGCTGATTACAGGTACTAGTTTCCTTTTTCTTTTGAGAGGGTAATGGGGCGTTCTTTCAGCCCCTCCTTAATGCCTTTCGGTGGTTTCATATTTGCCTGATTTTTTTTCCTTTAGATATTTATTTGACATATTACAATAGCATTAAACAACGTACTTTGTAACGATGTTGCATAAACTTTGTATTGTTATTTTATTTTTTATATCAAAAGGTGGCAAACGAACAAACGGCCACCTGAATACGCGAGGCCGTTGCCCATAGACATCCGCAAATGCAGATGCGTTGCCCAGAAAGAGGATATTTCCTATATGTCCCCTCTTCCGCCAAATCCACTTCCCCTTCTCATCCTTTCCTAATAGGAAAATGGTGGGAAGGGGAAATGGATTTTATTTTTTCATAAACAAAAGTGGTTTATGTTAATCAAAAAGATTTTGATACGTTAATATTTGCAAAAACATCTGTTAAGATATTTGTAAAATATAATGGTTATCTCTTTTATATCTAATCATAGATTTCCATAGCAGAAACTGATATTGTTTTCAGTTACTGAATTTTTAAAAAGAGAAATATTAAAAGCTTAGAGGGATATAACAATTTGTTTTTGTATAAATACAACTACGGCAAAGCTATTTATTTTACGGTGTTTTAATTAAATTTTAGCTTGAAATTATCGCATCCTTTTACCGCACGTTGATATTAAATATTACTAGAAATGACGATTATTAAAATAAGATTATGCACAGGCTTTCAAAATGCCATCATGATATATACTTAAACCAGAAGCAGTTTTTGTGATATATATGACGTTGACGTCAATTATATCAATCAACGGCGGTCAAAGGATTAAGTCTCGTGTTTAACTAAACAATGCCTAATGGCTAATATTTTAAAGTTATATAGTTAAAATAAAATATAAAAAAAACACCCATTATAACGTTATTTAGATAGCAAAATAATTTTTTAGAACTAATTCGTTCTATCAACCTTGATATTTCGCTGATACAATAATGAAAGAAATAAATATGATTCATTGCTTGAGAACTATCGGGCTTAAATCAAACGAGGGGAGGCCTAGAACACCGACGAACAAAACTTGATACACACGGTCGTAAAACGAATTTCTTATCTGATCAAAGGGAGACCATTTGGTATTTGTAAACTAGGTTAATAAAGTACTGAGCGAAAGTTTTATCTAAATAGATTGATCTATAAAGAAAAGATTTGATTGAGTGTTTGTTTGCATTGAATAGGCCAAAACTACTGAATCGATTTGAAATTTTTTTTTACTGTTGGGAAGCTACACTATTCCCGAGTGACATAGGCTATATTTATTACTACATTTTCTTTAAATCCGCGTGGACGAAGTCGCGGGTTATAAATAGAATAATCATTAAAGATATCTTGATTTATAATTGGAGAAATTTAATTAAAAACAAATTTAAAAAGAATAAGATTGTAAAAGCTACTTTACCGTCTGGAATATAAACATTTAGGTATAGGCAATCTTCTGAATATTCCTTTTGTCTAGGTTCCTCCATCTGCGATTCCAAGAGTTTCATAAACAACTCGTCATGTTTATTTAAAGGGTTCTGTACATCTTCTTTCTTAGGATCTCTTTGCATACAATCAGGTGCATACACAGTGGCGTTCCTTACACCTTCCCATTGGGGTAAATCAGTGTATTCCGGTGGAGTGAATCTTCTGTAATCTATTGGTGGTTGTGCGTATGGTATTCCGACGTATGCTGCTATTCTTTTGGTACGAAACCGAGTTAAATACATCCCTGATATCATTCCTTGGTTAGCTATCATAACCTGTTTCGGTTCTCTAGCCGATAGAACTTCGGACACTAATAATAACAACACTATCGCATAAATCATTTTCACTATTCACTGTTTAAATTATTTTTTTAATTATTTTATTTATCACGTGCGGACTTGTGACGGTTATTCGAATGTATGGACATTGTTAAAAGCCCTTGGTACGTTGTTGGTAGTAGGCGCCGGCTCGGTTGGTGCGTTACTGTTTCTCGTGCAGACTTTGGCTCGTAAACAGTGGGGCTATCCGTCGTTATAGCGACCAAGGAATTGCTTTTGTGCTTTATGTATTTGCATAGAGGGGACATTGTTCATAGACAAAATTTCGTTAACTTTGACAATAATTTTTGTTACACAAGAAAGATATCGTTCGAATCATGTGAGTTAAGAATTCTGCATTAACTCTGAATCAACGAGTAGGCGATAAATATCGAACAGTGTTAAGATTTTAGTTGGCGTGCGTCTGTCATAATCCACACATTTCCTTCGCACATTAAAAAAGCCCTTTCCTTCTTTTTCCTTTATTCCGTCCGTTCCTTTTTCTAACTCAATAACCGACAACATTTAACTCATGTTGTGGTCTGATAAAAAATATGTATTATTGGTTGTCATCTCTAAACATTGTTATATCTACAACAATAGGCAGTAAGCTTGCGACGCGAATGGATCGCGTGACTGTAAGCTAAGCTTTGGAGTCAATGCATTTGCTTTTCGTTTTTTTGTTTCACTTCGCATCATCTCCCCTTATATAGGTCAGTGCGACTAAAATATTGATTAACAAGAATTCTAAAGTATTTGTCGTCAGCTCATATATATGTCTCAACCGATGAGCCTGCTCGCTAAATTGAGAGTGACAAGGTCTAATGGTACACTTAGACTATGACACTGTGCACGTTACACACAGTGTGTACATCGAAGTATCTCTGTATGAGCACGAGTGCCTCTTGATTCATTTATACAATTGTAAACAAAAAAGACATTAAATTCGTAATTTATATCGTAATCTATTCGTACCTTTAAGCAACTGGCAATTTTAACTCAATAAGTACTTAACTTTTATTAAGATTATGATATTTTTAAGAAAAAAACATCTAAAAGTAATCTCTCGAGAGCAAGAATTTACTAAGTTTTAAATTCGATCAAAGTCAGATAAATGTTTCTAAAGTTATCTAGACAAAGGCGCGCGGTGAATAATGTCTTAAAATCGAGTGTAATTACTCATTATGCCATTTTAATCCCAATAGTAGTTTGGTTTTGTTTTAAATAAAATAAAAAAAGTATTAATTTTTATCAAAATTAAAATACTGTTAGGACTGTTGAGGGTAGCCACACAAAAAAAAGGTTTTATAAGGAAGCATGCGCTGCTGCTCGAGGCAGTCTCTTTCCATTCGTCATTGCGGAACGTCTGACATTTTTGTTTGTTTACGTTCGGTTTGAGTTTATACTACAGCGAGGATTATTATGAAGTAGAGTTAAATTCATTATTTCGCTGTTAGTTTAATTCTTTTAAAATACTTTTGCATCAAATATCTTACATCAGAAGTGGGATAGGATCCGCGTGATTCTATCCACTTTGCTCACTCTGTGTTTGTGTTTGCATTTTCGTGAAAATAAATGCAAAGAGAAAAATGTCAGATCGTTACCGTGATAATTGTTGTAGTCGTAGCAAGTTGAGTCGATATCAAAGGCGTATAGAGCAAGAGCCCGTGAACCCCAGACCTTCGTTATTTTATAAAAGCTGAAAGTTTGTCAGCGCATGCTCCCAACACAGGTAAGAACGATGGACTATTATGAAGTTTCGGTTACCGTGGCTTTGGCAGGTAAACGGTACTAAAGGTGTGTAAAATACCGATCTAAATTCGTCAAATTATAAAGTGTGATTTTTTGGTATTACCTTCAGAATATTATTAAAAATCACGTTATTGATTGCCAGACACTTAACATCGTGGCAACCCCTTGCCAGACACCCCTAATGTTCATGAAATTATAATTCTACTTATGTTATAGTATAAAAGCTGATTTTTATATATAATACTTAGGTAATAATTAGATGATGTTTCCTCATCAGCCAGACATTTTTGATAGTTCCAACCCCTTGCCAGACAATGATGTAGGGTCGCTGTAGGAGCGAGCGCGAGACAGTATATGTATGGTGGGTGCGAGTGAGATGGCGAGATAGGTCTATCGCGATCCCTCAATAACAGATTATAAATAAAAAAAAAACAAATAAATAATACTCAAAAATTTAATTAAAAATATATTAATAACATTACAAGTTATTATAGAGCAAGAGCCCGTGAACCCCAGACCTTTATTATTAGTAGTAGTTAGTAAAAGTAGTATCCATTTCAATGGAATTCTCTGCATATATTCTCTCCAATGAATCAGTATATAATTCATGTAAATGGAATTATATACTGATGACAGCGGCCATTGTTGATAATATCTTCTTCTATGATGCTACAAATTTCATTGAAAGATTCTTGGTGGTACTCTCGATAATGATGCCAATCACTTTTAACAGATATTTTCGCCAATGAAGATATTTTATTATTAAACTGAATCCTACAGTCAGTGTGATAGTATATTTTCGGACTTGCAATACTTTCCAATCTACTTAACAACTCATTATACTCTTTTTGATTTTCAATGCTAGACATTATACGAGACTGAAATTGGTTTTTATCACCTTCATGGAGTGGAAGCATTTTTGATCTCACTTGTCTCTTTTTTTTATTACAAAATAAACAAATTTTTTTACTTATACTGATTAAAATGACTAATGACTTATGACTGATGAAAAAATATTTTACCCCAGAACCTAAAAATTCTAAAAAGACTGTTGAAACAGAGCAAGAAAAAGAGCCATCTAAAGACGTAAATATATCAACAGACGATTCAATACCAGGTTCATCGCATTTGTCTGAGTTAACTGTATCACACCCACCTTCAGCTTCTCAATCAACAGAACTTCAACCTTCCCAGGCAGCTGTGGACATTCGCGAACTTGAAGAAGTGAGTGAAAATGCTAATGCAACCACAGAAGTAAATAGTTCGATTCAAGTGATACCAGTGTTGATATAAGTAAAAAAATTTGTTTATTTTGCAATAAAAAAAAGAGACAAGTGAGATCAAAAATGCTTCCACTCCATGAAGGTGATAAAAACCAATTTCAGTCTCGTATAATGTCTAGCATTGAAAATCAAAAAGAGTATAATGAGTTGTTAAGTAGATTGGAAAGTATTGCAAGTCCGAAAATATACTATCACACTGACTGTAGGATTCAGTTTAATAATAAAATATCTTCATTGGCGAAAATATCTGTTAAAAGTGATTGGCATCATTATCGAGAGTACCACCAAGAATCTTTCAATGAAATTTGTAGCATCATAGAAGAAGATATTATCAACAATGGCCGCTGTCATCAGTATATAATTCCATTTACATGAATTATATACTGATTCATTGGAGAGAATATATGCAGAGAATTCCATTGAAATGGATACTACTTTTACTAACTACTACTAATAATAAAGGTCTGGGGTTCACGGGCTCTTGCTCTATAATAACTTGTAATGTTATTAATATATTTTTAATTAAATTTTTGAGTATTATTTATTTGTTTTTTTTTTTTTATAATCTGTTATTGAGGGATCGCGATAGACCTATCTCGCCATCTCACTCGCACCCACCATACATATACTGTCTCGCGCTCGCTCCTACAGCGACCCTACATCATTGTCTGGCAAGGGGTTGGAACTATCAAAAATGTCTGGCTGATGAGGAAACATCATCTAATTATTACCTAAGTATTATATATAAAAATCAGCTTTTATACTATAACATAAGTAGAATTATAATTTCATGAACATTAGGGGTGTCTGGCAAGGGGTTGCCACGATGTTAAGTGTCTGGCAATCAATAACGTGATTTTTAATAATATTCTGAAGGTAATACCAAAAAATCACACTTTATAATTTGACGAATTTAGATCGGTATTTTACACACCTTTAGTACCGTTTACCTGCCAAAGCCACGGTAACCCAAACTTCATAATAGTCCATCGTTCTTACCTGTGTTGGGAGCATGCGCTGACAAACTTTCAGCTTTTATAAAATAACGAAGGTCTGGGGTTCACGGGCTCTTAGACTAGTACCAGTGTTCGCGAAACAAGGGTAGCGTGGACCAAGCCGTTTATTCTGCATGGGAATATGTGGGCAGTGAGGCTCACGCGCTGTCTGTGTGTTTCACAGCAGACAGGATTGTGGACGCGATCTATTCAATTTGTACTGCGGTAAGATCGAACCAATATTTTTATATTTCAAGTTTTGACGCCAAATAAGTCAACATCAGACTTTTCAATTAATTTAAAGATGTGTTCTTTACTAAAGACTGTTATTGAATACCTCTATCAGTTTATTAGTGAGGGTCAGGTAAGGCCGAGTCGTGGCAAGATTTAACACGTTACATGCCAACATGATTTTTTTCATTTTAAAGTAAACTTGTAAGGCTAGTCGGTTGCGCTGAGCGTGTTAAGCCATTATCTGAGTCAGACGTATGTCATTATGTCGTAATAGTCATTGATGCCCTTTATTAGTTCAGTTTGCTTTGTCCATGTATTGTCGAGATGCTCTGCGTTGCGTAGACTGCGGGATACCCAACTGCAGAAGTGAGATTGTGAACGGAATGTGAGACGCTCTGTATGAGGAGATGCCTCTAGGGTATTTTCTGGACTGACAAACTGCGGGTTGCCATTAATATCATGTAGAGGACGGACTGCGGGACGCTCCTAACGGCAACGGACTGCGGGACGCTTGCCCTACATGATCTTGTGAATTAAGGTATTGAACGGACTGCGGGACGTTCAGTAACTGGGATACTGCGGGCTTCCACTGATGTCATGGCTCGCATGGTCATGTGTCGAATGTTTTGAAACCATAAAGAGTTATGATCAACTAATCCAGTACACCATTAACGGTATAGATGCGGATTCAGTCAGCTCTTGCGTCCTACTATGTAGCTGTGCTGCTCACCGCGCCGCAGCTGCGCGTGTCTACAAGCAGCGCGCCACAGCCGCGCCTGCCTACAAGCAGCGCGCCACAGCCGCGCCTGCCTACAAGCAGCGCGCCACAGCCGCGCCTGCCTACAAGCAGCGCGCAACAGCCGCGCCTGCCTACAAGCAGCGCGCCACAGCCGCGCCTGCCTACAAGCAGCGCGCCACAGCCGCGCCTGTCTACAATCAGTGCGCCTGAGCGGTGCCTGTCTACGATCAGCGCGCCTGAGCGGTGCCTGTCTACGATCAGCGCGCCTGAGCGGTGCCTGTCTACAATCAGCGCGCCTGAGCGGTGCCTGTCTACAATCAGCGCGCCTGAGCGGTGCCTGTCTACGATCGGCGCGCCACAGCCGCGCCTGACAACGAGTAGCGCGCCAGTGCAGCGCCTGTCGACGAACAGCGCGCCAGTGCAGCACCTGTCGCCGAGCAGCGCGCCCGCATAGCGCCTGCCAACGAGCTGGTATCGAAAGACTCTATGCCATTGTTACAGACGAATTCCAGTGTTGAAGATGCTGGAAGAACGAGCCCGAGGACGGTCTCATGTCAGGAGAAGCCGTGTTAGGACTGTTGAGGGTAGCCACACAAAAAAAAGGTTTTATAAGGAAGCATGCGCTGCTGCTCGAGGCAGTCTCTTTCCATTCGCCATTGCGGAACGTCTGACATTTTTGTTTACTTACGTTCGGTTTGAGTTTATACTACAGCGAGGATTATTATGAAGTAGAGTTAAATTCATTATTTCGCTGTTAGTTTAATTCTTTTAAAATACTTTTGCATCAAATATCTTACAATACCTTATTATTTTTTGTACAGAGGTTTCGATAGTGAAATCTAACCGTAAGACAATATTTGAAAACAAAATAAGTCCTCCATGTTATACTTTAAATGGTCAAAATTGCGTTGCCTACTCGTATGTTAATCTTTGCCAACTGAGTTAAGGAAGAAGATTAATGTTACAAGAATAAATTACTTCACAAAATGAAAAACTGGGCACATTCACATGAGGAAGGGTTGTTGTTTAAATAATTATTTGTTGGTTTATTTTAATATGAAGCAGTAAATTCAGTGGATAGATAAATGAAATTACCTAGAATTACATCTTAAGAATAAAGGTAAAGGGGAAAATTAGTTAAATAGGCTAAACATTAATCTTACTAATATTATAAATGCGAATGTTTAGATGGATGTATGGATGGATATTTGTTTGAAGGTATCTCCGAAACGGCTCAACGGATCTTGATGAAATTTGCATAGATGTAGAACATAGTCTGGAAGAATACATATGCTACTTACTACGTTTTTTTCAATTCCGCGCGGACGGAGTCGCCTGTGACAACTAGCAGTATAATAAAGATTAATTCCAAATGTAAGTAAACAAAGCAGATTACAAATCAAAGTGACCGGACCTTGTACGCTTGCCAAAATTTTAAGTTGGTCAGTATGTGGGGCACCCGAAACAAAGGTGGACAATCACTTATTACGTAACAACACAAGTTGTTAAAAAGTAAAAATATACCTATCGTTTAAATGTTAAATATTTTTTTTTATTATTGGTCCTTCAGATAAACTTTAACCAACATTGTTAACACCGAATAACCGATTGATATATGTTGATGTTACCGGTTCATGCCTAATGGAAGTTCGTACACAGCTTTGTAGTTCGGAGAGAAAATTCAGGCTCCAATATTCAGGGCATACAT